>NC_060120.1:312013309-312659976 GCF_021461395.2 Schistocerca americana | reverse complement strand
GGCGTGATCACCAGGAACTGCGACATTTACTTATGCGAGAATAAAGCAGCAAAATGGTCCCTCTAAGACACCTCCCACTTCAGTAATACCCTCGATGACCTCCGCCCACATTTACTGAGAATTTTAAAAGTATAGGTACCTGTACTGAGACAATCTGTCAAGTAGTCCAAGCCGCCTGCAGGCAAGCAACCCCTTGACATTCCTCCGATCCCAGTTGCGTCCAGAGGTGTCAGTAGTGTAAATAGTTGGCAAGAATATCGTCCTGTTGCTCATCGCCCTTCGAATTTTCGTTTTCGACCGTGAAATGTGTGGGAATTTACACCCCCAAGGAAAGGGGTGGTTTCATTGACGCCCTTTATGCCAACTCTTGCAGTCTTTTCGTGTCCGTTCTGAGTATCGGTGTGTCTAAAATGTTTTCCTTGGCCACCCACAGAAAACGGTGTGATTTCAACACTGGGTGTAGCGGTTTTGACCTCTGTCAAAGACGTTTCACAAGAAGTGGTGGAATATGGATAAGATGGAGTGTGACGACATTCTCATAGCGTAAAATGTCCACGGTGGCGTTGGGGACAATTGTGGTGAAATTTGGTGCCAGTGTGACATCATTAACCCACCTTTCACGTCACATGAACTTCTGAGCACTGGCTTTTTTTCGCATATGTCGACACCTTGCAGTTTGAAGCGCCGTCAAGGCCGCAAGTGACGTCGCTGGGAGCCACGCTTCCGCACCATTACAGAGGAATGCTGTAGGCACTTTTGAGCCAAATTCGAAACTTATGCATTTAAGTGGGAAAACATTACGAGGTTCTCCAGAAGTGATCCTTCAGCTATGCTGCGCCGTGTATTCACGAGGGTCGTTCATTAAGTAATACCCTACATTTTTTTTAAAAAAAGCCATTAATAAACATAGATAAACGTCCTTGTTGGTGCTTCACATTTGATGATGTTCTGTGCGCCGGTGAAGTTTCGAACCGTTCTGGCAGATGGCAGAGCCGTAGTACAGCGTCAAAATGCCGTCTACATAATACTCTTGTTACAAGCAGTGTGCTGTTATTGAATTCTTGTGTGCAGAAAAAGAAACCGTGCTGAGCATTCATAAACGTTTGTGTGCAATATACAGCGATGCTCCAGTTGATAGGAGTACAGTTGGGTGATGGGTAAAGAAAGTTACAGCCTCAGGAAATGCAGAAACAGAGCACCATGATCAGCTACGCTAGGGACGTCCTGTCACAGCCAGTGCTCCAGACATGCTGAATCGTGCGGTTGCCACTATTCGTACCAACCGGCGTATAACCCCTCGACGATTGGCTCTACAGCTGAAGGTCGGCATTGGAAGTGCGTCTGCAGTGATCGAAACTCTCGGATATTCAAAGAGATGCTCACGATGGGTTCCACGAATGCTCACAGCGGACCACAAGATTCAAGGAAAGGCCATTTCATCTATATTGTTGGAACGTTTTAAGACCGACGGAGAGGCGTTTCTGTCACGTATCGTTACAGGGGACGAAAGCTGGGTGCACCACTTTGCTCTTTGCTCCGGAAACAAAAAGGCAGTCCATGGAGTGGCATCCTCATTCACCACAAAAGAAATTCAAGACAACCTCCTCTGCTGGACAGTCTTATTGGATTGTGATGATGTCAATCTCGTGGATGTGATGCCAAGAGCGTCAACCATCATTTCAGAGGCATACTGAAGACTCTGAATAAACTGAAGAACCGTTTCCGACGTGTTCGGTTGGACAAGAATTCAGCAGATATCGTGCTCCAACAGGATAATGCACGTTCACACACTATTCTGGGAACCAGGGAGCACATCGCCAAATTGGGTTGAAGATCATTGCTTCATCCACCCTACGGTCCAGACCTGGCACCGTGGGACTTCCGTCTCTTTGGGCCGCTTAAAGATTCTCTGCGGGAACACACTTCGAAGATGACCAGAGTGTGCCAGCTGGGGGTGGCCGAGCGGATCTAGGCGCTGAAGTCTGGAACCGCGTGGCCGCTAGGTCGCAGGTTCGAATCCTGCCTCGAGCATGGATGTGTGTTATGTCCTTAGGTTAGTTAGGTTTAAGTAGTTCTAAGTTCTAGGGGACTGGTGACCTCAGCTGTTAAGTCCCATAGTGCTCAGAGCCATCTGAATCAATTTGAACCAGAGTGTCAGTCATGCAATGAAAACATGGCTATGCCTACAGGACAAGAGCTTTTACCCGCAGGGAATACGTGCTCTTCCACAAAGTTGGCGTACAGCCATAGAACGACATGGAGACTACGTAGAATAATAGGACGTGCATAAGACATGTTGATGTATACTGTCACCAAATTCTGCCTCTTAACAATAAATATGTTCTGAGGAGAAAAATGCGGGGCATTACTTATTAAGCGACCATCGTATCTATCTTCTTGGATGCTAGTCGCAAGCACAGCTAAGTTCCTCCAGTATGACACTTCTCAGTTCGATTCCTGTTCGCATGTAAACGTACGAATTCCTGAATCCAGAATGAGATTTTCACTCTGCAGCGGAGTGTGCGCTGATATGAAACTTCTTGGCATATTAAAACTGTGCGCCGGACCGAGACTGCAACTCGGGACCTTTGCCTTTCGCGGGCAAGTGCTGTACCAACCGAGCTGCCCAAGCACGACTCACGCCCCGTCCTCACAGATTCACTCCTGCCAATACCTCGTCTCCTATTTTCCAAACTTTACAGAAGCTCTCCTGCGAACCTTGAAGAACTAGCACTCCTGAAAGAAAGGATATTGCGGAGACATGGCTTAGCCACAGCTTGGGGGATGTTTCCAGAATGAGATTTTCACTCTGCAGCGGAGTGTGCACTGATATGAAACTTCCTGGCAGATTAAAACTGTGTGCCGGACCGAGACTCGATCTCGGTCCCGAGTTCGAGTCTCGGTCCGGGACACAGTTTTAATCTGCCAGGAAGTTTCATACAAATTCTTATTTGGTAGGGATACGAGACTCTTGAGCAATGCTCGGTGATTGGTCGCATGAGTGATTTGTAAGTAATCTCCGTGGTAGACTAACTGCGTTTCCCTGGTGTTCTAACACTAAACCGAAGTCTGCTGGCTGGCTTAGCCGACACTGAGCCTTTGTCGTCATTCCATTTGATGTCTCTACAAACTGTGACACCTAGGTATTTGTATGAGTATACCGATTCCAGCTGTAGTCATAGGATACTGCGTTTTTCCGTTTTGTGAAGTGCACAGTACTACTTTTTGAAACATTTAAAGCAAGTTGCCGATATTTGCACCAATTCGAAATCTTATCAAGTTCTGAGTGAATATTTGTGCTGCTTCTTTCAGATTGTATTGTACTTCACTGCAGATAAAGATCATTAAAATACATTAACAACAAGGGTCCCAACATGTTTCCCTGAGGCTCACCCGGAGTTACTTCTACATCTGTCGATGACTCTCCATCCAAAATAACATGCTGTATCTTCCCTACAGAAAGATCGTCAGCCCAGTCACGCCGTACGATCATACTTTTGGTAATAAGGGTAGGTGTGGTACTGAGTCAAATTATTTTCGTTAAGTCGACAAAGACTGCATGTACCTGACCTCCTAGATCCATGATTTTCTGAATGTCATGTGAAAAAAGTGCTAATTGGGTTTCACATGATCGATGTTTCGGACATCTATGCCGACTGGCATGGAGGAGATGATTCTGTTCTACATGCCTCATTATATTTATGCTCAGAATGCATTATGAGATTCTACAAAAAAATTGATGTCAAGGATATTGGACGGAAGTTTCGTAGATAGCTCCTGCTGCCATGGGTGACCTGTGCTTTTCTACAGCTACTGGGCAGGGGTTTTTGTCCGAGGGATCTAAGGTTGATTATACATTAGTTAACAGATGGGCTATATCACAGCAAATTGGGTACAGAATCCGGCAGGGACTCCATCGGGCCCTGGGGTTTTGCGCAATTTTAACGATTTCAGTCGTTTTATCAACGCCACTGACGCCGGTACTTATTTCACTAATGTTCCCAGTGGTACGAAAAGTAAATTGAGGCCATTCCCCTCGATTGTCGTTTGCAAAGAAACATTTGAAAACAGAGTTAAGCCTTTGCTTTGCTACTCTCAGTTTAGTTCCTGTCCCATCCGTGAGTAGTGACTGGGCACTAACTTTGCTACCACTAACAGCCTTTACATACGAGCAGAATTAACTTCGATTTTGTGAAAGATCATTTGCATATTGTAGGGGATGGCAGTCAGTCAAGGAATATTTTAGGGAATTAGTTTAAAAAATTTATTTTAAAGGTCCAGTGGAATCTTTACAAGTTTTCTTCCTGAGTAACTCTCGCCGTGTCTACACAAGTCGCTTGCCTTTCAAAACCGAGGCGAATCTGTCCAGTTAAAGCTGCTGACAGGAGAGGCCCTGAACCCTCTGCTGAAACTGCTAGCAAATTCACGCCATTGATTTTAGCCAATACGGTGCGCGGAGTACAGATCACGTGTGTGGACGGCGGAGCGTCTTGCGGAGCAGAATACACTTGCTTCTCTTTCTTGTAATCCAGACCTCGAGCAGAACAGACGTCTTTTTGAAAGGCAGAGCCTTTGGCTCTGCTCTTGGCGACCGGCCACCAACGTAAGTTAACATGAGCCGCTTCTCCTTCCGTTGCCCATTTAATTAATTGTTCGACCTCCTAGATTGGCCTAAAACTGCTAACTTCCGACCATAGGCGCACCTTTTGTACTCTGTGTGTTGAAATACATCCTCTTTATTGTACATAATTTCCTGTTTTGTCATTTAACGGCAGCCCTGCATGCTCACACTCTAATCCTGTCCGATCGAGCTCCTGGACACTGCTGCAACGAAGCATTCTTCCCCCTTCCCTGCCATTTTACACATTAACATTGTAGTCAGAAGTTTCTCTCCCCATCCCCAAACCACGTAGACTTTTACAATTTGTGACCAGAAGTACTGGTACTCTTTTACATTTGGTGTCAGAAGTGGGGTGTAACAATTATATCCCCCCATCCCGGCACGAACTCTTTTACATTTTGTGTCAGAAGTGTGATCCGTTCCCACGGTTCGGTTCATACGGTGGCCGTTTACTTCAGCCAATCCTGACGCATTAACATCTGGCGTCAGAAGTGGCATTGTGTATACTTCATGCTAATATGACTACTGTTGAATTCACGCTGTGCAATTTTCTAGCTCAGCATGTAAGAAACGTGGAAATCTTCTGGAGGATCTTATGAGTCATACTTCATGAGAAAGACATGCGTAAGTTCTTAGGCTCCTCGAGACACGAGCCCTCATTACCGTTTGCACTGACGGTGTCGCTAGCAGTTGGTAAGCTTGTTTTTGTCACCTGGAGACGGGGACTCCCCGCCGCCTACCAGAGGCGGTCCCACGGCCGCGCGCCCCGGGCCGCAGCCGGCGCCGCCTGCGGCCGGCTGGGGTCGTATTGATCTGCGTACGCCTCCACCACAGGCTCGCCCACCTACCTGTGCGCCCGCCTGAGCTGTCGCCACGCGCGCCCCACGCGACGTCTCCTCCGTGGGCGCCCGGCCGTAGTCACCTGGCTGCAGCCAACCTTCTGCGCTCCGGGCTGTAAATCTTTGCATGACACGCAGTGGCGAAGAGCGAGGAGGCACGCTGACAGGACACTGGACTCTCATTGGCGTGGACCGTGGCAGAAATCGCCATCCGACAACTCAGCTTTAGGGTTCCGCGGTTGGTTTAACGCAGATGCTTGGTTGTAGAGGTCTGCACGGATGTTGATATACGCAGTAGTAATTAATTTAGAGGATACCCACGGCCTTATCTTTGAATATCCGCAATAATGATTACTTTTTCCTTAATACTCGTATTATGATTTTCGTCTACACTGACTGAAAAAAAAAAAAGTTAAGCGCTTGCAAGAGTTGGTGGGATATCAATGTAACTTCACACACTTACCCACCATAGTCGGTGTGTAAATGATTGCAATTTTCTCTTATCAATGGAATGGATACCAGCGTGCATTAATGTTGTCGGTGTTTACTGTTATTACCAGGCCTGGTAGCGTACACATAAGGGGCATTAACAGCGTCAGACGTTGAAGCGAGCGAGTACGGCTGTGACCTGGTGAGAGGTCCCATTCTTCCAATGTTTTGGAGGACGTCAGAAGCTATCGGGTACGACTTCAGCTCACGGATGGCAGTCACTAAGGGATCTCTTACGGCACAGCGGTACATCGTGCACATCCTGTGTTCTCATGTGGTACCTCCCGTGCGAGAGTACCATGGTGCCATTTTTCACCATGACAACGCTCCTCTATCCGTGACACGGTTCTCTATGAACTGTTCGCCCGTTGTTGAGGTACTCCCGTGGCCAGCAAGATTCCCAGATCTGTCTCCGATAGAACATCCGTGGGACCATCTCCGACCGAGGATATCAAGGTACAACAGTTGTGGGCCAGCATACATCAAGAGAGCATGCAGTTGCCTTACGACACGCTTCAAAAATGGTTCAAATGGTTCTAAGCACTATGGGACTTAACATCTGAGGTCACCAGTACCCTAGAATTAGAACTACGTAAACCTAACTAACCTAAGGACGTCACACACATCCATGCCCGAGGCAGTATTCGAACCTGCGACCGTAGCAGCAGCGTGGTTCCGGACTGAAGCGCCTAGACCCGACACGCTTCGCAATCGAATAAGTGTATGCATGCAGGACAGAGGAGGTGCAGCGTCACTTCGATAAATGCGCTCATACTTCCAAGTTAGTCGTGACTTTGGTTCGATTTTGAAATCATCGCAAAAAATTAGGTACCCTTTCAACCCTTGAAATGCCATTTCTTTTCCTCCTCCAATTCTGGGTGGCTGACTTTTTTCGTCTCTCGGTGTATTTGGATTACTTGTGATCTATAGTAATAATTATTATTGTGTTAAGTTAGTGTTGTTACCCATTCAGGACGAATTCCCACTATGTTGTCTGATATGCACGATTTTCTGGAAAAGGTAAAAGCGTGATCGACATCTGCAAGGGATAAAGATAGCGTTATGCGCTTGTCCGGAGGTTGCACGCACAGTGTGTCCTTGAAGTCTGAAGCCCTAGGTCAGAAAAGTGTACTCCACATTTCAGTCCTTATATAAAAACTGTGTGTCCAGCAGAACTGTATGTGCACCAGCGTGCTTACACAGAGATCTACACGTTTCCGTGTCCTCCCTTACACCTTGCAGAGGTGTTGGACGTAGTTTCGTATTGCGAGAGGTGATAACACGTAATGCACTCACGCACCCAAGAACATTTCCGAACATGATCACTTTGATGGTCCAGGTGTGATGGTGGAGGGAGGCGTAATGATGCACAGGCGTACTGACCTCCACATCTGTGAGCACAGTACACTCACCCGTCGTCGTTACTATGACACTGTACTCCTTCCCCGTGTGCGGCGTTTCAGAGTTGCAGTCGGCAGTAAATTCATTTTTATGGACTACAATGCGCAGCCGCATCGAACAGTGCTTTCGGAGGAGCTCCTGGAACGAGAGGATTTTCTGCAAATGGACTGCCCTGTCCGTTTCCCCTACTATATTACTTCGCAAGGTCACAAAAAATTTCCAGTCACGCCCTTGACCATTAAGCTACGACTCCCGCTCATAAATTGTAAGTGAAAAATATTGTCATTTAATATCTTATTTCTAAAAGCAACAATGCAGGTTTTCGCACCATATTTTCTCGTATTCTAAGTTGGCTGCCAGGCCACTAGGAGTGCTAGTGTCATTCTCTACTTCCCTATCTTAACATAGGCAGTGCACACCTTACGCATTGCAGGACAAAAATACGACACCCTCAAGAACAAGGCCATTTTATTGACAAGTAAGTTGACAGGCTGTTCACTATTACTTGACAACAAAGTCAGGCCAAATGAAACACACTTGTCTTAGTATAGGGGGCTTAAACATTTGCATCAATACACAGTAAGCCCCCCTCTGGCGGAAACGCTGGCGTGTGTCCTCGCATCCAAACGCTCGTAAAGGCGCTGCATGGCATCCTGCTTTGGAAAAAGGTGTTTAGTATTTCAGCTTTACGCGTGTCATCCTCTGTTTCAATGCCATCATCATCCCGTAGTGACTGGATATGCTGTTTCGAGCCACTTACTGATTTAACGTAAGACCAGAACTTCCTAGGATTTTCTGTCAAGTCGGTACATAGAATTTTACTTTCGAATTCAATGAACGCTTCACGCATAGCCCTCCTTACGCTAACTTTGACATCGTTTAGCTTCTGTTTGTCTGAGAGGTTTTGGCTGCGTTTAAACTTGGAGTGGAGCTCTCTTTGCTTTCGCAGTAGTTTCCTAACTTTGTTGTTGTACCACGGTGGGTTTTTCCCGTCCCTCACAGTTTTACTCGGCACGTACCTGTCTAAAACGCATTTTACGATTGCCTTGAACTTTTTCCATAAACACTCAACATTGTCAGTGTCGGAACAGAAATTTTCGTTTTGATCTGTTAGGTAGTCTGAAATCTGCCTTCTATTACTCTTGCTAAACAGATAAACCTTCCTCCCTTTTTTTATATTCCTATTAACTTCCATATTCAGGGATGCTGCAACGGCCTTATACAGATTCGAAAAGTTCGGGTCTGTTTGTTATCAGTAGGTCCAATATGTTATCTCCACGAGTCGGTTCTCTGTTTAATTGCTCGAGGTAATTTTCGGATAGTGCACTCAGTATAATGTCACTCGATGCTCTGTCCCTACCACCCGTCCTAAACATCTGAGTGTCCCAGTCTATATCTGGTAAATTGAAATCTCCACCTAAGACTATAACATGCCGAGAAAATTTATGTGAAATGTATTCCAAATTTTCTCTCAGTTGTTCTGTCACTAATGCTGCTGAGTCGGGAGGTCGGTAAAAGGAGCCAATTATTAACCTAGTTCGGTTGTTTAGTGTAACCTCCACCCATAATAATTCACAGGAACTATCCACTTCTACTTCACTACAGGATAAACTACTACTAACAGCGATGAACACTCCACCACCGGTTGCATGCAATCTATCCTTTCTAAACACCGTCTGTACCTTTGTAAAAATTTCGGCAGAATTTATCTCTGGCTTAAGCCAGCTTTCTGTACCTATAACGATTTCAGCTTCGGTGCTTTCTATCAGCGCTTGAAGTTCCGGTACTTTACCAACGCAGCTTCGACAGTTGACAATTACAATACCGATTGCTGCTTGGTCCCCGCATGTCCTGACTTTGCCCCGCACCCGTTGACGCTGTTGCCCTTTCTGTACTTGCCCAAGGCCATCTAACCTAAAAAACCGCCCAGCCCACGCCACACAACCCCTGCTACACGTGTAGCCGCTTGTTGCGTGTAGTGGACTCCTGACCTATCCAGCGGAACCCGAAACCCCACCACCCTATGGCGCAAGTCGAGGAATCTGCAGCCCACACGGTCGCAGAACCGTCTCAGCCTCTGATTCAGACCCTCCACTCGGCTCTGTACCAAAGGTCCGCAGTCAGTCCTGTCGACGATGCTGCAGATGGTGAGCTCTGCTTTCATCCCGCTAGCGAGACTGGCAGTCTTCACCAAATCAGATAGCCGCCGGAAGCCAGAGAGGATTTCCTCCGATCCATAGCGACACACATCATTGGTGCCGACATGAGCGACCACCTGCAGATGGGTGCACCCTGTACCCTTCATGGCATCCGGAAGGACCCTTTCCACATCTGGAATGACTCCCCCCGGTATGCACACGGAGTGCACATTGGTTTTCTTCCCTTCTCTTGCTGCCATTTCCCTAAGGGGCCCCATTACGCGCCTGACGTTGGAGCTCCCAACTACCAGACACTACGGGATGATGATGGCATTGAAACAGAGGATGACACGCGTAAAGCTGAAATACTAAACACCTTTTTCCAAAGCTGTTTCACAGAGGAAGACCGCACTGCAGTTCCTTCTCTAAATCCTCGCACAAACGAAAAAATGGCTGACATCGAAATAAGTGTCCAAGGAATAGAAAAGCAACTGGAATCACTCAATAGAGGAAAGTCCACTGGACCTGACGAGATACCAATTCGATTCTACACAGAGTACGCGAAAGAACTTGCCCCCCTTCTAACAGCCGTGTACCGCAAGTCTCTAGAGGAACGGAGGGTTCCAAATGATTGGAAAAGAGCACAGATAGTCCCAGTCTTCAAGAAGGGTCGTCGAGCAGATGCGCAAAACTATAGACCTATATCTCTTACGTCGATCTCTTGTAGAATTTTAGAACATGTTTTTTGCTCGCGTATCATGTCATTTCTGGAAACCCAGAATCTGCTATGTAGGAATCAACATGGATTCCGGAAACAGCGATCGTGTGAGACCCAACTCGCCTTATTTGTTCATGAGACCCAGAAAATATTAGATACAGGCTCCCAGGTAGATGCTATTTTTCTTGACTTCCGGAAGGCGTTCGATACAGTTCCGCACTGTCGCCTGATAAACAAAGTAAGAGCCTACGGAATATCAGACCAGCTGTGTGGCTGGATTGAAGAGTTTTTAGCAAACAGAACACAGCATGTTGTTATCAATGGAGAGACGTCTACAGACGTTAAAGTAACCTCTGGCGTGCCACAGGGGAGTGTTATGGGACCATTGCTTTTCACAATATATATAAATGACTTAGTAGATAGTGTCGGAAGTTCCATGCGGCTTTTCGCGGATGATGCTGTAGTATACAGAGAAGTTGCTGCATTAGAAAATTGTAGCGAAATACAGGAAGATCTGCAGCGGATAGGCACTTGGTGCAGGGAGTGGCAACTGACCCTTAATATAGACAAATGTAATGTATTGCGAATACATAGAAAGAAGGATCCTTTATTGTATGATTATATGATAGCGGAACAAACACTGGTAGCAGTTACTTCTGTAAAATATCTGGGAGTATGCGTACGGAACGATTTGAAGTGGAATGATCATATAAAATTAATTGTTGGTAAGGCGGGTACCAGGTTGAGATTCATTGGGAGAGTGCTTAGAAAATGTAGTCCATCAACAAAGGAGGTGGCTTACAAAACACTCGTTCGACCTATACTTGAGTATTGCTCATCAGTGTGGGATCCGTACCAGGTCGGGTTGACGGAGGAGATAGAGAAGATCCAAAGAAGAGCGGCGCGTTTCGTCACTGGGTTATTTGGTAACCGTGATAGCGTTACGGAGATGTTTAGTAAACTCAAGTGGCAGACTCTGCAAGAGAGGCGCTCTGCATCGCGGTGTAGCTTGCTCGCCAGGTTTCGAGAGGGTGCGTTTCTGGATGAGGTATCGAATATATTGCTTCCCCCTACTTATACTTCCCGAGGAGATCACGAATGTAAAATTAGAGAGATTAGAGCGCGCACGGAGGCTTTCAGACAGTCGTTCTTCCCGCGAACCATACGCGACTGGAACAGGAAAGGGAGGTAATGACAGTGGCACGTAAAGTGCCCTCCGCCACACACCGTTGGGTGGCTTGCGGAGTATCAATGTAGATATAGATGTAGATTTTCCCAAGCATCTTGCACATTTTGTTGCATTTCGGTAATGGTTCGAGCAGGCCGTAGAGAAATAGTAGTTCCCGCTTCATCATGTCCCGTACGTGTTGAATGGCGAGAGATCTCGTGATCTTGCTGTCCTGGGCAGTTGTCTTACAACATGAAGAGCACGTTGTGTCACAGAAATTGCGCCGAGAAGTGCACTGTTCAAGAAACGACAGTAGCATGGGGATAGCTGTACACTGTATGCGGCATTGGCTGCTTTCCTCTACAGAAACACCAAATGAGATAGCGAGTTGTAGTTGATGACCCCAATACAACGAAGCCTGGGGTGGGACCTGTGTGTCATCGGCGCATGCGTTATGGAATATCCAGGTCACCAAGACGGTACCAAGCTTGTGTACCTCCACCACCCGAATACAGACAGAACCTACTTTCATACTGAAGACAACAGAGCACCATTCCACTTTTAAGTCAACTCTTTGACGACGTCTGAGTAGCCATGCTACTTGGTGTCAGTGGTTTCCTGGCCAGATGCCCAACATTATCTTAATCCTGCTGCTAATAGGACTTGGAGAGACGAGTGAGGTGCCGAGTGGTGGATGGAGGGTCACAGTATCAGTATGCATTCCCGAGGACTATGAGAACGATATATCCTTTGTTGATTTGGTGTCTGTTCACTGCTGTTCCTGCAAAGCACGGACTGGGACGAGTTCTCGGGCTGAGTGTGTCTCTGGACCACAGCGCTTCACACGTTCTAGTGTTGGTTGTGAAGTCTGCCCGCGATACGGCCGACCTTAAAACACTTACAGGAAACAGAACACGCACTAATTCTATATGGCCAGCAGATCTGTGCAAGGTTCACCACGTTTTTGCACCGCCTGTAACTGATTTTGTGTGTGACTGGTTACGCCTAGTGGGGAATCTCCTGAGTCAAATTACACTACTGGCCATTAAAATTGCAACACCACGGAGATGACGCGCGGCAGAAGCGAAATTTAACCGACAGGAAGAAAATGCTGTGACATGCAAATGATTAGCTTTTCAGAGCATCCACACAAGGTTGGCGCCGGTGGCGACACCTACAACGTGCCGACATGAGGAAAGTTTCCAAGCAATTTCTCATACACAAACAGCAATTGACCGGCGTTGCTGTTGAAACGTTGTTGTTCTGCCTCGTGTAAGGAGCGTACCATCCCGTTTCCGACTTTGATAAAGGTCGGATTGTAGCCTATCGCGATTGCGGTTTGTCGTATCGCGACATTGCTGCTCGCGTTGGTCGAGATCCAATGAATGTTAGCAGAATATGGAATCGGTGGGTTCAGGAGGGTAATACGGAACGCCGTGCTGGATACCAAAGGCTTCGTATCACTAGCAGTCGATATGACAGGCATCTTATCCGCATGCCTGTAACGGATCGTGCAGCCACGTCTCGATGCCTGAGTCAACAGATGGGGACGTTTGCAAGACAACAACCATCTCCACGAACAGTTCAACGACGTTTGCAGCAGCATGGACTATCAGCTCGGAGACCATGGCTCCGTTTACCCTTGACGCTGCATCACAGACAGGAGCGCCTGCGATGGTGTACTCAACGACGAACCTGGGTGCACGAATGGCAAAACGTCATTTTTTCGGATGAATCCAGGTTCTGTTTACAGCATCATGATGGTCGCATCCGTGTTTGGCGCCATCGCGACGAACGCACATTGGAAGCGTGTATTCGTCATCGCCATACTGGCGTATCACCCGGCGTGATGGTATGGGGTGGCATTGGTTATACGTCTCGGTCACCCCTTGTTCGCACTGACGGCACCTTGAACAGTGGACGTTACATTTCAGATGTGTTAGGACCCGTGGCTCTACCCTTCATTCGATCCCTCCGAAATCCTATATTTCAGGAGGATAATGCACGACCGCATGTTGCAGGTCCTGTACGGGCCTTTCCGGAGACAGAAAATGTTCGACTGCGGCCCTGGCCAGCACATTCTCCAGATCTCTCACCAATTGAATACGTCTGGTCAATGGTGGCCGAGCAACTGGCTCGTCACAATACGCCAGTCACTACTCTTGATGAACTGTAGTATCGTGTTGAAGCTGCATGGGCAGCTGTACCTGTACACGCCATCCAAGCTCTGTTTGACTCAATGCCCAGGCGTATCACGGTCGTTATTACGGTCAGAGGTGGTTGTTCTGGGTTCTGATTTCTTAGGATCTATGCACCCAAATTGCGTGAAAATGTAATCACATGTCAGTTCTAGTATAATATATTTGTCCAATGAATACCCGTTTATCATCCTCATTTCGTCTTGGTGTAGCCATTTTAATGGCCAGTAGTGTATTTTAAGCAAACTTTGAAGCAATGCTGGCTGAAGAAAAATTTGTATATGTGATTCAATGACGCATTTGCAACTGGAAGATGTAATTGTTCGGGGGCTTATTGGCAGTCATGGTTATATTCTTAAACGTGGTGCTCATTTCATTGTTCAATTTTGTACGGATGACATATTATTCTGTGTAATTAATCTAGCGTAATAAAATCTGCTGTTATGGCACCGTGAGCGCTTATCTCTTACTATAAAAGTTTATATATCTTTGTGACTTATAATTCTTTTCTATGGTCTAGCGTGAACTAATTCTATTATTTTTAGTTTTATTGGTACTGTACTATTATTCCCTAGATCCTGTTCTTTCATTTTGGGTTCTAATTATACAAGGACTGCTTCTTATCTTTCTGAATTATTTCGGAAGCCTTTACTGTTGTTAGTGAAAATCTGACTTGACAGTTACTATTCTTGTCACTACCTTACAGATTTGTTCAAAGAGTCTATATTTATAGAGAACTGTATCAGATGCTGCAAATACTATTGTTGTGATTATGTTGTGAATAGACTGTGAATTCTAATGAGAAAGGTATACGCCTCCACAACCCATTTTACTTCCACTCCTCAGCCGATGTTGCTTCTGATCCCATCGTAACAGATCGAAAATTAGTAATTCAGGTCTTTCATGAGAAATTCGGGCAAGGCACGTGTTTGTAAACTGCTTATGTTTAATTTCACGTATACGTTTTGGGGCACTGCCTTGAAAAACAATACTCCATCGTTTTTTGTGTGTCCACAGCAAAATTTCCCACAGTTTACAATTAATGAATGAGTGTCGATGATGGAGCACTACTCGTTTCATGAAGATGCAAAAATGCATTTAATGTATCGTACAACAGAGTGTATTGCTCAGAAAGCCGAACGGTAATATACTCAAAAGTTTCGCAACAGGTGTCATTCTAATATGGAAGAAATTTGTCAGTGTGCATAGATGGCCAGTATTCCAGACAAACAACTGTTCACACATAGAATTTGAAGGAATAGAACTAGATCGATAGGAGACGATTCGTCAATACCATCCGTCAATGCTCACGTGGGATGCTCAGTTCTAAGAATACAGTGCCGAGAGCGCAAGTGGAAAAGCAACTACTCAACGATCGCAAACGATATGTGCAAGCAATGAGTCCAAAATATTTTGAACATTCAGCTCATTTCCGTCATTTAGTTATCTTGTAATGCATACCATTTTGCATAAAATGGAAATAGGCGGCCTTATGGACAATATCAAATGAATTAAAATATCTAATTATTGCAAAGCAAAAAGAATGAATTCTAAACGAACAAACAAATATAAAAAATACAGGTTTCTCAACATCTTTCAAAGTATTATTTCGTATTTCGACGTAAACGCACCTTACTCCTTAGTTAGCATCAAATTATTCGACCTGGTATGAACGATACTGAGAAATCATAAGTTTAAGTGATGCTTGCAAAATAATGATGCGAATTACTTACAGAAGAACGGATGAAATCCAATCTCGGGGAAGATCAGTGTGGATTCCGTGAAAATGTGTCAACACGACTTATTTTAGAAGATACACTGAAGAAAATCAAGCTTATGAATATAACATCTGCAGATTTAGAGAAAACGGTCGACAATGTTGACTGGAATACACTCCTTGAAACTCTCATGGTAGCAGGTGTAAAATACAGTGAGTGATAGTTTATCTACTACTTCTACGGAAACCAGACTGCAGTAAACCTGTAAATGTCGCGTGGCGTTGTTGCATGGGATATCCCGTGAGGTAGATTCATCCACCTGTCGTAAAAAAACGTTCTTCCCCCACGCGCGTTGGCCCCTTTCCTTGAGGATATGCAAGGGCTCTGCCTCACGTGTTTCGTAGAGTGCAAGCGAGCAATGGATTACCTCCCCATCCGAAGGATCGATCACTATCAACAGTGTCACATGCCCTCACTTTAGGAGACACTGTGGAGAAGCTTAGAATTTAACGCAGGACATTGGCACAAAGACTGTTGATCAAGAATTTTAGGTGACCAGCTCTCCTCCTCTTGCCGGCCAAATAGTGGCAGTGAAAATTTCATCCAACATCAGGATTCGAATCAGCTTACCTCTGAGTCGAGCGCCACGGCACATCCATGCATTGGCGACCTCGGCTACACAGGCGAGGGAGACTAGTTACTAGAGTCGAAGGATACGAAAGAGAATCGGTAGCGGTGTCGAGAATGAGGCAGGTTTGAAAACGTTCCCCCACACTATTCAATCTATAGTTAGAGCAGGCAGTAAAGTAAATCTTGGGAATTAACGTCCTGCCATAAGAAATCAAAGTTTGCAGATAAAACAGTAATTGACCAGGGCCGCGAAAGGACTTGGTTCAAATAGCTCTGAGCACTATGGGACTTAACAGCTGTGGTCATCAGTCCCCTAGATCTTAGAACTACTTAAACCTAACTAACCTAAGGACATCACACACATCCATGCCCGAGGCAGGATTCGAACCTGCGACCGTAGCAGTCGCGCGGTTCCGGACTGCGCGCCTAGAACCGCGAGACCACCGCGGCCGGCCGAAAGGACTTGGAAGAGCTGCTGAAAGAAATGGGAAGTGTTTTGAAAAGAGTTTACAAGGTAAATATCAAACAAAGTAAGCAATGCTAATGGAATACATATCGTTGCGCAACGGCTTGGCTATTGAAGAAACGAATACACAGTCTAGCTTATATTAATAGCCGCTAGATGCCAGCCCTCTTCTGTTTTGTTTGGTAACCGTCATATGTTTAAAATGGCTACTACGCAGCAAAAATCATGTTGTGCTCTCGGGTTTGCGAAGTGCAATTCCGTGACTACAGTGCAAAGACGTTTCAGGTTGAGGTACCAAATTGATCCTCCGAATGGGTGGAACATTCGCAGATGGTATCGACAGTTTCTATATACAGGATGAGTATGCAAAGGAAAGAGTCCTGGCCGCCCTCGTGCTCCTGAAGAAAATGTTGCACGAATTCAAACTGCTTTCAGCGTAGTCCTTCAAACACAAATCGTCGTGCCAGTCGGGAGTTACAACTGCCTACAACAACAATTTGGCGTGTTTTGAGACGTAGGTTGGTTATGAAGCCGTACAAGTTACAGCTGTTACAAGCTCTGCGTCCTGATGACAAACGCATGCGTGTGGCATTTTGTAACGAGATTCTTGATGCTATTGATAATGGTAACACTTTCGCACAACGCGTCGTGTTCAGCGATGAAGCGACTTTCCATGTTAGTTGTCAGGTAAACAAACCCACTGTTCGAATTTCGGGCCTACAGAACCCACTTGCAGCCATTGAACACGTACGAAATTGTCCAAAGTCAATGTGTTTTCTGCGATATCCCGATCATCTGTTTACGGCCCATTCTTCTTTGACGGAAATACAATAAGCGGTCAGCAGTATCTCGCTATGTTACAAAGCTGGTTGTTTCTGAGGCTGCACGAAGACAACTTCATTTTTCAATACGAGGGATCACTCCTCACTGGAGTCACCAAGTGCTGCAATATTTGAATGAAGTTCTACAAACCGTTGTATTGGTCGTCAAGGAGCCTGTGACTTACCGTGTCTCAGCTGGGCTCGACGGTCACCGGATTTCTTACTGTGGGGTTTCGTTAAAGACAACATTTATGTACCAACACTCCCACAGAACCTTGAAGGTTTAAAGAACAGGATCCGTACTGCCGTAACATCAGTGACGAAGGACATGCTTGCCCGAGTATGGGAGGAATTTGAGTATCGATGTGATATTGTTCGTGTCGCTGATGGAGGACATATTGAACATCTGTAATCTGAACTTGAGAGGTTCGTAAATATGTGTGTAATGTTTCATATTCGTATGTCGTAAAGTTTAATAAATATATGCATTCGAAATACGTATATTCTTTTTCAAACACCCTGTATAGCTACGAGGATTCGCCCGTCAGAATGCACAGTGGACATGACTGGATGCAGATGATCAGACAGAATGCTTACATACGTGTCGCCTGTCAGAGTCGTATCTAGACGTATCAGGGGTCCAATATCACTCCACCTTCACTCCGTCCCACACCATTACAGAGCCTCCACCAGCTTGAACAGTCTTCCGCTGACATGCAAGGTACATGCATTCATGACGTTTCCTCTATACCTGTACAAGTTCATCCTTTCAATAAAATTTGAACCGAGACTCGTCCTACCAGGCAACATGTTTCCAGTCAGCGACAGTCCAATGTCGGTGTTGACGGGACGGGGCGAGGCGTAAATCTTTGTGTCCTGTAGTCATCAAGGGTACACGAGTGGGCCTTAGGCTTTGACAAAATGGTTCAAATGGCTCTGAGCACTATGGGACTCAACTGCTGAGGTCATTAGTCCCCTAGAACTTAGAACTAGTTAAACCTAACTAACCTAAGGACATCACAAACACCCATGCCCGAGGCAGGATTCGAACCTGCGACCGTAGCAGTCTTGCGGTTCCAGACTGCAGCTCCTTTAACCGCACGGCCACTTCGTCCGGCTTAGGCTTTGAAAGCTCATATCGATGATGTTCCGTTGAATGTTTCGTACGCTGGTACTTGTTGATGATCCATCGCTGAAATCTGCACCAATTTGCGGAAGGGCTGCGCTTCTGACGTATTGAACGATTCTCTTCAGTCGTCGTTGGTCCCTTTCTTGCAGGATCTTTTTCGGGCCACAGCGATGACATTTGATGTTTTGCCGGATTCCTGATATTCACGGCACACTCGTGAAATGGTCGTATGGGAAAATCCTCGCTTCATCACTTCCTCGGAGATGCTGTCCTATCACTTGTGGGCTGACTATAACATCACGTTCAAACTCATTTAAATCTTGATAACCTGCCTTTGTAGCAGCAGTAACCGATCTAAAATCTGTGTCAGACCTCAGATTTCAGACCGAAAATTAACATGGAGGAATTTTTCTCAACCTTTCATTTTTATTTTTCTTTATTGTTGTTTTTTGACAACAAAAACGCTTAATCTTTCTTCGACAGCTTTGTTTCCTGAGATCACTCTTCCAAATTAAAATACTGACATAACTGTTGATTGTGTAATGGTTTCTTCAATATATTGAAGAACTGACGATATAATATTGTTAATACTGAACGCGTGGAGGCCCCTGACGGTGAGGAGACGATTTGGATGCGACGGCTTGAAGAGGAAGATTTGTGGACACCGCCAGCTCGAGGAAGGGATGGGTGCAAAAAAGAAGTGAACTTATGAAACATTATTGACATCACGTGATAGAATAAGGAAACAAAGCATAATAAATGGAGAGGAAATTGCACTCGGTAAAAGGGCAGGCGTAACTGAAATTTCTGGCTACAGGAAGGTTATTTGAGTGATGTTTAATGTTGTTGTGTCAGTAAAGATCAGCAGTTTAATTTCCATGCAAAGATGGAACGCTACTACATCTGTCGTGCAATGGTGGTTTTAGTTTATTAAAGAAAATTAAGAAAAAAACAAATATTTTGTGATTTGTGATTATTTTGTATGGCATGAAGATCAACACTACTTTAGCGCAAAATGCAAAGACAAACAAATTGAAACTAAACTGTAACATATATACAGATGGGTATTTTGATCAGCATGTAACTATGTATTGCTGTACAGCTGGATGTCCTGTTTCATTAACCATATGTGATAATTTCATGAGACTGAATTGCACGTTACGGACTAGTTACTGTATAAGTACTCGAAATAGATCCCGTTTTCTGTATCTGCGTTGTGAAATACTGCAGTGATTTGACTCTCTTTTTGTGTTCGTGGCCGAGTGGGAACGACATGCTACTGGATATGAGCCTGGGTAGCCAGAACAATAGAACTTTATGAAGTCAATGAACAAACGTAACAATAGTCTCCAGGTGCGTAACTTAATGGAAACATAGTCACTGTACACTGGAGTCGTTGTAGGTGGCCACTGTCAGTGGTGGAATGAAGTCCCAAAGGCAGATAGGTTAAAGACGAAGACGGATGTGACATCCCGCGAAGTGGTACAGAGCAGGCACTCAACGGGGGGCAGCGGTTCGACACCCGATCGGCGAAATGCCCCTCTGTCTTCGGCGGTGGACTCCAGGAACCGCGAAGTGAGGTCGGCGTTGGTCATAGAGTGACTGGTGCGCTCGGCCTCGAAACTGTTACCGATATGAGCTGCCGCAGATCTGCCGAGCGGTGACCGATGTATCCGGGTCGCGGTTTGATACAGAGAACCGTGCTTGGAGGCACGCGACTCGCGGCAGCGATGTGCACTCAGGTGACAAAAGTCATGGGATGCCTCCTAATATCGTGTCGGAACTGCTTTTCCCGGCGTAGTACACGAACTCGACGCGGCACGGATGCAACAAGTCGTTGGAAGTCCCCTGCAGAGTAATGAGACATCCTGGCACAAATTGCCGTCCATGACGGCGAAAATGTTGTCAGCGCAGAATTTTGTGCATGAGCTGACCTCTCGATTATGTCCCATAATGCTCGATGGAATTTATATCTGGAGATCTGGTTGGCCAAATGATTTTCTCGAATTGGCCAGAACATTCTTCAAACCGATAACAGCGGAAGCTGAAGAAGTGAATTAAAATTTGTGCTATGGCCGGGACTCGTATCCAGGTCTTCTTGCTTACTAGGCAGATATGCTGACCATCACACCACCGCAACATTATGGGCATCATAGCTGCCCGAACTACCCAAGTCAAATACCCTCCCCAACACAAACTCCAATGCACATCTCCCCTTATATTGTCACTATTACCAGGACTCTCCGACATTAGAATAGCGCCCCAGCATTGGACGTAATTCCAATGTCGGAGAACCCTGGTAATAGTGTCAATATAAGGAGATATGTGAACTGGAGTTTGTGTTGGGGAGGGTATTTGACTTTGGTAGTTCGCGCAGCTTTGTTGACCATAGTGCTACGATGGTGTAAAAGGTCAGCATATCTGACTAGTTAGCAATAAGTCCCGGATTCGAATCGTGGTCACAGCACAGATTTTAATTCACTTCTTCAGCTTCCAACGTTATCGTAGATAAATTAGAGACTTAAATGTCTCAGGGAAAAGTTCTTCAAGCAATCGCGAACAGTTGTGGCCCGCTGATATGACACATTGTCATCCATAAGAATTCCGTCGTTGTTTGGGAACATGAAGTCCCTGAATGGCTGCAAATGGTCTCGAAGTAGCCGAACATAACGATTTCCAGTCAATGATCCTCTCAGTCGCACCAGAGTCCCCAGTCCATTCCATGTATATATGGCTCACACCATTATGGAGCTACCACCAGCTTGCACAGTGCCTAGTTCACAACTTGGATCCATGGCTTCGTATTGTCTGCGCCACACTCGAACCGTGCCAGCAGCTCTTACCAGCAGAAATCGGGATTCATATGAGCGGGTCACTGTTTTTCAGTCCATAGTAGTATAGAGTCCAACCGATATGGTCACGAGCCTATGAGAGGCACTGCAGGCGATGCCGTGCTATTGGAAAAGGCACTCTCATATATCATCTGCTAACATAGCCCATTAAGGCCAGATTTCGTCGCGCTGTCGTAACGTTCGTCATTCTCCGTACATCCCACACTAATTTCTGTGATTATTTCTGGCGGAGTTCCTCGTCTGTTATCACTCTACGCAAACTCCGCTGCTGCCGGTCATTAAGTGAAGGTCGTAGGCCATGCGTTGTGCGTGGTGAGAGGTAATGCCTGAATTTTGGTATTTTCGGCACACACTCATCACTGTGGATGTCGGAATATTGAATTCCCTAACGGTTTCCGAAATGGAATGTCCCATGATTATAGCTCCAACTAACAATCCGCGCTCAAAGTCCGTTAGTTCCCGTCGTGCGGCCATAATCACGGCAGAAACCTTTTCTCATAAATCACCTGAGTACAAGTGACGGCTCTGAGTCGATTGCTTGCATTGGTAGTTTGAGTGCAGTATATTAGCCGAAGGTATACGTACCGTATGTGAGCTATGATGGTAAGTAGAAGGGGCTTCTAGAGATATTGGCTTTCTTCTCGGGTGCCTTAAAGAGGTATTAATAGTGTCAATAAAATTACACGGCCCTATTGCCTATCAAGTAGGTCCATGGGCCGCTTAAAGCGGTCATCTGCTTCATTACGCAGTCTTAATCTTCGTATGAGGGAGCATGATGATAATTGTGCCTTCTGATACAGCTTTGCTGAATGTTCCTGAAATCACGCGATTACAGTTGGTTCCTTCGCTGCCAGCCGAACATAGACTGGGAAATTATGTGGTTCATGGAAAATGTGCCGAAGTGTTTTATTCTGGAAATGGTGCTATTTCGCTATATGTTTGTTCACAGCTAGCCTCCACACTGGGTAGGCATAGTCTTTGATAGTCTGGATGGACGCTCTGTATGTTCGAAGGCAACACTGCACCGGCAATGTGGACCGTTCATTCAGCAGGGTGTAAAGAGCAACGAGAGCAGCTGACGCCTTCTTCCAGGTGTCGGCGATGATGCTTTCAGGTCGAATGCCGAACAGGGTGACTCTCAAGGTATTTGGCTTTCAGTGCCCAAGGAATGGGAGTGTCGCATAACGTGATGTTGTCCACTACCACACGCCGTCGTCTCGTAAGTAGTAGTGCCTGGATCTTAGCAGCATTAAACGAAGTGCTCCAGCTATAATTCCTTTCCTCGATGACGCTGCAGGCAGCCTGGAGACGGCGATGGGCCGCCACTGGACTTCGGAGACGACAGATTAGGACAGTGTCGTCAGCGTAGATATGTTTTTCAACTCGAGGTGAGGTACGTAAATCCATAGTGCAGACACTGTACAGGACTGCGCCCAACACCGATCGCTGCGGGACTCCAGCAAGGACATGGCAACTCGCGGAGGTGGCATCTCCATCTCACACAATGAAGGTCCTACCATCCAGATAACTAGCAAGTAGGTGCACTAAATGGCTCGACAAGCCATACGTGAAAACCTTACGAATCAGCTCGGTGTCACACGCTGTCAAAAGCTCGTGAGACATCCAGGAGAATCATGCCTCAGATTTCCTTATTGTTGTAAGCCTGGATGACGTTCTCTACCGCCCATAACAGCTGGAGAGGGATGGAATGCCCGTCACGAATCCCAAATTGTTCATCTGGCATTACTGCTTCTGCAGTGAAGTATGCGATTCGTTGGGGCAGCAGAACTCCCGCAAATATCTTACTAAAAGAGAAAGCTAATTGGCAAATAGATGGCTAGTTCTGCACGATACTGTTCCGGTTTGGCCACCACAACAACGACTGCTTTCATTCAAATCTTTGGATGCTTCTTCTGAGTCAGTAGAGCATTGACCAAGCGGGTGACTTGCACGATAGCTGTCGGTGATGATTCTCTGAGCATTGGAGCAGTGATGAGGTCGGATCCGGAAGCCTTCTGTTGGGAAAGACACTGAAATGTCCTTACTGGTCGTGTACTTCTGCCGCCTCAAGGTCTGCTGCGAGATAGACCTGAAATCTGTGTTCACTCATCTGGACGCTGGCCTTATTTATGGGCTCCTCCAAAGGCGTGAAGTTTCGATCGAATACATTGTCATATGGTGCGTGGACGTGCCCGTTGGCAGTTACTAGTGGAGGTATACTGGTACGCCTCTTCGTGAAAGTTCGAACTAGATCCCTGTGGCCAGTGGTCGGCGAGCTCGATGTGAGATTGTCTGCTCACCGATTATTACGGTATTTGACGACGGCTGCCTTAATGCACTTTGTTTCGTGAGGACGCCACTTTTTAGTCAAATGGTTCTTTTCTCGTATAAGAAGAAGGACCTCCTAGAGAGTTTTGCGGGAGGTGGCCTGCACCCATCGTGGGAGACTGAAGCATGGGTAGAATGACAGCTTCTGTGATGGCCACTGTGATGCAGATAGCGGCAGCATCAGTATCAGCGTCGGCTGGTAATGGATGTGTTGTGAGAGTACAATTTAGTCTCCGACCATAGTCGCTCCAGTCAGTCTTGATGGCGCTAAATTGGATGGCGATGGGCAGAAGTTGCCCCGAACATATGAGGAGAGCACATCGACGGCTTCAGTTGTGACGACTACCGGGATGCTCTTGACTATGCAGAGTTCCAGAACGTCTGGCTGGTTACCATTCTTGGGATAGCTCGTGGGTTCAGGAGCGCTGACCTGGGCTCGGAAGCAGTCAGCTACCTGGCGTAGGGTACGACAACTGTTGTTTATCTCAAAGGAATTCTGTGTCACGTGTTTGTTACTGAGGTAACCAGCAGAAATGTGCTTTTCTCCATGCCGGATGAGATTTACAGCGTCCTCTTCTTGGAGGTATCCTTTGGCTTGTCTCTAGGCAGCCGCAAATGTCAAGACGCCGTGGATAGTTTCCACTCTAACAGAGGTGGATTACACACTACGGAGCTGCAAATGCTAATTCCGTACATAGACGGCCGTCCAACCGTCCAAAGTAAGGCGATCTGCGCGGTAGCACGTATAGTTCGCAATATTGACTCTTCAACCTGTCTTCAGGTGAGTCTCATTGACCACACAAATGTCAACATTCTTGGCGCGCAGGAAAAGTTCAAACTCTTTCAGTTTGTAGAATATGCTTGCAGCATTCGAAGTTGCAAAGGTGATGTTCGTCATGCATATAATCTTGGACACACTGGTCTGTGTGGTGGCGCTAGTAATATGGAAGAGTTCTCTGACGGCTTCTTGAACAGCCGAGATAATGAGTGCTGGTAGAGCGACGAGCGTTTCCTTAGGTTCCGCGATAGTCTGCCTTAGCACAGGAAGCAACACAGAGAGATCTGTAGTGTCGTCGGAAGGCCAGACTACTTCCTGGGGGCGCTGACTGGTTGAGATGCCCTTTATGGTCTGCAGATTCGTCCGCTGGTCAGGAGAAATCCCACGGACTACTTCTGCTGCTACCAAGTTCTATCTGATTTTAGCAGATCGTCCATTTGCGACTGTATTCCCTCATTTCTGTGGGGCCGCGAGGCGAAAACAAGCTTTCGCTGATGGATGGAGGTCAATGACGTCTTCTAGTCGTGTGCGGAGGAGCGCAACCTCTGTAGCTGACTCGATGGTTGCCTTGACAGAGGCAGCACACCGCCGGTGACTCTCGCACTTGCCACTTTCATGTCCCTTGCCGCACTTAACACATCGAGGCGTCTTTGTGCAGAGACATGCCGTGTGATACAATCACTGACAGTTACGAGATCCAGCAAGGTTCTCCGTTAGCCAGTTCTTAACAGCTTACATTTGTCCCTGTACTGCAGGGGCGGGAAATTGCCCCTAAAGGCGGAAGAATCAGCAATGATCAACGACATGAGGATGCAGAAGGCAATGGAAACCACTGCATTAAAGACACGTAACGTGTATCCACAGGACATGTGGCCTGTAATTGAAGAAGTGTCATGATGATCTCTCCATCGGCAAAAGATTCCGAAATAGTCCCCCATTCGGATCTCCGGGAGGGGGCTGCCAAGGGGGAGGTTACCATGAGAAAAAGATTGAATAATCAACGAAAGGATAACGTTCTACGAGTCGGGGCGTGGAATGTCAGAAGCTTGAACGTGGTAGGGAAACTAGGAAATCTGAAAAGGGAAATGCAAAGGCTCAATCTAGATATAGTAGGGGTCAGTGAAGTGAAGTGGAAGGAAGACAAGGATTTCTGGTCAGATGAGTATCGGGCAATATCAACAGCAGCAGAAAATGGTATAACAGGTGTAGGATTCGTTATGAATAGGAAGGTAGGGCAGAGGGTGTGTTACTGTGAACAGTTCAGTGACCGGGTTGTTCTAATCAGAATCGACAGCAGACCAACACCGACAACGATAGTTCAGGTATACATGCCGACGTCGCAATCTGAAGATGAACAGATAGAGAAAGTGTATGAGGATATTGAAAGGGTAATGCAGTATCTAAAGGGGGACGAAAATCTAATAGTCATGAGCGACTAGAATGCAGTTGTAGGGGAAGGAGTAGAAGAAAAGGTTACAGGAGAATATGGGCTTGGGACAAGGAATGAAAGAGGAGAAAGACTAATTGAGTTCTGTAACAAACTTCAGCTAGTAATAGCGAATACCCTGTTCAAGAATCACAAGAGGAGGAGGAATACTTGGAAAAGGCCGGGAGATACGGGAAGATTTCAATTAGATAACATCAAGGTCAGACAGAGATTCCGAAATCAGATACTGGATTGTAAGGCGTACCCAGGAGCAGATATAGACTCAGATCACAATATAGTAGTGATGAAGAGTAGGCTCAAGTTCAAGACATAAGTCAGGAAGAATCAATACGCAAAGAAGTGGGATACGGAAGTACTAAGGAATGACGAGATACGTTTGAAGTTCTCTAGCGCTATAGATACAGCAATAAGGAATAGCGCAGTAGGCAGTACAGTTGAAGAGGAATGGACATCTCTAAGAAGGGCCATCACAGTTGGGAAGGAAAACATAGGTACAAAGAAGGTAGCTGAGAAGAAACCATGGGTAACAGAAGAAATACTTCAGGTGATTGATGATAGGAGGAAGTACAAACATGTTCCGGGAAAATCAGGAAC
Source organism: Schistocerca americana (assembly GCF_021461395.2). Classification (NCBI taxonomy): domain Eukaryota; kingdom Metazoa; phylum Arthropoda; class Insecta; order Orthoptera; family Acrididae; genus Schistocerca; species Schistocerca americana. The sequence continues at coordinate 312,633,641 of NC_060120.1, read as the reverse complement.
ACAGAAATACAAGTCGCTGAGTAATGAAATAAATAGGAAGTGCAGGGAAGCTAAGACGAAATGGCTGCAGGAAAAATGTGAAGACATCGAAAAAGATATGATTGTCGGAAGGACAGACTCAGCATACAGGAAAGTCAAAACAACCTTTGGTGACATTAAAAGCAACGGTGATAGCATTAAGAGTGCAACGGGAATTCCACTGTTAAATGCAGAGGAGAGAGCAGATAGGTGGAAAGAATACATTGAAAGCCTCTATGAGGGTGAAGATTTGTCTGATGTGATAGAAGAAGAAACGGGAGTCGATTTAGAAGAGATAGGGGATCCAGTATTAGAATCGGAGGACTAACGGTCAAATAAGGCAGAAGGGATACATAACATTCCATCAGAATTTCTAAAATCATTGGGGAAGTGGCAACAAAACGACTATTCACGTTGGTGTGTAGAATATATGAGTCTGGCCATATACCATCTGACTTTCGGAAAAGCATCATCCACACAATTCCGAAGACGGCAAGAGCTGACAAGTGCGAGAATTATCGCACAATCAGCTTAACAGCTCATGTATCGAAGCTGCTTACAAGAATAATATACAGAAGAATGGAAAAGAAAATTGAGAATGCGCTAGGTGACGATCAGTTTGGCTTTAGGAAAAGTAAAGGGACGAGAGAGGCAATTCTGACGTTACGACTAATAATGGAAGCAAGGCTAAAGAAAAATCAAGACACTTTCATAGGATCTGTCGACCTGGAAAAAGCGTTCGACAATATAAAATGGTGCAAGCTGTTCGAGATTCTGAAAAAAGTAGGGGTAAGCTATAGGGAGAGACGGGTCATATACAATACGTACAACAACCAAGAGGGAATATTAAGAGTGGACGATCAAGAACGAAGTGCTCGTATTAAGAAGGGTGTAAGACAAGGCTGTAGCCTTTCGCCCCTACTCTTCAATCTGTACATCGAGGAAGCAATGATGGAAATAAAAGAAAGGTTCAGGAGTGGAATTAAAATACAAGGTGAAAGGATATCAATGATACGATTCGCTGATGACATTGCTATCCTGAGTGAAAGTGAAGAAGAATTAAATGATCTGCTGAAAGGAATGAACAGTCTAATGAGTACACAGTATGGTTTGTGAGTAATTCGGAGAAAGACAAAGGTAATGAGAAGTAGTAGAAATGAGAACAGCGAGAAACTTAACATCGGGATTGATGGTCACGAAGTCAATGAAGTTAAGGAATTCTGCTACCTAGGCAGTAAAATAACCAATGACGGACGGAGCAAGGAGGAATCAAAAGCAGACTCGCTATGGCAAAAAAGGCATTTCTGGCCAAGAGAAGTCTACTGATATCAAATACCGGCCTTAATTTGAGGAAGAAATTTCTGAGGATGTACGTCTGGAGCACAGCATTGTATGGCAGTGAAACCTGGACTGTGGGAAAACCGGAACAGAAGAGAATCGAAGCATTTGAGATGTGGTGCCTTAGACGAATGTTGAAAATTAGGTGGACTGATAAGGTAAGGAATGAGGAGGTTCTACGCAGAATCGGAGAGGAAAGGAATATGTGGAAAACACTGATAAGGAGAAGGGACAGGATGATAGGACATCTGCTAAGGCATGAGGGAATGACTTTCATGGTACTAGAGGGAGCTGTAGAGGGCAAAAACTGTAGAGGAAGACAGAGATTGGAATACGTCAAGCAAATAATTGAGGACGTAGGTTGCAAGTGCTACTCTGAGATGAAGAGGTTAGCACAGGAAAGGAATTCGTGGCGGGCCTCATCAAACCAGTCAGTAGACTGATGACAAAAAAAAAAAAAAAAAAAAAAAAATTGCAGCACGATATAAGGCATCTTTTGCTTCTGTTGGTGCGATTGTTGCTGCTGCTGCTGATGTAGCTTCTGGTCCTTTGTTGCAGGATCATCATCTCGGAGTGCTGAGTTTGGAATCGGTAGCACTGGCGGCGTAGACGCCGCTTTCGCCTTAGCAAGCCGAATTTGCCTTCTTTCTGGCGGCAAGATGAATCCCCTTTCGCCGGCGTCGGTGACTTGGGAAGCGTCACTCGCTGTAGTGGCTTCTCTTTTTCTCTTTGAGAAGTTCGCAAATTGTTTGCCATCCATGTCCTTTTGTTCACTGGCTTCCGGACCTGTAATCCTTTGGTGATGAGGTCCCATACTCCGAGGGGCGTAGGGGACGATGCGGGAGATCCCTACCGCTGTGCTAGGCAAGGTCCTAGTGGAGGTGGTTTGCCATTGCCTTCCTCCGAGGTGAATAATGATGAAGACGACACAACAACACCCAATCATCACGAGGCAGGAAAAATCCCTGACCCCGCCGAGAATCGAACCCGGGACCCCGTGCGCGGGAAGCGAGAACGCTACCGCAAGATCACGAGCTGCTGACAGTGAAGTCCAGTCCAGTAAAACTTGCATTGTCGTCGTAGAAGGAGCGACCGATGGGGCCGCCGACGTTGGGAACCCCTTCGGACAGCGATCGGCCGATTCCTGTGCGATTGGGGCAACTGCCTCGACCGCGCACGTAAGTAACGCGTCCTCTCGCTCCGACATTCAGCTCTCGAGAGAACTGTGTCGCTGAGCTTAACTAAATGACAGCTCCGCCTATGTACTAGCCCTGTAAGAGGGACATGTCATTTTGATTTTTGTATGTTATCGATGTGCTTGTTAGAGAGCGAGCAAGTTACGTTACTGTTAAATAATCTTTGATCTTGTCGTGGCACAATCTTGCCTTAAATTGGGCCTCAAAAATTGAAGTTAATTTTGTTGCTACCTGATGTCTGATACCTTTCAGTGACATGTTAAGTGGTAAAGAAACCACATCTAGCGAGGGCTTAAAATATCGCAGTACGAAACTAAACTGTTCCTTCTGTTAATTTCGTATTTTCTATCGCTTAAATAAATCAACGCAATACCACAAAAAATTATCGTTAGTCAATTTTAAAAGAACGCTGCCGTTATACAAATGTTTCCCAGCCTTTCACCGGCCTACCAAAGACATCTCACTATAGCGACATTTAGGTATTTTTTAGAGTTAATCCGTCCTTGGCTTCACCACACTACATGATTCTACGTTTCTTGGTTCACCTAGCACTTTCATCGCAAATACTTCGAACATGGAAGGCACTATGGGTGCACAATTTTCACAGAATTGAATTGTAGGCAGGAGCTCGCATTTGCATTTGCATTTACACAGATTGTGCAGCGTTGATGAAAGTGCAGCTTTTTACAATAGTTCCAAATTTTTAAGTGGTATAATGCCTATTGACAATAAAATACTAAAAGTAGCGTAATTGGTGTTTGTTGCAAAAAGCAGGTGCAAGTTGTTTACGGATCTTCGTATTGTGAACATTGCAGAAACCGACAGCCGTTGGTTCTACCCTATTGCTTAGATGCTAGGCGACGGTGTTACGTTTGTTTATATTGTGTTGTGTATACACTGCGATTCCACTGCGACAGCCCTGTCACATTTATTGCGGTAGTGGACGTAGGAGGACGTGCTTTGAAGACCGTATTTCCCAGTGCGAAAAAACGGATATGCTCATAGTTTATAGTGAATGTAGGAAGTATGCCGTTCGGTCGTGTACCGTGTACGCTGAAAGATATCCCAGCAGTCGTCGACCTCTTCCAACAATTACAGATGATATGAAACGGCGTTTTATTGCGCTGCAATTTCCGATGAATTGCTACGATGTGGGGAGCTATCGTTACATGCCAGAATGCAAGCTTGTGTTGGCACTGGTGATGGTCATTTTCAGTAGAGGCCTCGAGGGTACACTGTTTCTTTACGTGTCAGACCCCACAGATTACTGCGTTCATCTTTGTTTGTATTTCATTTGTCCTAGGCAAGTCCCATTTAACGACACGACACTTCGGGAGGTTTACTAACATCTGTGAAGGACTACACATAGCACCCACGTGAAATTCACATTCGTTTGTGCTACAACATAAACAAAGAACTGTCGATGTTACAATGTTCGAACTGCGATATCTCGTAAACTATTTGCACTAGTCTCCTGTAACAAACACCACTGACGTTCTGATGTAATCTACTTTGATTGCGATCTACTTTCAGTGGGCATTGTCTCATTGAAATATTTGTACCTTTTTTGATCAAATAAGGATTTGAAGCTCGTAACAGTCTGTATATGGGCTGCCTACCATCTATGAGACCTGTATGTCAATGACGCCTTCCATTATCGCAATATTTGCGGTGCAAGCTTTAGGTGATTCACCCTGTATAATAATGTCGCGGCAAATTTTTGCTGTGTGTTTTTATCGTGCAGATTCTTACGCTGATTATCAATCAACAGATAATCCATCAGTCTTTAACGTGACAAGCTCGGCTCAACACAACTGATTCATCAAATTAAACGAAGACAATGCAATTAACCAATAATTCAATTTACCAATGGCAATACTGACAAATTGAAGTTGATAAGTAATACCAAATTTACATACATAGCTGCGAGAATGTTGCAGCTTGCTCTGTCTTTACTTTTCTGCTTGCATTTGTGTGGGTGTTCAATATTTTTGAAAGATATGAATATTTACTGCCATAAATACGTATGCGATTGATAGTAGTACGGTATATGTATCATAAATGTTCATGTGGTATACCCATACTTATAATATGCTGCCGAAAAAAGCCATGAGACCCGATGCTGGTGCAGTGTAATAAACTGTAGAAATCTTAAATAACCTCTAAGCAGCTGATACCGACTTTGTTACCAGGAAGTTCCTTTCAGTGTACATCGACACCTCGATACATACCCATCAAGTCACCGTATGGTGCATGGCGCAGGGTACCTTCTACCATTGCTAGTCATTCCCTTTCCCGGCTCTCTACATGACTCCATACGAATCCTAATTTCTCTTCTTTTGTCTTTGCGGTCCGTACGCGAAATGTATGTTGGTGACGGTAGAGTCGATATACAGTCAGCCGCAAATGCCGGTATTCTACATTTTCTCAGTAGTGCTTCACGAAAAGAACGGCGTCTTCCTCGCAAGGAATCCGATTTCAGTTCATAGAACATTTCTGTTTCGAAAAAGTGATATTTTTTGTGCAGTGTACAACTTGGTTTTGTATTCACAGTTGTGGTAGAACAATATTCTTGCACAAAATATGGAATATACATTTTAGTGACAGACAGTAGTACCAGAAACATTAGTTTCGTCTTTGGTAATGTCCAGCTGATTTTTAAGTTAGTAACTTTAGGAATAAGTTATTCAGTTTGTTGTCGCACAGCTACTTCACCAACTAGCCCTGGCACTTTCGAAACTTCTGACATGCGATGTACAGATCAGTTCACAACGAATATAGCTATTAGAAACGGTCTTAACCATTTAATACGTAGCAATACATCAATAATAACAACAGAGAATGTAATAGAAAGTGCTGTAACTCCCTTTCAGGCTTTTTGGTTGTTTAGCGAATACTGGAACGAGGAACCGATGCGGTTCGTGGACGGAGATTTCAGATATTAATTTATTCTACATCTGATTAGTAAAAGTAATACCGGGTGGTTATAATTAAACTGTCCCTATTTAACATGCTATAACAAGGGAACTAAAGGCCGTACGAGTACCAACGTTCATGGCATTAATGTCCAAAGTATGGGGTGCATGATTTACATCGTCACAGTGCCACCGTCCTGTTCGAACTGTGGCCATCAGTCATCGTGATTCATAGTCTCGCACACCTGACTAGTCACAGTGCACTTATTGACGTGTCAACATGAAATTGGACAAAAGGAACACGGCATTATTGGTGAAGCTATATTATCAAAACAACAGTAATATTGCAGCTGCCCTTCGAGAATATCGCTGGCTGAAAAGATTACGGAAGGGTCCTCTTTCTCCACCTGCTGTATGGAGCGTGACGAAGAAGTTCGAATGAACTGGAGAATTGGGCGTCTCTCCGCGAAGAGGCCGACGACCGGTTGCACCACAGCTGGTTGATGAAATCGCTGTTGCTACGGCAGACAACGCTGCGAGCAGTTCCCGGTCGTCATCCAGTGCGAGTGCTGTGTCACGACAGTTGAACATTCCTTGGTCCGCCGTACGAAGATACTTCGAACCATTCTCAAATGGTATCCGTACAAGATCCATATGGTACAGCAGCTTGCACCTTAGGATGCACAACGACATGTTGACTTTGCTCTCTACATTCTCGCAAGGATTGAAGTTGAGGAGGGACGACACTGGACCATCCTATGAACAGAGAAAGCCCATTTTTCTCTGACGGGTGAGCTGAACACTCAGAATTGGCAAGTGTGGGGATCTTCACCTCCATTCACTGCGCATGAATTTCCTCTGTATGGTGAACGTGTCACCGTATGGTGTGACTTCACGGTTACATTCATGATTGACCTATTCCTTTTCGAACAGGCTGGCGCCCAAGGATCAAAGACGGGGAATGTGATAGGCCAGCGCTACTGCGATATACTTTACCAGCATGTCATGTCCGCCCTACAGGAGAAAGATGCATTGAACTCAATAGTTTTCATGCAAGATGGGACCCCACCGCACATCGCTTGTGAAGTTCACCTGCTTCTCCGAAATACATTTGGTAACGATCGAATTACCAGCCGATCGTTTCCAAATGCTTGGCCGGCACGGTCACCTGATCTCACTCTCTGTGATTTCTGGTAGTGGGGCTACCTGAAGGATAGTGTTTACCAGTTCATTCACACATGTGCTGATCTGAAGCGCAGCATATCAAGAGAGGTGGCCAGCATACCTATGAGCGTGCTTCGTTCTGCTGTGGAGAATGCAATCCTGCTCTTTTCGACTCTTCTGGACAATGATGGGCGCCATTTTGAGCCCCTTTTGCAGCAGTAATGGTACCGATATGTAATGGTATGATGTACCGTAACAGTACATTAAAAGTGTTTCTGTTGAATTGATTCTACATTATTTCTCTTCCCCATCTTCTTGACATTAATGCTACAACGTTTGGTAACCGTGCCGTAATTAGTGTCCGTGTTTAATAGGGAAAATTTAATTATAACCACCCGGTACATAATTTAGTTTGCAGTAGTTGCAGCGTCAGTTGCTTACAGTGTATCTGATGTTGCGTTGTATACAGATATAAAAGTTTACAATGCAATCAGTCTTCAGTGAAATGATTATTCCGTAGATATCGAGTCCTGACAGCTACGAAACTTTGTAAATGTTTGGAAATGGCATACATACGCAATGGGCTCTGTGCGTCGATGTTTGAACTAAAGTAGAACCGCCGCTGGAGCTCCGGAGAGGAGATCCTTGCATGTCATTGGTAGTGGCGTAAGCGTTCGTGGCAGCGCCGTCATGCCACGGTGGAGGCTGTATTAAACACGGCCGCGTGTTTTGAAGTGCGGCCGACCGGATAACGGCCGCCACCACAGAAAGTCTAAAATTTGGATCGTTACTTAAGGGTAATGAATCGGAAAACTGAGCCTACATGGTGCCGCACAAGCGAAACGTTCCTTGTCGCAGACGAAAAGGCGGATTCCAATCGGTAGACATTCAGCAATTGCTGCTCAATAATCACAGTTCAGAGAAGATTCGTCTGCCATGCAACCACGCGCCTCCAAACAACAATAAAATTCGTAGGTGACATGGCCAACATGTTGAAAGAGGATGTTTGTGCGAAGGAAATAGTTCCGGCCGGCCACTAGCATATTACCACGCTGTGTTAGGCTCTTGGCCACCCAGATCTCCGAACCTGACACCCATGGATCACTTTTTATGAGGTTTTGTGAGATACCGTGCATAAAACACGTCCAGAATTGCGCATTCCTAAAACACACATATGCTTCTGAATGAAAGGTTCAGATGGTTCAAATGGCTCTGAGCACTATGGGACTTAAAATCTGAGGTCATCAGTCTCCTAGACTTAGAACTACGTAAACCTAACTAACCTAAAGGCATCACACACATCCATGCCCGAGGCAGATTCGAACCTCCGACCGTGGCAGCCGCGTGCTTCCGGACTTAAGCGCCTAGAACCGCTCTGCCACAGCGGCCGGCTTTGAATTAACCTGTATGGAGAATACCAGTCTTTACCAACACCGGCACCACTGTAAAAAAGGCTTCAACATTCTTGAAATTATTTCCCATAGCTTTGCTTGTACTACGAAATAGTCGGGAACAGAAAATATTTGGAGTAAGGTGAGATTCAGCGTTATCAATTACGGTTCTGATCGTCATGGTGACAACATAATAAGTCGTGATTTGTAAAATTTTGTTGTCCATAATGACTCACAACGTCTAGAAATTTGCCCCTGTGGAAGGGGCGCTCAAAGAACGCGTCCCTAGCTCTCTAAAGAACATTGTCGGCGGCACCTCAATGTCTGCCTGTCATTAGCGGTTTCCTTTCATGTACGACCGTTCCAGAACGCCTATTCTGAACTCTGGAATTTTCGAGAGAAGCCCTTTGAGACATTGTAAGGCCACGCAGTCGACATTCGCCAACCACCTTCGCAGGACGCCTGCGTACAATTTCTTAGAGGACTACTGCTCTGCGAATGAGTTTATGCCATCAGACGGTTTCACTTATAGTCATTAAAATCCTGCTCCTCAGCTCCTGTATTCACTAGGCTGGTATTTTATTCTTGATTGCATCCTCTGTTGTTAACATCTCACAGTGTTCTGGAATTTTGTTATTTTTTGTTGGAATTAAAGAAAATTATTTCGGTGTCATGACTTACAATGCTATGATGTAGATAATGTTGTGTAGCAATGCAGATAGACTGTTCAAAAATGTTTTCTTCCATCGTCATGATTTGCATAGTTGTTTTTCTTTTTTTTGTGTGTGTGAAAGGTCTCTGTTGGATTCCTTTCATGTTAATTTCTGAAATTTGTTGTCATTTACGACATAAATTTCTCTTCTAAATTTACTGCGGTGTTTCTGACTATCTGGGAGGAGACTGAGCAGTGGAACGTGTTACTTTTACACATAAACAAGAACGATCTGTTACACTACTACACTTTAAAACACAGTTTATATGTAGTTCATGTCACACAGTCTCATACGGAACCTACATCCGCTTTCTTTTATATACTATATATGATAAGATACTGTCATCCCCCTTCCCTTCTGTGTGAGAGAATGAATGAGCAAATGTATTTGTATTTGCATGCTGGATGGTAGCAGACAAGCCTGTCTGCTAGAGAACAGTAGGACCAACGTCGGAACAGGGAGCTACGCTTTCTAAAAGCAGAGGGGTTTCTATTCTTAGTATGGTCCTGTCCCTCCCTTGTCGTGTTGGTATAGGGAGCTGCCTCTCTGGTCACTTCCATTTGTATCTGGGGAGCACGCGCGGTAGGAGCGCAGGTCAGTCTGTCCGCGGTGAGCGTCTGAAGTGGTAAGATCTCCGGCTAAGCGGGTGTCTGCTAAGTCCGTAGGACAATGGATTTCTTAAGTTCAGCCTAACTGAAAATTTAATCACCTTTATTTCAGGTTTAGCTCTAAAATATCTAATGTTATCTTAAATTGCAACGCATTGTATTTCGAATGTGAAGTTCAGAATATCTTCCAGTAGTTGCTTTTTCACTACTTTGTGAATAAAGTGGAACCACGTGTTGATCAGTAACTCTAACTAAGATCATCAATCTTAAATGCGAATGTGCGTGAGATTATAACGTCTCGTCTTGACAATATTTTTCAATATAGCAACTTTTCTTTATGTTCAACCCACGTGGGGTGTACTTTGTGAGACCAGTACCACGTTCTTATACAATTGTTTGACCCATCAGGTTAACAGTAAGACGATAGTAACCAGTTCGAGGTTTTTCTTTTGTAAATTGCTTTTCGATCTAATTTATTTTAATTGTCAAAATTATTGTGGAGTTACACTCTTTGTGTAAACCAAGTTGATCACGTGAAGCATGTGGTGTAATCAAAGTAGCCCTCAGCTATTCTTTTCGGGAAGATTTCACAGAGAGTTAGTATGAATTTAGTATACCAGTGTGTGGTAATTGCATGACGGACAGGATTGCGCTACGAACGTAACTTCTTTGGGTGAAAATTGAATCGGTTGGTTGTGGTTAATTTCCTCTTGCATATGTTTCAACGTTCTTCGTGTGTTATTTTATGAATGTAGTGTTGTATGCAGTCTCCCAATCTTGGCTCCATATTTGATGTGTTCTGTAAGATTACAAACTCACATTTTCACAATCCTAAATAAGGCACCAGTTCAGTTATGAATCAAGTTTAATATGCTGAAATTTCAATGATCAATGTTAAAATAAATTTCCAAATATAAACTTATTTATTTCTTTTTATTTAAATTCTCTCTTTATATATATATATATATCACCGGTTGTCGTATGACGATTAAAAGATTATAATTAATGTTAGTCTGGTTGGGAATTTGGTAAGCTAGTCTGGATACCTGGTGAAACAGTTGCGCAGTAATGCAAGGTTAACTTCCCCACATAGCTCACAGCTTTTAACCCACTTTTATGGTCTTGAATATCAGCACCGCTTACACCTCAAAATTAAAGCAACAACATTACATGTGTTCTACCTATTTCTCAATACTGTATTGACTATAGCGGTGTAGAGACGTGGACTTGTATTCTCACAAGATAGGAATCCCAACACAAACAGCTACAACCGACGAGCGTAAAATATGACGTTCCATCTACAATAATACGGTAGCTATCAAACCGACTGAGCTGTACAGCAACGTGTGCGGACGCTAGCAACATCTGAAGGTCGCTGCATCGTAGCTGTACATATAGTATGAGAGAGAATGTTATTGTTGGTACTGAAGTGCACCTGTTAAAAGCAGATATGAGCAGGCTGAACCCAATTACACTGCAGAAGTCGTTAAGCTGGTGCACGAAGAGGTACGTCGATTTTACGCGTTGGATAATGCAGACGAAATTGGAGGATATAACAAATGGTTCAAATGGCTCTGAGCACTATGGGACTCAACTGCTGTGGTCATAAGTCCCCTAGAACTTAGAACTACTTAAACCTAACTAACCTAAGGACAGCACACAACACCCAGCCATCACGAGGCAGAGAAAATCCCTGACCCCGCCGGGAATCGAACCCGGGAACCCGGGCGTGGGAAGCGAGAACGCTACCGCACGACCACGAGATGCGGGCTGCGGATATAACATGATATCGTATTGCAGTAATACCGTATGGACTCGAATACATACCGGTACATTGGAGAGGAATATTGACTGAGAGTCTGACAGTGGAAAAGGCATAATGGGTGTGTGTGTTCCAGCAGCTCTGAAATGTCGGATCTACGAACTGCAGGAACTCTTCACAGATAATGTGAAGCCAATACCGCGATTGAATGCCGCGCGTTGGTGATGAGAGACGTGATGCGGTAAAATCGGAGTAGAAACGAATGGGGAGTCATTCTAGCGATGATACGAGTCGGGTATAGGAAAATCTGCTGGCAAAAGGGAATTTGACAAAGGGCAGATTGCCATGTTCTGGCACTGAGAACGAGCATCTCACAAACGGCATATGTGCCACTGTCTCGAGCACTTACGGATAATGGTTGGAGGACAGCCAAACCGCGAGTGACAGGCTGTTGGACGTCCACACTCATCACAGAATGTGGAGATAGGATGTTCACCCGCTCCGTAAAGCAGGAAAGGCAGCCATCTGGGACACATCTTACGGCAGCACGCAGTGCTGGTGCAGGCACAGGTGTGACGGTGCACATCGTCCAGCGTATATTGCTGATCACGGAATTCCGCAGCGCCGCCGCACTTTCATGTTGGCCACACTAAGTCGTCAGTTACGATTGCAATGGGCACCGAATCAGCGAGATGGAGGCTGACCAATAGGAACGCGTCGCCTGGTCGGGAGAATGACATCTCTTGTTACACCATGTCGATTTTTGTTTCCGAAGACGCTCATCAAGGCAAATGTATGATGAATCATGCACCGCGTCCCGGTCACGGGCCTGTGGGGACAGTAGTTTTCCGTTGGAGAGCTTTAGCTGGACTTCAAAGGGACCTGTGGTAATAATCGGAGGCACCCTGACAGTTGTGGACAGCGTGGAGATTATTGCAGAAGACCCGCATCCCTTCGTTCTTGATGTCGTTGGCAACTTCCAGCAGTGTAATTGTCTGAATTACGAGACCAGGATCCTGCTTTAGTGCTCTGAGGAGCACGATGCTCAGCTCATGTTGATGCCTAGACCGCAAATTTGCCTCTTTGGAACCCAACGGAACACAGCTGGGAAGCTATAGGGTGTCAACTCCGCTCTCGGAATCTCCCGATCAGTAATTAATGGGGACTGCGTGACCTATGCATGGACGTCTAGTGTCGTATATCTCTGAAACCTACTAAGGGCTCGTAAAATGTATAGCACGCATAACGGCTGTTGTATCGAGTTTCAAAGTGAACCAACACGATGTTAAGCGGGTGGTCACAATATTTTGCCTCAAGAGCACGGGTAGAAATGGGTATGTAACTTCAGCCTCGAAAATAGCACAGACAAGTGTATTACGAAGTCATTATGACAGAACGTTGGACTTGCATACTCAGAACTGTCCTTATGGAGCTACAAGTACATCTGTTTGAAATCTTGCTGAATAGCAATTTGTGACTCAGATCAATTCAAGGGAAAAAAGATCAAAATTCAATGCTTTAAAAGAGTTTATAAGAGGACAGCTTGCCAGAACTAGAGACAATTGATCAGTAATCCAATATGGCACATTTCAGTGTGGGCTTTAGAAGCTGCTAGAGTAGCTGCTCTAGAAAGTTTTAAAGGTTCTTTGCGTGTCTTCATCTCTCTCAAAGAGCACTATGTCAACTCGTACAGGCATACGACTACGTTCACGACTCACAGAGAGGCTGATAAAATCCGTATGGTCATCCAGACATCAGACATATAGTAACAGATGTGAACGTCTTCAGACGAATATATATGTAAGGAAAGCGTGTGGATATTTATTCATATGAACTATTATCTTCTTGAGTAGAATCACACAGAAGAGAACTGTTAACGGATGATGTGGTACTGTCACTTTATAAATCCATATACAATTACACAGTAGCAGACAAGCATTATATACGTTTGCAGCAAATACAGGAAACGTTGCAGTTTGCAAAGCAACCAGGAGATACCTGTACACGAAACAAACAGTAACAGTAAGAAAAGTGCACATGAAAAGCTTTTTAGATTCGGTTTTAGGTGTGCATATTGGCAGCATGCAAGGCTTACAGGACGATAGGAGAATGTTTCTCAAGGATACTACGTTGAAGACACTGCTACAATGGATTTATATTTTTTTAGGCAGAACAAACGCTATGACAGACGTTTTGGTGGTTTACTACACTTGTATATTAACAAACGGCTTGTTATATAGTTGCTATTTCGTCATCCGTCTTCATTATATTATTTATAGCCACGTTTTTGCATGGAGTTACGGAACTATGATTTTCCTGTTACAAAATTAGATACATTGACCACTGCGGGTTTGATATTGGACTACCTAAAATGATGTAGCATTTCCAGTTGTTGCCTTGACAAGTGCGCATGCTGTTTCATTCCGTTGTGTTGTATCATCGAAACTCCCCATTTTACAACTACAATGACGAATAAGGGAGGAATGTATGACAACACAGCAACTTCTGTCTTCGGAAATATGCCTGAGTACTGAGTGTGTTAACGTAAGTTGATGCAAATTTTTATGTCCTTGCGAAATAGTACCTAATTTAAACCTATTGTGAATCTGATGACCAGAATTGCCTGTTAGATGGCATTGTTTATTCAATGACTTGTATTTCTGTACACCACAATCTTCAATCTTCAAATATCAATCTGTTAAATATACAAAGCACAAAGTATGTGTGTATGACCAGGATCTTCTCCCAAACCGCTGGATCATTTTCAACAAAATTTGGCACAATAGCAGCAGACCTCACGAGTGGTGTTCATAACCTCCTAGCTCCAATAGGAGCAGAGACTTGGGCAAAAAATTTTCGTTCACACATTGGCGTATAGTCTACAATGCACGACAGACATGTTGTGTGGAAACAGTCTCAGCCTACCAAAACACACTGTTTGCAGGCCAGCCCAGATGTCTGGGACATGGTTTTGCGGGCCCCGACATATAAGCCGCCCTCTATGATAGATATTTTGTGTTGGAGTAGTGTTGGCCTACTTTATCGACCTGCTTTGCTTGCGCTAATATATAACTGTGGGTCTAGTATCGACGTGCTTCATTGAACTGTACTGCAGGGTCTATATATGCTGATGAGCATTGCTGGCGACAGGTTGAGATGGTTAGGGAAGGGGATGAACAGAGTGAAGGAAGAAAAAAATGGGCAGAGATGGAGAAAGAGGTGGACATAAGAGGGAGAAGAGCAGATATGCTCAATGTACACCTAAGGCGCACATGTGGGCGAAACTGTGTGAGAAAAGGCAAGTTGTGCATAAATGCAAATGCCTATAGATAAATGATCTTAATGAGCAGTATAAGAAACGTACATAAGGATTTAAAATTAAGTTTCATTCAGTTTTAGCCATTTCGAGCTGTTGCACTTCTGTTGTCAGAAGCCTCCAATTGTAAATTGGACATCGTGATATGTCCTCACTATTCAACCTTTCATCGCATGTCAGACGGATATTTCAAGCTTATACTGTGCACGCATTGTCACATTATGGCAGTATGGATTATCAGCATAGCAATTTGACCGCCGAACTGGAGTACACCAAGGTGACTTCATTCAAACATTCAGCCGTTATCGTGAGATGATTGTGGCCTACCGGGACCATCCGACCGCCGTGTCATCCTCCATCCTCAGTAGAGGATGCGGATAGGAGGGGCGTGGGGTCAGCACACCGCTCTCCCGGTCGTAATGATGGTATTCTTGACCGAAGCTGCTTCTATTCGGTCGAGTAGCTCCTCAATTGGCATCACGAGGCTGAGTGCACCCCGAAAAACGGCAGCAGCGCATGGCGGCCTGGGTGGTCACCCATCCAAGTGCCAACCATGCCAGAATTAGGAACTTCAAACAATTGCAGAATGATTGTATACAAACCCCGTTGAGATTAAAATTCATTTCACTCACTATTATCCTTCATGAAAACTTATCATCTTCATACAAAAATATCATCTTGCTTGTCATGAACTATTTGAATTTAGCATTATGTGTCCGTAAACTACAGTGTGTCCAGCGAAGAGTCCATGATTTCACAATATAAGAGTGTAACAAAAGGTATATTTACTGTGAAAGCTGTAAGAAATTTACACAGAACTGATACAAAAGTTACTAAATAGTTCCAAAAGCTGCTAACAGATCGCGCTGTACGCTGTCCAGCTCGTACAGTATCAGCGTACATAGCTAAACTAGTTCTCTGTACTCAGTCTTTGCAATCACTTCACAGTCTTCTTGAAACGTGCATCAGTAGCAGTACAGTGAAATCTGTTATCGCATCTTGTTGTGTCTTAACGGAAATGGATTCAGACGCCATGCAGATCGACGATTGAACCTCATCCAGCGTGGTAGGATGGTTCTGGTAGACACTGTTTTTCAATGTGCCCCATAAAAATTAGGCGCAATGTGTGAGATTGGATGAATACGGAGGCTATTCCATGCCTGCGACAGCAAATTTTCAACAATCCAACACTATGCCTCTATCCCCGAAGTATTCATCATAAAAGCAAAACAGCCATTTAGTGCGATGTGTTCTGGCCCCATCTTGGATGAACCACTCGGAGCCTGGTCGATCCTCCAACGCTAGCTGTCTGGCGACAAGTTGTTTCAAAATTGGAACGTAAAGTTCACTAGTGATCGTTTCCCGCATGAAAAAAACGGCCAATAATATCTCTGATGTCTACTGCACCCCAGACAGTAACTTTGGGGAAATACAGTTGTTTTGCTTCACACAAATGGGGATTTTCGGAACCCTAAAATCTATTCACGACTCCATTCAGTTGAAAGTGTAATTCGTCTGTGAACAAGATGCAATAAACATTAATCGTTCATTACTAATCATTGTGAGAATCTGCTTCGAAACGTCAGCCTTCTGTCGCACTGTTCGTACGGGTCTGGTGACTTTGGATTTAGAACGGAAACTTGTGTAGGCTCTACCTCAGTATTTTCTGGGTGCTGGAACGCTTCAAACCAATCTCTGCTGCAATTCTTCGGACGGATTTCCATGGATATTGCTGAATAGTTCCAGAAACCGTCGTGACATTTTCAGGAGTAACTACAGTTTGCCTGGGGCCAATATTCCCCGCTAGATTATCAGCGACTCTGCCTTACCATTGTAATTTGGAGAGGACCTTGCGATTGGTTTTCGCACCAAGTCCCTTTGGAATATTAAATCCTGTTTGAAAACTGCAGCTTTTTTGCCGTAGGCCTGTGTTATGACCTGTGATACTCCAGTACCAGAAAACCATGTTGTTCAGCGAAATACACGATTTCAACCTCTTCCTTCGGTAGGCTAACTTCCTTTCACGTTTCAGCGTTGGAACTGTACACTCCTCCGAGCTGTGGCACGCTGTTCATAGGCACTATGCATTGCAATTACAGCGCCATATGTTAGCAGCTAGTACGGAAGTACTAGACAATAACACGACTAATAGCTGCAATGCACACTCGACACTACTAACCCAACCCTGCCACTGCAGGTCCACAAACACGTGTAGGCGAGACTTGAATCCGCTGCCAAGCTTAGACGCTCCGCAAGGCGACACACGCGGAGCTCGCCGCTGCGGACGCAAGGTATCATCATTAAACATCAACTCTCTATTTTTTTCTCAAAAAAATTCCATTGGAGAATAACATTTCACAGCTACAAACAAGGATAGCTACTACTGACAAACCGTAGCTCTTCCTTTCACAGCGGATAATACACGCTTTAATCAAAACTCTATTTCACTCTATTCAACATATATTTCTTTACTTCTGCTGAAGGCCATATTGTGACGAATTTTGTTCTTGAGAACTATTATTATTTTTAACACGACTTATTTTACTTAATGTGAGCGCAGAATGCTAGCAATATTTTTGCTTACTTACACAGTTGTTACTGACAACAACATATTGAAGACTTTTCTACCACTTCTACACACATTTCTGGTAATCATGCGTAATTACAGTTCTGTCTTTTTAGTTGAATGTTCTGATGAACAATATATACTCTCATCTTTTTTGTCTTATCTCAATATTTTATTAATTTTAACTCAAGGAGATTCATTATTTTACCAACAATGGATTTTTGAATTTATTACATATTTCACTGCTTCCACATGCGCATTACTGATCATCTATTATTTACATGCAAAATACCACTTTTTTTACATTATAAATATGACTGGTATCACATAGTTGAATTATTCACAGCTCCCAACCAAAAATTTTGTAGTATAAAATCTTGTTATCTCATCTGAATTAGAGAGAATAGAAAAAAAAAATATTTTCTCTTATAATCTACAAACACGATATTAAGAGAAGGGAGTGAACCAAGAAATGAAGTACAGATTAATCCAGCTGGGGAAGAACTATTTGCCTGATAGTGTATTCACTAAAGAGCAGTTAACCACCTATTTGCTTTCTTTCTCTAAATTTATCTAAACTCCTGCTTCCCAGCCTACTCTCAAAGCATTGAATGGAATCCTATATTTATTGTTTAAACCAGCTGCATGTATAACACAACACATATCAAAATCGCAGAATATTTTGCAATCCACATCATTCCACTGAACACTGCAGACATATTGAATGTTACCTTCTGCACATTGTCTACTTTGTTGTTCGTTTCGAAAACTTTGGCTTTATCTATTGTGGGAAGTTTGTAAAATTTCCATTCATTTTATAAACGTTTTCATTTTTTCTGAGTGTTGACTCCCCCAGCGTATGCAGGTGATGAAAAGCTCTCTGGTTTCCAGCCAGGTGGCAGTGCTACAAAACCGCAACGTTTTGACGAGCCACATATTCATCATCTTCTGGACATGAGGTTTTTGCTGATGCCGTCCTACTTCTATCTTTACTGTGCCCCCCTTCCACGTGGCTCCGGGAGGCTGGGTACAGAGAGGCCGGACGGTGGGGTGGGGAGGGAAGTCGCGGTGGTGGGGGTAGCGGGCGCGCCGTTCGCATCTCTGGCTCAGCATTCCGGCCCTGCGTCGCGTGGATGACGGTGGTGGGCGCGCTAATTTCCGCAGTCGCTGGATTCCATTCCGCACTCAGTTGGTACCCTTCGTCTCTGTTTACAAGATTCTCGTGAATCCAAAGGTCGACGGACCCATTTATGACGCCATCTCAATAGCCGGCGGTTCGGCAGAGCATCTCGGTGCTCTCGAAGTCAAATGTGCGATCCTCCTCGATGCTGTCTTCTGCTATCGCCGATTTCTCTCTCTCTCTCTCTCTCCCAGTCGCACATGCCTGATATTTTCCACCCAGCTTTTAGAAATACATCGCAGCGTTTTAACCCACGTACTGTTGACAGCATTCGCAGGCGTTGCTGTAAATTTTTCGTATTTTGAGCTTGAGTGGGTTTTTCGTAGAACTAAGCTACTCTTTCGTCTTAGGTGGTCATCGGAAGACAGTTTTTATGTTCGATTTTTCTAAAATCCTCCCAATTTTGCCTGACAGCGGTCCAAAACGCGAAAGAAAAGCGAGTTTCTTGTCTTCTTCTCCCTTTTTCCGATTTTCCGCAATCGTCTTGAACACCCTACTAACCTGCGGTTCGCTGTACCCTATTTTGCGAAATGCTGCAGCTCGTCTGAGAGGCTTTCTTCGTCACAGATCGACGTGCGTCCTGTGAAGCAAGGTGGACAGTAGTGTTTGCCGCTGCAATGGATGGTGGGAGATTGTTGCATGGAGGTACAGATCTGTGTGAGTCTTCTTCCTACACAATGAATGGCGTAGTGTGCCAGCTGTCATCTTCTTTATTACACTACTGGCCATTAAAACTGCTACACCAAGAAGAAATGTAAATGATAAACGGGTATTCGTTGGACAAATATATTATACTAGCACTGACATGTGATTACATTTTCACGTAATTTGGGTCCATATATCCTGAGAAATCAGTACCCAGAACAACAACCTCTGGTCGTAATAACGGCCTTGATACGCCTGGGCATTGAGTCAAACAGAGCTTGGATAGCGTGTACAGGTACAGCTGCCCATGCAGTTTCAAGAGTAGTGACTGGCGTATTGTGACGAGCCAGTTGCTCGGTTACTATTGACCAAACGTTTTCAGTTGGTGAGAGATCTGCAGAACGCGATGGCCAGGGCAGCAGTCGAACATTTTCTGTATCCAGAAAGGCCCGTACAGGACCTGCAACATGCGGTCGTGCGTTATCCTGCTGAAATGTATGATTTCGCGGGGATCGAATGATGGGTAGAGCCACGGGTCGTAACACATCTGATTTGTAACGTCCACTGTTCAAAGTGCCGTCAATGCGAACAAGAGGTGACCGAGACGTGTAACCAATGGCACCCCATACCATCACGCCGGGTGATACGCCAGTATGGCGATGACGAATACATGCTTCCAATGTGCGTTCACCGCGTTGTCGCCAAACAAGGATGCGACTATCATGATGCTGTAAACAGAACCTGGATTCATCCGAAAAATGACGTTTTGCCAATCGTGCACGCAGGTTCGTCGTTGAGTACACCATCGCAGGCGCTCCTGTCTGTGATGCAGCTTCAAGGGTAACCGCAGCCATGGTCTCCGAGCTGATAGTCCTTGCTGCTGCAAACGTCGTCGAACTGTTCGTGCAGATGGTTGTTGTCTTGCAAACGTCCCCATCTGTTGATTCAGGGATCGAGACGTGGCTGCACGATCCGTTGCAGCCATGCGGATAAGATGCCTGTCATCTCGACTGCTAGTGATACGAGGCCGTTGGGATCCAGCACGGCGTTCCGTATTACCCTCCTGAACTCACCAATTCCATATTCTGCTAACAGTCATTGGATCTCGACCAACGCTAGCAGCAATGTCTCAATACGATAAACCGCAATCGCGATAGGCTACAATCTGACCTTTATCAAAGTCGGAAACGTGATGATAAGCATTTCTCGTACTTATACGAGGCATCACAACAACGCTTCACCAGGCAACGCCGGTCAACTCCTCTTTGTGTATGAGAAATCGGTTGGAAACTTTCCTCACGTCAGCACGTTGACGGTGTCGCCACCGGCGCCAACCTTGTGTGAATGCTCTGAAAAGCTAATCATTTGCATATCAGAGCATCTTCTTCCTGTCGGTTAAATTTCGCGTCTGTAGCACGTCATCTTAGTGGTGTAGCAATTTTAATGGCCAATAGTGTAGAACATCCAGAAATGGGAGACTGCCATCCTCCTCTGTTCCTATAGTGAAGGTGATGTTTTCATGGATGCAAACCACAAAAGTATCTTCAAGTGCTGGGGTTTTTGGCGAGCAGTTTGAAGGGCCACTACCTCAAAGTATTCCGTGAATAGAATTTCGATACCTGGAGCAAGAACAGATCCCATGACCACTCCATCTGTCTGTTCATAAAACTCTCCAATACACTTAAAGTAGGTTGTCGTTAGTGCATTTACAAAGATTTTTGCTATTTGAGGCTTGAAATGTTGACTCAACAGAACCACGGAGTCTTGCAGAAGCACTTTCATGAAGAGGGAAGTAACGTCGAAGCTCACTAGTAAGTCATCTCTGTGTAATCGCTTACCGTTAGGCATGCTTATCAAAAACGTAAAATCAACGTACCAGTAATTTACAGCATCGACTGCGGATGCAGTCAACAGTATACTGGAAAAACGAAGCGATGTATTTATAAACTCTGCGAGGAACATCGAGGAACATATCAAGCAAACGCGGCCGAGACGGAGGAATTGGCGATAGCAGAACACAGCAGCAAGGAAGACGGCGCATTTGACTTGGAGAACACTCGTGTGCTCTGCTGAGCCGCCGGCTATTGGTATAGTGTCATAAAAGAGTCCATCGAAATTCGGATTCACAGTATTTTGTAAACAGAGACAAAGGATACCGACTGAGGGCGATAGAAAGAAATGTTTAAGAATGTGCTTCTGGAACACACTATCGTATAGAAATGAGCCACGCGTGGTGAGGATACCGGGAAAGATTAGAATCAAAGCGTCTGAGATACGGTGTTAGAGAATCTTGCTAAAAATTAATTGGACTGATAACATAAATGAAGAGGCTCTCTTCGGAATTGGCGAGGGAGCGACTATGCGAGAAAGATTAATTAGAAGAAGACAGGATTATAGAACACATGTGAAGACATCTTGGAGTAACTGTCATGGTAGCAAACCGAGACATAGTGTGCAATAACGTGGAACTGAAGAAATACATTGCAGTATATACAAGAAATAATAGTGGATGTTGGTGCCATTCTCAAATGAAGAGATGGACACAACGAATCGTGGGGTGTGCATCAAACCATTCAGAATACTTCCCCCTCCCCGCACTCCTTTCTCCCCCCCCCCCCTTCCCCTACAGACAGGCGCTCGCGCGCGCGCGACTCACACACACACACACACACACACACACACACACACACAGAAAGTGTGCCTTCTCACTTATTGTTATTGCCCGCCTGAATTTACGAGTGATTTGATTATAGATTGATCCAAATCCGTGGAAGTGGATAATGATCTTTGCGATTGTCACGCTGCTGTCCACAACAGCTTTGCAGAGAAAAAAATTGGAATCACGACAAAATCATAGATTACCCATGATTAAAGTGTAATTCATTGTTTTTTCGTAGTGAAAAGGCCGAAACAGATGGTAAAGACCATTAATAATGCAGATGAATGTGGTAATTTGTGTAAGATGTTAAAATCTCTGAGGAATTTTTTGTTTTTCTTGTTTCTTGGAGATAGATGGCAGATACTCTGAAAACAGAAGTAATCCTTTTGGGCACACGCGAAGTAATGGCAGAGCATCTCTGCGAAAGTTGGAGGGATTAGCGCGCCTTCGTTTCCTGGAGGCCAGAATCTCGGAAACGGCGAAAATTAACGGCCTCCTAGCGGCGACGGCGTTTCCTGCGGGACACTGAATATTCATTAGCGGCGCCATAAATAAGGTTGCCGCCATTCCTGGAGGCCCAGCTTCCTGGAGGGTAGGAGCCCACAAGGAGATGTGGTTACTTGGCGATGCGACGCCGCGTAGCATCCATCGGCAGTGGAGCGGGCTGCGACCCACGCCACGCCTCTTCAAGCAGGAGGCTGTGGAAAGGAGTTTGCTACTGCCGTAAACTGCGTCTGAAATGTAACGCCCGCAAGATTCTTTTAGGTGTATTTGAAGGCGTCTCCAGGGTGGTGAATTCATAGCGAATGACACTGGCTGTCACCTGAATGAGGTCGCTAAGAGACGAAAATATTGCAATCATTATGACGATCAACTCCTAACCTTTCTGGAGTGAATTGTGACACTGGGTCTTTGCCTCATAATACTCTATATATACACTGAAGCCGTTAACATCGAATGTAGATTTGAGTGTCAGGAAGTCGTTTCTGAAAGTGTTTGTATGGAGTGAAACATGGACGATAAATAGTTTGGACAAGAAGATAATAGAAACTTTCGAAATGTGGTGCTACAGAAGAATGCTGAAGATTAGATGGGTAGATCACATAACTAATGAGGAGATATTGAATAGAATTGGTGAGAAGAGGAGTTTGTGGCACAACTTGACTGGAAGAAGGGATCAGTTGGTAGGACATGTTCTGAGGCATCAAGGGATCACCAATTTAGTATTGGAGGGCAGTGTGGAGGGTAAAAATCGTAGAGGGAGACCAAGAGATGAATACACCAGGCAGATTCAGAAGGATGTAGGTTGCAGTAGGTACTGGGAGACGAAGAAGCTTGCACAGGATGGAGTAGCATGGAGAGCTGCATGTAACCAGTCTCAGGACTGAAGACCACAACAACAACAACAACAACAACACTGAAGCCTCCAATAAACTGTCATGGACAGGCGTATTCAAATTCAGTGTTATGTAAACAGGCAAAATATGGCGCTGCAATCGGCAACGCATATGTAGAACAACAAATGTGTGTCACACTTGTTAGATCGGTTACTGCTGCTATAATGACAGGTGATCAAGTATTAAGTGAGTTTGAACATGGTGTTATAATTGGAGAACTAGTGATGGGACACAGGATCTCTGAGGTAGCGATGAACTGGGAATCTTTCCGTACGACCGTTTCACGAGTGTTCCGTGAATATCAGGAATACGGTAAAACATCAAGTCTCCGACATCGCTGCGGTCGGGAAAAGATCCTGCAAGAACGGGACCAACGACGACTGAAGAGAATCGTTCAACGTGACAGAAGTGCAACCCTTACGCAAATTGCTGCAGATTTCAGTGCTGGGCCATCAATAAATGTCAGCGTGCGAACCATTCAACGAAACATCATCGATATGGTCTGATGACTACACGACACAAAGCTTTACGCCTCGCCTGGGCCCGTCAACACCATCACTGGACTGTTGATGGCTGGAAACATGTTGCCTGATAGGACAAATATCGTTTCAAATTGTATCGAGCGGATGGACGTGCTCTGCATGTCAGCAGGGGACTTTCAAGCTAGTGGAGGCTCAGTAATCGTGTGGGGCGTGTGCAGTTTGAGTGATACGGGATCCCCCAATATGTCTGGATACTACTCTGACAGGTGACACGTACGTAAGCATACTCTCTGATCACCTGCATCCATTCATTTCCATTGTGCATTCCGACTGACTTGGGCAATTCCAGCAGGACAGTGAGACACCTCAAACGTCCAGAACTGCTACAGAGTGGCTCCAGGAACACTCTTCTGAATTTAAACACGTCCGCTGGCCACCAAACTCCCCAGACATGAACATTATTGGGCATATCTGAGATGCTTTGCAACGTGCTGTTCAGAAGAGATCTCCACCTCCTCACACTCCTACGGATTGATAGACAGCCCTGCAGGATTCATGGTATCATTTCCCTCCAGCACTACTTCAGACGTTAGTAAAGTCCATGTCACGTCGTGTTGCGGCACTTCTGCGTGCTCTCGGGGGCCCTACACGTTATTAGACAGGTATACCAGTTTCTTTGGTTCTTCAGTGTATAAAAGACAATGTTACGACTGACTGACTCACACACTCACTGAGTCATCATCTCCCAGAAGAAAGTGCTGTGGATCGAAACTTGAAATTTGGAGAGCGAGTTGATCTCATACTGCAGCCGTCGTTTAACACCCTAAGGGGATGAAACAGGGGATGTATGGTATTTGGTTTCTCAGCAGTAAATCAGCCTTTTGGGGAACTCAAAGACAAAGGGGGTAAAACAGTGGGTGTTTTAAGACATCAATACATCATCATTAAAGTACATCTGAAGCATTTTTAAAGCTATATCTCTGAAAATAGGTGTTTGATTTCTCTGATGCAAATTTAAAAAATGCGTGTTTCATTGTTTCTGGGAATCCGGGTGGTGAAATAGAGGATCAAAATTTTTAAGAAAATATTTCATTATATTAAACCATTTTTAAAGGAAAATCAATTAAAAGCGATATTTTACTTCTCGGTTGAATACGAGGAAATAGGTTTTATGGGATGAAAGTTCCTATGAAAATATCACCGCAAGAAGTCAAAAGGCATGATTAACAAACACCTCGGACTCGCTGTACCAGAATTGCTTACGGTCACAAGTACGTTCGAAAAAGACCATGCTTCTTAGGCCTTAATTAGCGTGAAAAGTTTGGAAGGGGTTGCTACCTTTGAGCAACACAAAAACTTGATTAAGGAAACAAAACGTGTGTGACGATCATACAGTAAACGCGAGCGAAGCAGCGGGTGCTAAGTTAATCTTCAATACATAGTAAAGATAGGTTAATGTGTTAATATTTTACTTTAATCGTGGGAAACTAGCACTCCATTTGAAATAGAAGTTAGTTTATCATGCCTCTGAATGTTTATAAGATCATATATCTGATAAACTACGTGTCGTAAAATTTTACAATTGCGCAGGTACATTCAGTGATGTATATAAATACGGTCTGCAAAGCGTGTTGCGAATAGAGTTAGTTGTAAAGATACAATCAGTTGGAAGGCCATGAATAAATTTGAAGTTCTAGTGCACTTTTAAGCGAAATCCAATTTTTCGCGCATATAAATGTTTATGACGTCATATATCCCGACCCGTGTGTCGTACAATGATCTGCAAACTGTCATGCGAATACAGATGGTAGAAGTAGTAAATGGAAATGTCGTGCATGATGCTGAAGTCTGAGTGCATGAACACCGATAAACATTTTTTCAGTTCATCAGTTTGTGGGGGATGTCAGCGGGAAAAAGTTTCGTAAACATTTAAAATTATGTATATAGTTTGTTGGAGGTTCCCAGCTGCTGTCATTCTGCAACACTGGATGAATATAGTTCGGGTATTCGTACGCCGCCAGCTACGCTGCCCCACGACAAACACACAGTTCCTAACAGTATTGTCTGTCTTATTATGTTAAACTTCTGATATGAGATTATATTCGTTAATGAGTAAATTATGACAGCGTTTTACATTTTTAAATTCGGTAAAAAATTACGTAAAATAGTGAAAATCAAAATTTTGCTGCCCATGGAAGCCATATGATAGACCACGTGCAGTTGGTTTTAGGTTCTGCGATCTATTAATATACACTCCTGGAAATTGAAATAAGAACACCGTGAATTCATTGTCCCAGGAAGGGGAAACTTTATTGACACATTCCTGGGGTCAGATACATCACATGATCACACTGACAGAACCACAGGCACATAGACACAGGCAACAGAGCATGCACAATGTCGGCACTAGTACAGTGTATATCCACCTTTCGCAGCAATGCAGGCTGCTATTCTCCCATGGAGACGATCGTAGAGATGCTGGATGTAGTCCTGTGGAACGGCTTGCCATGCCATTTCCACCTGGCGCCTCAGTTGGACCAGCGTTCGTGCTGGACGTGCAGACCGCGTGAGACGACGCTTCATCCAGTCCCAAACATGCTCAATGGGGGACAGATCCGGAGATCTTGCTGGCCAGGGTAGTTGACTTACACCTTCTAGAGCACGTTGGGTGGCACGGGATACATGCGGACGTGCATTGTCCTGTTGGAACAGCAAGTTCCCTTGCCGGTCTAGGAATGGTAGAACGATGGGTTCGATGACGGTTTGGATGTACCGTGCACTATTCAGTGTCCCCTCGACGATCACCAGTGGTGTACGGCCAGTGTAGGAGATCGCTCCCCGCACCATGATGTCGGGTGTTGGCCCTGTGTGCCTCGGTCGTATGCAGTCCTGATTGTGGCGCTCACCTGCACGGCGCCAAACACGCATACGACCATCATTGGCACCAAGGCAGAAGCGACTCTCATCGCTGAAGACGACACGTCTCCATTCGTCCCTCCATTCACGCCTGTCGCCACACCACTGGAGGCGGGCTGCACGATGTTGGGGCGTGAGCGGAAGACGGCCTAACGGTGTGCGGGACCGTAGCCCAGATTCATGGAGACGGTTGCGAATGGTCCTCGCCGATACCCCTGGAGCAACAGTGTCCCTAATTTGCTGGGAAGTGGCGGTGCGGTCCCCTACGGCACTGCGTAGGATCCTACGGTCTTGGCGTGCATCCGTGCGTCGCTGCGGTCCGGTCCCAGGTCGACGGGCACGTGCACCTTCCGCCGACCACTGGCGACAACATCGATGTACTGTGGAGACCTCACGCCCCACTTGTTGAGCAATTCGGCGGTACGTCCACCCGGCCTCCCGCATGCCCACTATACGCCCTCGCTCAAAGTCCGTCAACTGCACATACGGTTCACATCCACGCTGTCGCGGCATGCTACCAGTGTTAAAGACTGCGATGGAGCTCCGTATGCCACGGCAAACTGGCTGACACTGACGGCGGCGGTGCACAAATGCTGCGCAGCTAGCGCCATTCGACGGCCAACACCGCGGTTCCTGGTGTGTCCGCTGTGCCGTGCGTGTGACCATTGCTTGTACAGCCCTCTCGCAGTGTCCGGAGCAAGTATGGTGGGTCTGACACACCGGTGTCAATGTGTTCTTTTTTCCATTTCCAGGAGTGTAGATAAACACCGTGCGCTAAAGTCTTGCTCCAAATCCGAGGGAGGTGTTAGGAGTACAAACTGTGGTCGCAGCCAATGATAAGAGACCGTAAGAACGCCACCTCCAGTGTCTAACACTAGTTGCTTTGCCACCAGCTGCAAGTGTCTCTACGAAAAGAAAACAGAGGAAAATTATCTACGAGTACATCTACATACACACTCCACAAGCCACTGCAAATTACATTTGTACCGATATTAGAGATTTCCTTTCCTCTTCCATTCACGTGTTGAGCGAGGGAAAACAATGGACAACATACATCTGTCCGCTCGTTAATCTCTCTCACCTTCTTCTAAAGACACCTATATCAGACCTACGATGTTGTCAGCATAGTGGTCACACAGGCTTCTCCGAATATTTTCTCCAATTTCACCAAACTGGATTTCGCTAGAACTATGTCGCCCTTCAACCCCCATGAACCACAGGCCTTGCCGTTGGTGGGTAGGCTTGGGTGCCTCAGCGACACAGATGGCTGTATTGTAGGTACAACCACAAGGAAGGGGTGTCTGTTGAGAGGCCAGACAAACGTATGGCTCCTGAAGAGGGGCAGCAGCCTTTGCAGTAGTTGCAGGGGCAACAGTCTGGATGATTGACTGATCTAGCCTTGTAATTAACCAAAACGGCCTTCCTGTGCTAGTACTGTGAACGGCTGAAAGCAAGGGGAAACCACAGCCGTAATTTTTCCCAAGGGCATGCAGCTTCACTGTATAGTTTAATGATGATGACATCCTCTTGGATCAAATTTTCCGGAAGTAAAATAGTCTCCCATTTGGATCTCCGGGCGAAACAGATCTGGCGTTCTACTGAACGGAGCGTGGAATGTCAGAGCCATTAATCGGACAGGTACGTTAGAAAATTTATAAAGGGAAATGGATAGGTTAAAGTTAGATATAGTGGGAATTAGTGAAGTTAGGTGACAGGAGGAACAAGACTTCTGGTCACGTGAATACAGGGTTATAAATTCAAAATCAAAAAGGGGTAATGCAGGAGTAGGTTTAATAATGAATAAAAAAATAGGAACGCGGATAAGCAACTACGAACACCATAGTGAACGCATTATTGTAGCCAAGATAGACACGAAGCCCACGCCTACCACAGCAGTACAAGTCTATATGCCAAGTAGCTCCGCAGATGATGAAATGTATGATGAGATAAAAGAAATTATTCAGATAGGGAAGGGAGACGAAAATTTAGTGGTCATGAGAGACTGGAATTCGATAGTAGGGAAAGAAAGAGAAGAAAAAGTAGTAGGTGAATATGGAATGGGGGTAAGGAATGAAAGATGATGCCGTCTGGCAGAACTTTACGCAGGGCATTACTTAATCACAGCTAACACTTGGTTTAAGAATCATGAAAGAAGGTTGTATGTGTGGAAGAGGCCTACACACACTGAAAGATTTCAGATAGATTATATAATGGTAAGACAGAGATTTAGGAACCGGGTTTTAAATTGTCTTACAACATTTCCAGAAATAGATGTGAACTCTGGCCCAATTTATTGATTATGAAGTGTAGATTAAAACTGAAGAAACTGCGAAAAGGTATAAATATACGGAGATGAGACCTGGGTAAACTGGGAGAACCAGAGGTTGTAGAAAGTTTCAGAGAGACTGACAAATACAGGGAAAAGAAATACAGTGGAAGAAGAATGGGTAGTTTTGAGATATGAAATCTTGAAGGCAGCAGAGAATCAAGTAAGTAGAAAGAAGACGGCTAGTAGAAATCCTTGGGTAACACAAGAGGTATCGAATTTAGTTGATGAATCGAGGAAATATATGAATCAGGCGAAAAGGAATACAAACATTTCAAAAATGAGATAGACAGGAAGTGCAAAATGGCTAAGCGAGGATGGCTAGACAAATGTCAGGATGTAGAGGAATATGTCACTACGGGTAAGATAGATACTGCCTACAGAAAAATTAAAGAGAACTTTGGAGAAAAGATAACCACCTGTATGAATATGAAGAGCTCAGATGGAAAATCAGTCTTACGCAAAGAAGGGAAAGCAGAAAGGTGGAAGGAGTATACAGAGTGATCCGTTGAAAGTCACCGGGCCAAATATCTCATGAAATTAACATGAAACGAAAAAATGATAAGAACAAATCTGTTCGAGCGTGACGAGGTAAAACAGATGGCCTATGACTGGCCCACTACATGGCGCTGCCGTAGGGCAGATTGATATAAACTGCATTTTTTAAAAAATAGGTACCCCCATTTTATTGCATTTTCGCATAGTACGCAAACAAATATGAATGTTTGATTTCGAATATTTGTTTCGCTTTGTGATGGATGGCAATGCAATATTCTCACAAACGTAGCAACGCACCCGCTAGCACTGTGTGTAATTCATTACTTAAATTAGGCATGATAATACGCTTGTCCAGTCATAACATTTATTCGGAAGACATAATCTTAGTAACATGGAACGTTCAACAGTTGCCGAAAAGGTAGATATTGGGTTTGTTTATGCTTTCTCCCGACAGACAGCATCCAAGTGTCCGGACCTTTCATCGGATAGTTAACTTATTTAAAGAAACTGGAAGTGTTCAGCTAAAGAAGAAGACGCAACCAAGAAGTGCGACAAATGAAGATGCCTAAATAAATGTTTTAGCTGCACTTGAAGCTAATCCGCACATAAGTGGCAGACAAATTGTGCGGGAATCTGGAATTTCAAAAACGTCGGTTTTGAGAATTCTACATCGTCATACATTTCCCCTTACCATATTTCTGTGCACCTGGAATTGCATGGCGATGATTTTAACGTCGTGTAAATTTTTGCTGCTGGGCACAAAATAAATTACGAGACGATAACAGGTTATTTGCAAGAGTTCTGTTTAGTGACGAAGCGTCATTCACAAACAGAGGTAACGAAAACGAATGTAATGTGCACTATTGGGCAACGGGAAATCCACAATGGATGCGACAAGTGGAACATCAGCGACCCTGGCGGGTTAATGTACGGTATGGATTTATGGGCCTTATTTTATCAGTGGCAATCTAAATGGTGAAATGCATGTATATTTCTTAAGTAGTGTTTTACCGATTCTACTACAAGATATTTCACTTCATGACAGAATGGTGATCTAGTTTCAACATGTTGGATGTCCGGCACATAGCCCGCGTGCGGTTGAAGCGCTATTAAATAAAATATTTAATGACAGGTGGATTGGTCGTGGATGTTCACCGGACCTTACATCTCCGGACTTCTTTCTTTCTGGAAATTTGAAAGGTATTTGCTATCGTGGCCCACCGACAACGACTTAAAACATGCGTCAGCGCTTTGTCAATGCATTTGCGACAGTTACTGAAGACGATCTACTCGCTGGTGAGAGGAATTTCGTTACACGTATTACCAAATGCATTGAGGTTGACGGACATCATTTTGAGCATTTATTACATTAATGAGGTTGTTAGGGTTGCTCACGGAGTAACAGCATGCGTTTCATTAAGTTATGATAACGTCACAAAAGTAAATGTATCACATAGGAACAACAGAAATAAAGTTGAAACCATAACTACTTTTTGTGTTTTAATTTAAAAAACCACATTGTTACCAACTGTTCTTCTGAATTGGTTATGCATATTATAAGTGTTAGAATATTACAGCACCATCCATCACAAAGCGAGACAAATATTCCAAATCATTCATATTTATTTACGTAATATACGAATATGCAATAAAAGTGGGTGTAAATATTTTAAAAAAATGCAGTTTCTATCAATTTGACCTATGGCAGCGCCATCTAGTGGGCCAGCCATAGCGCCATCTGTTTCCCCCGTCTCTCTCGAAAACATTTGCTTGTTTCTTCGTTTGCTAATTTCGTGAGATATTTGACCCGGTCACTATCAATGGACCACCCTGTATAGAGGGCCTATACAAAGACGATGTACTTGAGGGCAATGTTATGGAAATGGAAGAGGACGTAGATGAAGATGAAATGGGAGATATGATACTGCGTGAAGAGTTTGACAGAGCACTGAAAGAACTAAGTGGAAACAAGGCCGCAGGAGTAGACGACATTCCATTAGAGCTGCTAACTTTACCATCTGGTGAGTAAGATGTATAAGACGGGCAAAATACCTTCATACTTCAAGAAGAATATAACAATTCTATCTCAAAGAAATCAGGTCCCGACAGGTGTGAAAATTACCTATCAGTTTAATAAGCACGGTTGCAAAGTACTGACACGAATTCTTTACAGACGAATGGAAAAACTGGTAGAAGCCGACCTCAGGGAAGATCAGTTTGGATTCCGGAGAAATATTGGAACACGTGGGGCAATACTGACCCTACGGCTTATATTAGAAAATAGATTAAGGAAAGGCAAACCTATGTTTCTAGGATTTGTAGGCTTAGAGAAAGCTTTTGACAATGTTGACTGGAATCCTCTCTTTCAAATTCTGAAGGTGGCAGGGGTAAAACACAGGGAGCGAAAGGCTATTTACAATTTGTAAAGAAAGCAGATGGCAGTTATAAGAGTCGAGGGGCATGAAAGGGAAGCAATGGTTGGTAAGCGAGTGCGACAGGGTTGTAGTCTATCCCCGATGTTATTCAATCTGTATATTATTGAACAAGCAGTAAAGGAAACAAAAGAAAAATTCGGAGTAGGTATTAAAATCCATGGAGAACAAATAAAAACTTTGAGGTAATTCTGTCAGAGACAGCAAAGCACTTGGAAGAGCAGCTGAACGGAATAAGCACTGTCTCGAAAGGAGGATATAAGAACATTAACAAAAATAAAACGAGGATAATTGAATATAGTCGAAATAAATCACGTGATGATGAGGAAATTAGATTAGGAAATGAGAAACTTGAAGTGAGTTTCGCTTTTTGGGGAGCAGAATAACAGATGATGGTAGAAGTAGAGAGGATATAAAATTAGACTTGCAATGGCAAGGAAAGCATGTCTGAAGATGAGAAACTTGTTAACGTCGTGTATAGTGTTAAGTGTCAGGAAGTCTTTTCTGAAAGTATTTGTATGGAGTGTATCCATGTATGGAGTGAAACATGGACGACAAATAGTTTACAGACGAAGCGAAATGTGGTGCTACAGAAGAATGCTGAAGATTAAACGGGTAGATCACGTAACTAATGAGGAGGTACTGTATACAGTTGGGGAGAAGAGGAATTTGTGGCACAATCTGACTAAAAGAAGGAATCGAGTGATAGTACACGTTCTTAGGCAGCAAGGGATCACCAATTTAGTATCGAAGGGAAGCGTGGAGAGCAAGAATTGCAGAGGGAGACCAAGAGATGAATACACTAAGCAGATTTAGAAGGATGTAGGTCGCAGTAGTTATTCGGAGCTGTCGAGGCTTGTCCAGGATAGAGTAGCACGGAGAGCTGCATCAAACCAGACTGTAGACCACAACAACAACAACAACAACAACAACAACATGACGTCCCTGTTACATTTGTTGCCACTGATCTTCCCCAAACATTTCTGTGACAGTTCCGTATGTGCCCCACCGACATGTTAGGATCCTAGCAGCACGTTCCGCCTTTACAGTTACACCATCATGTTAAAGGGTCTACACGCAAGAACAGTACTCCATAATTGATACCACATGCGTCTTGCATTGCACATTCATAGAACCCTTCCAACAAACCTGTCTTTCATTTGTCTTCCTTAGTACTGGTTATCGCGATATAAGAGTGGTCTGATGTATTTTTTCTGATGTTTCGGCAGGTATCTGCGATTTCTCTTTCGCAACGTGTTGCTGGTGTCAGACCAGACAAATCCTACCCTCACGTCTCTCATACGACACCTAGCGTCGACGGAGAGCGTCGATTTGTTTCCCATTACAAACAAAATGAATTTTAAAGTGAAATCTTATGAGCCCATTCTATACAGTGATTTCACATTAGTCTTTTGCGTTATTTGTTTTGTCGATATATTTTAAGAGGGACAGTAAAGCACGAAGAAGAACGAGTACTGCAGCACTGACAGCACCACAGTGGCCCGAGGTGACTGCTGCTGCCACGCAGAAACGCGCTGTTTCGACGCTGCTGGATTACTGGTTATCATCCGCGTTTTACTGTCCCTGTTGTCACATATCGACAAAACGAATAACGCACTAGACTAATGTGGAATCACTGTATACAATAGGCTCGTAAAATTGCACTTTAAAATTCATTTTGTTTGTAATGGGAAACAAATCGACGCTCTCCGTCGGCGTTTGGTGTCGTATGAGAGATGTGAGGGTAGGATTTGTTTGGGCTGGCTACACGTAGCAAAAAGTAAATTGAATGTATATGCTGAAACTCCAGACGAAATGTGCCTGACGACCCATATGTCGGACAGCCGGTATATTTCGCAAAGCACAATTAATGTACATATATAAATCATTTATAGACGCCAGCTGAGGAAAACTTGCTTCGCACTGTCTTTATTTTCGTTTGTTTTCTGCGAATATTTCATATCACTCGGGACCATTCGAGAACGTAGTAAAATTGAACATTAAAAAAAATGGTAAAAATGTTAGTTTACCGTGTTAAAACAGTTCTTTCGAATACTCAGAAATAATTACTCTTAAATCCACTGTAATATCCAATACTACTCAAATTTGAAGTAAAAGTACTCTTCCTCATAGAACACCGAGAACATGTAATATAGATACTCTAACACATACACTGAAGCGCCAAAGAAACTGGTATAGACATGTGTATTCAAATACAGAGATTCTAAGCTGGCAGAACACGGCGCTGCGGTCGGTAACGTCTATATAAGGCAACAAGTGTCTGGCGCAGTTGTTAGATCGGTTACTGCTGCAGTGGCAAGTTATCAAGATTTAAGTGAGTTCGAACGCGGTGTTATAGTCGGCGCACGAGCGATGGAACACAGTATCTCCGAGGTAGCGATGAAGTGGGGATTTTCCCGCACGACCATTTCACGAGTGTACCGTGAATATAAGGAATCCGGTAAAACACCAAATCTCCGAGATCGCTGCGGCCGGGAAAATATCCTGCAAGAATGGGACCAACGACGACTGAAGAGAATCGTTCAACGTGACGGAAGTGTGCTGCACATTTCATTGCTCTGCAGATTTACTCGCTACCGAAGTCAATATATCTTTCACGAAGTCCGATTACTGTTTTGTTGTACAATGCAAATCAATTTGTCGCATTACACTCCATGCTACTATGCTCGGCCGTCGCCAAACTTATCAGCTCCCCAATAACGACTCTGAACCTCACAACTACGAAAGCAGGTAACGGAAGAAGTATATAATTATTATTTCTAATTTACAACGAACAAATTTGCAGTATGCAAGACGACAGAAGAAGATCAAGGTAGGCGTTTTGTGCCTCAGTTTTTTATAAAGTTCAAAGGGAAAAATCACAGCAACGATGGCTTCAGGCTAATGATAATGGCAATGTACAATTTTATCTTTGCATTGTCATAAGAAATCAGTTAATTACACTTGAAATTCAGAAATAATGTACTAAATCATCATATTCTCAGTACAGCTGTATTTAATTTACTCAAAGAGAACGTTGCTTTGTTTTTACTGTATTTTATACTTCGTTTAACTTATTCTGTCACAACACTTGCTTATGAGCTTCATTTGTCAGCTTGTTATTTGGTGAGCAGATACATAAATCCTTTGGGTCCTCATCCTACATACTGGTATAGCTGACGGTGAGAAGAGCACGATCCTTTCAAATTAACACCAAAACACCTTAAAATTTGCCTTTGTGCCTTATTTGTGGTGATACTTAATGCTACTCTTACTGTAAATTTCAGTCTTTTCAATTGAAACAATAGTTCGGTAGATATGAGCGGAATTCTAGGAACACATACTCTTTTCCCTTTATCTTTTCCTGACATTATTTATGCTTCAGTTATATTTTTGACAACTTTTCAAGACCATTTTTTGTTTTGAATTCTTAAATTAATACCGTCAACTACTCCATTCCTTACTGCTAAAGTGGCGTTTGCAAATAACCAACATGAGTAATTTCGAACAAGGTTCGGAAAAACTTTATCTATTAATTAGGCTGTTGACAGTGTTACATAAACGATTTGTAATTTCCAGTTTGGCTAATTAATCAACTGTGTGAGTGTCTTCACTAATTTGTGAGAGTTTTTCGACAAAATGTTTCGTTTCTTCATCACTGGAAAGTTGAACTCTCATATTTGTTCGCAACTGCACTTTCCTTACTCGTGAATAAAGAAAAAATTTATTCAAATGTGCATTGGTTTAATCTATTGGAGTTGATTGTGTAATAACTGGAATCATATGGCAATAACGGCGAGAACATGTGAGTCATACATCTTCCGGGTTATCTATGGGGTGTGGAATATTCTCGAATCTTTTGGAAGATGCTATAACATTCCGGAACGCTCTAAAACATTCCCCAACATTCTAGAAGTACCAGAACTCAATTGCAAGCTGCTTCACATCGATCCCTTAAGAAATATAGTTCTGCAATTCCCCCTTTGGCACTCACATCTTCGAACCCAACTCATGCAGATCCACTTTTTCGTGAATGTTGGATGGAGGGCTGCGGTACTATACAACATCCAAGCGGCTGCAGGAGTGTGAGCCGGAGTTATGGTGACAGCCATCGACAGACTTCGCTCAATATTTATTATGTCGTCGCGAACAAATGCCCTCTTCAGGCACCCGTATCATTGTAACTAATCCCTGGAGTTCCAAAACAAAACTTTCTTCCTCGATGGGGGATGATACACAACGTTATCTTCAGAAGGCACTACTCACAGTCAGTCGGAGCGTGGCGCCTCACAATATGAGCATTCGTCTCCAAAGGCCCTCACACTAAAAACTCCTTTGTGCTTCCACTCCCAGACTTTCAAATAGGCCATGTATCTGCCAATACTTACGTATATCACCACAGATGGTGTTGAAACCCGGAACTATTCGATGTATTCGCCAAACAGTTCATGTGATGACATTCATACGCTGAACGCAACATTTAAGCGATTCCACGTCGACAAAAAAAATGGTTAAAATGGCTCTGAGCACTATGCTACTTAACTTCTGAGGTCATCAGTCGCCTAGAACTTAGAACTAATTACACCTAACTAACCTAAGGACATCACACACATCCATGCCCGAGGCAGAATTCGAACCTGCGACCGTAGCGGTCACGCGGTGCCAGACTGAAGCGCCTAGAACCGCACGGCCACACTTGCCGGCCGCACGTCGACACTCGATCAGTCTCTCAGCATTCAGCGCTGTAGTTCAGCAGTTCCTATTGTTGGCCAGTTTCCGCCAAGTGTCATACATTATTCCAAATCATAATCGACGTGTTTAGCTCTTTGAGAGACCGAATTTTAAAACGGCAGTTCATCCCAACTTCAGATTAGTTAGCAATCTTGTGCTGTGTTAGGACAGATCAGGTACATCATTGCCAAATTTTGTCACAAAGCAGAAGTTGAGTATGCTACTTCGCTGTACATATTTTCAGTAAATGATTGTTCTGGTTTCTCATGTGTTACCACAGTGATTCTATTTCAGAGATTTTGCCCTGTGAAGAATGTGTATTTAGCGTGCCACTTTCATTTAGCTACCTATATCTGTGGCAGGGATTTTGCTTTCTGTAAATCAGCTACTCAAGTACAAAATACAGATGCAGAATTTTCTAAAGATCGTAAATATTTTGAAGGATATATTGACATGACTAATCTTGTTTCAACATCTGTGAAACCGTGTAGCTGTTTGTAAATATACGACATATTTTTTATTTTTTTGTTTTTTTAAATCGCATTCGGTAGCAGCGCTACCATCAAAAGACATGGTTCCGGAATCTATTTCCGCTTTGGCATGTAGTTTTAATCTGCTACGAAATTTCAGAACAGCACTTACTACGCTGCAGAGTGAAAGGCTCATTTGGGTACTGAAAATTCTGATTTGTCAAAAGTCTCCAGACCATATTGACTGTTTTGTTTATTTCTTTTAGTGTCCATTCGGCAATTTTATTCGAATGTAATTAATATAAAAACACATATTTAGTCTACATAGTTCTGACTCTATTAATTTTTGGTAGAGCAGTTGCCCGCGAAAGGCAAAGGTTCCGAGTTCGAGTCTCGGTCCGGCACACAGTTTTAATCTGCCAGGAAGTTTCACATCAGCGCACACTCCACTGCAGAGTGAAAATCTGATTCTGGATCCATTAATTTTGTTACGCCTTGCTAAAGTTCAGTATACTTTTCACCTTCCGAAGTCTTTTTCCTTGATCTCCCACTTTGTTGCTACCACCTGGATGTTGTTAACAACATAGCATATGTAGTGACGGGCCAAGACATAACCATCACCTGTCCATCTTCGGAACGCAATGTAGTAGGAGTGAGGTAGCGCAGTGGCTAGCACACTGGATTCGTATTCGGGAGGACGACGGTTCAAACGCGCGTCCGACCATCCTGATTTAGGTTTTCCTTGATTTCCCTAAATCTCTTCAGGCAAATGCCGGGATGGTTCCTTTGAAAGGGCACAGCCGACTTACTTCCAAATGCTTCCCTAACCCTATGGGACCGATGATCTCGCTGTTTGGTCCCCTACCCCGAATCAGCCAACCAACCAACCAATAAAGCAGCATTCTGAATGTAGTGGATTCAACAAGTAATTGGTAGGTTTCCGGATGCAATTCCCGTAAACTAGGAGCCAGTGGTTTATGGGCGTTTGTGGCGATAGCGTCCCACATGTATTCCACCTGGTGCAGATCAGGACACCTTGCTGACCGTGGTATCGGTTAACTCCTTAATCCACTGTCCCCCCAGGGGTCTCACCGCTCTTTGGTGAGTACGTGCTTGGCGACCACGGGGCCCCAGCCCTCGCGGCACCGCATCTCTTCCTGTGCTGCTTGTCTCCTCTTCTCCCGTCCTTTTCCCCTCTCTTGGGGAGATGTCTCCTGCCTCCATGGGCTCTTGAAGCTCATTTGCGTTGGTTTGCTTGTTGGAATATTCTCTCTTGTACTGCTCTTTCCCTGTACCGCTCTTTCCCTACACTGCTCTTTTCCTGTACTGCTTTTTCCTCATTTTTCACTTTCCCTGTTTAGCTCTTTTCCTGTTCAGTTTTTTCCCTGTTCCGCTCTTTCCTTGTTCCTTTCTTTGCTTGTTCCGCTCTTTCCTTGTTCTGATTTTTTTTTCCTCCGCTGCAGCGTTTGAGGCCATTCTTTCCTTCTTCCTTTCCTTCCTATCTTTTCTTCCCCTCCCTGTCTGTGTCTGACAGCCACCCACGCGTTGGACGCGTAGCAGGAGACTGGGTAACGGGTAATTCCCAGCCCCGGGTTGGCATGAAGGGCCCGCACGTACCCCCTGATACAAGCCAAGCCCAAAAATGGTTCAGCCGGCCGCGGTGGCCGAGCGGTTCTAGGCGCTACAGTCTGGAACCGCGCGACCGTTACGGTCGCAGGTTCGAATCCTGCCTCGGGCATGGATGTGTGTGATGTCCTTAGGCTAGTTAGGTTTTTGAACCCAAAATGGTTCAAATGGCTCTGGGCACTATGGGACTTAACACCTGAGGTGATCAGTCCCTTAGAACTTAGAACTACTTAAACCTAACCAACCTAAGGACTTCACACACATCCATGCCCGAGGCAGGATTCGAACCTGCGACCGTAGCAGTTGCGCGGTTCCGGACTGAAGCGCCTAGAACCACTCGGCCACCGCGGCCGGCCAAGCCAGGCCCCCGGGAGGGGTGATTGCCTGAGCTGTTACCTTCCTCCTCTGCCGATTGGTCCCTCCGTCTGTCGTTCGGGAAGTCTGACCAAGGTGAGGACAATCACCTAAGGCGGGGGAATCCCCTTTGGCGGGCCCCTGGCTGGAAGGAGCGCGCCATCGGAGACACTGGCAATCATGGGGGACTTCTTCCCAATGATTGACTTTCCTTCTCTTTCTCCGAGTGTTTAACATAAATGAAAGTGGAAAGAGGCTCCTACCTCAATGTCTCTTCCTGTTGCGCCTCGATATCTAGTAGTCTCACGTTTAGACGAAAACCAGACTTTTGCTACTGTTAACCCCTTTGTTATATAGAAAGGCATGGATGGCATCGCCGGCCCTGTGAAGTCATTCTCTCGTCTCCGTAATGGAACTCTGCTTTTGGAAATTGATAGTGCTCTCCAGGCTCAGAAACTACTCAAGGCCCAGCTCCTCCACGACTGTCCTATAAATGTGGAGGCTCACAGGACACTTAACTCGTCCTGCAGTGTTATCTACACCCGGCTGTTGGATGGTTTAACGAAACCACTAATTATCTATCGGATCAGGGCGTTACTGCTGTTCATCGAGGTCTGGAGAAGGAAGATGCCGATTTGGTGCCCACTCGCACATTGTTCCTGACTTTTAATAGATTAACGCTTCCTACTAGTATAAAGGCAGGCTATGAAGTCATCTCTGTGCGCCATTACATTCCCAATCCGTTGAGGTGTTATAAATGCCATCAGTTCAGTCACACCAGCACATCACGTAAAAACGCAGCCAAAAATGTCACTTGTAGCATGGATGCATACGAGGGTGCCTGTCCACCTCCTTCCCCCCGCTGCGTTAATTGTCATGCAGAACATGCTGCTTTTTCTCGTTCTTGTTCCGTCTATCAAGATGAGCCGGCTGTTCAGGAGATAAGGGTGAAGGAGAAGGTACCTTTCGTGTTTCCCGGAAACTGTTGGCGAGCCGTAAACCGTATGCCCCTTCGTCTGTAAGCTACAGCACCGTGTCAGCCTCTCCCCGTCCCACGAAAAACATGGATACGCAAACTTGTGACTTGCACTTCAGTCCGATGGTGGCAAAGTCGCCTCGCCTTCAAGCTGACACTCTGTCTCCTGCTTCCCAGGCTGTAGATTCTGCTACCTGTTCTTCGCCCTCTCCAGCGAAGGTTGCAACGAAGCCAGCGAACCGTCAATTCAAAAAGGATTATTCCTGGGAAGATTTGTTGTGTACCTTGAGCTCACAGCCGTCTGGCTCTTCTACCAATCGCCAAAAGCCAATACAATCATCTAAAGGCAAACAGTCTTCCCCCTCTCCGACTCCTCGGTGCTCTTCGACTCGTCGGTCTTTTCAGGGAAGCTCCGTTGATCCTGCTGAGTTGACGGACGAAGCTCCTACACCCGTGGATGCCAGTGGCCGTCCTCCTTCGACGGCCCGCCCTAAGCGGCCGTCAAGGTGAGTGTTTCTTCATTCTCCGGTGTTGCTAAATTTTATGGCCCTTTTACAGTGGAATATCCGTGGCCTTCGGTCAAACAGGGCGGACCTCGAGCTGCTCCTGCGATCGCAATGTCCGCTTGTAGTCTGTCTCCAAGAAACCAAGCTCCAGCCTCAAGACCATTTCGCTCTTTCCCAAAGTACTTCGACACGGATGGACCTTCCCCCTACGGTGGGAATTGCTGCTCATCTCGCATTTAGGAGGACGACGGTTCAATCCCGCGTCCGGCCATCCTGATTTAGGTTTCCGTGATTTCCCTAAATCACTCCAGGCAAATGCCAGGATGGTTCCTCTGAAAGGGCACGGCCGACTTCCTTCCCTAATCCGATGAGGCCGATGACCTCATTGTCAGGTCTCCTTCCCCAAACAACTCAACCCAACCCTCCTGCTCATGGTGGGTTCATACTGCTTCTACGAGATGATGTTTGTCATCGTTCTATCCCCTTGCACAGCCACCTGCAAGCAGTTGCTGCTCGTGTTTTCCTTCCCGAATTTACCTTTTCCCTCTCCATCATTTACATCCCTTCGTCTTCTGCTGTCACTAGGGTGGACCTGATGCAGCTTGTTGCTCAGCTTTCACCACCCTTTCCGCTCCTCTGTGACACCAATCCCCATCATCCTCTTTGGGGCTCGCCTGTCGCCTGCGCGAGAGGTTCTCTTTTGGCGGATATTCTTAATCATCTTAATCTTGCGTGCCTTAACACCGGCGAAGCCACATTTCTCTCTGATTCCACGCACACTTATTTCCACTCAGACCTCTGGATCTGCTCTGCCCATTTAATTTCTGTAATTGTGCTACCTTTCGGTCAAGTTTTTGAATGAAACATTTTTATGAAGACGTAAGAGTTATGACGGTTTGGTTTCTTCCCAAAAAGTTCTTTGTTTCAATCATTTTGTTTAACTGTCATATGAAACCAGATCTAGCTACCAACTCAAATCACATACGGCAGTTGTAAGTAATCCTTCTGTCTTTGAGACACAAAAGATTTTGTTGCTGGCAGAACTTCCCTAAATCTCATTAGAACAATACTCCTACTCAGCCATCAAACTTCAGTGTGCAATATCAGGCCTCCATACTGTCTATCCTGTTCTTCTAGTTGTACGCTAAACTTTCTTCTCTTTAGCGGTTGTGAGTGAAATTGATTCACAAATTTTCTGACATTACTCATGACAGGTACCATTTTCAAAAAAAAAGACCACAAAGCACTTGCTGATGCACGATACAATAAAACGTAAAGAAAGGCAGGAAAATACGTCGTTCGCATACACGGTAACAAATCCTTAACGTTTCCTTACCATGTAAGGCGCGCCATGAGTAGTAATAGTTTCTAGCATCTAAGCTGGCAAATCGTATTCCGAAATGAAGGATTTCAACGCACTGTAAAAATCTTCTTACCGTGCATTGTCTCTCATGGTCAAAATTATAAGAATGTCTTCTTTTATACTGAAATCCGTAAATATCAATCTTAATAAAAATCATAACTTGAGATGAATCGACTGCATCTACATGACTCGTCTAACTGTATTGAGAAATACAAGCAGCGCTGCAAATTTGTTATCAGCCGATCTTTTATATTTTCCACCGTTAATTCCAGTTTTCTTGTTATAGTAGGTCTTGATAGAGACACGTCTCTGATGACTGATATTTTCTATGATTTGTTTTTAAATGTAGAAAGCGTTCAGTAGTTCCCTTTTAAGATATGCCTAAAGTAGTGTAATATATCAAACAAATAGACTTATCTTTATGCACTGTAACAAAAAACTGTTCTTCCCACGAACCGTGGAATTGGTATGTTTTTCACTTTATAAATGCACTTATTTTCACCTTGTAGGAGGTAAGACTGGCTTTGTTAAACGCGATGAAATGCAGATGGACAAGAAACAGGCGGAGGTAGTGTTGTCAGATTTACCACCTACAAAGACGGTGTGAAACGCTCATTGTCAACAAAGTAGTATTCTACAAAAGCAGTTCAGTTAAATAGATTTCAGACAAATGATTTCAATGATCCACTTATAAAACCATGGTGACCGCCTGGTCGAGCACCCCTGACCTAGTGTAACAAGAAATGTGAATCATCCGACCAGACTACACTTTTCCTTTGATCCACGGTGCAATATCAATGATCCCTTGCCTACTGCAATAGTGACTGGGTCAACGTGGGAACACAAAGAAGCCGTCTGTTGTGGAGTCCCATGTTCAACAGTGTGCGTTGAGCGGTGTGCTGTGAAACAGTTTTGTGTCGTCATATGTACCACAGATCGCCGTTTATCCTGCTTTAGAGAAAGAGCAAACCTCCGACCTCCACGTTCCACCATGAGGCGTGGACGTCCCACACCTTGCCGCCTACTCTTGCTTTCACCGGCATTCAGACAGTTCCCATACTTTTTTAAAGTTGATTTAATATACATTATTTATTACAATACCCACTGCTGCAATTGCGACCTGAGGTAATTTTTAAGAGCCTCGGTAACTTACCTTTGTACGAGAGCATGCTGAGAAGTAATGACTCCGAATCTTTTTTTTTTTTTTTTTTTGAAAACTCTTGAAAGTTTTTAAATACACTACTGGCCATTAAAATTGCTACACCACGAAGATGAAGTGCTGCAGACGTGAATTTTAACCGACAGGAAGAAGATGCTGTGATATGCAAATGATTAGCTTTTTAGAGCATTCACACAACGTTGGCGCCGGTGGCGCCACCTACAACATGCTGACATGAGGAAAGTTTCCAACCGATTTCTCATACGCAAACAGCAGTTGACCGGCGTTGCCTGGTGAAACGTTGTTGTGATGCCTCGTGTAAGGAGGAGAAATGTGTTCCATCACGTTTCCGACTTTGATAAAGGTCGGATTGTAGCCAATCGCGATTGCGGTTTATCGTATCCCGACATTGCTATTCGCGATGGTCGAGATCCAATGACTGTTAGCAGAATATGGAATCGGTGGGTTCAGGAGGGTAATACGGCACGCCGTGCTGGATCTCAACGGCCTCGGAGACCATGGCTGCGGTTACCCTTGACGCTGCATCACAGACAGGAGCGCCTGCGATGGTGTACTCAACGAAGAAACTGGTTGCACGAATGGCAAAACGTCTTTTTTTCGGATGAATCCAGGTTCTGTTTACAGCATCATGATGGTCGCATCCGTGTTTGGCGACATCGCGGTGAACGCACATTGGAAGCGTGTATTCGTCATCGCCATACTGGCGTATCATCCGGCGTGATGGTATGGGGTGCCATTGGTTACACGTCTCTGTCACCTCTTGTTCGCACTGACGGCACTTTGAACAGTGGACGTTACATTTCAGATGTGTTACTACCCGTGGCTCTACCCTTCATTCGATCCCTGCGAAACCCTACACTTCAGCAGGATAATGCACGACCGCATGTTGAAGGTCCTGTACGGGCCTTTCTGCATACAGAAAATGTTCGACTGCTGCCCTGACCAGCACATTCTCCAGATCTCTCACCAATTGAAAACGTCTGGTCAATGGTGGCCGAGCAACTGGCTAGTCACAATACGCCAGTCACTACTCTTGATGAATTGTGGTATCGTGTTGAAGCTGCATGGGCAGCTGTACCTGTATACGCCATCCAAGCTCTGTTTGACTCAATGCCCAGGCGTATCAAGGCCGTTATTACGGCCAGAAGTGGTTGTTCTGGGTACTGATTTCTCAATATCTATGCACCCAAATTGCGTGAAAATGTACTCACATGTCAGTTCTAGTATAATATATTTGTCCAATGAATACCCGTTTATCATCTGCATTTCTTCTTGGTGTAGCAATTTTAAAGGCCAGTAATGTAAGAATCGTTATTAACATTCTAAATTTTCATTCTTATGTCTATATATTTATATCACAATATAGCCACTTTGTCGAAGAACACATTTCACACGAAGAGAGGTCAGTTTGTTGACACCGTCACTGTAGAATGTTTGACTTTGTTGACGGAACCACAACCTCACCTCTGCTTGCACCGCTTCATCACTATCGAAGTGAAGTGCTCGAAGGTGTTCTTTAAGTTTGGGAAACAAATGAAAATCGGTAGGGGGAAGTTGTGACC
This sequence comes from Schistocerca americana, assembly GCF_021461395.2. NCBI lineage: Eukaryota > Metazoa > Arthropoda > Insecta > Orthoptera > Acrididae > Schistocerca > Schistocerca americana. Next base: position 312,589,351 of record NC_060120.1, on the reverse strand, counting down.
TTACGGAAGACGATCGATGACAGTGAAACCATAGTGTAGAATTGTTGTAGATGTGGCAGAGCTCGTGTCCGATTTGATATTGTCAAACTAAATTTTAAGAGGGTGCTCCATGTGTGGACGAACTCTTGGTATTCGAAACTCGGTTGCAGCTCGCTGTGTCTCACGCACCGACACCGCCATTTACGCGCTTCAATTGAAAATCCTACTGCGGTAGAGGGCCGCAAATATGTAAAATGTGTAGAAACGAAGAATAAACGTGTTGAATGTTAGTAGCGTTTGTTTTGTTTAAAGAACTTTAAGAGTTTTCACACAAATAATTCGGAGACATTTCTTTTCAGCATGTTTCGTATTCTTTTAAGAAACGTTGACTACTGCTGCCTTATCAGCACCTGTAACCACTTGCAGATGACCAAAGTCCGAAATTACAATAGAAGGTACTGTAGATGGCGAATATAAAGTCGTTACAAAAATTCTACAAGACTGCGATCCCAAGAAAAATGCAACCCTCCAGAGGTGATCACGGTCCAACGCTGTAGCTGAGAGGTCAACACAGATAGCTGTCATGCCGAGTACCCGAGTTTCTGCCAAGGAGTTTTCCTTGGTCGAAGGACTGGTACAGGGTGCACTCAGCTTCATGATGCCGACTGAGGAGCTACCTGAGCGAGTAGTTGCGGCTCCACCGTCTAAGAAGTCCGAAAAACGGCCTGGAGAGTGGTGGCTGATCACATGCCCGTCCATACAGCATTTCCATGCGGTTGCGGGGCAAAGGACAACACGGCTGCCAGTAAACATCCCTTGAGCCCCCATGTCCTAGACAGAGAGCTCGTTTTCTTTATTTTCTAGATGATGACGTTAGTAGCACGCTAGCGACCGCTCAGCTTCGCCGTTTCTTAGACGATCTTTCCCAGACGCTGGGCCATAAAAAACTGCCATTTGTCAAAATCGCTTCTGTCAGTGGATTTTCTCACTTGCGATCCGTATCGTCACTACAATGCTTCCCCAGTGGTCTCTGTTGTCCTTATATACTATCCTGTTAGGTGCCTGCAACGGCAGCGGGCAGCGTTAGATCTCACGATGAACAGTGGGCACTGTGTTTCTCCCGTTACCGTAGATGATATTTACAAGCAATGAAAACATATACAGAGGTGACAAAAGTCATGTGATACCTCTTAATATCGTGTCTGACCTCGTTTTACGCGGCGAAGTGCAGTAACTTGATGTATAGTGGACTCAACAAATCGTTGGATCGTTGGGGAGACCCCACAGAAATACTCAGCTATGCTGCCTGTACAGCATTCCATAATTGCGAAGTATTGCGGGTCCAGGATTTTGTGTACAAGTGACCTCTGTATTATGTCCCATAAATATTCAATGGCAGTCATGTTGGGCGATCTGGGTGGGCAAATCATTTGCTCGCATTATCTAGATTATTCTTTAAACCAATCGCAAACAATTATGTCCCGGTGACATGGCGCACTGTCATCCATAAAAAATGAAGTCTATCAGTGGTTGAAAATGGTCTCCAGGTAGCCAAACATACCCATTTCCAGTCAGTGAGCGGTTCAGTTGCGTCAGAGGACCCAGTCCATTCCATACAAACGCAACCCACACCACAATGGAGCCATCACCAGCTTGCACAGTGTCTTGTTGACGATTTAGGTCCATAGCTTCAGGGGAGTCTGCGCCACACTCGAACCCTCTATTATCAGCTCTTATCAACTGTATTCGGGACTCATCTGACCAGGCCACGGTTTCCCAGTCGTCTAGAGTCCAACTGATACGGTTACGAGCCCACGAGAGGCGCTGCAGGCGATGTCGTACTCTTAACAATGACATTTGCTTCGGTCGTCTGCTGCCAGAGACCATTAACGACAAATTTCGCAGCACTGTCCTAACGGATACGTTAGTCGCACGTCCCACATTGCTTTCTGCGGGTATTTCACGCAATGTTGCTTGTCTGCTAGCACTGACAACTGCACGCAAACTCCACTGCTCTCGGTCGTTAAGTGAAGGCTGTCGGACACTGCATTGTCTGTGGTGAGACTTAATGCCTGAAATTTAGTATTATCGGCACACCATTAACACTGTGGATCCCCGAATGTTAAAGTTCCTAACGATTTCCGAAATGTAATGTCCCATGCGTCTAGCTCCAACTACCATTCCGCGTTCAAAGTCAATTAATTCCCGTCGTGTGGCCATAATCACGTGGTAAACTATTCAGTTGAGTCATATAAGTGCAAATGACATCACCGCCAATGCATTACCCTTTTTTACCTTGTGTACGCCATACTATCGCCATTTGTATACGTGCATATCACTATCCCGTGACTTTTGTCACCTCAGTGGAAGACAGATTTATCGTACACATGTAGGAGGATAATGAGAAGTATCCAACGCTTGATGTTCGCCATGAAATTAGTGTTATGGGTTCCGCCGATATTATCACTCTCATGTACAAGAATATACTACGCGGTCCAGAAATGGTAGATTGTAAAATTTTAGCTTTAATACTATACGATGCTGTGAGGCTTCTTGGAGCTAGCACCGCCTTGCTCGGAGGGTGGGCGGTGGCAGTGTCAGCTGTGACGTCAGAGGACGCCGGGACAGCCACAGCCGCAGCCCCACTTGGCGGCGTCCATCCAGCGCTCTCTCCCCCCACCCCCACCCCTACCCCTCCTACCCTCCCCAGGCTCAAGGGCAGCGCGTCCTTCTCTCCGCCTGGCACCCACGCGTCCCGGGAGAGTCAGTTTGCGTCCCAACGAGGTGGGCGTCGTCACACATTACGACCCAATTTTGTGTCAAGATTTTGTGTAACCAGAATCAAACTTTAACACTAGTGCTCAGCGACCTATTTATGATCAACGTACTCCTACAGTGAAACTGTGCAAGGAATCCTACCAGGAGAAATTTTGCGACAATTAAAAAATAGCATTTTAAAGCATTTCGGAATTTTCAGCCTATAAGGAAGCACTTGACTTTAATGAATTTCAGAACATTTCTCAAGGAGAACAGCAGTTTTTTTAGTGCATTAAAATGGTCATAAATAGTCTCGATCACAAGAAACATTTATTTTTGTGGTTGCCAGTTTTGGTCAGTTTTTAACCGTCTTCAGACCTCATACCATGATGGTTGGCAGTGCTGCTCATTGACGTTCATAGATGAGAGCTGAGTTGGTGACCCTTCACTCACAGCTCCAGGCAGTGTTGGCTTCCTTCACACAGCTTGAGCCTGCTGCCAAGGGCCATCACTGAGGGTCATTGGACGCGGGGATGCGAGGGATGTCAAGCACGACCCACGTGTCCCCCGATCGAACCACTGCTGTGGCCGCCCCAGGTACTTCCTGCACTGAGGTTGACCCCCACCCATGGTCGGATGGGAGATCATTCCAAAGTCTGGCAGCCAGTGAAAGACTTTCCTTGGGGCCGATCGTAGGGCCTCCTCAGTTCGTTTGATGAACAGGTTTCGGGCATTATCTGCGGCTGACGAAGTCTCTGAGCCGGATGCAGTCGTCCACCCTGTTCGAAAGGAAACTTTTCGGCCCACATGGTCTGGCCATTCACTTAGGGTGGATTTGCTGTAGTTGGGAGCTCCAACGTTAGGCGCGTAATGGGGTCCCTTAGGAACATGGCTGCCAAAGAGGGGAAGGAAGCCAGTGTACACTCCGTGTGTGAACCGGGGGAAGTCATTCCGGATGTGGAAAGGGTGCTTCCAGATGCCATGAAGAGTACAGGATGCAGCCAACCGCCGGTGGTGGCTCATGTCGGTACCAATGACGTGTGCCGGCCGTAGTGGCCGTGCGGTTCTAGGCGCTACAGTCTGGAGCCGAGCGACCGCTACGGTCGCAGGTTCGATCCTGCCTCGGGCATGGATGTGTATGATGTCCTTACGTTAGGTTTAAGTAGTTCTAAGTTCTAGGCGACTGATGACCTCAGAAGTTAAGTCGCATAGTGCTCAGAGCCATTTGAACCAATGACGTGTGTCGCATTGGGGGGGTTGGTTTGTTTGGGGGAAGAGACCAAACAGCGAGGTCAACAGTCTCATCGGATTAGGGAAGGACGGGGAAGGAAGTCGGCCGTGCTCTTTCGAAGGAACCATCCCGGCATTTGCCTGGAGCGATTTAGGGAAATCACGGAAAACCTAAATCAAGATGGCCGGACGTGGGATTGAACCGTCGTCCTCCCGAGTGCGAGTCCAGTGTGTCGCATTGGATCGGAGCAGATTCTGTCTGGTTTGGAAAAGACTGCTAGTCTTGCTTACGAGATTAAGGCGGAGCCCACCATCTGCAGCATTGTCGATAGAACCGACTGAGGTCCTTTGGTGCAGAGCCGAGTGGAGGGTCTGAATCGGAGGCTCAGGCGGTTTTGTGACCGTGTAGGCTGCAGATTCCTTGACTTGCACCACCGGGTGGTGGGTTTCCGGGTTCCGCAAAATAGGTCAGGATTCCACTACACACAGGAAGGGACTACACGGGTAGCGGGAGCTGCGTGGAAGGGATTGGGCGGATTTTAGGTTAGAGGGTGTCAGGAAACCACAGAATGGGCGTCCGTCCAAAAGAGGTCAGGTGAAACACACTATGGTGGTTGCAGATACGGTCGGTATTGTAGTTGTAAATTATCGTAGCTGTGTTGGGAAAGAACCAGAGCTCCAAACCCTAATAGAAAGCACTGAAGCTCAAATAGTTATAGACATAGAAAGCTGGCTAAAACCGGAAATAAGTTCAGCCGAAATTTTTTCAAACGATCTAACAGAGTTCAGAAAGGATAAATTAAATACAGTTGGTGGCGGAGTATTTATTGCTGTCAGAAGCAGTTTGCCTTGTAGTGAAATTGAAGTAAATAGTTCCTGCGAAAAAGTATGGGTAGAGGTTATACTTGACAATCGGACTAAACTGTTAATTGGATCGTTTTACCGACCCCCCGACTCAGAAGATATAGTTGCTGAACAGTTCAAAGAAAACATGAGTCTCATTTCAAATAGGTACTCCACTCATACAATTATAGTCGGTGGCGACTTCAATCTACCCTCGATAAGCTGGAGAAATTACACATTTAAAGCCGGCGGCAGACGTAAACCGTCATACGAAATTGTACTCAGTGCTTTCTCAGAAAATTATTTTGAACAATTAGTTCATGAGCCTGCTCGAAGCGTAAATGGCTGCAAAAGCATACTTGACCTCTTAGCAACAAATAATCCTGGACAAATAGGGAGTATCATGACGAATACAGGAATTAGTGACCAGAAGGCAGTTGCTCCTAGGCTGAATACCGTTAACACCCACAACCATCAGAAGGAAATGCAGAGTACATCTAATTAAAAAAGCTGATAAAAATGCTCTTAACGCCGTTTTAAGAGACAGTCTCCACTCCTTCAGATCTGACCACGTAAATGTAGAAAAGATGTGGAATGATTTCAAAGAGATATGATCGACGGCAGTTGAGAGATATATACCACATAAATTAATAAGTGATTGTACTGATCCCCCATGGTACACAAAACGGGTCATATCGCTGTTGCAGAAGCAACGAAGTAAGCATGCCAAATTTAAAAGAACGCAAAATCCCGAAGATTGGCAAAGTTTTACAGAGTTTCGAAATATATTTCGCGTACTTCATTGTGAGATGCTTTTAATAATTTCCACAACGAAATTCTGTCTCGAAATCTGGCAGAAAACCGAAAGAGATTCTGGTCATACATAAAGCACACGGGTGGCAAGACGCAATCAATACCTTCACTGCGCGATAACAACGGTGAAGTTACTGATGACAGTGCCACCGAAGCAGAGTTATTAAACGTGGTTTCTCCTTCACCAAAGAAGATGAAGTGTATGTTCCCGAATTCCAATCAAGGACAACTGCAAAGATGAGAAACATAGAAGTGATATCCTCGGTGTAGCAAAGCAGCTTAAATCACTTAATGAAGCCAAGGCTCCCCATCCAGTTGGTATACCAGTCAGATTCCTTTCAGAGTATGCTGATAAAATAGCTCCATATTTAGCAATTATATACAACCGCTCGCACACAGAAAGCTCCGTACCTAAAGACTGGAAAATTGCTCAAGTCACACCAATACCCAAAAAGGGAAATAGGAGTAATACGCTGAATTACAGGTCCATATTAATAACGTCTATTTGCAGCAGGGTTTTGGAAGATATACTATATTCGAACATTATGAAGTCCCTCGAATTAAACGATTTACTGACACATAGCACGGATTCAGAAAACATCGTTCTTGCGGAACACAACTAGCTCTTTATACTCATGAAGTAATAAGTGCTATCGACAGGGGCTGTCGAATTGACTCCATATTTTTAGATTTTCAGAAGGCTTTCGACACCGTTCCTCAAGAGCGTCTTCTAACCAAACTGTGTGCCTATGGAACATCGCCTCAGTTGTGTGACTGGATTCGTGATTTCCTGTCAGAAAGGTCACAGTTCGTAGTGATAGACGGGAAGTCATCGAGTAAAACAGAAGTAATATCCGGCGTTCCCCAAGGAAGCGTTATACGCCCTCTATTGTTCGTGATCTATTTTAACGACGTAGGAGATAATCTGAGTAGCCCTCTTAGATTATATGGAGATTATGCTATCATTTACCGTCTTGTAAAGTCATCAGATGACCAAAATGAATTGCAAAATGATTTAGAAAAGATATCTGTGTGGTGCGAAAAGTGGCAATTGACCCTGAATAAAGAAAAGTGTGAAGTTATTCACATGAGTACTACAAGACATCCGCTAAATTTCGATTAAGCGATAAGTCACACAGATCTGAAGGCTGTAAATTCAACTAAATACTTAGGGATAACAATTACAAATAACCTAAATTGGAACGATCGCATAGATAATGTTGTGGGTAGAGCAAACCAAAGACTGCGATTCATTGGCAGAACATTTAGAGGTGCAACAGATCTACTAAAGAGACTGCTTACACTACCCTTGTCCGCCCTATGCGGTGTGGGATCCGCATCAGGTGGGACTGAGGGATGATACTGAAAAAGTTAAATCATTAAAACAAAGACGTTTTTCGTTGCGACGGGATCTTCTTATGAAATTTCAATCACCAATTTTCTCATCCGATTGTGAAAACATTCTGTTGGCTTCCACCTACATAGGGAGAAATGAACATCATGATAAAATAAGAGAAATCAGGGCTCGCACAAAAAAATTTAAGTGCTCGTTTTTCCCGCGCGCCGTTCGAGATTGGAACCGTAGAGAAGCAGCTTGAAGGTGATTCATTGAACCCTCTGCCAAGCACTTCATTGTGAATAGCAGAGTAATCACGTACATGTAGCTGTAGTCGTAACGCCTGCCCGCTCACCGCCACCGCCTACTATCATGGTATTAGTTCTGAAGATGGTTAAAGACCGGACCGAAACTGGTAACTACCAAAACAAAGGTTTCTTGCGGTCTAGATTGTTTATGTTCATTTTAAATTTATCTTTATTATTTAATTTTATAAACTTTTAATACATGGGGTGAAACAGGAGGAAAAGTACTGAGAGTTAACCAGGTAACTGAATAAAGGTAGTGATCAAAATAATTTTGATTAAGATTAAAAATAAAAAGTTTAGATGTGCCTAGCATATGAGGCGTGTACCTTACCCATTAAGCCATGAAGTCAAACTATAATATTTCTATTTTTAAACCTATAGACCGCAACATTAAATTCTGAAAATTGTTTTGTCGATTATTCGCAAACGAGGACCCACCATGATGAACGGTTTCTGTGTTTGGTTCCTTGTACCTTAACGCACATCATCGTATAGACTGTTTCAAAAAGTCGACTGCACCGCTGGGGACCTCTCCCATGTCCATAGTGTGTGACGCGGTTAGCAAGTTTTTGACATTTGCTTCTCAATGTGGGCTTTCCTGCGAGGAGGAAACTGGTCCCTCAAATTAAAGCCTATATAATATATCAGTAGGATTGTTTAGCGGTAAATACTCTCTTTACCTGGTCCATTTTGTTTCTTATATGCCCCTTGCTTTTTTTATCATGCGTTATTTGACTTCGAGTGCTATATATCCCACATTTGTTAAATCTGTCTCTAATCTCATTCCTGCTACGCCTCATTACGTTCGCTTGCCCTTCGCTTAACCAACTTTTCAGATAATTTCGATCATCTTGCACCATTTACAGTGTCGATAACTTTTTTTAACAAGGGATCATCGTCAACTTGACCTCATATTACAAGGAGAAAGAAGTACGTTCGGAAGATATCAGTCCCAGCAATCGATCCGGCTCCGAAATTTGGGATATACTTCTGATAATGCGCAGTTAAGAGCTTATGACAGTACAGCTTTTAAGCTCTCGCGCACACCGGTTGTTTGTTACTGGCTCCGTCCCACTGTAGCCGCGTAATACCCTACTGCGAGTGCTGTACTGCGGAATGAATGGGAGGTTGGTGAAATACTGTTTTGACACTGGTAGCACGCTTCGTTCATCGTGTCAGAGTTTGCAGTTTCCAACCTATAGCTGCTGCCAGAGACCACGTTCTTTGAACTTTTTTATGTTGCGGTTCACAAGTACAGTTAAAGTGAATGAAACGAGTTTGTGTGTGTAATTGAAGAAGTAGCGTAAAGCTCTTTAATTATTAACATCGCTTTCCCTTTGCATTTTCTTTGCATCTTAAAGCTGGCGCTGTTACAGTGGCGTAGATTTGCAGGCGATGCGCTATTCTTCAGTGTGATGGGCATGATTCAATTGTAATTTGAAAAATCGTAAACTTCATTTCATAACTATTCTTCAGTTTCTTACGTTTATTAATTCTGATTTTGAGCCTATCTACAACTACCGAATATCAGTACGAGAATATTGTTAAAATACACTCCTGGAAATGGAAAAAAGAACACATTGACACCGGTGTGTCAGACCCACCATACTTGCTCCGGACACTGCGAGAGGGCTGTACAAGCAATGATCACACGCACGAATGGCGCTAGCTGCGCAGCATTTGTGCACCGCCGCCGTCAGTGTCAGCCAGTTTGCCGTGGCATACGGAGCTCCATCGCAGTCTTTAACACTGGTAGCATGCCGCGACAGCGTGGACGTGAACCGTATGTGCAGTTGACGGACTTTGAGCGAGGGCGTATAGTGGGCATGCGGGAGGCCGGGTGGACGTACCGCCGAATTGCTCAACACGTGGGGCGTGAGGTCTCCACAGTACATCGATGTTGTCGCCAGTGGTCGGCGGAAGGTGCACGTGCCCGTCGACCTGGGACCGGACCGCAGCGACGCACGGATGCACGCCAAGACCGTAGGATCCTACGCAGTGCCGTAGGGGACCGCACCGCCACTTCCCAGCAAATTAGGGACACTGTTGCTCCTGGGGTATCGGCGAGGACCATTCGCACCCGGCATCATGGTGTGGGGAGCGATCTCCTACACTGGCCGTACACCACTGGTGATCGTCGAGGGGACACTGAATAGTGCACGGTACATCCAAACCGTCATCGAACCCATCGTTCTACCATTCCTAGACCGGCAAGGGAACTTGCTGTTCCAACAGGACAATGCACGTCCGCATGTATCCCGTGCCGCCCAACGTGCTCTAGAAGGTGTACGTCAACTACCCTGGCCAGCAAGATCTCCGGATCTGTCCCCCATTGAGCATGTTTGGGACTGGATGAAGCGTCGTCTCACGCGGTCTGCACGTCCAGCACGAACGCTGGTCCAACTGAGGCGCCAGGTGGAAATGGCATGGCAAGCCGTTCCACAGGACTACATCCAGCATCTCTACGATCGTCTCCATGGGAGAATAGCAGCCTGCATTGCTGCGAAAGGTGGATATACACTGTACTAGTACCGACATTGTGCATGCTCTGTTGCCTGTGTCTATGTGCCTGTGGTTCTGTCAGTGTGATCATGTGATGTATCTGACCCCAGGAATGTGTCAATAAAGTTTCCCCTTCCTGGGACAATGAATTCACGGTGTTCTTATTTCAATTTCCAGGAGTGTAATATTTGAAACGTATTCGTAGTAGCTAATATGGACAACCATAACTTGTATAATGGAATGATAATTAACAAAAAATTAGCTCAAAGTGCAATAGACACTCAATTACATAGAGAAAAGGATATAAATACGGGCCTCTACCTTTGAAAATCAATACGCCAGGTACAGTCAAGATGGAAAAAGCGCTCAATAAAAAGCAAAAATAAAAATGAAAATAATGCAAACAAAATATTCTAATTAGACAAAGCATGGCCGGCAGCTCGCTGCCGCAGAGTCTAACAAGGGAAGAGTCCAATCCGACATCTCGAAATCCACCCTTAAATGTTTTACGCGGGAAGAATATCACAAAATAAATACAGTATCAAAATTTTAGCTGCTAGGACACACTGCAAGTGCTTTTTTTTTTTTTTTAATTCTTGAATTACTCATTTTTGTTGCACGAAGAACCGCTCGTGGCAGCGGTTGATACAGCACTTCCTGCCTAGCGCATGATCGATCGTGAAAAGGAGACTGTAACGCAACGTAGCGTTAACATCCGGTGTGACACAAGCGAATGTGAAGCACCTAAACTATTCAAAAAATATCACGAATCATTAATGTTTTGAGTAAGAGACAGTTCGTATGGACAGTTAAAATTCTGCATATGTGATTCTAACAAAGCTGACCAGAAGAGGAAAATAAATCAACGCAAAAGTGTGACGTTACATTACAGACGACTTCCATCGATTATGCCTTTAATTTATTGAAATGGTATATTTCTTACACATACATTATTTTATAACGGTTCCTGTTACCCAGTTCTTGTGATAATTTTTGAATAGTTTATATTTCAGTAACAATAGAACAGTTCCTTCTTTATTATCCATAGTCATCACAATAAAGGAAAGTGGCATCTGAATGACGAAAACAAACATTTTCCTTACACGAAGCACGCCTGACGCAAGAAAATATGGTGTTTTGGGACATGTCACATTAATTAACATTTTATTTATACAGAATTGCGCTGGAGCAACAAAAGGTCCTGGGCGTTGTTCTGCTTACTGTGCTGCATACCGAGCATAATTAAAGCAATTCGTAAATTGTTCCGATGCAAACTGATAACTCACAAATGACTAAAATTTAAGAATACTGTTCTACTGATAAACTTCAAATGACACTGAAACATCAGAAATTATATTGTCCAACAATTTCCTTAAAAATAGATTGCACAGTCGATAAAATTCCGTATCGAGAGTCGTATTGGTTGTTCCAGGTGAAATCTGAATTAAATCAACAGTATTTTCGTCGTCCTCCTGAAACGCAAAGTCATCGTTACGTCAAGGTCAGGAGTCCAGCAAAAGAAACGATTTAATTTCTGCAACTTGTTAGAAACCGATTCGAATAAAATGTTAAAAATTATTCTTTTCTATTTTTCCAGATTTTTATAGGTCGATTATAAGATCTTTGCCACTTTGCACTTTTAGGTGCTAATGAGCCTTGAGATCCCCGAACACTGATACCGTGAAACTGTAATCCGCTCATACTTATCATTGTCATTGTAGTGTACGAATGTGCCGTAGCATTAATCGATTGCACAAGAGATACGTCTTTTTTCGCTTCGAAGTGATAAAGTGCAGTTTGCTCGAATTTCTTTCACGAAACCTAACTACGCTACTGGCCATTAAAATTGCTACACCAGGAAGATGACGTGCTACAGACGCGAAATTTAACCGACAGGAAGAACATGCTGTGATAGGCAAATGATAAGCTTTTTCAGAGCATTCACACAAGGCTGGTGCCGGTGGCGACACCTACAACGTGCTGACATGACGAACATGTCCAACTCATTTCTCATACACAAACAGCAGTTGGCTGGCGTTGCCTAGTGAAACGTTGTGATGCCTCGTTTAGGGTGGAGAAATGCGTACCATCACGTTTCCGACTTTGATAAAGGTCGGATTGTAGCCTATCGCGATTGCGGTTTATCGTATAGCGACATTGCTCCTCGCGTTGGTCGAGATCCAATGACTGTTAGCAGAATATGGAATCGGTGGGTTCAGGAGGGTAATACGGAACGCCGTGCTGGATCCCAACGGCCTCGTGTTACTAGCAGTCGAGATGACAGGCATCTTATCCGCATGGCTGTAACGGATCGTGCAGCCACGTCTCGATCCCTGAGTCAGCAGGTGGGGACATTTGCAAGACAACATCCATCTGCACGAACAGTTCGCCGACGTTTGCAGCAGCATGGACTATCATCTCGGAGACCATGGCTGCGGTTACCCCTGACGGTGCATCACAGACAGGAGCGCCTGCGATGGTGCATTCAACGACGAAGCTGGGTGCACGAATGGCAAAACGTCATATTTTCGGATGAATCCACGTTCTGTTTACAGCATCATGATGGTCGCCTCCGTGTTTGGCGACATCACGGTGAACGCACATTGGAAGCGTGTAATCGTCATCGCCATACTGACGTATCACCCGGCGTGATGGTATGGGGTGCCATTGGTTAGACGTCTTGGTCACCTCTTGTTCGCATTAACAGCACTCTGAACAGTGGACGTTACATTTCAGATGTGGCCGTGGCTTCACCCTTCATTCGATCCCTGCGAAACTCTACATTTCAGCAGGATAATGCACGACCGCATGTTGCAGGTCCTGTACGGGCCTTTCTGGATACAGAAAATGTTTGACTGTTGCCCTGGCCAGCACATTCTTCAGATCTTTCACCAACTGAAAACGTCTGGTCAATGGTGGTCGAGTAACTGGCTCGTCACAATACGCCCATCACTACTCTTGATGAACTGTGGTACGGTGTTGAAGCTGCATGGGCAGCTGTACCTGTACACGCCATCCAGGCTCTGTTTGACTCAATGCCCAGGCGTATCAAGGCCGTTATTACGGCCAGAGGTGGTTGTTCTGGGTACTGATTTCTGAGGATATATGCACCCAAATTGCGTGATAGTGTAATCACATGTCAGTTGTAGTATAATATATTTTTCCAATGAATACCCGTTTATCATCTGCATTTCTTCTCGGTGTAGCAATTTTAGTGGCCAGTGGTGTAATTGGCGTTGGCCACGGCAGATTTAGGGATAAAAGCAAATTTTGTCTTTACTTCAGCTACGAATTAATGACATCTGTTCTATGCTTTTACTTCTTTGTTTTGCGACTTCGTATACTGTGCGATTTTCTGAATCTACTTAACTATGTAGAAGATTTCAAATCAGCAATGTTCATATCAGCTGCGATTCTGAGGTCCCTGTCTCCCATTAGCAGCTCTACATGGTTCATATCTTAAGAAAACCTTAGGGGTTGGTTATTAATGGGAGGTAATGGGACTTTGTGGCTACCTTGCACAGTAAATCTTACGGATAGTTTCTTTCACAGTTCCGTGGGTTTCATTTTGGCCTGTTTTTATTATTTCGTGTAAGTCTTTGTCCCATTTATACAGTTCACGGTCTGATTTCACGAAGCAAAACTTGGTGTACATCCTGCTTAACATTAGGCGCTAAACATAATGAACATTAATTCAGTCTTATCTCCATTTTCAAAAGTTATGGTACCGAAAGAGAAATTGGTAGTTGTTATGCATATTAAACGAGTTACATATTTGACTGAACAGTAACTGCGGACAATTTATTCAGAGGAAGTACCAACGAAAACTGAATTTCGCTTTACGAACTACAGTCGCATCGAGTTGTGTTATCTGTACCGCCTGGCGAGCTTGAATTCGACGTTTTCAACTTTTTGTTTTCTTTGTTTTAGTAATGCTTGCGGTGCGCCTTAGCAGCCACATTTGACAAATAAAGTAGCCACGCTGCCAACATGTGAAGTCCGGCTGTCTGCACAATCACGCAACACTATAGGCAGCGGCACTTCCTGGAGGAAACCTTTCTTCTGTTCGAGTTGTTATGCTACATCTGCGCCCCTGCTCTAGCGCTTATCCACAGGACGCATATTCAGAATACATTATGACACTCTCATCCTCCCACTGCCTGATGGAGGTCTGGGACTGGTTAACGTACGTACACAGGCAGCTGCCCTGTATAGAGGGTGAAAAGTATTTAAACCGACAAACTCTGGGAGGTTGTAGGGGACATCAAAACGAATATTTTTCCCTAATGTCATTTTTTCCTATGAGGATTATTTAAACCGGTGGAGGCCGTATTACGCTCTTCAGTTTTTAGAGGCCGTATTACGCTCTTCAGTTGTAGGCAACTGATGTCCACCAGTGTAGTAGTGCATTGTCTCTGTTTACTAATGGAGTGATACACCTGGGGTGAGTACACTGTACAACGTAACGCACCACAACGGACGAGCTTCACAGCGGGTTTATCAACAACAATATCCTAATCGCCGTATCCCGCATCATACGACCTTTGCTGCTGTGTACCAACGTCTGCGTGAGATGGAGTCATTTAGCAGATTACATGGACAGGGACGCCGTCGCACGGTAAGGACGATGCAATTTGAGGAAGCTGTCTTGCAGCATGCGGAGCGGGATCCTTCAGTCAGCACTCGTGCAATTGCACATAACATGGGGACGAATCAGACGAATGTAAGCACAGTCCTTCGAGAGCAATTGTTACGTCCATTTCACTTACAGCGTGTCTACAACTTGGAACCAGTTGATTATCCACCCAGAGCACAGTTTTCGCAGTGGTACCTGGAAATGCATCCTACATTTCCATCCTCTGTGTTGTTCACCGATGAAGCAACGTTCGGGCGTGATGGAGTCTTTAACATGCACAATTTGCATGTTTGGAGTGAGGATAACCCACATGACACAGTTACTAGCGTCCATCAAGTGCGGTTCTTCGTTAACGTGTGTGTCGGTGTTGTTAGGGACTGTTTAATTGGGCCGTTTCTGCTACCTAGGCCATTAAATGGCAGGCACTATTACATTTTTCTTGCCAGAGCATTGGCAGAATTGCTGGAAGACGTCCCGCTCCCTACAAGACAACTCGTGTGGTTCCAACAAGACGGGGCGCCGGCACATTTCAGTCGTCGTGTACGTCTATTCCTGGACCGACGGTTCCCAGAAACGTGGATTAGCAGAGGTGGTCCTGTACCATGGCCTGCTCGATCCCCAGATATGTCGCCTCTGGACATTTTTTGTGTGCAGAGAGATGCACAACCTTGTTTACGCAACTCCTGTTGAATCAGAAGAGGATCTGGTTGCCCGGATAGTAGTAGCAGCAGCAGGAACAATTCAGGATACTCCTGGGGTTTTTGCTCGTGTCAGACAGAACATGATCCGACGGTGTAACCTTTGGCCGGCCGGAGTGGCCGTGCGGTTCTATGCGCTACAGTCTGGAACTGCGAGACCACTACGGTCGCAGGTTCGAATCCTGCCTCGGGCATGGATGTGTGTGATGTTCTTAGGTTAGTTAGGTTTAAGTAGTTCTAAGTTCTAGGGGACTGATGACCTCAGAAGTTAAGTCCATAGTGCTCAGAGCCATTTGAACCATTTTTGTAACCTCTGTTTACGTGTCAATGGAGGCATTTTTGAAAATCTACTGTAATTGAAGTTGGGCTGTGTTAACGTGTTGTCTCTTGGTCATAAAAAAATGGAGAAGTGTTTGTTGGTTTAGTTAATTTGCCGCCAGAGAAATCTTCCTCTACCGGTTTAAATACTCCTCATAGGAAAAAATAACAGTAGGGAAAAATATTTGTTTTGATGTCCCCTACAACCTCCCAGAGTTTGTCGGTTTAAATACTTTTGACACTGTATGAGCGTTATGTGGAAACGATGGACCAGTCAACACGCCTCCCTCATGGGTCGTGTATTAGAGTTCCTGATGCCTGTCTGTCAAATCCTGCCGGTGTCGACGGCACACGCCGCGACACAGCCCTCCCATATAAAGACGTTCATCTTGGAATGTAGCTATGTGACCTCGGATCTGACACCAACACTCCCGCCAAAAGCAAAAGATTTTTACACCACTTTCTGCAGTAAGTTCCAAGTAATGTGGTTGAAACCAAGTACCCGACTATCAATTAGCCACGAGTGTGGAAAATTATGCACCTCCACTTTCTGCCAACTTCCGTGCGCGACGTGGTAACAAGTCAGATGCGGCGAGACATCGGTTCCACGCTAATGGAGCAACGGACTCCCCACTTTGCCACGACCCTCGCGTCCTGGACACTGACGAACATCACTTCACGTGCGCGTCGTTGTCCGGCGTCTGGCGACGGACAGAGAAGATTTCAGCTTCTTACCTCCCTGCCACACCTCACGTGAGTGAACCTCGAACCCACCCGCGTCTGGATGTTATTACCTTTCCCTCGCAAAATATCTACCTCTATCATTTATACTCCGCAAGCCACCCAACGGTGTGTGGCGGAGGGCACTTTATGTGCCACTGTCATTACCTCCCTTTCCTGTTCCAGTCGCGTATGCTTCGCGGGAAGAACGACTGCCGAAAAGCCTCCGTGCGCGCTCGAATCTCTCTAATTTTACATTCGTGATCTCCTCGGGAGGTATAAGTACGGGGAAGCAATATATTCGATACCTCATCCAGAAACGCACCCTCTCGAAACCTGGACACCAAGCCACACCGCGATGCAGAGCGCCTTTCTTGCAGAGTCTGCTACTTGAGTTTGCTAAACATCGCCGTAACGCCATCATGCTTGCCAAATAACCCTGTGATGAAACGCGCTGCTCTTCTTTGGATCTTCTCTATCTACTCTGTCAACCCGACCTGGTGCGGATCCCACACTGATGAGCAATACTCAGGTATAGGTCGAACGAGTGTTTTGTAAGCCATCTCCTTTGTTGATGGACTACATTTTCTTAGGACTCTCCCAATGAATCTCAACCTGGCACCCGCCTTACCAACAATTAATTTTATATGATCATTCCACTTCAAATCGTTCCGCACGCACACTCCCAGATATTTTACAGAAGTAACTGCTACCAGTGTTTGTTCTGCTATCATATAATCATACAATAAAGGATCCTTTTTTCTATGTATTCGCAATACATTACATTTGTCAGTTGCCACTCCCTGCACCAAGTGCCTATCCGCTGCAGATCTTACTGCATTTCGCTGCAATTTTCTAATGCTGCAACTTCTCTGTATACTACAGCATCATCCGCGAAAAGCCGCATGGAACTTCCGACACTATCTACTAGGTCATTTGTATATGTTGTGAAAAGCAATGCTCCCATAACACTCCCCTGTGGCACGCCAGAGGTTACTTTAACGTCTGTAGACGTCTCTCCATTGAGAACAACATGCTGTGTTCTGCTTGCTAAAAACTCTTCAATCCAGCCACACAGCTGGTCTGATATTCTGTAGCCTATTACTTCTTTTATCAGGCGACAGTGCGGAACTGTATCGAACGCCTTCCGGAAGTCAAGGAAAATGGCATCTACCTGGGAGCCTGTATCTTATATTTTCTGGGTCTCATGAACAAATAAAGCGAGTTGGGTCTCACACGATCGCTGTTTCCGGAATCCATGTTGATTCCTACAGAGTAGATTCTGCGTTTCCAGAAATGACATGATACGCGAGCAAAAAACGTGTTCTAAAATTCTACAACAGATCGATGTCAGAGATATAGGTCTACAGTTTTGCGCATCTGCTCGACGACCCTTCTTGAAGACTGGGACTACCTGTGTTCTTTTGCAATAATTTGGAACCTTCCGTGGACTTGCGGTACACGGCTGTTAGGAGGGAGGCAAGTTCTTTCGCGTACTCTGTGTAGAATCGAATTGGTATCCCGTCAGGTCCAGTGGACTTTCCTCTGTTGAGTGATTTCCGTTGCTTTTCTATTCCTTGGACACTTATTTCGATGTTCGCCATTTTTTCATTTGTGTGAGGATTTAGAGAAAGAACTGCAGTGTTATTTCATGGTTCGAGGGAGTGACCACAGACTACATCTTAGGTGAAGGGGAGAAACTGGAACTAGATGCTGGTGGCACCAGCAAAACACTCACAACGCTCTTGATCGCACACCGAGATATGACGCTCCACAATTAGTGGTTTGGTCTACGAAAACATTTCCCCGCTAGTTGTGGAGGATCAGGCTCAGTGTGACTTTCTGCACATCGTCGTATATAAGACATAATGACCTGAACTGCAAGCAGTGAGAAAGGAAAGAGGTCGGCTGATTCATGAAACGTTGCGTTAATTGAAGTATTAGGAGTGCAACATGAGTCTGTCGTAGATATTGTAGACGGCATTGTTGGTGATGGCCGGCCGGGGTGCCCGAGCGGTTCTAGGCGCTACAGTCTGGAACCACGCGACAGCTACGTCGCAGGTTCGAATCCTGGCTCGGGCATGGACGTGTTTGATGTCCATAGGTTAGTTAGGTTTAAGTAGTTCTAAGTTCTAGCCGACTGATGACCTCAGAAGTTAAGTTCCATAGTGCTCAGAGCCATTTGAACCATATTTGTTGGAAAACGCCAGTGGCAATCGACACGGAACTCCAGTTGTACCATTTCTTGAAGAAAGTTTCTCTTAGCTGAATTAATGCAAATAATGTACACTACTGGCCATTAAAATTGCTACACCAAGAAGAAATGCAGATGATAAATGGGTATTCATTGGACAAATATATTATACTAGAACTGACATGTGATTACATTTTCACGCAGTTTGGGTGCATAGATCCTGAGAAATCAGTACCCAGAACAACCACCTCTGGCCGTAATAACGGCTTTGATACGCCTGGGCATTGAGTCAAACAGAGCTTGGATGGCGTGTACAGGTACAGCTGCCCATGGAGCTTCAACACCATACCACAGTTCATCTAGAGTAGTGACTGGCGTATTGTGACGAGCCAGTTGCTCGCCCACCATTGACCAGACGTATTCAATTGGTGAGAGATCTGGAGAATGTGCTGGCCAGAACAGCAGTCGAACATTTTATGTATCCAGAAACGCCCGTACAGGACCTTCAACATGCAGTCGTGCATTATCCTGCTGAAATGTAGGGTTTCGCAGGGATCGAATGAAGGGTAGAGGCACGGGTCGTAACACATCTGAAATGTAACGTCCACTGTTCAAAGTGCCATCTATGCGAACAAGAGGTGACAGAGACGTGTAACCAATGGCACCCCATAGCATCAAGCCGGGTGATACGCAGTATGGCGATGACGAATACACGCTTCCAATGGGCGTTCACCGCGATGTCGCCAAACACGGATGCGACCATCATGATACTGTAAACAGAAACTGGATTTATCTAAAAAAAAAATGACGTTTTGCCATTCGTGCACCCAGCTTCGTCGTTGAGTACACCATCGCAGGCGCTCCTGTCTGTGATGCAGCGTCAAGGGTAACTGCAACCATGGTCTCCGAACTGATAGTCCATGCTGCTGCAAACGTCGTCGAACTGTTCGTGCAGATGGTTGTCTTGCAAACGTCCGCATATGTTGACTCAGGGATCGAGACGTGGCTGCACGATCCGATACAGCCATGCGGATAAGATGCCTGTCATCTCGACTGCTAGTGATACGAGGCCGTTGGGATCCAGCACGGCGTTCCGCATTACCTTCCTGCACCCAGCGGTTCCATATTCTGCTAACAGTCATTGGATCTCGACCAACGCGAGCAGCAATGTCGCTATACCGCAATCGCGATAGGCTACAATCCGACCTTCATCAAAGTCGGAAACGTGGTGGTACGCATTTCTCCTCCTTACACGAGGCATCACAACAACGTTTCACCAACGTTTCACAAACTGCTGTTTGTGTATGAGAAATATGTTGTAAACTTTCCTCATGTCAGCACGTTTTAGGTGTCGCCACTGGCGCCGACCTTGTGTGAATGCTCTGAAAAGCTAATAATTTGCATATCACAGCATGTTCTTCCTGTCGGTTAAATTTCGCTTCTGTAGCACATCTTCGTGGTGTAGCAATTTTAATGGCCAGTAGTGTACAAAGTTATTTCAATATATGCTTTTAATGACGTTCTTTTCTTTTTTCTTTTTTTGTGACATTCTGGTTTATGGAAATTTCATTTGTAAACATTTACTAATTATAATCTTGTTAAAAAAATTATAGACCCTATCACCTTGGTACATGTTTTGGGAATAGGAACAACGCTTGAACAGGGATAGTTCATTTTTTTTATGGTAGGATAAAAGTGGCAAAGCCAGGTAGGGTTACATATGATTTTTGTTTTGTGGGGGAGGGATTAAATGTATTTGGGTATGGAGGTAGGTCCATAAAAGAGAGAGAGAGACGGTAAACAACATGTCAGCTGAATGCAACGTGGTCGAAACTGCTCGTTGCTTAAATTTTTATAGGGAATTTCGTCGCTGACACTCCGGTAATAACAGTCCTGTCGTTGGCGGTGGAGGCAATGTTATTGAGGGACCTCTGTGTGGAGAAGATGCGAAAAGTTCTCGGCAGATTGTCTGTTTATGAACACCACTCGGCTGTGACATAAGCTCTGGAGAGTATGAAATGCTTTGCTATTCTTGAGTGGTGCTGCACAAAAAATGTGTATTATTATTTGTTATTATTTGCATTTCACGTTCGATAGAAACAGAGGCAGACGGCTTTTTTTTTTTTTAAGTGATGAATATTGCCATGCACTGATATGCAAGACGTGAGTACGGCTCAAAATTAGTTTCATGGTTTGTGATCCAATCGTAAAACCTCACTACGTTATTTTGTGTTATTATTAACGCTTTCTATCTCGTTCTTCTTTCTTTTGGATGCTATTCTTCCTGCAGTTTTTTCATCAGGAATTCGTATGTATTCGTCAAGCCACAGTGAGTAACAGTGGTATAATGAGTTTCATTGTCGTTGTTTGTTTTCTTACGGTAAATTTATGCTATGAACTGTGTGAATACCTTTCGATGCATGCTCTATAGCAACAGAGCACACATTTTGAGCTCCACTTATGGATTCATGGAGTACTTAAGACTGATCAAAACTGTTATTTAAGGTATTCATATAGATGTAAACCAACAAAACTGGCCGTCTTTAAAGCTATACAGATTGCAAGGAACTTGCTAACGGCGGTGATTGCAATAGTCTACATGGGTGCGTAATTGCTGTTAAATAGATCTAGCACAGAGGAACTATATTCATTTCATAACTACTCCATCTACATCTACATGGATACTCTGCAAATCACATTTAAGTGCTTGGCACAGGGTTCATCGAACCACTTTCACAATCCTCTATTATTCCAATCTCGTATAGCGCGCGGAAAGAACGAACACCTATATCTTTCCGTACGAGCTCTGATTTCCCTTATTTTATCGTGGTGATCGTTTCTCCCTATGTAGGTCGGTGTCAGCAAAATATTTTCGCATTCGGAGCAGAAAATTGGTGATTCGAATTTCATGAGAAGATTCCGTCACAACGAAAAACGCCTTTCTTCTAATGATTTCCAGCCCAAATCCTGTATCATTTCTGTTACACTCTCTCCCATATTTCGCGATAATACAAAACGTGCTGTCTTTCTTTGAACATTTTTGATGTACACCGTCAATCCTATCTGGTAAGGTTCCGACACCGCGCAGCAGTATTCTAAAAGAGGACGGACAAGCGTAGTGTAGGCAGTCTCTTTAGTAGGTCTGTTACATTTTCTAAGTGTCCTGCCAATGAAACGCAGTCTTTGGTTAGCCTTCCTCACAACTTTCAGATTAGACTGATTTATCGTCTAACCGAAGTTTAACGAGTTCCTTTTAGCACTCATGTGGATGACCTCACACTATTCGTTATTTAGGGTCAACTTCCACTTTTAACACCATTCAGATATTTTTACTAAATCGTTTTAA
This sequence comes from Schistocerca americana, assembly GCF_021461395.2. NCBI lineage: Eukaryota > Metazoa > Arthropoda > Insecta > Orthoptera > Acrididae > Schistocerca > Schistocerca americana. Next base: position 312,567,671 of record NC_060120.1, on the reverse strand, counting down.
GTTTGTTTTGATATTCTGATGACTTTATTAGTCGATAAACGACAGCGTCATCTGCAAACAACCGAAGACGGGTGCTCAGATTGTCTCCCAAATCGTTTATAGAGATAAGGAACAGCAAAGGTCCTACAACACTACCTTGGAGAACGCCAGAAATAACTTCTGTTTTACGCGATGACTTTCCGTCGTCCGCAGCTCGTGGTCGTGCGGTAGCGTTGTCGCTTCCCACGCCCGGGTTCCCGGGTTCGATTCCCGGCTGGGTGAGGGATTTTCTCTGCCTCGTGATGAATGGGTGTTGTGTGATGTCATTAGGTTTAAGTAGTTCTAAGTTCTAGGGGACTGATGACCATAGATGTTAAGTCCCATAGTGCTCAGAGCCATTTGAACCATTTTTTGACTTTCCCTCATTTACTACGAAATGTGACCTCTCTGACAGGAAATCACAAATCCAGTCACATAACTGAGACGATATTCCATAAGCACGCAATTTCGCTACGAGCCGCTTGTGTGGTACAGTGTCAAAAGCCTTCTCGAAATCCAGGATTACAGAATCGATCTGAAATCCCCCGACATATAAGTCCTACCTGACGAACAGACTCAAATTCCTGTCGTTGACGGTCGAGGCAAAGTTCTTGATGGACGTTTGTGTGCAAAAGATGTTTGGTACTCAGAAAGCAGACATCAATGGCCATTGACACAGCTCACTGAGTCGATATTGTGAGAAGCGCAATGTGTAAAGGTGTTCGGCAGATTTTGTTAAAGTATTTCTTCGAACAATTTGCAGCTCCAGTAAGTGAAATGAGAAGGGAGAACCTAGAGAGCAACTGTCTGTACCGCCATTAGAATTGAGAACTCATGCTACCATTGCATCACAAGACGTGGGAACCACTAAGCTAACGAGAACGCTGGTAGATCAGATTTCTCTCATTGCAGTACTGGTCGCATAGCCTCATAACGCAATGTTAAAGGTAAGAAGAGTTGTTACTTATGTGAAGTACGGCATTCCTGGAGTCCGGAAATTAAATTTTCTGTCTCATTGTCTCGTCTTACACAAGGATTATGTATCACGGGCCATCGAAATGGAAAGGGAATTCAAAACGAATTTAGCAGAACGATTCAAAGCCACGTGTGGAAGTAAATAGACGGACAGAGGGTTATCAGATATTTGCAGCCACGCTGCCAAGTCTTAGTTGTGCTCAAGGGTAGCTATGTAGGGAAATGCTTGTAGTGCTCATCTTATACGGGCTCTTCGGGGAAAGGTGCGAGCGCATTTGGTTTTTATGCAGCGTTATCTCCTGATACTAATATCGCCTTTCAGGCTATGTATATTTAAGACATTCAATTAGAGTCAATCTAGGTACCTGAGTTCTGAAGAGATGCGGCGTGGAAGGGGGCTGTTAATGTCGGTGTAATATAATTTTAACGCAAGTATACCAAACCTAGTGATTTTAGTTTCCTCTCATGGAGCATACAGCATGTGAAATATTGAGGTATTATTTTCCCTACAGGATTACAATTTCTCCAAAATAGAAAGAAATAAACGTTTTCTTTGAAAGTTTGCAACGAAAACTTATTTCAGTACAATAAAAAGTAATTGAAAATCAACCTTCCCTCCACACATCACGAAATAGTAAGACATAAAATATTCTGCACCACCAAATCGGCCGTGTGTCTACCCACTGTAGAAGTCGCTCACGTAAATGGATTTCCACATGCGTGACTCGTATCGTCGCTAGAATGATTCCCCATTCGTCTCTGCGCCACTTGTGTACTACGCTACCACCATACTATTAAACTTGGCCTCCCGTGGCCGTTGTTGGAAAACGTAGTGGCTTTACAGCAAAAAAGTATATTAGTGACTAAGGAAGATGTATCGCTGAGTGAAATATTTGAAGACGTATGTGCAATATTATCAAGTGCTTCAGCGTGTCCTCGTGAAATATCACGATAAAAGCTCACGAAAGCCGAACGGGGCCCCCTCACTCGCAGGTGCAATAATACTGTGATCGATTCGCACTTTCGTTACCGCGCCGTCTGCCTGCAAGCCACAATAGCAGCATTCGGTCTCGTGTGGGAGTGGTCATGATGTTCGGCTCACCAGTGTATATTGTGTACACATTGAGGTAATAAAGGTCATGGTATAGTTACATGCGCATATCAAGATAGCAGCAGTACCACATACACAAGGTATAAAAGGGCAGTGCCTTGGTGGAGCTATCATTGGTACTCACATGATACATGTTAAAAGGTTTCCTCCGTGATGTGAACCCGGGATGGTAGTTGATGCGAGACGCATGGCACATTCCATTTCAGAAATTCTTAGAGAATTCAATATTCCGAGATCCACAGTGTCAACAATGTTCAGGCATCACGTTTCACCAGGGACATACGCAGTGATTGACGGTGTTCACTTAACAGCCGAGAGCAGCATCATTTGGGTTGTCAGTGCTAACAGACAAGCAACACTGCGTGAAATAACCGTAGAAATGAGTGTGGGACGTAGTACGAAAGTATCTTCTAGGACAGTGCGGCGAAATTGGGCGTTCATGGGCTATGGCAGCGGATGACATACGCGAATGTCTGCTAATAGCACGACATGGCCTGCTGTTCTTCTCCTGACCTCGGACCGTATCGGTTGGACCCTAGATGACTGGGAAAGAGTAGCCAGGTCAGATGAGCCCCGGTTTCAATTCTTAAGAGCTGATGGTAGGGTTCGAATGTGGCGCAGACTCCACCAAGTCATGTACCCAAGTTGTCAGCAAGGCAATGTGCAAGGCGGTGGCGGATGTATAGTGGTATGGGCTGTGTTTACATGGAATGGACTGAGCGCTCTGATCCAACAGAACTGGAAAAGGTCATGTTTGCTTGCTTGGAGACCATTCGCAGCCGTTCACGAAATTCATGTTTCCAAACAATGCCGGAATTTTTATGGATGTATATGCACCATGTCTCCGGGCCACAATTGTTCGCGGTTGGTTTGCTGAACATTCTGGACCATTCGAGGGAATGATTTGGCAACGCAGATCGCCCGACATGAATTCAATCGAAGATTTACTTGACATAATCGAGAGATCAGTTGGTGCACAAAATCCTCCACCGCCAACACTTCCGCAAATATGAACCGACATAGAGGCAGCATGGCTCAATATTTCTACAGGGGACTTCCAACGACTTGTTGAGTCCACGTCACGTCGAGTTTCTGCACTATGCCGGGCAAAAGGAGGACCGACACGGTATTGGGAGGTATCCCACTGCTTTTATCATCTCATCGTACACCTATGCGTCTAGTAACCTCCCCGTTCGACCTGATGTCAAATTCACTTTTTCCTCTCACAATACTTCTCTCCAGCCACTTGTCGAAGACATATCCAGTCCCATAACAAATACTCCTCCAAAAGAGCTCCAGCTACGAGACCACCAGCAGTCATACCCATTTATTACAGCCTGAGGCCTGAACCTGGAGCCTAGCCATTTTGAGCTATCTGGGTACAACCCTTCCCTCAGTGTTTCAGCTCTGCCACTACTTCCACTTCCCAAGCAAAGCTGTTACGGCATTTCGTGAGTTAAGCCTGGATAGCTCAACAATGAGAATGTTGCCGTTACCTTGGATTCTTCAAATAACACAGTTTCACTGTTTTAATACGTCAGGAAGTTTCAGAATATCACAGAGCGAAGGATTCAGTCTGCACCCCTGTTTCGCTCATTAATGCTCCTGTACATGTAAATTATTCCTGTGTTCAGTTTCCAAGCATGAAGGTTTCACTACATATACAATTATGGTTCCGTAAGACATCCATCATACACAGAGACCTAACATTTTACGAGGGATTACTGGAAAGTAATTCCTCTGAATTTTTCATCTTATTTCAATATCGGTTAAGTTATTACATCTCATGTATATTACTCGGTCGAATTTCCCACTTCGCAGACGCAAGTTGCAACGTTTTTCCGCTAGAGGGCTCCAAATTGTAGCGTGTAACATGGCGGTGTGTAACGTAACTATGTCTGTGCGTGAGATACAACATGTTGTAATAAAGTTTCGAATTCGAAGAGTCTGTCTACGCAAGAAGAACTCCCTACTTCAGCATGACAATGCCAGAAAACACATGAGCGCTGCTACATCTGCAACAATCCGATGCCTTGGGTTCATTGTCATCGATCATCCACCACACAATCCAGACTTGACCCCATCCGATTTTCGTCTCTTTGCAAACCTTAAACAGCACCTCCGAGGACTTAACTTTGATAGTGACGAAGCGATGCAAGCAGAAGTGAGTCTCCGACTCCGTCAGCAAAATCAAACAGTCTACTGTGACAGTATCAACAAACTGAAGTCTCGTTGACAGAAATGTCTTCGTCGTCAGGAAGACAATATTGAGAAATAAATATGTAGACGGGAAGACTGAATATGTAGGATATTAATAAAGATTTTTTTATTTAAAAATCTTTATGCGTTTCACGCAAAAACAAAAATCAGAGGCGGGAGGCATTACCTTTCAGCACGACATTCGTTGTATGTTTTTCAGCTTTCTCTGCCAATGTAACAACCACTTACCTCCAAAACAGACTCACCTCCTCTATTTCTTTAAATAACTCACTGTTTCCAACAACATACGATCTGTGTTACTGTGTGGCTAAAACGATCACCCGGTTGTGGTTGCAAGTTGCCTATCTAATGGCTTCCAGTAGCAACAAAAATCGATTTTCAACGTTTCACATAATTCCTGGCCGAAGTTATAAATTTGAAGTAACATCATAGTCTAGTCACTAACAGGTATGACCTAACATTGAAGGTTTGACAAAGCAAATTTGTTGCTGAAGTTAGAAACTTTGTGTAAGTCTTGCGGTGGGGCAACTTACGGTGCACCAATTACTCAGACTATCGCATACTACATTTTCGCTGCTCATGGAATAAACCTTCAACACTAGACATGACGTTTTATTACTTCTTTACTATTAACACCATTCAGCATATATTTTGCTGATAGTATTCACTTATACAAATGAATATACCTGTTAGATTTTATCACCACATGATACATAGTCTGGGGGATATGTCGTCTTAAACACTGAGATGCGTGAAAGAAATGGGAATTCTATTCTTTATAGAGTCGTGGGTGGGTGTTGGATAGGGGTTGAGGGGGATGCTGGAAATAATCTAAACGCAGAACAACACTGCTGCTCTATAACATAAACTATTCAGCCTCTTACCGAACGCAGTATTTAAGAAACATTACTCGAACTCAAGAGGATGGAACTGCAGATGCCCGTCCGATCGTCTAGTTTTAGGTTTTCCATATTTTTCCTATACTAGTTCAGGATAATAATAGGATGGTGAAATTTTAGATTATCTGTAGCAAGCTGTCTACTTTTGAAAGTGCATTTTTATTCACAATAGTTTCCATTACGTTGGATAGATTTAAACAAGTTTACCTGTTTTGACAATTAGCAATCGCCAGCAGAACTAAAAATAACACAAAAAATACAAAATGTAAAGATACTATTATTAGTAAAAAAATTTACAGAGTACTAAATAAAGTTACAAAAGTAATGCGTCGAACCGTGTTCTGATGCCTGTCACCGGCTGGAGTGGCCGAGCGGTTCTAGGCGCTACAGTCTGGAACCACGCGACCGCTACAGTCGCAGGTTCGAATCCTGCCTCGGGCATGGATGTGTGTGATGTACTTAGGTTAGTTAGGTTTAAGTACTTCTAAGTTCTAGGGGACTGCTGACCTCAGAAGTTAAGTCCCATAGTGCTCAGAGCCATTTGAACCATTTGATGCCTGTCTCGGCCCCTTGACATTAACTGCGCCTGAGAGAGCCCACGCACATGCTTCCCTTACATGTACGTATTCAGCCATGTCTGACTATTTAAAGAAACTAGCAAGGGGACCGTGCGTACTCGTCATTACCGGTTTCGTCCAGGTTTATGGTACACGCAGGTCTTGGCGAGGAATGAAAGTGATAGAAGTCGGAGCTTGCGATGGCCAAGTGTTCCATTACGCATTTACATAACACTGTACCCAGGAAGCGGCTGGGGCAGCGGAAAGCGTACAGAACGGTGGGCCGAGGGTTGCTGAGTCCAGTCCCCCTGCGGAAAGCTTTTTTTTTTTAATTTTCAGGTTTTACATTCAATTTCAAATAAGACCCAATAATCCTGTATATTGTACTTATTAATGTTTTCATGAAAGGTATCAAAAGGAAAGGCAAAGGAAAACTTTGAACTGCAAATAAATTTCCAGGTACCGATTGTAAGGTGTACCCGAGAACTTCGTATATGAAATTCGATACTTTTATTATTCTATGGTTGATGATTTACACGTGCTGTGGTGATATTCAACGCAAAAGCGAGGGTAGCAGTAATTGTCTTGAAACCTTGCAAACGCCGCGTTTTCGCAATTGCATGATTGTTTTTAAAATTCTATAGAAAATCAACCTTAGTTTACATTCGGAAAATGTTCTCTCTCGTCGCCCTTTGCAACGGCCCCGAGTAAGTCATTGTACCAAATATTGGCGAGGACACCTTTTGATTTACATTGTAATGTATTCTCTTACATCTTCTCTGGATCTGATTTCTTTTTCTATCTCGACGAGACAATAGCAATTTTCAAGCTTTCTGATCAAATTCTTTACATTACGATAAAAATAGAAAACTCATGGTTGCATTAGCGTAGTGCATTTAAGTGAAATCATTTTAATACTGCACGATGGAAATTTTCATTTTATGAAAAATTTCACCTATCTATTTACAGTGTATAAGCCAATTTGTTGACTGACTGACTGACTCATCGTAGACCAAACTAGACCTCTACGGATGTTTGGTTGAATTGTGGGAGGGGACCAACCAGCGGGGTCATCGGTACCATCTGATGAAGAAGGCTGTTTTCCATCTGCCTAATTCCGAAACTGCATCCATTTCGGTCTATATAGTATCTGTTGAAAGCATTACGATTAATTTTGCAAACACCTCAGCTTAAGAATTTCACCTATATTATTATGTAATTACAATTTTAAGTAATTACTATACTTTTAACAGTGGCCTTTATGAAACAATCCTATTTTAGGTGAAATTTTACAGCTGAAAGTCATAGCATTATATTTAGTCTTTTTTAACTGTCGTTATGTAGTAGCTTGTTTTCATTTATGGACCGTTACTTTTTGTTTTAATCTTAGTATGTATGTATGTGACTTGAAAACTATTATAGCCATTAACAACCACTATCTGCTCTAAGGAACAAGCTCGCTTTTTATTTCTTTTACCTGTGAGGGAAGTCACATTAACCGATTCATTACAGTGTCGAAGCAAGATTGTTTTGTAACGTAGTACATAACCTGACTGGGCATGTGTTACAGTGTTTGTACTAGTCGGCTGCATGTAAATACTGGCAATATGTTTATTCCTTTTTTACTGTCAGATTTACTTACATGCAGAATTAACTGATCGTGCAGAGTTAATAATACTGGGTGATCAAAAAGTCAGTATAAATTTGAAAACTTACTAAACTACGGAATAATGTAAATAGAGAGGTAAAAATTGACACGCATGCTTGGAATGACATGGGGTTTTATTAGAACCAAAGAAAAGCAAAGTATTGCTAGACACGTGAAAGATCTCTTGCGCGCGTCGTTTGGTGATCATCGTATGCTCAGCCGCCACTTTCGTCATGCTTGGCCTCCCAGGTCCCCAGACCTCAGTCCGTGCGATTATTGGCTTTGGGCTTACCTGAAGTCGCAAGTGTATCGTGATCGACCGACATCTCTAGGGTTGCTGAAAGACAACATCCGACGCCAATGCCTCACCATAACTACTGACATGCTTTACAGTGCTGTTCACAACATTATTCCTCGACTACAGCTATTGTTGAGGAATGATGGTGGACATATTGAGCATTTACTGTAAAGAACATCATCTTTGCTTTATCTTACTTTGTTACGCTAATTATTGCTATTCTGATCAGATGAAGCGCCATCCGTCGGACATTTTTTGAACTATAATATTTTTTTTGGTTCTAATAAAACCCCACGTCATTCCAAGCATGTGTATCAATTTGTACCTCTCTATCTACATTATTCCGTGATTGATTCAGTTTTCAAATTTATACTGACTTTTTGATCAACCAGTATATCATTCATATCATTTATAGAGAAAAATAGAGTCATTGAGAATGACAGACAGTACCGGAATTCGAATCTGGACAGCGGCCTGAAGCACTGACGACTCGGCTATAGAGGCGGACATTAACGAATACAAACGGTGTTTTACTTTTCTGCACTATCTACGTTATGTTATTGTCGCTTGTGCCTTTACTCCGAACACTGCTTTGTGCAGTTCTCCACACTAGCATTACTGGTGGAAGCATCAGCGAATAACTACTTCATCCTACATTCGCTTCAACATGCTTACTGCCTTCATTCCTTGGCCTTGATCTACACTTTTTGCCGGCCTGAGTGGCCGTGCGGTTCTAGACGCTACAGTCTGGAGCCGAGCGACCGCTACGATCGCAGGTTCGAATCCTGCCTCAGGCATGGATGTGTGTGATGTCCTTAGGTTAGTTAGGTTTAATTAGTTCTAAGTTCTAGTCGACTGATGACCTCAGAAGTTAAGTCGCGTAGTGCTCAGAGCCATTTGAACCATTTTTCTACACTTTTTACAGCCCACACCTCCCTCAAATATCAAACTGACGATTGCTTGATGCTTTGGAAATTGTCCGTCAAAGTATTCCCCCTTTTAGTCAAGTTGTGTCATAAATTTCTCTTATCCTCGGTTAAATTCAGTACCTCCCCATTAGCGACGCTGTCTACTCATCTCATCTTTAGTTCAAATGTTTCAAATGCTCTGAGCACTATCGGGGGTCATCAGTCCCCAGGACATAGAACTAACTAACCTAAGGACATCACACACATCCATGCCCCAGGCAGGACTCGAACCTGCACCCGTAGCGGTCGTGCCGTTCCAGACTGATGCGCCTAGAACCGCTCGGCTGCATCGTCCGGCTCATCTGTAGTCTTCTTCCATAGCACCACATTTCAAAATCTTATATCCCCCTTCTTGTCTCAACTGCTTATAGTTGGCGATTCACTTCCTTACAAGGCTATAGTATAAAGTGTGCGGCTTTTCTGCACTGTGTATGTCATACTAATTCTAAATTTGGGATTCTATGTTTCATGTAACTTATAATATAATCCCAGTTAATGACGATAGTGTAGACCATGTAGAATGCCTTATGGTGTGAGAAAGAGTCTTATGGCCCTAATTTCGTTAGGATGAATCTGTATAACAAATTGTGAATCTTCGTTTGTTGTGTGTCACAAATCTCCGAAAGTACTTCACCGACTGCTTCAAAATTTTGATATACCGTTGCATTCGAAAACACGCGTTTTTATATAGCTATTTTTAACGTATGTAATACACAAAAATATGTAATATATAAGGGGTAATGTCATTAGCAAAAATCTCGAAAATTTCTTGACCGATTTACTTCAAATTTTTACACAGTACTCTAATGAACATTCAGAAGGACACAGATGAAATATTTTCAAAATGTATAGTATGTATGTAAAATTAGGATAGTGCAATATTGATAGTTGCATTTGTGGGTTATCTGCTTATTAGAATACTACGGCGGAATCTGAATTTGCAACAACAACAAAGAAGTCTCAAGCCCAGAGAGAAAAGGAGACGGGCAGAAGAGTGCGAGAATATGGAGAGAAATCGGAAAAGAGACGGGCATAGAAAGGGGGCAGCAGCAGATGGAGAGGGAGGGGGGGGGGGAGAAGATGGACGAAGGAAGGGGGTAGGAGTTGATGGACAGAGTAACGGTGGAGGATAGAGGGGTCAGGAGTAGACAGAGAGAGAGGAGGAGGAGGAGAAGATGGATTGAGGAAAAGGGGAGGAGGAGCCAAATTCAGAGAGGGTAGATAGAGGGGGTGGACAAGTTGGACAGAGACGGGGGAGACAAAGATTAGTACACGTATGCAGTTTCCACACCTATTAGAAACGAGTGCTTTCTCTTTTCTTTCTTTCCGACTCAACCAGACTAAGCTACACTAACACGTAGCCGGGAACAGCTTGTAAATAAATGTTTGTCTGAGAATTTCTACGTCTTTCGTGACTTACATTGTCGAAATCTTCCTCTACGTCGACAAATGGTATGAAAGTGTCTTGATAATTTGTAAGTGCTGCCTGTATTACCAAGCGCAACGTCTGAACTGCTCTTCATGCAAGATAACAACACCGAGCTCCACTCTGGAAGAAGGCCAAGCAGCCCTCTCTGCTGCTGTGATATTTCTCGTGGGTGTCAGTGCACGTGTCACCAGACGCCAGGCTTCCCTCCCTGCCTCGATAGCAGGGTCCCGAACGATTTAAGCTGCCTCGGGGCCCTGCCATCGGCAGGCAGGGAGGCCAGCCACTAGCTACCAGCACGGCGGCCTCACCACGGCGTGCAGCATGTGGCAGCATCCACTGGAAGCCTGACACCATTCATAGAAGTTGCATTGTGAGACGTATTGCTGGAATAATGAACTTCTGTTTGTATGAACCATGTACATCTTCTTATATCTTTCTTTAAACTTTTCAGTTATGTATCAAGCAGTAATTGTGCAGAGTCATTTGAAACAGGGGTAATTCAAATTAGTAGTATGGAGGTAACACGTCTATTTAATGTGGTGCAAACCACACCTTGTACTCTAAAGGTTTACATGTTTCGAGCAGCACACACCCTTGCGATGTGTAGAAGGGATACTGTTCATGACTATACGAGTAAAAATGTTTGTTTTAGAGTGATGTGCAGGAGACTCTGTTGTTGTGAAGAATTTTTATTTCCAAAGGAGTGATTTGGGCTTGGTTACATTAATAGCCAGAGAACCTAAGGTGAACTTTAGTTTCTGACGATGCTATAGAATAATTTGAGCAATGTGTCTACAACAGGACCTTATACAGTGTTATTAAATCCATTCTGGCTACTTATTTTAGCATCAGTTTCCGCAATTGGAACCTAGTCTAATCCAAACAATCTACTACATCAGGACTTGCAACTGATTACAATTATAACATTTATTATGCCTGTAATCTGTAACAGTTAATAATTCATAATAAATTGCATTATTCATTGAAGCTCTTTGTGTGGCAACGTCTGTGCTTACACGTTCTGTGCCATAATTTGGAGGGCAGACATAAGGTGGGATGTAGAAGCTTGCGTTCAAAGTCCTTACAGTCCAGAATCGGTACGGAAATCAGGCAATATCACCAGGAGCAGCGAGGCAATCACCCCACCGCCGTTTCAGGTTGAATAAACCCATTTCGTTAATCACCGTGTCCTGCTGCACTGATAAGTCTGTCAGCAATTGTCGACCCTTCGAGGCCTTTTCTAAGGGACAAAAAGTATTGGCGAAAGCCTGTTCTGGGACAGTCTGCTTTGGTGCCAGATGTATCCAAGAAGGTGGCGATGTCGTCGTCAAAGATGGCGTCATGTACACTTGGCAAAAGAGCATTACATCGACCAAGATGGCGGTGATGATGTCATTCAAGATGGAAGATTTTGGCGGGAAGTTTGAAATTTGGTCGTAAGAACATAAATTGGGTTACCTCCACTAACCTAACACCCCCCCCCCCAGAAAAATGGCGGTAAGTTCAAATTCCAACAGGATAATGCATCTCTGCACGGTTGTCTATACTAAGCAAAGAAAATCGCAGGAAGATAGGTCACTTTGGCTGCCTCCACTAACCTAAGTCACCTGACCGCCACTTCCTCCTATGAAGTGGTGCCAAGTTTCAATTTTGGCAGTAAACGAAGGTCACTTGTGGCTTCGCTGCTAATCTGAGAAAATGGCTTGAAATAATTGACAATTGTACTAACCTCAGTCACCCGACCGCCACCTCCTCCTGCGAACTGGTGCCAAGTTTGAATTTTGTCAGAAAAAAATGTTACTTGGGTTTTCACTACCAACCTCAGAAAATTGTGAGAAACAAAGATGACCTCCACCAACCTAAGTCACCCGGCCACCACCTCTTCCTAGGGATTGGTGGGAAAAGGACTCTGCCTGCACTAGGCTGGTGGAGAGAGGAAGGAGTGTACTTTATTTATTTTGGAGCAATTTATTTAGGGATGGAATATATTTATCAGAGTGATACAGAACACACGCTCTGACATGCCCCACAGCATACTACTCCTAAATAACTCATTTATAATGGTTTACTCACATGCCTGCTAATTGTAAAACGTCAAAATAACGCATTGCAAAGCCTACAGACATGCAAACCACTCGTAAATAATGCAATACATTTATGTACAGAGAGCCAAACAACTCGTAAATTGTCAAAATAATACTCTACAACCAAGCTTGGTAATTGTCAACTGTCGAAATCATGCACCAGTCTTTATTTAAACAATTAGAGGCAGCACCACTATCCAGTGTGCTTGCCACGAGATCCACACTGCAACTGACCTTGTACACAGTAACATGCACCAGAGGGTGGTGTCTTCCAAGTTGGTGGCCATGACGTCAGGTTATGACGCAGGAACAGTTACCCACCATGGCAGCAAAAAGTGTGCACACCACAAGGTCTAGTCTCAGTGCTACCAGCAGAGGGCGCTGTCGTCCGTTTCGTGAGGAAATCCAAGATGGTGGGGGGAAATGACAGGAAAACGACTCTGGACACAAATGTTTATTTTGCAGGCAGTCTCTTCACCACAAGATGTAGAGTCCAACTGACCTAGTACACAGTACTGCCACCAGATGCTGCTGTCATCCCTCATGTGATATAATCCAAGATGGTTGTCTGTAGGGGGAAATGGCGCGAAAATGATTTAACCTGCTCTGGGCTGCTGGGGAGAGTAAGGAAGGAGTGCACTCTGTTTATTTTGGAACAATTTATTTAGTCATGAAGTATATTTATCACACTGATACAAAACACATGCTCTGACATGCTTGGGGCCATCTCACACAGCCCACAGACCTGTAAATTACTTCTAAATATTGCTCTCCAGACATGCAAACAACTTCTAAATTAACAAAATAATTTCAGTACACACTTGCAGAATCCTCCTAAATAATGCAGCACAGTGACGTGTAGACATGCTCAGTACTCGTAAACTGTCCAAATAACGCACAGCACAGCCTACAGACCTGCTCACAGAATAATGCAATCATTACACGCAAGCACCCCCCGCCACCCTCTGTCCAGTAGAGCACACAGGAGGTAGCAGCAGCCCCCACGAAGTGACACAGGCGTCAGCTGTCAAACCACAGACAGGCCACCACTCGGGTCTTGCAAGCATGAGGCCGCGACATCCCATTCATACTTGGTACCTGAGAAACTCATATCTAAATACGTTTTCACCTAGACACTGCAGCCGACGTGAACGGGCGGGAGTGCAGACACTCCAGGGTGCGTCAGCACAGCTGGGAGTCACTGGGAGATACATGTGAAAGTTGACTCTGTTTCCGAGTATACAGTCACGGTTATCCTGATGTCACAGAATTCCAAGTTGAGATCATGTCAGACTCATATGCGGACACCTCCAAGCAGCACTTGTCTGTACCATTGATGACAGAATACCACAGGCTGCTTTCACCCTAATGGTACATATGAGCTGCGTCAGTGACACCTCGCTGCAAAACACCTGCGTGGCGACTCGCCATGTAAAAGGTTCTCAATGTTATTCTTACATCACATAGCTTTGTAAAAAATAACAGCCAAGTCGATCTCTTGGGAATTGAATAGTGTCGCTTTCTTGATGACTCAGCTAGTCTGCACGAAAATTCTTACCCTAACAGAACCTGTTCACGAAAACAACGCAGAATAACCCAGTCCATCCTGCTCTCAACATACACAAACGTTCCACCCACTATCTAGAGGCTCCTATATTCCAGCACAAATGATGTGAATGAATGGAGCATTATAACTGGCTCTTATCGAATTTACCCATCATATTACTAATACCACCAATATCGAAGCACTGTCTGCTTTTTTTCCTTCTGCAGATGAGATTTTACACAGATCGCCATTTGCACTGACAATTAAATCATATACAAACTACCATACATAACGTCATATATTGAGAAATAAATATGTAGGCGTGAAGAATGAATATGTACGATATTAATAAAGATTTTCTTATTTAAAATCCTTATACGTTTGACGTAAAAAAAAATAAGATGAAGGAGGCACTATTTTTCAGCACGAACTCCTTTGCATGTTTTTCAGCTTTCTCTGCCAATGGAACAGCCACTTATCACCAAGACAGACTCACCTCCTCTATTTCTTTAAGTAACTCTATCACAGTTCACTGTCTCCCCACAACATACAATCTGCGGTACTGAGTGGCTAAAACGATCACACGGTCGTAGTTGCAAGTTGCCTATCTAATGGCTTCCAGGAGCAACAAAATTCGATTTACAATGTTTCTCATAATTCCTGATCGAAGTTAATTTAAAATAACATATAGTCTAGTCACTAACAGGAATGACTTAACATTGAAGGTTTGACAAAACAAATCGGTTACTGAAGTTAGGAACTTTATATAAGTTTTGCAGTAGCGTAACTTACAGTGCACAAATTACGCAGACTATATTCATCCAGTTTTTGAGAACGAGAGCATCTGGTGGCTTTCAATAACTTCACATATAACTTCAAATCTTTTCAAAACATTTTCTTGTTGACACTTCCCGCAACATAATGATAGGGAAAAAGTGTATCGCATACAACATTTTTGCTGTTCATGCAGTGAAATATTAGCCATAACGTTTTATTACTTCTTCATTTATAACACCATTCGCCATATATTTTTCTGATAATATTCACTTATACCAATCACTATACCTGCTAGACTGTATCATTATATGATACATAGTCTGGGAGATATGTCGTCTTGAACACTGAGATGCTGAAAAATATGGAAATTCGATTCTTTACAGAATCGTGGGTGGGGTTTTGTAGGTGGTGGGAGGACGATGCTGGTAATGATCTAAGCACAGAACAATATTGCTGCTCTATAACATAAAATAAACGCCTGTTTATTGGCCTCGTATCCCATTATCAGTTCAATACTTTTAATCCTCAGTGAAATATTTCGACAACTGTATGATCTCCATCTATTCAAGTTCCTATATAATCGTTTCAGCTACCATATCACCCTCATCTTTTCAAACTTCTACACCCTGTAATAAAAATCCTGCGTCTAGAAGCGGGGTTAAAAATGAGTTGTCTGAAAACATCTCAGTTTTTTCGATGATGTTTATGAACGCCCTGTCACCTGTTACAATATAGTTTCCTCGTATAACCATTCTATGGAATATGACCCTGTTGTTTACATCCTTACGATTTCATCTAGTATGTGTATCAAGTCATACACACAGATATGGCGAGCTCTTACTTGTATATTCACAAAACTGTCGTGTATGTATCACCTCCCAGCCACCATAATTCGCATCCCTAAACACATCAGCAAGAAATTAGCTAGCAACTGTTGTAACTATTCAACCTCTTACCGAACGCAGTATTTAAGAAACATTACTCGAACTCAAGATGATGGGACTGCACATGTCGGTCCTATCGTCTAGATTTAGGTTTTCCTTAGTTTTCCTATACTAGTTAAGGAAAATGGCAGGATGGTGAAATTTGACATTATCTGGAGTAAGCTGTCTACTTTTGAAAGTGCATTTTTATTCACAATTGTTTCCATCACATTGGATGGATTTAAACAAGTTTACCGGTTTCGACTCTTAGCTATCACCATCAGAACTAAAAATAACACATAAAAGAGAAAATGTAAAGATACTATTATTAGTAAAAAAATTTAAAAAGTACTAGATAAAGCTACAAAAGTAATGCGTCGAACCGTGTTCTGATGCCTATCTCGGTCCCTTGACATTAACTACGCCTGAGAGAGCCCACGCACATGCTTCCCTTACATGTACGTATTAGGCCAAGACTGAGTATTTAAAGAAACTAACAAGGGCACTGTGCCTACTCTTCATTACCGGTTTCGTCCAGATTTATGGTACATGCTGGTCTTGGCCAGGAACGAAAGTGGCATTAGTGGGAGCTTGCGATGGCCAAGCCTTCCAAGCGTTTGGGAAAAAAAATGCATTTTTGGCGGGGTTCTCGCTGAGTGTTACCCTTTTAGCTAACGTGGTACCCAGGAAGGGGCTGGGGCTTCGGAAAGCGTACAGAACGGTGGGCCGAGGGTTGTTTAGTCCAGTCCCTATGCGGAAAGCTTTTTTTTTTTAATTTTCAGGTTTTACATTCAATTTCAAATACGCCCAAATAATTCAGCATATTGTATTTATTAATGTTTAAGGTATCAACAGGAAAGGCAAAGGAAAATTAGGAACTGCAAATAAATTTCGAGGTACGGATTGTAAGGTGTACAATAGAACTTCGTATATGAAGTTAGATACTTTATTATTTTGTAGTTGATGATTTACACGTGAAAGCGAGGGTAGAAGTAATCCTCTGGACATCTTGCAAACGCCGCATTCTCACAATTGTATGATTGTTTTAAAGTTCTATAGAACAACAAACTTGATTTACATTCAGGAAAAGTTCTCTCTCATCGCACTTTGCAGAAACCCCAGGTAAGTCATTGTACCAAATATTGGCGAGGACACCTTTTGATGTAGACTGCAATGTATTTTCACACATCTTCTCTGGATCTGATTTCTTTTTCTCTCTTGATGAGCCAAAAGCAATTTTCAATCTTTCTGATCAAATTCTTTACCCTACGATAAAAATAGACGACTCAAGGTTGCATTAGCGGGGTGCATTTAAGTGAAATCATTTTAATACTGCACGATGACAATTTATCATTATCTTGAAAAATTTCATCTCTCTGTATACAGTATATAAGCCAATTTGTTGACTGACTGACTGACTGACTGACTCATCGTAGACCAAACTAGACCGCTACGGATGTTTGGTTGAATTGTGGGAGGGGACCAACCAGCGGGGTCATCGGTACCATCTGATGAAGAAGGCTGTTTTCCATCTGCCTAATTCCGAAACTGCATCCATTTCGGTCTATATAGTATCTGTTGAAAGCATTACGATTAATTTTGCAAACACCTCAGCTTAAGAATTTCACCTATATTATTATGTGATTACAATTTTAAGTAATTACTATACTTTTAACACTGGCCTTTATGAAACATTCCTATTTTAGGTGAAATTTTACAGCTGAAAGTCATAGCATTATATTTAGTCGTTTTTAACTGTCCTTATGCAGTAGCTTGTTTTCATTTATGGACCATTACTTTTTGTTTTAATCTAAGTATGTACGTATGTGACTTGCGAACTCTTACAGCCATTAACGACGACTATCTGCTCTAAGAAACAAGCTCGCTTTTTATTTCTTTTACCTGTGAGGGAAGTCACATTAACCGATTCATTACAGTGTCGAAGCAAGATTGTTTTGTAACGTAGTACATAACCTGACTGGGCATGTGTTACAGTGTTTGTACTAGTCGGCTGCATGTAAATACTGGCAATATGTTTATTCCTTTTTTACTGTCGGATATACTTACATGCAGAATTAACTGATTGTGCAGAGTTAATAATACATTATTCGTTTCATTTATAGAGAAAAATAGAGTCATTGAGAATGACAGCCAGTACCGGAAATCGAATCTGCACAACGGCCTGAAGCAGTGACGACTCGGCTATAGAGAAGGACATTCACGAATACAAACTGTGTTTTTCTTTTCTGCACTATCTACGTTATGTTATTGTCGCTTGCGCCTTCATTCCGATCAATGCATTGTGCAGCTCTCCACACTAGCATTTCAGGTGGAAGCATCAGCGAATAAGTACTTCATTCTACATCCGCTTCAACTTGCTTACTGCCTTCATCCCTTGACCTCGATCTACAATTATTACAGCCCACACTTCCATCAAATATCAAACTGACACTTCCTTGATCCTTTGGAACTTTTTCATCAAAGTATTCCTCCTTTTAGTCAAGTTGTCCCATGAATTTCTCTTCTCCACGGTTAAATTCAGTACCGCCCCATTAGCGACGCTGGCTACTGATCCCATCTTTAGTTCAAATGTTTCAGATGGCTCTGAGCACTATGTGACTTAACATCGTAGGTCATCACTCCCATAGCCTTAATACTACTTAAACCTGACTAACCTAAGGAAATCACACATATCCATGCCAGAGGCAGGATTCGAACCTGCACCCGTAGCGGTCGCGCAGTTCCAGACTGAAGCGCTCGGCTGCAACGGCCGGCTCATCTTTAGTCTCCTTCCATAGCTCCACATTTCAAAAGCTTATATTCCCCTTCTTGTCTCAACTGCTTATAGTTCGCGTTTCACTTCCGTAGAAGGCTATAGTAGAAAGTTTGTGGCTTTTCTGCACTATATATGTCATACTAATTCTAAATTTTGGATTCTATGCTTGATGTAACTTAGAATATATGCCCCGTTAATGACTATAGTGTAGAACATGTAGAATGCCTTGAGGTGTGAGAAAGAGTATTATGGCCCTAATTTCATTAGGATAAATCTGTATGACAAATTGTAAATCTTCGTTTGTTGAGTGTCAGAAATCTCCGAAAGTTCTTCAACGATTGCTTTGGCATTTTGATATACCTTTGCATTGGATAAACGCGTTTTTATATAGCTATTTTTAACGAATGTAATTCACAAAAATATGTAAAATATAAGTGGTAATGTCATTAGCAAAAATCTACAAACTTTCTTGGCCGATTTACTCTAAATTTTTTACAGTACTCTAATGAACATTCGGAAGGACATAGATGAAATATTTTCAATATGTATAATATGTATGTACAATTATGATAGTGAAATATTGTTAGTTGCATTTTTGGGTTATCTGGTTATGATGAGAATACTACTGCGGAATCTGAATTTGCAACATCAACAACCATTGCTCATGCCCAGAGAGAAGAGGCGATGGGCGGAAGAGTGCGAGAATATGGAGAGAAATCGGAAAAGAGATGGGCATAGAAAGGGGGCAGCAGCAGAGGGAGGGGGAGGAGAAGATGGACTGTGGAAGAGGGGAGGCGGTGATGGACAGAGTAACGGTGGAGGATAGGAGGAGAAGGAGGAGAAGAGGAACGGGAGGAAGAGAAGATGGACACAGAAAGAGGACATGAGGTGATGGGCCAAGTAACAGTGGGCTATAGACCAGACAGGAGGAGACGGAGAGGGAGAAGGTTGGAGATGGACTGAGAAAGAGGGAGGAGGTGATGGACAGAGTAGTGGTGGAGGGTAGAGGACAGAGAGAGAGGAGGTGGAAGAGAAAATGTACAGAGGAAGGGGACATGAGGAGATAACGGTGGGTTACAGAGTGGTCAGGAGGAGAAGGAGAGGGGGGGGAGAGATGATGGATAGAGGATGAGGGGAGGAGGAGGCAGATACAGAAAGGAGTAGATAGACGGGGAGGACTAGTTGGACAGAAAAAGGGGGAGACAGAGATTAACACATGTAAGCAGTTCGCACACCTATTAGAAACGAGTGCTTTCTCTTTTCTTTCTTTTCCACTCAACCAGACTGAGTTACACCAAAACGAAGCCGGGAACAGCTTGTAAATAAATGTTTGTCTGAGAAATTCTACATCCTTCATGATTTACATTGTCCAGATCTTTCTCTACATCGACAAATGGTATGATAGTGTCTTGATTATTTGTAAGTGCTGCCTGTATTACCAAGTGCAACATGTGAACTGCTCTTCATGCAAGATAACAGCACCGGGCTCCACTCTGGAAGTAGGCCAAGCAGGCCTCTCTGCTGCTGTGATATTTCTCGTGGGTGTCAGTGCACGTGTCACCAGATGCCAGGCTTCCTTCCCTGCCTCGATAGCAGGGTCCCGAACGATTGAAACTGCCTCGGGGCCCTGCCATCGGCAGGCAGGGAAGCCAGCCACTAGCTACCAGCACAGCGGCCTTGGCACAGCATGCAGCATGCAGCAGCATCCACTGGAAGCCTGACACCATTCGTAGAAGTCGCATTGTGAGATGTAGTGCTGGAAGAATGAACTTCTGTTTGTATGAACCCATGTACACCTTCATATAACTTTCTTTAACCCTTTGAAGCCTTTTTTAAGGTAACGAAAGTATTGGGGCAAATCCTGTTGTGGGTCTCACTCTGCATTGTTGCCAGGTGTATCTAAGATGGTGGCGAAGTCGTCATCGAAGAAGGCGTCGTCTAGACTTGTTAACCATGCATGATGTCACCCAAGATGGCGGCGATGACGTCATTCAAGATGGAGAATTGTGGTGGGAAGTTTTAATTTTGGTGGGAAGAAGATAAACTGGGCTACCTCCACTAACCTAACCCCCCTACCCAGAAGAATGATGGGAAGTTCAAATTCCAACAGGATAATGCATCTCTACACAGTTGTCTATACTAAGCAAAGTAAATCGCAGGAAGATAGGTCACTTGGGCTGCCTCCACTAACCTAAGTCACCTGACCGCCACTTCCTCCTATGAAGTGGTGCCAAGTTTGAATTTTGGCAGTAAACGAAGGTCACTTATGGCTTCGCTGCTAATCTGAGAAAATGGCATGAAATAATTGACACTTGTACTAACCTCAGTCACCCAACCGCCACCTCCTCCTGCGAGCTGGTGCCAAGTTTGAATTTTAGCAGAAAAAAATGTTACTTGGGTTTTCACTACCAACCTAAGAAAATTTTGAGAAACAAAGATCACCTCCACCAACCTAAGTCACCCAGCCACCACCTCTTCCTAGGGATTGGTGGGAAAAGGACTCTGCCTACACTAGGTTGGTGGAGAGAGGAAGGAGTGTACTTTAATTATTTTGGAGCAATTTATTTAGGGATGGAGTATATTTATCGGAGTGATACAGAACACAGACTCTGACATGCCCCACAGCATACTACTCCAAAATAACTCATTTATAATGGTTTACTCACATGCCTGATAATTGTAAACCGTCAAAATAACGCATTGCAAAGCCTACAGACATGCAAACCACTCGTAAATAATGCAATACATTTATGTACAGAGAGCCAAACAAATCGTAAATTGTCAAAATAATACTCTGCAAACAAGCTTGGTAATTGTCAACTGTCGAAATCATGCACCAGTCTTTACTTAAACAATTAGAGGCAGCACCACTATCCAGTGTGCTCGCCACAAGATCCACACTGCAACTGACCTTGTACACAGTAACATGCACCAGAGGGCACTGTCGTCCAAGATGGCGGCCATTACGTCAGGTGATGATGCAAGTACAGTTATCTACGATGGCAGCAAACAGTGTGTTCACTATGAGGTCTAGTCTCAGTGCCACCAGCAGAGGGCGCCATCGTCCGTTTCATGAAGTAATCCAAGACACGCAAACAACTCCTAAATTAACGAAACAATTTCAGTACACACTTGCAGACTCCTCATTAATAATGCAGCACAGTGATGTGTAGACATGCTAAGTACTCATAAAGTGTCCAAATAACACACATCACAGCCAACAGACGGGCTCGCAAAATAATGCAATCAATGCATGCAAGCACTCTCCGCCTCCCCCTGTCCAGTAGAGTGCACAGGTGATAGGGGCAGCCCCCACGAAGTAACGCAGCCGTCAGCTGTCAAACCACGCAAATCACGCACTCGGGTCATGCAAGCATGAGGCGGCGACATCCCATTCACACTTGGTACGTGAAAAACTCCTATCGAAACACGTTTTCACGTAGACACTGCGGGTGACGTGAAGGGGCGGGAGTGCAGACTCTTCAGGGGGGATGTCTGCTTTCAGCTGTGGTGGGGAGGAGGATCTCCACTGTGTCCCGCCGTGCATGACCATGAGCACTTGCTTGTGTTTACCTTCTCGCAGGGCGAGTTGTATTTGTTCCCAGTTCAGTGCGACTATGGCACACACATGGCGCTACAATACGATCAAAATTACCTTCCAACCAGGTCACACATATATTGGAGTACATTTATCTATAATGGCGAGCGTGGCTTATGTTTAATTGAGTAGTGCAGAGATCTACATGACAGTGGTGTCTAAATACGCGAACGCACTCAGATTCAAACATGCTGATGAACATATCAGTGCAGTGATGGTGGATCATGCAGGCATGGGCCTGAGGACTGCAAGGGCTTTTGAGCTCCCCTTCGAGATCCCAGAAGAATTTGTCAAGGACACCTTCCAACCATATGGCGATGCCATAAGCCATGTTGCAGAAAAGTGGCATACTTTTTCGACTTATAAGGTCTACAATGGTGTGTGCCAAATTAAACTTGAACTCAAGAAACATGTGCTGTTCTATTTGAACATCGGTGGTTGTCATGCAATCATAATGTATGTCAGACAACCGCATACCTGTTCTGGATGTGGGTAGGAAGGCCATGTTCAATTGAGCTGCTTACAACATAGAATTACACAGACACCAGTGGAAGACTACGTTTCCCCAAAGGGGACGACGATGCGCATCATAGATGACGACGAAATGGGCAATCTGGCATATCCATCAACGTCAGAAGGACCAAGGGAGTAAGGGGAAGGACCCCCAATGCCAACCCAGATGTCGCCTCTCGACAGCAACAATAGCAGCAGCAGTCCCACGGAATCCAGATGCTTCATAAAATTCAGGACGAAATGGACGCGGACATTGTCCTGACCGTGGCTTTCCTAGCGGAAGGTGATACAATGCTGGATTTCCTCCAACATTTGGATATGGATGTTCACGTTCGAAGGCAACGTCGGAGGACCTCTTCTGACAATTGCCTCCTACACACGGCCTGTCAAAATGGTGACATATCGTCATATGACATGGATGCTGCGCCTGCTGAGGATCTAAGTGGTGTAGACGGTTCGCTTACCCATACTACAAGTGTCCAGTTACTTCTTGAACCACAGATACAGCAGTCTATGTCGATGGATGGCCCTCCCTCCACCTCTTCCAAAGACAAAGTGGATGAGGGAAATTTAGGTGCTGATCAGCTATACAGCATCTTGTTGCACCCACTGTGGTTGGACGATGTTCAGGAACTTCCTGGAGAGCACACAGGTGACAGGGAAAGGGGTGGCATTGGGCATGCCACTTCTAGTGTGAAAGACTCATAATCTGTAGTGGTCGCGCAGTTCCAGACTGAAGCACCTACAGTCGCTCAGCTGCAACGGCCAGCTCATCTTTAGTCTCCTTCCATATTACCACATTACAAAAGCTTATATTCCCCTTCTTGCCTCAACTGCTTATAGTTCGCATCTCACTGATCAGCTATACAGCATCTTGTTGCACCCACTGTGGTTGGACGATGTTCAGGAACTTCCTGGAGAGCACACAGGTGACAGGGAAAGGGGTGGCATTGGGCATGCCACTTCTAGTGTGAAAGACTCATAATCTGTAGTGGTCGCGCAGTTCCAGACTGAAGCACCTACAGTCGCTCAGCTGCAACGGCCAGCTCATCTTTAGTCTCCTTCCATATTACCACATTACAAAAGCTTATATTCCCCTTCTTGCCTCAACTGCTTATAGTTCGCGTCTCACTGCCGTACAAGGCTATAGTATGTAGTGTGCAGCTTTTCTGCACAATGTATGTCATATTAATTCTAAATTTGGGATTCTATATTTGATGTAACTTTTAATATAATTCCCATTAATGACTATAGTGTAGAACATGTAGAATGCCTTATGGTATGAGAAAGAGTCTTACAGCCCTAATTTCGTTAGGATAAATCTTTATAACAAATTGTAAATCTTCATTTGTTGAGTGTCACACATCTCCGAAAGTTCATCACCAACTGCTTTGAAATTTTGATATGCCATTGCATTCGAAAACATGTGTTTTTATGTAGCTATTTTTAACGTATGTAATACACAAAAACAGGTAATATAAAAGGCGTAATGTCATTAGCAAAAATCTCGAATATTTCTTGGCCAATTTACTCTAAATTTTTACACAGTACTCTAATAAACATTCGGGAGGACATAGATGAAATGTTTTTAATATGTATAACATGTATCTAAAATTTTGATAGTGGAACATTGTTAGTTGCATTTGTGGGTTATCTGCTTATGATTAGAATACTACCGCAGAATCTGAATTTGCAACAACAACAAACAATGCTCAAGCCCAGAGAGAAAAGAGAAGAGGAGACAGGCAGAAAAGTGCAAGAGTATGGACAGAAATCGGAAAGGAGGAGGTGGGCATAGATAGGGGGCAGTAGCAGATGGAGAGGGAGGGAGAGGAGAAGATGGACTGAGGAAGGGGGGAGGAGGTGATGGACAGAGTAATGGTGGAGGATAGAGTGGACAGGAGGAGATGGAGAGGTAGGAGGAGAAGATGGACAGAGAAAGGGGACAGGAGGTGATGTACTGAGTAATGGTGTTGGATAGAGGGGACAGGAGGAGAAGAGAGACAGGAGGAAGAGAAGATGGACAGAGAAAGAGGACAGGAGTTGATGGACTGAGTAATGATGGGCTATAGAGCAGGCAGGAGGAGATGGAGAGGGAGAGGTTGGAGATGGACAGAGGAAGAGGGAGTGGGTGATCGACAGAGTAGCAGTGGAGGGTAGAGGAGACAGGAGGAGGAGAGAGAGAGAGGAGGCGGAAGAGAAGATGGACAGAGGAAGGAGACAGGAGGTGATGAACCAAGTAATGGTGGGCTACAGAGCGAGCAGGAGGAGAAGAGGCAGGGGGAGGAGAAGATGGATAGAGGAAGAGAGGAGGAGGAGGAGGCAAATACAGAGAGCGGTAGATAGATGGGGAGGACAAGTTGGACAGAGCAGGGGGAGACAGAGATTAGTACACATATGCAGTTCCCACTCATATTAGAAACGAGTGCTTTCTCTTTTCTTTCCTTTCCACTCAACCAGAATGAGTTACACCAACACATAGCTGGGAACAGCTAGTAAGTAAATGTCTGTCTGAGAAATTCTACGTCCTTCATGATTTACAATGTCGAAATCTTCCTCTACGTCGACAAATGGTATGAAAGTGTCTTGATAATTTGTAAGTGCTGCCTGTATTACCAAGCACAACGTCTGAACTGCTCTTCATGCAAGATAACAACACCGAGCTCCACTCTGGAAGAAGGCCAAGCAGCCCTCTCTGCTGCTGTGATATTTCTCGTGGGTGTCAATGCACGTGTCACCAGACGCCAGGCTTCCCTCCCTGCCTCGATAGCAGGGTCCCGAACGACTTAAGCTGCCTCGGGGCCCTGCCATCGGCAGGCAGGGAGGCCAGCCACTAGCTACCAGCACGGCGGCCTCACCACGGCGTGCAGCACGCGGCAGCGTCCACTGGAAGCCTGACACCATTCGCAGAAGTCGCATTGTGAGACGTATTGCTGGAATAATTAACTTCTGTTTGTATGAACCCATGTACACCTTCATATAACTTTCTTTAAACTTTTCAGTTATGTAGAAAGCAGAAATTGTGCATATTCATTTGTGGAAGGGATATATCAAATTAGTAGTATGGAGGTAGCACATCTATTTAATGTGGTGCAAACCACATCTTGTGCTCTAGAGGTTTACACATTTCGAGCAGAACACAGCCTTGCGATGTGTAGGAGGGATACTGTTCATGACTATATGAGTATAAATGTTTGTTTTAGAGAGATGTGCAGGAGACTCTCTTGTTGTGCAGAATTTTTATTTCCAAAGAAGTGATTCGGGCTTGGTTACATTAACAGCCAGAGAACCTAAGGTGAACTTCAGTTTCTCACGATGCTATAAATTACGTTGTGCTATGTGTCTACAACATGATCTTATGCTAGGGTACTAAATCGATTCTGGCAACTTATTTTAGCATCAGCTTCTGCAAATCGAAAATAGTCTAATCCGAACAATCTACTACCTCAGGACTTCCAAGTGAGTACAATTATACACTTATTATGACAGTAATCTTTAACAGTTTATAATTCGTAAATAAATTACATTATTTATTGAAGTTCTTCATGAGGCAACGTCTGTGGTTACAAGTTTTGTGTCTTAATTTGTGGGGCAGATATAAGGAGGCATGTATGGCAAACAGGCAAAATCGCCATGAGCAGTGAGGCAATCACCCCATCGCCGTTTCAGTTTGAATAAACCCATTTCGTTGATCACAGTGTCCTGCTGCACTGAGAAGTCTGTAAATGTCTGCTGCACTCTCTTGTCTGACAAGAATTGTCGACCCTTCGAGGCCTTTTTTAAGGGAACGAAAGAATTTGGTCAAGCCTGTTCTGGGACACTCTGCATTGTTACCAGATGTATCTAAGATGGCGATGATGTCGTCATCCAGGATTGCGTCGTCTAGACTTGGCAACAGTGCATGATGTCATCCAAGATGGCGGCGATGACGTCGTTCACGATGGAGAATTTTGGAGGGAATTTTGAATTTTGGTTCGAAGAAGGTAAGTTGGGCTTCCTCCACTAACCTAACCCCTCCCCCAGAAAAATGGGGGGAAATATTCAAATTCCTACAGGAAAATACATTTCTGCACGGTTGTATATACTAAGCAAAGTAAATCGCAGGAAGATAGGGCACTTGGACTACCTCCACTAACTAGCCCCCACCTCTTCCTATCGATTGGTGTGAAAAGGACTCTGCCTGCACTAGGCTGATGGAGAGAGGAAGGAGTGTAATTATTTTGGAACAATTTATTTAGGGGTGGAGTGTTTTTACTACAGTGATACAGAACACACGCACTGACATGCCCCACAGCATACACACCTGCAAACTACTCCTAAATAACTCATTTATAATGCTCTACACACACACCTGCTAATTGTAAACCGTCAAAATAACGCATTGCACATTCTACAGACACTCAAGCCACTCGTAAATAATGCAATACATTTACGTCCAGAGAGTAAAACAAGTAGTAAATTGTCAAAACAATAATCCATCTAAAGTACTCTGTAAACAAGCTTGGTAATTGTCAACTGTCGAAATAATTCACCAGTCTTTATTTAAACAATTAGAGGCAGCACCACTATCCAGTGTGCTCGCCACAAGCTCCACACTCCAACTGACCTAGTACATAGTAACGGGCACCAGAGGGCGCTGTCGTCCAAGATGGCGGCCATTATGTCAGGTGATGGTGCAAGTACAGCTATGCATGATGGCAGCAAACAGTGTGTTCACCACAAGGTCTCAGTGCCACTATCAGAGGGCGCTGTTGTCCGTTTTGTGAGTTAATCCACGATGGTGGGGGGAAATGGCGGGAAAACGACTCTGGACACAAGTCTTTATTTTGCAGGCAATCTCTCCGCCATGAGATTTAGAGTCCAACTGACCTAGTACACAGTACTGCCACCAGATGGTGCTGTCATCCCTCATGTGACTTAATCCAAGATGGTTATCTGTAGGGGGAAATGGCGCGAAAATAACTCAGCCTGCTCTGGGCTGCTGGGGAGAGTAAGGAAGGAGTGCACTCTGTTTATTTTGGAACAATTTATTTAGGGATGGACTATAATTATTGCACTGATACAAAACACACACTCTCACATGCTTGTGGCCATCTCACATAGACCTGTAAACTGCTTCTAAATAACACTCTCCAGGTCTACCGTATCTTCCTTCGCCGTCGGCGTTGTCGAGGTTACCGTGAGACACCGTTATACCAAGAGGAAAGGCGCGTCGATCTTAGAGCATGAGATATGATGACCGTAAGCCATAGACAACACTCAACGGTCACGGTAGCACCTGATTCCAGAATAGCTGCAGTAGTTAAGATCTACGAACTATCCTCTGTTGACCAGGTCCCCAAAACTTAACTCGTAACGAGATCCCTTCAAAGCAAATTGTCATAACGATCGTCTATAAAGGCTTCGTACAACGAGAATAAATGTTACGGTTTATGGAATAATAACAGATACGACCAAACTGTCTTGTCTCTTCTGCTTTATTTAACATAACTTCGTTCACAGTTTCATTTCGCATTCACCACTCATTCACCGAAACCCTTTGATGAACAGTTTTGGTTGCTTAACACCAACAGTCAATGATAATGATACAGCTTTTCTCCTTTTTATAAACTGAAGCCCGCTGTCCGTGATATAATAAAAAAAAACTGGTCTCAATACCGCGTGCCTCGTGAGACGCGAATAGACTTATCCTGGAATTGACCGCCCTGTAGGTGTACTCAATTTAATGACCACACTTCACTGTCGGCTATTTCGCGTAACTGAATGTCCATTTGTTAATCTGATTATACACTGTAGCTATTTAAAATTCGCCCCTATATTTTTCACAACGCACAATTAACACTTCGTTACTTGTTTTCTTTTTTTCTTTTCTAAGAGTAAACGGAAAAAAAAGACGCCGTATCATCGGCTTAGTCGATATAAAGCAAAACACCTTAATATGCCCAATTCTACCTCTTCTTATAGGATCGGCTACCTTACTCATTAATTTATTACATATTATTTCCAAAACGCTAAACAGGTATCGCCGTTATATTTTAATTGTATTCAAAAGCATGTTACTACTATTATGACCGACCAAATCGTAACAAATCGCGCGGCGTGCGTTTTTAACGATAACTTTGCGCTATTCAAGTTCCGTTAAAGCTGTCTTGACTCGTAATGTTACACAGGCACTCAAACAACTCCTAAATTAACGAAATAATTTCAGTACACACTTGCAGACTCCTCATTAATAATGCAGCACGGTTATGTGTAGACATGCTAAGTACTCATAAAGTGTCCAAATAATGCACAGCACAGCCTACAGACGTGCTCGCAAAATAATGCAATCAACGCACGCAAGTACCCTCCGCCATCCCTGTCCCGTAGAGTGCACTGGAGGTAGAGGCAGCCCTCGCCCATTGACGCAGCCATCAGCTGTCAAACCACACACAGGCTGCTGCTCAGGTCCTGCAAGTATGAGACGGCGACATGCCATTCATACTTGGTACCTGAGACACTCCTATCTAAATACGTCTTCACCTAGACACTGCAGCCGGGGTGAATGTGCAGGAGTGCAGAGGCTCCAGGGGGGAAGTCTGCTTTCAGCTGCAGTGTGGCAAGGACGTCCACTGCACCATGCCATGCATGACCATGAGTGCTTGCTTATGTTTACCTTCTCGCGGGGCGAGTTATATTTGTTCCAAGTTCAGGGCGAGTATGGCACACACATGTAGCCACGATATGATCAAAATTACCTTCCAACTAGATCATTATTTCATTGGTCCAATGAAATAGGACAGTTCATATGCGACAATCTGCGTTTAGATCTGGCGGCTGTCATTGGAATACATTTATCTATAATGGCGAGTGTGGCTTATGTTCAAATGAGTAGTGCAGAAGTCTGTGCGACAGTGGTGTCTAAATACGTGAACTCACTCAGATTCAAACATTCTGATGGGCATATCGGTGCAGTGACGGTGGATCATGCAGGCATGTGAATGAGGACTGCATGGGTTCTTGAGCTCCCTTCGATTTCCCAGAGGAACTTGTCAAGGACGCCTTCCAACCCTATGGAGATGTCATCAGCCATGTTGCAGAAAAGTGGCAAACTTTTTCGACATATAATGTCTACAATGGTGTGTGCCCAATTAAACATGAACTCAAGAAACATGTGCCGTCCTATTTGAACATTGGTGGCTGTCATGCAATCATAATGTATGACGGTCAACTGCATACCTGTTCTGGATGTGGGCAGGAAGGCCATATTCGATCGAGTTGCTTAGAATGTAGAATTACGCCACTTTTCTGCAACATGGCTGATGACATTGCCACATGGTCGGAAGGCGTCCTTGACAAGTTCCTCTGGGAAATCGAAGGGAGCTCAAAAACTCTTGCAGTGGGAGACTCCGTTTCCTCGAAGGTGACGGTAATCCTGCCCCTCACTTATGCTCAGACGACGACGCACACCATAGATGAGGACGAAACAGGCAATCGGGCATATCCATCTACATCAGAAGGACCAAGGGAGGAAGAGGAAGGATCCCCGATGCCAACCCAGATGTCGCCCCCTCCACAGAAATAATAGCAGCAACAGTCCCAAGGAATCCAGATGCATCATAAAATTCAGGACGGGATGGACATAGACGCAAACATTGTCCTGACCATGGCTTTCCTAGTGGAAGGTGATACGACGCTGGATGCCTACCGCATTTTGATATGGATGTCCACATTCGAAAGGAATGTCGGCGGACCCCTTCTGACGATTGCCTCCTACACACAGCCTGTAAAGAAAGTGACATCTCGTTATATGGCATGGATGCTGGGCCTGCTGAGGATCTAAGTGGTGTAGATGGTTTACTTGCCATACTACAAGTGCCCAGTTACTTCTTGCACCACAGATACAGCAGATCATGTCGATGAATGGCGCTCTGTCCACCTCTTCCAAAGACGTGGGTGAGAGAGATTTAGGTTCCGATCTGCTACACAGCATTATGTTGCACCCACTGTGGTCGGATGATGTTGAGGAACTTCCTGGAGAGCACACAGGTCACAGGAAAGGGGATGATATTGGGGATGCCACTTCTAGCGTGAAAGACGCATGATCTCTAACGGTTCTAGCATCTCTTGCAGTTATCTTCGACATGCCATGGCGTCTACCCTAGATGAAGAGGCAAGGCAGCGCACCTTTCGCCTTGCCACAATCAATATCAATGCAATAAGGACACCACACAAACCGACAATTCTACAAAGCATGCTCGATCCAGTGGACATCGACATGGCCATCTTACAGGAAGTACGTTTCGCTAGTTCCCCTGATTTATACGTATATGTCGCCCCCATCTCCCACGCCTCTTCTACCGATTGTGGTGTGGCTGTCCTGCTATGGGAAGCCTTGGCGGCCACGGACATACAGTACCTGCCAAGTGCAAGAGCCATGGCCGTAACTGTCAACGGTGTACGACTTATCAATGTATATGCCCCCTGAGCATCAGGGAGATGGGGAGATCGAGCCCACTTTATTTTTCAGAAGATATTACGCGTCTCTATATGGGCCACATAGATGATACAGTGATAAGAGGAGATTTTAACTGTACTTTATCTCCACCTGATCAGCAGCCATATCACATCCTGTGTGCGTAATTGGAAATGCTAGTGCATGACCTCCACCTGCTCGACATGTGGCACCACATCCACGGCCCAGCTCCTGGTTACAACCATTATACACGTCATTCGTCAAGTCGATTAGACAGGATTTACGTCACAAGCACCCTTTCGACGACGACGAGAGGAGCAGAGCTCTGGCCCACTGCATTCACCGACCACACAGCCTATATTTGCACCATTGACCTCCAACCTGCACGTGTGTGTTGCAGCATGTCCTCCTGAAAACTGAACGTCGCCCATCTGGACGAGCCACCATGTCAAGGTGTTATTGAAGAGTCATGGAACGCATCCTTACAGCGTCGTGATCGTTACCGATCGACCCTCAGTTGGTGGATTTAATGTGAGAAGCCTGCTCTTAGGCGCACCATCATGGCTTATGGCCGGGAAGCGGTGGCATGGAGGAGAAGAACGGAAATCTTTTATTACACCGTCCTACAGGAATGTCTTGCTATGGAGCTCTCACCTTACAGGCAGATCATAGTCAATCACGTGACAGCGCAGCTCGTCCCTTTAGCATGCCATCATTTACAGGATGCTGTTATGCAGTTGTGTGCTCCAGACATGATACAATCAGAAAGGCCATCTATGCACCACGTGCTTGTGGAGTGCAGGAGGCGCCGTAGGGCGTTGGTAACTGACATGATAACGGACAACGGTCGACACGTGGTAGAACAAGCAGATATAGCAGAAGCCTTCTATGGGCATTACGCTCACCTTTATTCAGCAGTGCTCCCTGATATGGCGACGGTAGACACCATTCCAGCACATGTCCACGGTACAGTTCCAGCAGACACAGTGCCAACTTTACTGGAAGAAATGACAGCAGAGGAACTGCTCGACGCCATTGGTAAAGGTGCTCCACATAAATCATCAGGAATCGACGGATTACCATTAGAGTTGTATCGAGCCTTTAAACAACTGTTGGTACCGTGTAGGGTTGAAATTTGTCAGGAATTGATGTCCCCAGGTATACCATTGCCTGCACCGTTCTTGGAAGGACTGTTTGTACCCATCCATAAGCCGAAGGGAGGGAATCATGTCAAGGGTTATCGCCCCTTAACGTTATTCAACAGTGACTTCAAGATCTTTTCGAGGCTGCTATCAGAACGTATTCGCAGCACACTATTACACGTCCTGTCCAGCGATCAGACGTCCTTGGGGGGACCCACCAACATCAAAACTGCGTTATGTTGTTACAGAGATATCTCCCTTGCACGGGTGACACGTTTGCCGGCAGCCCTGGCGTCTATCGACTTTAGCCATGCTTTTGACCGTGTGGGCCACACTTTCCTCATGGCAGTTCTACGGCGCATGGAATACCCCAACCCCTTTATCACAGTGTTGACACGCCTTCTGCATGGTGCTACTTCTCGAGTTCTTGTTAATGGAAGACAGATGGCACCCATTCCGATCCGCCGGTTAGTACGACAGGCATGTCCATTATCTACTTTGTTATTTGCATTTGCCTTAGAACCTTTGTTGTGTGGTCTCCAACACAGGCTCACTGGGATAAAGTTTGGCGGCTCCATCTATCGCTGCACCGCATATGCGGATGATTTGATGACCGTCATACGTGGAGCTGACAATATGGCGGCGACTTTGGACTGGACTGCAACCTACGGTACAGCTTCTGGTACCCAAATCAACATTGACACGTCCGTCGCCTTGAGCAGCGGGATTGGGCTACCGCAGGAACACATTGCCCCCTTACGTTTCAGTGATACTGACCGCTGCTTGGGCTTAGATTTCATGAACGACATGCGATGCTCGATGACGCTCAATTATCGACGCCTTCTTAACCGAATTCGGGCCGGAATTGCAAATCAGCGCTTGCGATCCCTCAACATCGTTCAGCGGGCGCATTATGCCAATGCATACCTTGCGTCCAGCATACGACATGTCGCCCAAACGCTACCCATCCCGAACCCCTTGCCGCGTGGCATTACGTCAGCGCTGGGATACTTCTCCAGCACTGGTATGTTACTGAAGATCAGATACGTATCTCTGATCCTCCCCTATGAAAAAGGTGGTCTCGGCCTAGTTAACATGACAGGGCCATTGCCCTCTATGTTAGCTCACATTTATGTCTGCTGCGTCGTTGTCCTACAAGCCTCACGAGTTTGCTTCTGACGGCGCTACGACCTACTTCACCAAGAGTGACGGTGCCGCTACAGGACATCCCAGCGCCCCTCTTTTATATAGGACGTTTCTATTTAGAACAAAGTTATTCTAGTGTAACGCTCACTACACCACGAATGGCCACAACTCGATGCCTATATCACGATATGCAGCAACGCCGACCCCTAGATGTGGTCGAACTAAAATGTCCTGATGTACCCTGGCGCATGGTCTGGAAGACTGTACACGATGCTATGCTTGATTACGATGTTGTTTGCTAATGGTACATAGTCGTTAATTGGAAGCTGGTGACGCAAGAACGTCTCTACAATATCCACATGGCAGTATCTCCCAGTTGTGTGGGTTGTAATACGGTAGATTCTGACGAGCACCGCCTCAGCTGTGGAGAGGCGGAACCGGTTTGGCACCTAGTGCGGCAGATGCTGGCTTATCTCTTGCAGGTTACGCCGGAGAATATATCTTCACGCACGTTATTGTTTCTTGATGAGACATTTTACCCCACGACTTGGACCAACTGCGTCACCTACTTTTGGCTCTGTTTGCAAGAAAGACATCATGCTATTGCCGGGCCTACTAGATATCGACAGTGCTTCGCAAACTACCTATGGAGTGCCTTTCACAACCCGCTATGTAGTTGGTATGTTCCAGGCAGTGATAGATGCGGTCAGAACGAACTGCAAACAATCATACATTGAACTATCTTTATCAATGGGCGCAGTTGCTGGGAAGTCTAACTACGAAGTGGTAACCTTATTTTCGTGTTATTTATGTTTTACTATCTTCGATGGTGTCTTCATTCTGTTGTGGCTTTCCAGGGCTGATTAACTATGACTGTCCACAGATTGATATCTACATAAAAAAAAAGGTAGAGCACTCGCTTAGCATGTGATAGGTACCGGGATCGATACCCGCCGCCGCCAGGCTTTAAGTTTTGTGAGTACATGGTACGACACACTACACAACCTGTGACATTGATATGACAATCGCTCGTCAGGACCAGACTGTATGAAAATGTGATCCATATTTGTAATCTAAGTGATGGATCACGAGCAAAGATGAATCAAAGTGTGCATAAAAAGATGTGGCTATTAAACAGGATGATTGATCGTTGTCCTAGAGCGTAATGATTACATTCATATTGTGTTTTTATGAACAGTGTTTCATCCTAGAGCACTTCTAGCAGCTTTTTCCCAAAACAAAAATACTAGAATTTAGAAAACGAGCAGTTCCATGGATGAGATGAATAACTGTACTGTGAAATGTATGGCTGACATCGAAAATCAGTATTACAAAGCTTTCATCTGCAGTGCTTTGAAAATGAAGTTTTTAAATAATGTTGTTGTTGTTGTGGTCTTCAGTCCTGAGACTGGTTTGATGCAGCTCTCCATGCTACTCTATCCTGTGCAAGCTTTTTCATCTCCCAGTACCTACTGCAACCTACATCCTTCTGAATCTGCTTAGTGTATTCATCTCTTGGTCTCCCTCTACGATTTTTACCCTCCACGCTCCCCTCCAATACTAAATTGGTGATCCCTTGATGCCTCAGAACATGTCCTACCAACCGATCCCTTCTTCTGGTCAAGTTGTGCCACAAACTTCTCTTCTCCCCAATCCTATTCAATACCTCCTCATTAGTTATGTGATCTACCCATCTAATCTTCAGCATTCTTCTGTAGCACCACATTTCGAAAGCTTCTATTCTCTTCTTGTCCAAACTATTTATCGTCCATGTTTCACTTCCATACATGGCTACACTCCATACGAATACTTTCAGAAATGACTTCCTGACACTTAAATCAATACTGGATGTTAACAAATTTCTCTTCTTCAGAAACGCTTTCCTTGCCATTGCCAGCCTACATTTTATATCCTCTCTACTTCGACCATCATCAGTTATTTTGCTCCCCAAATAGCAGAACTCCTTTACTACTTTAAGTGCCTCATTTCCTAATCTAATTCCCTCAGCATCACCTGACTTAATTAGACTACATTCCATTATCCTTGTTTTGCTTTTGTTGATGTTCATCTTATATCCTCCTTTCAAGACACTGTCCATTCCATTCAACTGCTCTTCCAAGTCCTTTGCTGTCTCTGACAGAATTACAATGTCATCGGCGAACCTCAAAGTTTTTATTTCTACTCCATGAATTTTAATACCTACTCCGAATTTTTCTTTTGTTTCCTTTACTGCTTGTTCAATATACAGATTGAACAACATCGGGGAGAGGCTACAACCCTGTCTTACTCCCTTCCCAACCACTGCTTCCCTTTCATGTCCCTCGACTCTTATAACTGCCATCTGGTTTCTGTACAAATTGTAAATAGCCTTTCGCTCCCTGTATTTTACCCCTGCCACCTTTAGAATTTGAAAGAGAGTATTCCAGTCAACATTGTCAAAAGCTTTCTCTAAGTCTACAAATGCTAGAAACGTAGGTTTGCCTTTCCTTAATCTTTCTTCTAAGATAAGTCGTAAGGTCAGTATTGCCTCACGTGTTCCCGTGTTTCTACGGAATCCAAACTGATCTTCCCCGAGGTTGGCTTCTACTAGTTTTTCCATTCGTCTGTAAAGAATTCGTGTTAGTATTTTGCAGCTGTGACTTATTAAGCTGATAGTTCGGTAATTTTCACATCTGTCAACACCTGCTTTCTTTGGGATTGGAATTATTATATTCTTCTTGAAGTCTGTGGGTATTTCGCCTGTTTCATACATCTTGCTCACCAGATGGTAGAGTTTTGTCAGGACTGGCTCTCCCACGGCCGTCAGTAGCTCCAATGGAATATTGTCTACTCCGGGGGCCTTGTTTCGACTCAGGTCTTTCAGTGCTCTGTCAAACTCTTCACGCAGTATCATATCTCCCATTTCATCTTCATCTACATCCTCTTTCATTTCCATAATATTGTCCTCAAGTACATCGCCCTTGTATAGACCCTCTATATACTCCTTCCACCTTTCTGCTTTCCCTTCTTTGCTTAGAACTGGATTTCCATCTGAGCTCTTGATATTCATACAAGTCGTTCTCTTATCTCCAAAGGTCTCTTTAATTTTCCTGTAGGCGGTATCTATCTTACCCCTAGTGAGATAGGCCTCTACATCCTTACATTTGTCCTCTATCCATCTCTGCTTAGCCATTTTGCACTTCCTGTCGATCTCATTTTTGAGACATCTGTATTCCTTTTTGCCTGTTTCACTTACTGCATTTTTATATTTTCTCCTTTCATCAATTAAATTCAATATTTCTTCTGTTACCCAAGGATTTCTACTAGCCCTCGTCTTTTTACCTACTTGATCCACTGCTGCCTTCACTACTTCATCCCTCAAAGTTACCCATTCTTCTTCTACTGTATTTATTTCCCCCATTCCTGTCAATTGCTCCCTTATGCTCTCCCTGAATCTCTGTACAACCTCTGGTTCTTTTAGTTTATCCAGGTCCCATCTCCTTAAATTCCCACCTTTTTGCAGTTTCTTCAGTTTTAATCTACAGGTCATAACCAATAGATTGTGGTCAGAGTCCACATCTGCCCCTGGAAATGTCTTACAATTTAAAACCTGGTTCCTAAATCTCTGTCTTACCATTATATAATCTATCTGATACCTTTTAGTATCTCCAGGGTTCTTCCATGTATACAACCTTCTTTCATGATTCTTAAACCAAGTGTTAG
Organism: Schistocerca americana; assembly: GCF_021461395.2. NCBI lineage: Eukaryota > Metazoa > Arthropoda > Insecta > Orthoptera > Acrididae > Schistocerca > Schistocerca americana. Next base: position 312,530,886 of record NC_060120.1, on the reverse strand, counting down.
CTATGATTATGTTGTGCTCTGTGCAAAATTCTACCAGGCGGCTTCCTCTTTCATTTCTGTCCCCCAATCCATATTCACCTACTATGTTTCCTTCTCTCCCTTTTCCTACACTCGAATTCCAGTCACCCATGACTATTAAATTTTCGTCTCCCTTCACAATCTGAATAATTTCTTTTATTTCATCATACATTTCTTCAATTTCTTCGTCATCTGCAGAGCTAGTTGGCATATAAACTTGTACTACTGTAGTAGGTGTGGGCTTCGTATCTATCTTGGCCACAATAATGCGTTCACTATGCTGTTTGTAGTAGCTTACCCGCATTCCTATTTTCCTATTCATTATTAAACCTACTCCTGCATTACCCCTATTTGATTTGGTGTTTATAACCCTGTAGTCACCTGACCAGAAGTCTTGTTCCTCCTGCCACCGAACTTCACTAATTCCCACTATATCTAACTTCAACCTATCCATTTCCCTTTTTAAATTTTCTAACCTACCTGCCCGATTAAGGGATCTGACATTCCACGCTCCGATCCGTAGAACGCCAGTTTTCTTTATCCTGATAACGACATCCTCTTGAGTAGTCCCCGCCCGGAGATCCGAATGGGGGACTATTTTACCTCCGGAATATTTTACCCAAGAGGACGCCATCATCATGTAATCATACAGTAAAGCTGCATGCCCTCGGGAAAAATTACGGCTGTAGTTTTCCCTTGCTTTCAGCCGTTCGCAGTACCAGCACAGCAAGGCCGTTTTGGTTAATGTTACAAGGCCAGATCAGTCAATCATCCAGACTGTTGCCCTTGCAACTACTGAAAAGGCTGCTGCCCCTCTTCAGGAACCACACGTTTGTCTGGCCTCTCAACAGATACCCCTCCGTTGTGGTTGCACCTACGGTACGGCTATCTGTATCGCTGAGGCACGCAAGCCTCCCCACCAACGGCAAGGTCCATGGTTCATGGGGGGGTTTTAAATAATACTAATAATATATTAAAGAAAAAAAAGAGGGGGCGCGCACAGCCGGGCAAGTTGACTCTTATTTCCGAGTATACTGTCATGGCTATACTGACGTCACAGAATTGCAAGGTGCGATCATGTCAGACACATACGCAGACAACTCCAAGCAGCACTTGTCTTTACCATTGATGACAGAATAGCACAGGCTGCTTTCACCCTAATGGAACATACAATCTGCGTCACTGACTCCTCGCTGCGAAACGCCTAAGTGGCGACTCGCCATGTAAAGGGTTCTCAATGTTATTCTTACATCACATGGCTTTGTAAAAAATAACAGCCAAGTCGACCTCTTTGGAATTGTATAGTGTCCCAGAAATAGTTAACGCTTGCTTTCTAGATGTCTCAGCCTGTCTGCACGAAAATTCTTACCCTAACAGAACCTGTTTACGAAAACAACGCAGAATAACCTAATCTATCACGTATTAACGTCCCTGCTCTCAATATATGCAAACGTTCCCCCCTCCCCTCCCCCTCAGCCCCCACCCCCAGTATGTAGAGGCTCCTATATCCTAGCACAAAGGATGTGAATGAATCGAGCATTATAATTGGCTCTTATCGAATTTACCCATCGAATATCACCGATATCGAAGCACTGTCCGCTTTTTTTCCTTCTGCAGGCGAGATTTTACACACATCGTTATATTGCACTGACAATTAAATCATATACAAACTGTCATACATATCGTCATTTATTGACAAATCCATATCTAGGCATGAAGAATGAATATGTAGGATATTAATAAAGATTTTTATATTTAAAAATCCTTACGCATTTCACGTAAAAAATAACAGGCAGGAGGCATTACTTTTCAACACGAACTTCTTTGTATGTTTTTCAGCTTTCTCTACCAATGTAACAGCCACTTACCACCAAGATAGACTCACCTCCCGTGCTTCTTTAAGTAACTCTACAACAGTTCACTGTTTCCCACAACATACGATATGTGTTACTGGGTGGCTGAAACGATCACCTGGTTGCAGTTGCAAGTTGCCTATCTAATGGCTTCCAGGAGCAACAAAATTCAATCTTCAATGTTGCATATAGTTCCTGACCGAAGTTATAAATTTAAAATAACATATGGTCCAGTCATTAACAGGAATAACCTAACATTGAAGGTTTGACAATGCAAATCTGTTACTGAAATTAGAAACTCTATGTAAGTCTTGCAGTAGCGCAACTTACAGTGCACAAATTACTCAGACTATATTCACCCAGTTTTTGAGGACGAGAGCATCTGCAGACTTTCAATAATTTTACATAGAACTTCAAATCTTTTCAAAACATTTTCGTGTTGACACTCCCCCCACTATAATAATAGGAGGAAAGTGTATCGCATACTACATTTTTGCTGTTCTCTAATGAACTTTCTGAAGGACATAGATGAAATATTTTCAATATGTATAATATGTATGTAAAATTATGATAGTGAAACATTGTTAGTTGCATTTGTGGGTTATCTGCTTATGATTAGAATACTACCGCAGAATCTGAATCTCCAACAACAGCAAACAATGCTCAGTCACATAGAGAAGAGAAGACGGGCAAAAGAGTGCGAGAATATGGACAGAAATCGGAAAGCAGGAGATGGGCATAGAAAGGGGACAGCAGCAGGTGGAGAGGGTGGGGAAGGAGAAAATGGACTGATGAAATGGGAGGAGGTAATAGACAGAGTAATGGTGCAGGATAGAGGGGACAGGAAGAGACAGAGAGAGAGGAGGAGGAAGAGAAGATGGACAGAGGAAGGGGACAGGAGGTGATGGACCAAGTAAAGGTGGGTTACAGAGTGGGCAGGAGGAGAAGGAGAGGCAGGGGGAGGAGAAGATGGATAGAGGAAGAGGGGAGGAGGAGGCAGATACAGAGAGCGGTAGATAGATGGGGAGGACAAGTTGGACATGGACAGGGGGAGAGAGAGATTAGCACACGTATGCAGGTCCCACACGTATTAAAACGAGTGCTTTCTCTTTTCGTTCCTTTCCACTCAACCAGACTGAGCTACACCAACAGACAGCTAGGAACAGCTTGTAAATAAATGTTTGTCTGAGAAATTCTACGTCTTTCATGATTTACATTGTCGAAATCTTTCTCTACATCGACAAATGAAAGTGTCTTTATAATTTGTAAGTATTGCCTGTATTACCAAGCGCAACGTCTGAACTGCTCTTCATGCAAGATAACAACACCGAGCTCCACTCTGGAAGAAGGCCAAGCAGCCCTCTCTGCTGCTGTGATATTTCTCGTGGGTGTCTGTGCACGCGTCACCAGACGCCAGGCTTCCCTCCCTGCCTCGATAGCAGGGTCCCGAACGATTTAAGCTGCCTCGGGGCCCTGCCATCGGCAGGCAGGGAGGCCAGCCACTAGCTACCAGCACGGCGGGCTCACCACTGCGTGCAGCATGCGGCAGCATCCACCGGAAGCCTCACACGATTCAGAAAAGTCGCATTGTGAGACATATTGCTGGAAGGATGAACTTCTGTTTGTATGAAACCTGTATACACCATCATATAACTGTTTTTAAATCTTTTAAGTAATGTTTCAATCAGAAATTGTGCACAATCAGTTGAAGAAGTGTTAGTTGAAATTCGTATTATGGAGGTAGCACGACTATTTGGTGTGGTGCAACGCACAATCATGCTCTAAATGTTTACACGTTTCATGCAGCAACAGACACTCAAACCACTTGTAAATAATGCAATATATTTACGTCCAGAGAGCCAAACAACTCGTAAATTGTCAAAATAATAATCCATATAAAAGTCGTTGCAAACAAGCATGCTAATTGGCAACTCTCAAATCATCCACCAGTTTTTATTTAAACAATTAGAGGCAGCACCACCATCCAGTGTGCTTGCCACAAGATCCACACTCCATCTGACTTAGTACACAGTACAGGCACGAGAGGGTGCTGTCTTTCAAGATGGCGACCATGACGTCAGGTGATGATGCAAGTACAGTTATCCATGATGGCAGGAAACAGTGTGTTCGCCACAAGGTCTAGTCTCAGTGCCACCAGCAAACGTCGCTGTTGTCAGTTTCGTGATGTAATCCAAGTTGGTGGGGGGAAATGGCGGGAAAACGACTCAGTCTGCTCCGGGCTGATGGGCAGAATATGGAAGGAGTGCACTTTGTTTATTTTGGAACAAGTAATTCAGGGATGGAGTATATTTATCACACCAATACAAAAAACCAAGCTCTGACATTCTTGGGGCCATCTCACACAGCCCACAGACCTGTAAATTACTTCTAAATAATGCTCTCCAGACACGCAAACAACTCCTAAATTAATGAAATAATTTCAGTACACACTTTCAGACTCCTCTTAAATAATGCAGCACAGTGATGTGTAGACATTCTCAGTACTCGTAAAGTGTCCAAATAATGCACAGCACAGCCTACAGACCTGCTCACAATATAATGCAATCAATGCACCCAAGCACCCTCCGCCAACCCCTGTCCAGTAGAGCACACAGGAGGTAGCGGCAGCCCTCGCAAAGTGACACAGCTGTCCAGTGTCAAACCACGCACAGGTCATCGCTCGGGTCCTGCAAGCATGAGGAGGCGACAACCCATTCATAAGTGGTATCTGAGAAACTCCTATCTAAATACGTTTTCACCTAGACAGTGCAGCCAACGTGAATGGGTAGGAATGCAGATGCTTCAGGGGGCGCACACTTCTGCAAACCACCGGCGGACCCATGTGAATGTTGACTCTGTTTTGGAGTATACAGTCAAGGTTATACTGACATCACAAAATTCCAAAGTACGATCATATCAGACTCATATGCAGACACCTCCGAGCAGCACTTATTTTTACCATTGATGACAGACTAGCACAGGCTGCTCTCACCCTAATGGAACATACGAGCTGCGTCACTGACACCTCACTGCGAAACGGCTAAGTGGCGACTCGCCATGTAAAAGGTTCTCAATGTTATTCTTACCTTACATGGCCTTGTAAAAAATAGCAGCCAAGTCGTCCTCTTTGGAATTGTATATGTCCCAAAAGTAGTTAACGCTCACTTTCTTGATGTCTCGGCATGTGTGCACGAAAATTCTTACCCTAACAGAGCCTGTTTACGACAACAACGCAAATAACCGAGTCCATCCTGCTCTCAACATATGCAAGCGTTCCCCCCACTATGTAGAGGCTCCTATATCCCAGCACAATGGATGCGAATGAATCTAGCATTATAATCGGCTCTTATCGAATTTACCCATCGAATTACTGATACCATGATATCGAAGCAATGTCCACTTTTTTTCCTTCTGCAGGTGAGATTTTACACAGATCGCCATATTGCACTGACAATTAAATCATATACAAACTACCATACATACCGTCATATATTGAGAAATAATTATGGAGGTGTGAAGAATGAATATGCAGGATATTAATAAAGATTTTTTTTAAAAATACTTATGGTGAAAAATACAATACTTCAGCTCTGTATCGGCTTATTTGCAGTGTCAGTCACGTAAGAACTGGAAATAAAAATGTTTCCACTTAGGGACTCGATGCTGCTAACGCCAGTAACGTTCTGTAGTCTTCCCACTGTCGATTGCTGCTCAGAAAATATACACTAAAATAAATGGTTCGTGCCTCGACCGACGCGTGTCAAAAATGTCCATTTTTTTTTAAATTTTTGGTCATCTGAAGCTCCCACTCTGTCACTTGCGATTCTGGCGATGCCCTGCATATACCATAAATTTGAACCAAATCGGGGATGACGCGTTTCTCCGGTAAGATAAACGATTACCGGCGCCATGGGGAGCATGCACCGACTAAAACGAAATCAACATGTTTGTTCACTACTGCAGTTAGGAGCATATTCAATTATAAAAGCAAAAGAACCAAACATAAACAAAGCATAACTGTAAAGGGCGCAGTAAATCTACCAGGAAAATAAAATTCAAGACGAACACAATGACAAACGTCATAGTGCGGTCACCTGGGTTCACTATCTGCTGGCAGGCTCTTCTTATTCCTCTCAGTTGGAGTTGTAGGCATCGTCCAGGTAGGCTTAAGAGAAACTGCTGTACCACGTCCTGCGCGTCCTGGTTGCCGTAGGTCTCTGCCTGTTGCTTCGTCAGATTTTGTGCATCATGGGAGGGGGAGCCCATTGTTACATTTATCTTCTTAAGAGACACTACATCAGGCAATCGGGAGGACACTAGACATCATCAGGAGACCGACTATTGGAAGATACTGCAGTAACGGAATTAAATCAAAATCCTTGCAGCATGTTATTTTTCGCTATCGAAGATCTCCAGTTCCTCCGCAATACTGCGAAACCTTGTGCAAAATGTGAGTGCTTCGTCCCGTGTTTGTTAATGAGTAATTATGTACCGTAGTATACTCGCCAAAAGCCGCTTGCTTCTGCAGAAAAATATTTCCCCTTTGCCTAATTCCGAAACTTCGTCCATTTGGGCCTATATAGAACCTGTTAAAATCATTACGATTTATTTTGCAAACACCTCAGATTAAGGATTTCACCTATATTATGATGTAATCGCAATTTTAAGTAATTACTATACTTTTAAAACTAGACTTTCTGAAACATTCCGATTTTAGATGAAATTTTACAGCTGAAAGTCATAGCTTTTATATTTAGTCTTTTTAACTGTCCTTATGCTGTAACTTGTTTTCATTTATGGACCGCTACTTTTTGTCTTAATCTTAGTATGCATGTATGTGACTTGCGAAATATTATATCCATTAACAACCACTATCTGCTCTATGAAACAATCTCTTTCTTTATTTCCTTTAGCTGTAAGGGAAGTCACATAAACGATTCATTACAGAGTCGAAGCAAGATTGTTTTGTACCGCAGTATATGACGTGACTGGGCATGTGTTACAGTGTTTGTATTAGTCGGCTGTATGAAAATACTGCGAATATATTTATTCCTTTTTTACTGTCAGGTCTACTTATATGCAGAATTAACTGCTTGTGCCGAGTTAATAATACATTATTCGTTTCATTTATAGAGAAAAACAGAGTCATTTAGAATGACAGCCAGTATCGGAAATCGAATCTGGACAACGGCCTCAAACAGTGACGACGTGGCTATAGAGGTGGGCATTAACGAATACAAACTGTGTTTTTCTTTTCTGCACTATCTACGTTATGTTATTGTCGCTTGTGGCTTCATTCCGAACACTGCTTTGTGCAGTTCTCCACACTAGCATTTATGGTGGAAGCATCAGCGAATAACTACTTCATCCTACATCCGCTTCAACTTGCTTACTGCCTTCATCTCTTGGCCTTGATCTACAATTTTTACAGCCCACACTTCCCTCAAATATAAAACTGACGTTTCCTTGATGCTTTGGAATTTGTCCATCAAAGTATTCCTCCTTCTAGTCAAGTTGTGCCGTAAATTTTTCATTTCCTCGGTTGAATTTAGTACCTCCCCAATAACGACGCTGTCTACTCATCTCATCTTTAGTTCAAATGTTTCAAATGGCTCTGAGCACTATGGGACTTAACATCTGAGGTCATCAGTCCCCTAGACTTAGAACTACTTAAACCTAACTAACCTAAGGACATCACACACATCCATCCCCGAGGCAGGATTCAAACCTGCACACGTAGCTCTGGCTCTGAGCACTATGGGACTTAACTGCTGAGTTCATCAGTCCCCTAGAACTTAGAATTACTTAAACCTAACTAACCTAAGGACATCACACACATCCATGCCTGAGGCAGGATTCGAACCTGCGTCCGTAGCGGTCGCGCGGTTCCAGACTGTAGCGCCTAGAACCGCTCGTCCACACCGGCCGGCTGCACACGTAGCGGTCACGCAGTTCCAGACTGAAGCGCCTAGAACCGCTCGGCTACAACGACCGGCTCATCTTTAGTCTCCTACCATAGCACCACATTTCAAAAGCTTATATTCCTCTTCTTGTCTGAACTGCTTATAGTTCGCGTTTCACTTCCGTACAAGGATCTAGTATAAAGTGTGCGGCTTTTCTGCACTACGTCTAGATTTTGGATTCTATGTTTGATGTAACTTACAATATAATCACCGTTAATGACTGTAGTGTCGAACATGTAGAGTGCCTTATGGTGTGAGAAAGAGTCTTGTGGCCCTAATTCCGTTACGATAAACCTGTATACCAATTTCTAAATCTTCGTTTGAAGAGTGTCACAAATCTCCAAAAGTTCTTCACCAACTGCTTTGAAATTTTGACATACCGTTGCATTCGAAAACACACGTTTTCATATAGCTGTTTTTATCGTATGTAATACACAGAAATATGTACTAAATAGGGGGTAATGTCATTAGAAAAAATCTCGAAATTTTCTTGACCGATTTACTTCAAATTTTTACACAGCACTCTAATGAACATTCGGAAGGACATAGATGAAATATTTTCAATATGTATAATATGTATGTGAAATTATGAAAGTCAAACATTATTAGTTGTGTTTGTGGGTTATCTGCTTATGATTAGAATTCTACCACGGAATCTGAATTTGCAACAACAAAAAACAATGCTCAAGCCCAGACAGAATAGAGATGAGTACACGGGCAGAAGGGTGTGACTATGGACAGAAATCGGAAAGCAGGAGATGGGCATAGATGTGGGGCAGCAGCAGATGGAGAGGGATGGGGAGGTGAAGATGGACTGAGGAAGGGGGTGGAGGGGATGGACAGAGTAATGGTGGAGGATAGAGTGGACAGGAGGAGATGGAGAGGCAGGTGGAGAAGATGGACAGAGAAAGGGGACAGGAGGTGATGCACTGAGTAATGGTGCTGGATAGAGGGGACAGGAGGAGAAGAGAGACGGGAGGAAGAGAAGATGTACAGAAAAAGGGGACAGGAGGTGATGGACCGAGTAATGGTGGGCGATAGAGCTGGCAGGAGGATATGGAGAGGGAGCGGTTGGAGATGGACAGAGGAAGAGGGAAGAGGTGATGGACAGAGTAGCGGTGGAAGGCAGAGGAGACAGGAGGAGACAGAAGGAGAGAGGAAGAGGAACAGAAGATGGATAGAGGAAGGGGACAGGAGGTGATGGACTGACTAAGAGTGGGCTACAGAGTGGGCAGGAGGAGGAGAGGCAGGGGGAGGAGAAGATGGATAGAGGAAAATGGGAGGAGGCAGATACAGAGAGGGGTAGATAGACGGGGAGGACAAGTTGGACAGGGACGGGGGGAGAGAGAGATTAGTACACATATGCAGGTCCCACACATATTAAAACGAGTGCTTTCTCTTTTCTTTCCATTCCACTCAACCAGACTGTGCTACACCAACACACAGCTAGGAACAGCTTGTAAATAAATGTTTCTCTGAGAAATTCTACGTCTTTCATGATTTACATTGTCGAAATCTTTCTCTACATCGACAAATGGTATGAAAGTGTCTTTATAATTTGTAAGTGTTGCCTGTATTACCAAGCGCAAAGTCTGAACTGTTCTTCATGCAAGATAACAGCACCGGGCTCCACTCTGCAGGAAGTCCAAGCAGCCCTCTCTGCTGCTGTGATATTTCTCGTGGGTGTCTGTGCACGTGTCACCAGATGCCAGGCTTTCCTCCCTGCCTCGATAGCAGGGTCCCGAACGATTTAAAGTGCCTCGGGGCCCTGCCATCGGCAGGCAGGGAGGCCAGCCACTAGCTACCAGCACGGCGGGCTCACCACGGCGTGCAGCATGTGGCAGCATCCACTGGAAGCCTGACACCATTCGCAGAAGTCGCATTGTGACACATAGTGCTGGAAAAACGAAATTGTTTTTGTATGAACCCATGTACAACTTCATATAACTTTTTTTAATCTTTTCACTTATGTATCCAGCAGCAATGGTGCAGATTCATTTGAAGAAGGGTGAGTTCAAATAAGCAGAATGGAGGTAGCACGTCCATGTAATGTGGTGCAAACCACAACATGTGCTCTAAAGGTTTACACGTTTCAAGCAGCACACTGCCTTGTGATGTGTAGGAGGGATACTCTTTGTGACTACATGAGTATAAATGTATGTTTTAGAGAGATGTGCAGCAGACCGTTGTGTAGAATTTTTATTTTCAAAGGAATGATTTGGGTTTGGTTACATTAACAGCCAGAGAACCTAAGGTGAACTTAAGTTTCTCATGATGCTATAAATTAAGTTGTGCTATGTGTCTACAACATGAACTTATACAGTTTTATTAAATCCATTCTGGCTACATATTTTAGCATCAGTTTCTGCAATTGGAATATAGTCTAATCCGAACAATCTACTACATCAGGACTTGCAAGTGAGTACAATTATAACATTTATTATGCCAGTAATCTTTAACAGTTGATAATTCATAAATAAATTTTATTATTCATTGAAGTTCTTTGTGTGGCAACGTTTGTGCTTACTCGTTCTGTGCCATAATTTGTAGGGCAGATATAAGGAGGGATGTAGAAGCTTGCGTTCAAAGTCCTTGAAGTCCAGAATCGGTATGGCAATCAGGCAAAATCGCCATGAGCAGAGAGGCAATCACCATACTGCCGTTTGAGGTTGAATACACCCATTTCATAAATCACCATGTCCTGCTGCACTGAGAAGTCGGTGCTTCATACTCTCGTCCAACAAGAATTGGCGACCTTCTGAGGCCATTTTTAAGGGACCAAAAATATTGGGGCAAAGCCTGTTCTCACACACTCTGCATTGTTGCCAGATGTATCTAAGATGGCGGCGATGTCGTCATCACAAAGGGCATCATGTACACTTGGCAACATTGCATTACATCGTCCAAGATGGTAGCAATGACGTCATTCAAGAAGGAGGATTTTGGTGGGAAGTTTTAATTTTTGTGGGAAGAAGGTAAATTGGTCTACTTCCACTAACCTAACCCCCCTCCCCCAGAAAAATGGCGGTTAGTTCAAATTCCAACAGGATAATGAATCTTAGCATAGTTGTCTCTACTTAGCAAAGAAATTTGCGGGAAGATAGGTCACTTGGACTACCTCCACTAACCTGTCATCTGACCGCTACTTCCTCCTATGATCTAGCACCAAGTATGAATGGCTGTAAACAAAGGTCACTTGGGGTTTTGCTGGTAATATAAGAAATTGGCGCGAAAGAAAAGACGCTTGTACTAACCTCAGTCACCCAACCGCCACCTCTTCCTGCGAACTTTCACCAAGTTTGAATTTTTCCAGTAAAGAAGAGTCACTTGGAGTTTCGCTACCAACCTAAGAAAATTTTGGGAAACAAAGCTCACCACCAGTAACCTAATTCACCTGGGCGCCACCTCTTCCTAGGGATTGGTCGGAAAAGGACTCTGCCTGCACTGTGATGGTGGAGAGAGGAAGGAGTATACTTTATTTATTTTGGAGCAGTTTATTTAGGGGTGGAATATATATATCCCGGTGATACAGAACACACGCTCTGACATGCCCAACAGCATACAGACCTGCAAACTGTTCCTAAATAACTCATTTATACTGCTCTACACACATGCCTGTTAATTGTAAACCGTCAAAATAACGCATTGCACAGCCTACAGACAGGCAAAAACCACTCGTAAATAATGCAATACATTTACGTTCAGAGAACCAAATAACTCGTAAATTGTCAGAGTAATAATCCATCTGAAAGACTCTGCAATCCAATTTGCTAATCGTCAAACTTTCGAAATCATGCACCTGCCTTTATTTAAACAGTTATAGGCAGCACCACCATCCAGTGTGTTCTCCATGAGATCCACACTGCATCTGACCTAGTGCACAGTACTGCGACCAGGTGGTGCTGTCATCCCTCATGTGACGTAATCGAAGATGATTGTCCGTAGGGGGAAAATGGCGCGAAAATGACTCATCCTGCTCTGGGCTGCTGGGGAAAATAAGGAAGGAGTGCACTCTGTTTATTTCGGAACAAGTTATTTAGGGATGGACTATATTTATCACACTGATACAAAACACATGCTCTGACATACTTGGGTCATCTCACACAGCCCACAGACTTGTAAACTACTTCTAAATAATGCTCTCTAGACTTGCAAACAACTCCTAAAATAATGAAATAATTTCAGTACACACTTGCAGACTCCTCATTAATAATAAAGCACACTGATGTGTAGACATGCTCTGTACTCATAAAGTGTCCAAATAACGCCAAGCACAGCCTGCAATCATGAGGTGACAACATCCCGTTCATACTTGGTACCTGAGAAACTCCTATCTAAATACGTTTTCACTTAGACACTGCAGCCGACGTGAACAGGCAGGAGTGCAGATGCTCCAGGGTGCACGCACTGCCGCAAACCACCGGTGGACACATGTGAAAGTTCCGAGTATACAGTCACGGTTATACTGACGTCAAAGAATTCCAAGGTGCGATCATGTCAGACTCATACGCAGCCCCCTCCAAACAGCACTTGTCTTTACCATTGATGACAGAATAGCACAGGCTGCTTTAATCCTAATGGAACATATGAGCTGCATCACTGACACCTTGCTGCGAAATGCCTATGTGGCGACTCGCCAAAAATGCTAATCTTTTAAATTTTTGGCCATCTCAAGCTCCCACTCTGTCACTTTCGAATCTGGAGATGCCCTGCATATACCTTAGATTTCGACCAAATGGGGGATGACGCAGTTCTCCAGTAAGATAAATGATTACTGGCGCCATAGCAACCACGCAACGACTAAAACGAAATGAACATATTTGTTCAGTATTGCAGTTAGGAGCATATTAAATTATAATCGAAAAAGAACCAAACATATGTAGAAGCAGTACTGATGAGGACACAGTTATTCTACCAGGAAAATAAAATTCAAGAGCCGAAGACAATGACAAATATCACAGTGCAGCCGCCTGGTTCACTGTCTGCAGGCAGGCTCTTGTTATTCCTTTCAGTTGGAGTTGTGGACAGGGCACATGTAGGCTTAAGAGAAACTGTTCTACCACGTCCTGCGCGTCTGTGGTGGCCGTAGGTCTTAGCCTACTATACTTTTATCTGATACGAAAGTGCAATGAACCCAGTCACAGGCATACGAAAATGTTAAAGAGAGTGCCAACAGTCTTAGTGAAAAACAAACCTATTCTCACCAACACAACAAACACTGATGCACTTTTCTATATTAAATACTTTGTCAAACTAAACAACCTCATTAATACTATTACTGCAATTCGATACTGAATTAGAAATTAGGCATGGACAGTTTCAAATTGACAAAAACCTTTCTACATAGCATGAATGTAAATATAGTTCACTTGCAAACATTCTCACTGGTCATTAAAGAAAAGCAGTAACTGATTTAATAGATAATAATAATACTTGTGTTAACTATACTCTCAGTAGGCACAAAAACAAAAAACATAAAGGCAGGTGCTCATAAATTGGTATTATATCTCTTAACACACGTAATAAGCGTAAATCTCAAGACCAGTTAGCGTTTTCTTTTATATAGCAACTTTGAGTATATTGATTAACTTTCAACAGCGGGGGGCCTTTAAACTTTAGCACAAAAAGAAAATAAATTGACACATATTAGGAAACACTGACTCACCTCTTGCACTATTTCAGTAGAGTGCACAATAATTGTTTACTAAGAAGAACATTTCAAGCCAAACTTTAGTAATATTTACTTTGAAACTAACCTCAAAATGGTTTATTGCCTGTCTTTATTACCACAGTCTTTTACTTTAAAGTCAGTGATTAAATAGGTAACTTTGAAAGTCCACAAAACTTTAAATTAGACTGTATCAGTAATTGGTAGGCTTTCACAAAGGTACATTGACTACCTTCAACAATATTACCAAATCCACAGTAAGTATTAATACTCCTTCTTACCAAATATCAAACAACATTACTTAATTAACTCTTTGGCATTGAGGTTATCATTTTTCCACAACAAGGACACTCGGTACTCATAGTTCAAATGAAGAGGAACCTGAGAGGAGTTGTAATAAGGAAAAAATCAAGGTAGGTACATAAATTCAGGTACGAGTTACCTCATATTTGAGCACAGTAAAGGAGCTGATCTATCACTTCACAAATCTGTATTCTTCCACTTCGTTGCAGTGATTGTGCCATATGGTGGCAAGTACATCTTGGCAGGTGGATTTGTTGTTGCTAATGGTAAGCTGTGTCATTCTCTTGGTGGCGACGTTCCTCAGATTTTTGAATACGATTTCCAGAAACAGAGCAAGGTAAATCAATCCATCCATCCACCCGAGGCTTTGGCACAGTGGAACCAGACACAAAAAGACTCTCTCAGCACCAGCACAGTACACTGTTCTATCATAACTGTCAGCGGTTTGGTAGCTCTTTTCCAACTAACTCATTGTAGATCTGTTCCTTCATGCCAACCGCATTTTTCGTGCACTACATGATTCCGTTCCTGAGGGGAACCACAACACGTTTCTGTCTTACAATTTACTATAGACCATAAGTGCAGATCTGCAAATACAAACTAGTGAACAAACATTTTATACAGAATATAACATTTGTTCATATTGACACTTTAATATAAAATTATTTAAGCAAATTTATAGTTATGTATAATAATTTTTGTTTCCTTCCAAGTGAGGCAAAGGGTTTAACTAATAAATAGAATACATTGCATATGTTTTTACCAGGACATCAAAGTTTTTACAAAGGAAAAAGTAAACACGCTCATGGTATCGATACAGTCAAATAATGTTTACAACAATGTAATCAATGCAAACAATGTAAATCAAAGCAAAAAAGCAAAATAAATTAATAGAGCCTTCGAGCTCTGGTGTTACAGTCTGAACTGATCTTCATACAGGATAACAGCAGCAGACTCCACTCTGAAAGAAGGCAAGGAGCCCTCTCTGCAGCTATGATGTTTCTCATAGGCATCCATGTATGCATCACCAGACGCCAGGCTTCCCTCCCTGCCTCCACAGCAGGGCCCCGAGCAATTTCATTTGCCTCGGGGCCCTGCCAGCGGCAGGCAGGGAGGCCAGCCACTGACTACCAGCACGGAGGCCTCACCACGGCATCCAGCATGCGGCAGCATCCACTGGAAGCCTGACACCATTCGTAGAAGTCGCATTGTGAGACGTATTGCAGCAAGAATGAACTTCTGTTTATATGAAACCCTTATACACCATCATATAACTGACTGACTACCAGCACAGCAGCCTCACCACAGCGTGCAGCATGCGGCAGCACCCACTGGAAGCCTGACACCATTCGTAGAAGTCGCATTGTGAGACGTATTGCAGGAAGAATGAACTACTGTTTATATGAAATCCATATACACCATCATATAACTTTTCTAAAACTTTTCAGTTATGTATCAAGCAATTGTGCACAATCAGTTGAAGAAGTGTTTGTTGAAATTGGTAGTATGGACGTAGCACATCTATTTCATGTGGTGTAATGCGCATCTTGTACGCTAAATGCTTATGTTTCACGCAGCACACAACCTGGTGGTGTGCAGCAGGGCCGCTCTTCGTATAATCATGACGAATTAAGTCTTTGTTTTGGAGAGATGTACAGCAAACTCTGTTTTTGTGCAGAATTTTTATTTCCAAAATGGTGATTCAGGCTTGGTTACATTGATAGCCAGAGAACCTAAGGTGAACTTTAGTTTCTCATAATGCTATAAATTAAGTTGTGCTATGTGTCAAAACCAGACACTGCACTGACAGCAATCCAATTTTTTGTCAGTCACATAGGCATTTATCATAAATCTTGTTCTTGCTGCCTGCAGTAGCATTTGGCAGTCCACGTAGTATTAACCACTTAAGAAAATATATAAAAATATTTCAAAAGAATCATTACAAATTCATATTCTGCCCATTATTTGTTTGACAGTCTTTGTATCTAAACATTTAGGCACACAAACAAAATTTAGAGTAAAAACACGTTTTTTAATTGACACACTGCCCCATCATTCAGGTTTGGCAGTTCATGATCACTTATCAACTCCTTGCCCCACATTGGCATGTCCTTTAGCTACTGCTCACATAGCAGTTTGTGTAGTTCTCTGCTTGAGAACTACTTTAATTTTTATTAGTTTGGTTTGTTGCCCAATAATACATTTTTGGGTGTTTTATTCCATTTTAAGGCAGCAGAACTTTTATCAATACAGTCTCCATTTCATAATCTCCAGAACATGTTAAACATTCAGTTTAATCATAACTTCTTTTATATTATGTGGTATCTGAAACTTATGCAAAGTCTTTAGATATGGGTAATAAAGAGAAACACATTTCTTTCCAATAAGACAACATTAAGTAGTACGCACATCTCTATGTCATATTCAACATTAAGTTCAGTATTTTCCTAGTTATTTTTCATTACTTTTTATATACTTATGTCATTACATACATCAATTCAGGAATCATTTCATGGCTTATTGCAAATGATTTTATGACAACTTCTGTGGTTTAGGGAAAACGGAATATCTTACTACTGGTACGTAAAGTACACAGATTTCCTCTTCCTTTGGCATAAACATTTTTCATTTTTACTTATCCTATATGTGCTTAATCATCTTCAGATATTAGTCACATCAGATTATTCATTAAAAATTTTACTTTTATTTACTCCCTTGCATCTTTCTGATTAGAATCATTTAAATTATTTTTATTTTTATCCTATGTTTATTGTTATCATTTAAGCACCCACTTTCAGTTTAATTATGCTTAGTCAATTTCTAGTGTACCTGTATTACTTATTTACTTCTGTGTCCACAAATATTTCCACTGTCAACATCAATCAGTTTTTCATAGAAAACAATATTCTGAAATTATAAATATTACTTGAGTTACTTTCTCTTTCCAATCTCTTACCAATTTCACTGTACTCATTACATCTTACACAAAGAATATTCAGTATTATTGCAATGTTTACACATTTTTAAACAATTTTTCATATACCAAGAAAACCTCACATCCTGTATTAGAACAGTTATACCGATTTAACCTAACAGAGAAGGAGAAAAGAAGATAGTCAAAGTTCTGAATGACGAAGAGGAGGTTGACAACATGAAAAGAAATGGAAGTAGTGTTGGCAACGACTGGGGTACCTGGTGTTCGTCAGACACTTGACAATGCAAAGAGTGCATGTCCCCTGAGGGTTCAACATTTTATTCATTACCGGTTTCCCTACATTCCTGTGGACATGTACTTTTAAGTATACAACATAGTGCACACATAAATACTTCCTAGCCTTGGCGTACACTAGAAATTAATCATTAGCTTGTGGAGTTCCTTGCACTTCCATTAAGTTACCATAAGCATCATTATTCATAAAATTTTCAAAATTTGGTAAAAATTTACTTCAGTACTCATAATTAAGCTGGAACAATAAGCACTCCTCATATGAAAATAAACAGTTTCTTAACAAAGTCATACAGTAGACTACAATAACATAAACAACAACCTGCTGCAGGCCTCAAGATCAACAAAACAATAATTCACTTTCAGGCAAACTTACTAACACAATAATAATATCATGCATTATATTAACAACATATATACAATATCCTGCCCCCAGTCTCTTTATTAACAAGGCAGTCTTTTATGCTTCACTAAACAGTCACTTAAGTCTGGTGGCTTTTTAGGCCTCCTACTTTCTACATTTTTCACCAAGCTAGTCAGATCTTGCCAACGCTTTGTTTCATCAGGTGGCTTTTTAGGTTTTGGAATTTCAAAGTCTTTAGTAATACGCAAGAGCTCCTGTTCTGGTATCATTCCATCAGGTGGTTCTTTTTGTTCCTGTAATTCACACTCTTTCAAAACATTTTTAAGGCTTACCCCAGTATAGTATTATCTGGAGGTCACTGAAAATCATGTTCCTGTGCTGTATTACTTAATGGTTCCTTCGGTTTTGGCCGAGTTGCACTTCCTGTATCTTGCTTTGGAAAAATGTCACTAATTTTTTCATACCCTCTTTCAGTAAAAGTGTGTTCACTTTCGTTTATTCCTGAGAATTCATCTTTACTGGAGTCATTACTACTCCCTTCGTCACCATCAGATTCACTTATGTACACGACTTTTGAACAATACGGAAAGTTAGTATATTCATTCTCATCTGTATCCATATACCCTTCATCATCTGAACTATCACTGGTTTCAGTTTCGTCACCAGATTCGAGCATGAATGCAACTTTCAGACAGCGGGACAATTTATCATTAGATGTTAATCCACTTCGTTTTTCGGGTTGTTTCCTATACATTGCACATAGTTTGGACACTCAGGCATTTCTATAGTACTACTTTAAACGATTTCAGAGTCAATTTCATACTTTGTATAATCGTCATATACATCGATAACCTTCATTTCACTGTCATCTTTCCTATCATTTTCAGCTACCCATGCGAAATTCCTAACTGACTTTTCTGTATCAGAACCTAGAAGCAGCTTTCCATCAACAATCTGCTTATAACGTCATATTTACTAATGCCCTTCTTTACCTCTTTTTCATTTCTTATTAATTATGCACACGTCTTTTGCATGGCGTAATCTACTTTCTTTTCATCTTCATTCATCCTAATCTCCCCTACATCTACATCCTTTTTCTCATATAAATTATTACCGGTACAAGTATCTTCTTTCCCAGTCGTACTATCTTTCTCTCTTTTATTCTTTAATAATGCCTTTTCGCACGATTCCGATATTGAGCTATCCTTATTATATGACATATTAACTTTATTTTCAGTTTAATATTCATCTACTGCTGAAACCGGCCAACGGAAGTGTCTGATTCTACCTCTTATGTTTCTCTCTACGGCAGCCAGCTTGTTCTGATCTCGACCATTTAACCTTCTCCCTAAGTGTCCTGTCCAGTACCGCTCTGGATACAAGCGGCAGCCACTTGAACTACCGCCAGCTTCCAATCGGCACACATCACTATGTATTGCTCCGCATGCGTTTATTAACGCAGCGTTATTAAATTTTCTGCCCCATATTTTGCATTCTTCCCTCACGGATTTTTTATTTGGCATCTTTACTCTGATCCCAAAACCGGTTCCCGCGTGAATCTGGCCCTTAACACACTCTGTTCTTAGTTTTCCACTTCTTCCCTATTTTGAAAATTCCGCTGCATGAATCCTCTTCCGTGCATCAAAAAATTTCCCCTTGCTCTTCCACGACCTCTTTGAATTGTGTTTAAACGAAACCTATCATGTTCAGGTCGTTCATTGTGGTTGTTATTTTCTCGTGAGTAATCATTATTATTGGG
This sequence comes from Schistocerca americana, assembly GCF_021461395.2. NCBI lineage: Eukaryota > Metazoa > Arthropoda > Insecta > Orthoptera > Acrididae > Schistocerca > Schistocerca americana. The sequence goes on along the minus strand of NC_060120.1, from coordinate 312,511,732 downwards.
ACGAACCTCGCGATTTCCTCGCCAATTGTCTTCGTCTTCGACCCTTTCCAAGAATGCTGCAAAGTTCTTATAGTTACTACCCATGTATCTTTTTGAATCCTGTGGTAATTTCATCCAAAGTTCCCAAATTATTTCAGTTTCAGTATGTCTGGTTTTCAGGTGTATTAATTTCCTATACTGCGATTCACAAAACTCTTTCATGGTCTACCTCCTTCTAATATCATACAATCTGGCCATTATAAATTCACTGTTTTTGTTCTGACCAGTATTCGTCAATAAATTTTTGTTTCAAACTTTCAAAAGACATCTAGTTAGTATCCAGATTCAGTCCCCACCTTTTCGCATCTCCTGTTAATGCACTCATTATTACATTGATCTTTTCCTGGTCCGTTAAGTACTCAGGAAAGTTCCTTTCGCAATTCTTTACAAAGTCAAAGGGGTACCATCCGTTATGCCTTTTTGCAGGATCGAATTTTTCCTCGCCCTCTAATATTTTACCGTAAGGTATTCTTTCAGTAAACTGTATAGGTCTTGCTTGTATATTTCTTTCCAGGTCGTACGTTTTTCCTTCGATTTGTGAAGTGCTATGGTTACATTTCTTTTCGCAAGTAACGACCTGTTTCACTAGTTCTCTACCTGTTTCTGTCACAGATTGTTTAATCTGTGCAAATTCGATGTTGTATTCTGTCTGTATTTCGGATTTAACACCGAATACTTTTTCGTCCACTTTAGTACTTACTAAGGGTTCTACTTGATCTTGAATTTTAATTACTTTAGTGTCAATCTTTCGCTAATGTCATCGATCTGTCATTGTACGTTGGCAATATTGCCATTGATAACATTGACCTCGCCTTTAAAACTTTTGATTTCATTACTCACTATTCCTACCCTTGAATTGTCTTCTTCAATTTGTTTGTAAGTCTGGTACTTTGCATTTCTATTTGTTTACTTTTTGCAATAATGTGTTGGTTTTGCTCAGCAAGTTGATTATTAACGTTCCGTCCTTGTTCTGAAATTTGTGCATTAATATTGTCACTGTGTGCTGCAATTTGTGCAGACAGTATTTTGAACAAATCTGTCATATCAAGGGCCTTTTCACTTTTAGGTTCTGCTACATTTTCGTGTTCAAATCCTACTTTCCTTTCTGTTTTTGGTGATTCAAACATATCCCTCGATTCATTTGTATAGCCACTGTCTTCGACAACATCGCCTATCTTGTCTTGTTTAGTATGCGCGACATTCATAGCTTGGGTCAGCTCGTTCACGTTTGAGTGAAATTGTATGTAATTCAGTTCGCGCCTAGTGGTATCTCTTGGTGCGCCACACGAATTACTGTCAGTCACATTCTGTTCTTGCTTGTCTGGATTCCTGTCTGGATTTCCTGTCCATTTTAGTTACTATACAGTTCTTATGTCTTTTACTTTCAATATTAGCTGACCTTTCACTATCCATTCTGTCAAATAGGTTACAGGTTCGTGTGGCTGGAAGTTTCATGTTCACACCATGTCTGTAAAATGCTTAATACTTTTTTCCAGTCTACACGTGTAAAATTAACAAAGTCCTGTTACTTTTCCCCACTATAACAGTTACTGCTTACACTGCATATGCCATTTATTACGGAAGTTGGTTTACTACGCGCAAAGTTCCATCAGAACAAATAGTCCTGTCACGGGAAAAGCCACGTGTAACACTCGTACTGCTATTTATTTACGTTCTGAAACAATTTTGTTAACCAATTATGGTATTTAGAAGTTGTGCAATGTTACCCTCTGAAAGGAATATTGTTGTTTAGACCGTGAAACGCCTAAAGGAAGTTGCCTATTGGACATGAAATTTAGAATTACGTAAATACACAACTAGAAACAGATACTGTTTCTAAACTGTTTTAGCTATTCAAACTGCTCAAATGATAAAGAAAACGGTCGCCAACCTAGCTAGACATAGAAATGTGTAACATATCTTTTCAAAGAATAAGATATACGTAACTTCATTGGAAAGACACAGACTACACTTTTTCTGGCACGGAAGTGCAATGAACCCAGTCACAGGCATACGAAAATGGTAAAGTGAGTGCCAACAGTCTTAGTAAAAAACAAACCTATTCTCACCAACACATCAAACACTGATGCACTTTTATATATTAAATACTTTGTCAAACCAAGCAACTTCATTAATACTATTACTGCAAGTCGATACTGAATTAGAAATTGGGCATAGACGGTTTCAAATTGACAAAAACCTTCCAACATAGCATGAATGTAAATATAGTTCACTTGCAAACATTCTCACTGTTATTTAAAGAAAAGAAGTAACTGATTTAATAGATAATAATAATACTTGTGTTAACTATACTCTCAGTAGGCACAAAAGGAAAAAACATAAAGGCGGGTGCTCATAAATTGGTATTATATCTCATAACACACATAATAAGCGTAAATCTCAAGACCAGTTTGCATTTTCTTTTATATGGCAACTTTGAGTATATTGATTAACTTTCAACAGCGGGGGGCCTTTAAACTTTAGCACAGTGAGAAATCAAATTGACACATATTAGGAAACACTGACTCACCCCTTGCACTATTTCAATAGAGTGCACAATAATTGTTTACTGAGAAGAACATTTCAAGCCAAACTTTAGTAATATTTACTTTGAAACTAACCTCAAAATGGTTTATTGCCTGTCTTTATTACCACAGTCTTTTACTTTAAAGTCAGTGATTAAATAGGTAACTTTGAAAGTCCACAAAACTTTAAATTGGACTGTATCAGTAATTGGGAGGCTTTCACAAAGCTACATTGACTACCTTCTACAATATTACCAAATCCACAGTAAATCTTAATACTCCCTTCTTACCAAATATCAAACAACATTACTTAATTAACTCTTTGGCTTTGAGGCATTCATTTTTCCACAACAAGGACACTCGGTACTCATAGTTCAAATGAAGAGGAACCTGAGAGGAGTTGTAATAAGGAAAAAATCAAGGTAGGTACATAATTTCAGGTATGAGTTTTCAGGTATGAGTTACCGTATATTTGAGCACACTAAAAGAGCTGATCCATCACTTCACAAATCTATAATTCTTCCACTTCGTTGCAGTAATTGTGCCATGTGGTGGCGACTACATCTTGGCATGTGGGGTTGCTGTTGGTAATGGTAAGCTGTGTCATTCTCTTGGTGGCGACGTTCGTCAGATTTTTGAATACAATTTCCAGAATCAGAGCAAAGTAAATCAATCCATCCATCCACCCGAGGCTTTGGCACAGTGGAACCAGGCACAGAAAGCCTCTCTCAGCACCAGCACAAAACACATGTTCTATCATAAGCTGTCAGCAGTTCGGTAGCTCGTTTCCGAGTAACTCGATGTCCACCTCTTCCTTAATGCCAACCACATTTTTCGCTTGCTGCATGATTCCGTTCCACAGGGGAACCACAACACCTTTTCATCTTTCAATTTACTAAAAAACCTAAGTGAGGATCAGGAAATGCAATGTAGCGAACAAACATTTTAAACAAAACATAACATTTGCTCATATTGACAGTTCAATATAAAATTTTCAGTTATATATTATAATTTTTGCTTCCCTCCAAGTGAGGCAAAGTGTTTAACTAATAAAGAGAATATATTACATATGTTTTTACCAGGACATCAAAGTTTTTACAAAGGAAAAAGTAAACACGCTCATGCTATCGATACAGTCAAATAATATTTGCAACAGTTGCAATACAGAATGTTAAATAAAACAAAAAGGCAAAATAAAGTAATAGAGCCTTAGAGCTCTGGTGTTACAGTCTGAACTGCTCTTCACGTGAGATAACAGCACTGGGCTCCACTCTGAAAGAAGGCCAAGCAGCCTCTCTGCTGCTGTGATATTTCTCGTGGGTGTCTGTGCATGCGTGACCAGACGCCAGGCTTCCCTCCCTGCCTCGATAGCAGGGTCCCGAACGAGTTAAGCTGCCTCGGGGCCCTGCCATCGGCAGGCAGGGAGGCCAGCCACTAGCTACCAGCACGGCGGGCTCACCACGGCGTGCAGCACGTGGCAGCGTCCACTGGAAGCCTCACACCATTCGTAGAAGTCGCATTGTGGGACGAATAGATGGAAGAATGAACTTCTGTTTGTATGAACCCATGTACACCATCATATAACCTTTTTAAAACTTTTCAGTTATGTTTCAAGCAGAAACTGTGCACAATCAGTTGAATAAGTGTTAGTTGAAATTGGTATTATGGAGGTAGCACGTGTATTTGGTTTGGAGCAAGGCACACCTCGTGCTCTAAATGTTTACGCATTTCGCGCAGCATGCACCCTGGCGGTGTGCAGCAGGATTACTGTTCGTAACGATATAAGGGTTTGTTTTAGAGAAATGTGCAGCAGACTCTTTTGTTGTGCAAAATTTTTATTTCCAAAGGAGTGATTCGGGCTTGGTTATATCAACAGCCAGAGAACCTAAGGTGAACTTTAGTTTCTCACGATGCTATAAATTAAGTTGTGCTATGTGTCTATATCAGGAACTTACACAGTGTTACTAAAACCATACTGGCTGCTTATTTTAGCATAAGTTTCTGCAATTTGAAACTAGTCTAATCCGAACCATCTACTACATCAGGACTTGCAAGTGAATACTATTATAGCATTTATTTTGCCAGTAATCTTTAACAGTTTATAATTAATAAATAAATTCCGTTATTCATTAAAGTTCTTCTTGTGTCGACGTCTACGCTTAAAAGTTTTTTGCTATTATTTGTAAGGCAGATATAAGGAGCGATGGAGAAGCTTGCGTTCGAGGTCCTTACAGTCCAGAATCGGTATGGCAATCAGGTAAAATCGCCGTGAGTAGCGAAGAAATCACCCCACCGTCGTTTCAGGTTGAATATACTCGTTCCGTTAATCACAGTGTCCTGCTACATTGAGAAGTCTGTAAGTGTCTGCTGTACACCACGTCCGACAGGAACTGTCGACCCTTCGAGGCCTACTTTAAGGGACCGAAGGCGTGATACGTGGGGAGAGATCAGGACAACAGGGAGTGTGCTCGAGTGGCTCTCACCTGACTTGGCGTAACTTCTGCATTACGACATTTCTTGTGTAAAGACGAGAGTTACCATAAAACAGCAGCACCCCTTGGAACACCATTGCACAACGGCGGTTTTCGACAGATGTACTGACCTATCCACATTCTCCTTTCTCCGATGGATGTCTATCGTTGTTTGCTCTTCGGCAGCCAAGAAAAGAATAACTGCACGTTGGTCCTGTTTTGACGCTTTTGTTAAGAAGATTGCTTATAGTTCACGTTTCGCATTTACCAAATGCACGTCGGGAGGAGACAAACGCCACTCTGATCCCTCGCCGGCATGTCGGTGCTTATACACCGTTATCGGAGTCGCGCTACCTTGAATATATGCTGCAACAGCGCCCTCAAGCTGAAACTATTTAATTGTCCCTTACACAATGAACATTAATTTGCAGACTACGGCAGTCTACTGGTCAGAAGAAGTATAAACGTAATACTGTGTGATCCGAATCTGCGATACGAACGACGAACCATCACTATACAGTACAGATCACACGTTTCAGAACGGCAGAACACGGGGTGAGAGCTTACAAAATGTAAGCATGGTTCGGGATGTGGTTCAGCAGAGCAGAACATTGCTAGACTTATGGAACACTGGTAGGCACGTGCATAAGCGATGGCGGAATCACAGCATCCAGAAGCAGTGGCAACCGTAGCAGCAGCTAAAACTATTGAACATCGCAGAGACAACTAACGGAGATGATGATGTCTGATCGAACAAGTACCAGTGTCGATAATATACAACTGTCCTGCTTTTAAAAACTATTGATCGAACAAGTACCAGTGTCGATAATATACAACTGTTCTGCTTTTAAAAAGTATAATCAGTCATGGAAGGCATAGTGTGGTTCGATGGGCTATGCAGTCCAAACTCAGAGAAATAAATTGCAGTAGTAGGACTGTAAAGATCAAGCAAACAAGTGGAAATATTTTCAGATCAAATTGGGATAATAGAGAATAAAATAAAAACGGATATTGGGAAACATAAGAACGAAAACTAACAGGGTGTGAACGTGAAACAGACATGTTAGCTTCAGAGCAATCAAGTTAACAGTAAGGTCGATAATGCCGAAAAGGTTTTCGGGGATCGATTGAAAAGTGTTTAGCAAGACTTTGAAGTATACGTTGATGCAATCGAGCAACGGCGAACCACGCTCTAGAATCAGATTCGAGTTGCTTACAGAATACTCACACGTGATGTCGAAAGCGCCTCGACGAAATCAGAAAGTCACAGGTGGTCTTCAAGGCGGAAACAGGTTTGGACGCTATACGCTCTGAGCAGCATATTTCTGTGCCTGATACACGTATTAGCATCAGGAAAAGCTGCGAATATTTTGGGTGTGAGTGGGTATCATATTAAGGGTGACTGGACAATGTAGAACTGGCGAGTGAAGAGATCAATATAGGCCAGTACTGATTTAATAAGTATTACCTACATAGCAGTAATAACCAAAGGGAGGAAGAGAATTGGCAGCATTTTGATATGCTCATAAATAGACCTCGAAATAATCATAATATACAAAGTGGAAGAGCTGCATCTGATGTCCTTAGATGTTATAAAAAAACACAGAAAAATCAGGCTATGATTTATATGACTACAATGACTCCAAAGACATTCGTTGGGGTTCAGTCTTGGGAAACATCGAGCATTGATGCCTGGAACAAAACAATAACACAGGAAATAAATCGGGTTGTAAGTTTAACTAGATAACATGGTGACTGATGCCAGTGGTTTGTTTGCAGAAACAAAGGGGGAAGAAGACTCTACCATGCTTAAGTGTAATAATTCATATACCAATATGCGTGCAAAGTGCACTTAAAAAAAGAGATGGGTCAACTCTGACAGTGATAGTGATGATAATAGGAGGAACAGGAGTGAAGTAGCGGCGAGTTAAATAATAGATGGAATGGCATGTACGTACGCACACACAGGACTTAGCGTATTGCGAGGAGCATAATTAGAATTTAAATTACTGAGAATAAAGAATTGATAAATTAAAAGTAGCAGAAGGGATGTAGTAGCAGCAGTGGAAGTATTTAAGAAATGGATCTGAAAGTGGAAGCACTTCGGGAAAATAACATTTATGTGCTGGAAGATGATAGCAAGTGTTAAGATACTAAAAAGGATTTGTTACAACAAAGAGATTTGCAAAATGTGGTTGACGTGAAATTAGGGAACTGCAAACTCAACCCCTTCTGGATTCAGGAAGTCTGACATCGGCTTTGGCAGAAGTATTTGTTGGAAGATTTAAGGATAAAAGGGTTGTATATGTCCATGTATGAGAGTCTAAATAAAAACAGCCATTGCAGATTTTAAAAAAGCCAGCAAAGAATGAGATCATATTGGAATTTCGTCGGGATAATCATGCATTTAGCGTAAGTTGTTTCATAATTTGAGGATTGGTTACCGATGTAATTGTGGAAACTAGTTTCCTGTCAAAATACAAGGGACCTATTAACTGTAAATAGCTTTGTTAGAGAGAGGGGGAGCCGCACAGATTGTTTTAAGCGTGGATGAGCGTACTGTTCGTACCAAACAGAATGAAGACTCTTGAGAGGTACCAGGCGTTAGGAAATAAATATGAGTAAAAATCTCTATGAGATTCAGGAGGAGGAATTGTGTAGTTTACTCTTTAGATACGAGGATATGTTTTCATACAAACTCAGTATCATACTGGACATCGAATATGAGCTTAAAGTTGCGCCACTTGTACCTGTTAGGTTACTAGCGTACGCTACTGCAACATCAGAAAAGGAGACAGTGTAAACCATACTCTTAACAGACAACAGAGTGGAAGGTCATCAAGCCGTGAAGAAGGGACTACTGCAACCCGATTTTTATCTTACTAAATAGAAAGGGCAATACGGTGAGGATAACCTTAGACGATGTCCGCCCCAGTAGCTGAGTGGTCAGCGTGACGGATTGCCGTCCTCTGGGCCCGGGTTCGATTCCCGGCTGGGTCGGAGATTTTCTCCGCTCAGGGACTGGGTGTTGTGTTGTGTTCATCATCATTTCATCCCCATCCGGCGTGCAGGTCGCCCAATCTGGCGCCGAATGTAATAAGACCTGCGATATGGCGGCCGGACCTGCCCCGCGAGGGGCCTCCCGGCCAATGACGCCAAACGCTCATCATCATCATCACCTTAGACGATCGGAAATTGAAGAATAAAAAGTGTGGGAAAGCTACCAGCTGCCAAACGTGGAGGGGTTGGTACAAAATTTTAAAAATGTGAAGCTAATGTCGAGCATTGACCTCACTTTAGGACTGTTGCAAGTGCCACAGGCGGAAGAGAGTAGGCGGTACACTGCTTTCTTCTTCAAAGAGTGGAGCTACGATTTTATAGTGGTCTTTTGATTTCTGTTGAAGTATTCGTGAGGGCATTGAGCCATGTTCAGGGTACCAGGTTAATGCGCATTTAGCGGTTTACGTAGACATTAAAGCTGCAACAGTGTCATGCTGCAAACATTACAGTCTCATGGAGGAACTGCTTTTAAGATCTAAAAAGGGGCAGTACAGCGCCGAAGATACGACAATGTGAGTTAGTGAAGACTGAAATTCACTTCCTAAGGCATAAACTCACATCTAATTTAAATAAGATAAAAGCTACTGCTGACTGCTGAAGACCAGTTACCCAGTAATAGCTTAAGTCGTTTACAGTGCTGTGTGGTTTCTACAACAATTTCAGAAGTGATGAAAGCGTAAATTCCTCCAGTCTCTGCAGATTATTAAAAAAGAACGTGGAATGGAGGTGGAGAGGTACACTACCGAGATAAGATGATGAAAGATAGACTCGAACATTGACATATGGCTTTTGCTTGCAGTATGCTATCTAAACACAACTGTGGTTACAAATTTCTGAGTGTCGTGTTTTGGTTTCAGAAATTCCGTATATATCTTTAAGTGCATGAGGTTCCAATTCTGTACGTACTTAAGGCAACGATTTACACACAGGACAGCAAAGTTTTGAATGGATGTCTTATGCGATGGGCAATGTTAAACTTTCTTAGACATAAAAGGCACCGAAAACAAGCTCTCTGATGCATGTTCGTGATAGCGATCAGTGAAGGAGAAGTACACAGAAGTCAAGGAGGGTGATCAGTAACTTAAGATTATTTATCAGAAGGGCTTTGAAGGAGAAAGGAAAATACACAAAATCCGTAAAGACATGTGGAGGCAAAAAAAGTGGAGCACCCACAATGAACTTTATAAAGCTAAATTAAGAAAGACGTGGCTGGGATAAACTGCTACAACATTATGAGACACGAATGGGCATTTTGTTCAAAAAAAGAAAAACTAAGGTATAGTCAGTGCAAAGAAAGTTACATTTCCCGGAGGATCATGAGTAGGCTGTAATTGATTACATACATTAGATGTGTGACCACGCTGGAGCAAATAATTGTGCAGAGATATTGTAGGGTTAAGTGTACACTAATACCCTGGCAAGATGAGGATGGAAGAAATTGGCTGAACGCGACTGCTGTCTGAGAGCACAGGACAGCACAATGTCCTGTCAATTTGGTAGGCTAACTATCATTTAAATAAAGTAGAGGAATTGCTACTCATCGGTAAATTTAGATTGCTTCCTGCTAGTATGTATAAAGGGATTGTGTGTTGTAGAAGATTACTGTACTTTACCCAATACAGAGTGCTAATAGCAAGAATATGACTGTCAAACTCGAAAAAATTACATGGTACTAGCAGTAAAACCACTAATGGGGTACAGTGTACCTCTAACATGATGAAGGAATTCATGAGACTACAAGGGATTAATCCTGTCAGAATCTCGGTATTTCATCCAGTAGAAATGCTACTAAAACATGTACTTAAAAGTTCAAAACACTCAAAGCGAGCGGAATATGAGCATCTTGCCAAAGATGTGATTAACAGCGTCAAGAGTAACGCAGTAGGATTGTCTGCTTTGGGAAAGATGAACATCAAAGGACCAGCAACTATCTTCTGGAGACGAAGAGTATCTTCCAGGAAACAGTGGTACAAGGCCGAATAAGGGAACTGCTGTATGAAGAAACAAACGCAGAAGAAACCGGTCGAGTTGCAGGAATGGCATGACGCTCGGTGGAGGCCCATGAAGTATAAAATAAAGGAAATGGTGCTTATGAGCACAAAAAAAGTCTAGAGAGATTGACAAAGACCTTAAGAAATCCTTTGAGTTCTGTTATGGGCCATTCGTAGTAACACAGTTTCCGATTTCCAGCGCGCTTAGCCCATACTGTGCTGCGTTGGAATAACACTGGGACTGCGAAATTTAACCGAATTAGGGTAATATATTCAGAAATAGTGCCCAAGAATGCGGATCTGAATAACTTACTTGTTATAGAGATCTAGAAGGAGTAGTGCGATTTTTACTTCGTCGGTAATATTTCGGTGCATAATTTATGAATGTACTTTATTTAAATTAATGTGTAGGATAAGATCATACAATTCAAATCGGACGCGTATATCAATAATGCTAAGTAGATTTACAGTGCTCTGTGTGTTCTGAGGAGAACTGAATTATAGGTCATGAGGCATCGTTTTTCTTTCAGCGCCCACACACAACTGGTGCAGAGAGGGGGATGTGGTCGTGGGATTAAGGCACTTAGGTGAACTTTTACTTTCAACTGTAGTGTGTGGTTCTTGTCATTATAATCTGTATATCAATGACTATTTACCCACGTAATGCTTCCTTCATTAAATCGTATTGTATTAGGGATAGTTTTTTGAATTAATTTTATTTTTTCTTGTATAATTAGTATATTGCCGTGTATTTGATGTGAATTTTGAGTAGATCGCACAAAATGAAAGGCTGCCAGGATGGTAACAACTGACACTTTTTTCTCTACGTGAGCACTAAATTACATATTTAAAATCTGTTGTTGGCTAGGTGTGGTTTCGACATTTATTTCTGTCTATACCATGTGCGATAATCATATGTACATGCGAGTCTTCGAAATCCTTTGATTGATCGTGTCTGTTAACCCTTTGAGTCCCAATAATATGAAAAAATACATAATTTTAAAATTTTTCTGATTTTTTTTGTTGCGTTCTACAGTCCTGAGACTGGTTTCATGCAGCTCTCCATGCTACTATATCTTGTGCAATCTTCTTCATCTCCCAGTACTTACTGCAACCTGCATCCTTCTGAATCTGCTTAGTATATTCATCTCTTGGTCTCCCTCTACGATTTTTACCCTGCAAGCTGCCTTCCAATGCTAAATTTGTGATCTCCTGATGCCTTAGAACATGTCCTACCAACCGATCCCTTCTTAAAATCAAGTTGTGCCACAAACTCCTCTTCTTCCCAATTTTATTCAATACCTGCTCATTAGTTATGTGATCTACCCATCTAATCTTCAGCATTCTTCTGTAGCACCACATTTCGAAAGCTTCTATTCTCTTCTCGTCTAAACTATTTATCGTCCAAGTTTCACTTCCATACAAATACTTTCAGAAACGACTTGCTGTCACTTAAATCTTTACTTGATGTTAACAAATTTCTCTTCTTCAGAAACGCTTTCCTTGCAATTTTCAGTCTACATTTTATATCCTCTCTACTTCGACCATTATCAGTTATTTTGCTCCCCAAATAGCAAAACTCCTTTACTACTTTCAATGTCATCGGCGAACCTCAGAGTTTTTATTTCTTCTCCATGAATTTTAGTACCTACTCCGAATTTTTCTTTTGTTTCCTTTACTGCTTGCTCAATATACAGATTGAATAACATCTGGGAGAGGTTAAAACCCTGCCTCACTCCCTTCCCAACCACTGCTTCCCTTTCGTGTCCCTCGACTCTTGTAACTGCCATCTGGATTCTGTACAAATTGGAAATAGCCTTTCGCTCCCTGTACTTTACCCCTGACACCTTCAGAATTTGAAAGAGAGTATTCCAGTCAACATTGTCAAAAGCTTTCTCTCAGTCTACAAATGCTAGAAACGTAGGTTTGCCTTTCCTTAATCTTTCTTCTAAGATAAGTCGTAGGGCTAGTATTGCCTCACGTGTTCCAACATTTCTACGGAATCCAAACTGATCTTCCCCGAGGTCGGCTTCTACCAGTTTTTCCATTCGTCTGTAAAGAATTCGCGTTAGTATTTTGCAGCTGTGACTTATTAAACTGATAGTTCAGTAATTTTCACATCTGTCAACACCTGCTTTCTTTGGGATTGGAATTATTATATTCTTCTTGAAGTCTGACGGTATTTCGCCTGTGTCATACATATTGCTCACCAGATGGAAGACTTTAGTCATGGCTGGCTCTCCAAAGGGTATCAATAGTTCTAATGGAATGTTGTCTACTCCCGGGGTCTTGGTTCGACTTAGGTCTTTCAGCGCTCTGTCAAATTCTTCACACAGTATCATATCTCCATTTCATCAACATCTACATCCTCTTCCATTTCCATAATATTGCCGTCAAGTACATCGCCCTTGTTTAGACCTTCTAATCCACCTTTCTTCTTTCCCTTCTTTGCTTAGAACTGGGTTTCCACATGAGCTCTTGATTTTTATACAAGTGGCTCTCTTTTCTCCAAAGGTCTCTTTAATTTTCCTGTAGGCAGTATCTATCTTACCCCTAGTGAGATAAGCCTCTACATCCTTACATTTGTCCTCTAGCCATCCCTGCTTAGCCATTTTGCACTTCCTGTCGATTTCATTTTTGAGACGTTTGTATTCCTTTTTGCCTGCTTCATTTACTGCATTTTTATATTTTCTCCTTTCATCAGTTAAATTCAATATTTCTTCTGTTACCCAAGGATTTCTATTAGCCCTCGTCTTTTTACCTACTTTATCCTCTGCCGCCTTCACTATTTCATCCCTCAGAGCTACCCATTCTTCTTCTAGTGTATTTCTTTCCCCCATTCCTGTCAATTGTTCCCATCATAGTAAGCCACGAATAAAAAAGAAACTGGCAAAAAGTAAACAACGGTTTCAAGGGGTTGATTGCACATTGTAATATAATTATAAAATTTCTTACAAAATTAAGATATAGTACATAGTAAGCAACTAATAAAAGATGTTGGCAAAAAAAACAAGGTTTCACTTTCGAACCACTGGCACATACAATTTACAACCACCCATCATTTCATGTGACATATTTGAAAGCAAATGCTCACTTTTCCCAGAGAAATTACTTCTTGTCGAAACTTCTGCCCTCTCATAATGCCTAAAATAAACTGTTGTTCTAAAAAACAAGCAGAAATGAGCCTAAAATTTAATAAAGTGAGGTTGTGGCTCTGTCAACGAAGTCAAACGCTCTGCGGTGAGTGTATCAGCAAACTGATGTCTCGTTGGGAGAAATGTGTTCGCCGCAAGGGTGGTTATATTGAGAAATAAATGTGTAGACATGAAGAATAAAGATGCAGAATGTTAATAAGATTTGTTCTACTTAGAAAGCCTTAAGAATTTTCACATAAAAAGTTCGAAAGCATTACTTTTCAACATGTCCTCATATCTCTGCATTTCGTCTATTCTTACTCATAATTCTTGGTTCTTGTACGTATTGTCTATTATCCATATTTCCCTATAGACTATTCGACGTCCATTCCTCCTCTCATACCCAATGCTACTAGTGTAAATAATTTAAATCTAAGGACCTGTAATTTGTCTAGATTGTTCTACCTGTAATGAACAATATAAAACATATTTTCTTCTGCGCTTTTTACGTCATGATTGTTATTAAATATTGGGTTCATTATTTGGTGTAACTTGTAATGTGTTTGTCATAATAAATCTAGCGTAAAAGTATAGGATGTAGTTTACATGTAGGAGTGGGCCTGATAGGGCTAGGATAGATAAATAAATAAATAAATATTTTTTATTCAAATTATGGACATCCTGCGCCATTTTTACATTGTTGAGCACTTTCACTTTGTCGATAAATCGTCTGAGACAGTGTTGACATTTCTTAAACCTCGCCTACATCATCAAGTGCAACACAAAAAGCCCTGGAGGTAAGTTAATACCATTAGGTTCCCCCAAATAGATGGCCATGCGGACCCCTCTGCTGTTGCACTACCAGTTTTCGACGTCCGTGCACGCGTCACCACACAGCGGGCTTCCCTCCCTGCTTCCCCAGCAGGGTGCCGAGCGATTTGAACAGCCTCGGGACCCTGCAGAGGAGGCAGGGATGCCAGCCAGAGGCCACCAGTACGGCGACTGCAGCACGGGGCATGCAGCATTCACGACCAGCACGGCGTACAGCACATGGCGCTCTGTTATTATAAACCGTTCAACCCTCGTACAAAAAGCTCTATGAGAAATCCATGGACACCATTATTTATACAGTCTCATAATGATGAGTGTGGCGCATTATTTGTCAAGATTAATATACTCAAGATCTGCGAAATGAAGTGACATTTAGAATCTCATTTTATATTATGATTATATGTCAAGCCGAAAGATGAATACCTTGACTGGAACCGTGATCTCATGCCGTAGTTATGGTGTGTCATATTAAATGCGTTTAATCGTGTTCGTCATGTAGCTTGTTGACCAATCATTGTAGTCCTTTTATTTACCACCGTTGTAGTTAGATCGCTTTTCTGTTTGTTTGTCTGTTCAGTACAAATATTACAGTTAATTTTGAGGCTTTCACATAGCTCAGAGCTCGATGGCAATGCAATATTAACTACCTTTTGTTGTTGATGTGTGGCAGAATAAACTTTGTTTAACTGTCCATCTGTGTGTGTGCGCGCGTGTTGGTTTCAGTGTATCTGCTCGGTACAGACATTGCAACAGACTCCAAAGAAACCTCCCAATGACCTAGACCCTTGAAACTTTCAGTATGTCTCAAAAGTGGATGGCGATGATACATTCGTGTGTGGTGTGTAGTGAGGGAACTTTACATTGAGATTACAAAAGCCATGAGATAGCAGTATGCACATATCCGTATGATTTGTAGTATTGCACACACAAGGTATAAAAGGACAGTGCAATGGCGAGGCTGTCATTTGTATTGACGTGATTCATGCGACAAGGTTTCAGACGTGATTATGGCTGCACGAGGGGAGTAAGAGGGGCAAGACTGGCGTCAGCACGCATTGCAGGTTGCCTACGTCAGGGGCAAGTATACAATCAGGGATAAACCCATTGTTGTCTTCTGATTGACAGGTGCTTAACCTATTCTTCTGCTAAGGCGTTTATGACCCCTTGGTGATAACACATCCTTCATAGAAACCCCCCACCGCCCCTCCTCTTCCCTCACCTGTCTGAGAACTCCCGTCACTGGTACAAAGACGCTGTTGATATCAGTTTGATTGACTAATTAATTAACTCTATCAATTAATTATTTATTACCCCTCTGGGAAACCACTCAGCATTGCCACCACCCTCCCCCACCTGGAAATTGGCGGGAAAAAGACTAAGCTGATTGGTTATTAGGCAGCAAATCGATTGCAGTGTATGGAATATTTTTTAAACAATTTAGACAATTTGTGGAATATTGTTTATTTAAACAACTGTTTGATACAAGGCGGTGTACAGAATATAGCTTATTTATTTATTTAAAGAAGTTGCTGGGTATTTGATTGCAATGTATGGAATACAGTTTAAAGATTTTTGGTTGACAAGGCAATGTGTGGAATATCGTTTATTTAAACAGTTTATGGGATACAAGGCAGTGTAACGAATATTGTTTGAACAATTTAGATAGTGTGTGGAATATTGTTTAGTTGAAAGATTTATAGGATACAAGATGGTCTATGGAATACAGTCTGTTAACAGAATTTGTCAGGAAATCGATTCCAGTGTGTGGAATATTTAAACACTTGTGGTGCGTTTTCATTCCCACTAGGTAAGGAAACGCTTTAATTAAACTGTTACAAATTGCTTAAACATATCTGAAAGGCTTTCTCGCATCTCGCCGTCTGTGCAAGCTGCGTTGAGTCGCTGTGTACCGAGAGGACTTGGAACTGCCAATGTCCATGCTGACCACTGCAAGTAACAGCTAGCTAATCCCCGGGAACAAAAACACACACCCTGTCGGTGTCCTCTGCCATCTTAAATGGTCATGTACTGTTTCTGCATCGGTGAACCAACCTGTTAGATACCACCACACGCGAGAGACACTTTCCTTCAAGAGCAAATACCTGACTGGGAATCGATCCTGAAATACTGCTGGAGTTAATAACCAATTTCCGGTCACATTATTGGGATGTAAAGTATCTATCACTGCGGTAGTCATTTCACACACACACAAATTGATGATGTCACAAAACTAGTGGCAGTCTGACTAGAAATACACTTTAAAAAATATCGTTGCATAGAGAGAGAGAGAGAGAGAGAGAGAGAGAGAGAGAGCGAGCGCTGTTGTTTGCCTTTCAGCTGTGACACAGGAACTATAATGGGATGTTTAAATAATTACACTTTGTCATTTCTCCATGGACTGTAAACTGCCCCTGCCTTCCTGATGCAGTTTCTTGTGCTACACTTCACGAACTGATTCAGGAGTTATTAAATGTGGTGCAGAATATCACACCTTGAAGATGCCACATATATTGCTTCAGAAGATGCACCACAGGAAATATTAATGAAATCGTTAATATGGGTCTTTAAATAATTTGATTCAAACACACATATACACTTTAAAACGACTGAAATAAGATGATCAACTCTCCACAGTAGTTTGCGTGCGCAACATAATGTTAAGTTTTGATGAGATATTTCTTTGAATAATCCAAACCCATTGATATTTGATGACACAACTGGAAGTGATGATGTAAGAAACAATAGATATAAGTTCAAATTTCAACGAGAATTTATACCATCTCAGTTATGGAATTTCCGATCCCTGCAGGTCTACAAAGTGTATTACCCTTTTTAAAGCGCTATAGAATTTCTAAATTCGTCCTCTCCGCTACATTTGGAAGGAGAAGGAAAAGTCCACCATGCGTTGGGAGAGTAACAACAACAACAACAAATACCCTTGCAAGACAGAGTCCACTGTAATGTGTTGAGAAACACTAAACATGAAAAGACTGTGATCCAATCCGTAGCAATAAGTTGTCATGGCTAGATGTTGGAGATCACTATTAACTGGGAGTGTGACATCATGAATGGGTTTTTAAAGCACTATACAATTCCTAAATTGGTACTCTCCATTACAGTCTGAAGGGGCAGGAAGGGCGTGAAATGATAGAGACAATAACATCAAAAACCTGCAGAGTCCGCTGACATGTATTGAGAAGCACTAAACATGACACATTTAAACCACAAACCAGACCACAGCAGTAGTTGTCAAGGATACATACCTGAGATCGCTCAAAACACTTGCACAACCCATGTGCTTACCTCCCAGATGTCCACATGCAGTGTGCCCATCCCCTCACACACTGCAGGTGGCAATGCTCAGAGGTCGGTGAAATGTGCCACCACGCCCACAGCTATAGTCATGGATGTGGATGTATGCCAGGGTGCACCACTCCTGACCATGGAGCACATCTGGAGATGATTGGAGTGGTAGGACTTCGGATGCTATCAATACATCCGGCTTAAGCACACATCATTGTGAATCTTCTCTCATGTAACACACACATCTGCTTCTATCCCCACTCATCCAGCACACTGGTCACTTCACTAGACCCTGCTGCCGTTGGCAAGATCAGATAGGTCGGCGCATTCTTTGTATATAATCCCCCATCACAGGCTGAGCTAATCCGTTAATTCCAATCGCCGACTCCTTGTGACAACCGTTGCTGTATTCTGTATTCTGTGGTGAAAAAAAAAAAAAAAAAAAAGGAAACAGCTGCAGCTGGGATTTATACGGTATTTCTAACGTCTAACCAATTCTGCGCAAAAATAAAATCTCCCCACCCCCCCCCCCCCCTCCAGCTTAAAAAAAAATCAGTTTTACCCAATCGGAGACAGCGAAGCCGTTTTTTACGCGCAATGTAGATTTCTTTTTTTTTTTTTATAGAAGTCATTTTCGAAGACAAGAAGTCAGGGCATGTACGCGTTTTCACATCGCTAACATATCATCACTTGTGACAATCCTGAAACATTCTGGCAAAGGTATAAGTATTCTTTCATCAGGTATAAATAAATTTTTTTATCTGTTATGTCATCCATCACAGGACTAAAATATAAAACTCATTTTTGGCTCATGATGGAATGCTAAGAGCATGATGCACCTCTGTCACAGGATGCCTCTTCACTGTCGAAATCTCTTAAAGTAACCAAATGTGTCACCACAAATGAAGACTCTTAAGGTAATACAGCACAGAGAAGATGTAAATATCGGGTTTACGCTATGTATCACGTTATGAATTCGGTAATACATCCGATTTTATTACAATGCTTGTCTCCCCCTGTATAGGTGGCAGATTGAAATTTGGTTAAAAGATATCGCCATAACAAAAAAAAAAAAAAAAAAAAAAAATTGCCTGATTAACGCTCCAACTAAAGAATCATATCCGTGGTTCCCTAACTACAGCTTCCACCCTCCAGGTGGCATGTCATTTATATCAGATTGTTAGGTTAGTTAATTAAATTGATAATAATTTTTCTTTTTCAGCAATAGGATTACACTCGCCAGGTAGCATGATAGAGATCCCTGGAGGAAAGACAACGTTCTTTTCGAGGAACACTACTGAGAACCATCATTTGAAGCTGACTGTTGAAGAATACTACAGCAAGCAACATACAGTTCGCATAAGGGCTCCACTATTAAAAACATGATCACAACAACTTAGTTACTGTCACACTCCATAAAAGTGGTCTTTTTTCTACAGGCAAACACAAGAGTGGCTGATAGTGTTAGGTTATCAGGCAGAAATGCTATCTGCAATTTGCAATCAAGTATGTCCATTCAACAACATACTTGCATTGGATCGTAGGAAGATGTCTTTTAATGATTACAGCCACTTATGAATCAAATTCGTGCCACTCTCATATCTTTAAAAGAGTCACCTTTGGCTACTCCACCTGCTAAGAACCCCATACAGAAAATCTCTAGTGTGATTTTTAGACAGTCTCTCTGCAGCTTGTAACTGTTCCCGAGCCTCTGCCCCCCTCCCGCCCCCCCCCTCCCCCACCTTTCCCGCAGGCAGCTTTGTCCATGTAATCATTCCAGTTTAAGTCAGAATTGAGTCAGAATTGAATGGTAGTTCGAGAGTGCTATATCTAAGGCCTTTCGCTTCCTGTGGAGAAACAGGGCGAGCTGAGATAATGCGACGGGGCTGTGTTTTGACCACTCGGTGGAAATGGGTGCATGTTGTCGTAGCTCTGCCAACCGTGTACAATGTATAAGGCCAGCGCCAAACAAAGCTGTGTAGAATTCTTCTGCAGTCAGCTTCAAATGTTGGTTCTCAGTAGTGCTCCTCGAAAAGAACATTGTCTTCCTTCCTGGGATCCCCCTTGTGGTACCTGGTGAGTGTAATTCTACTACCGAAAAAGAAAAATTGCACCCTGGGCAAAGCGAGTATCATGATCTAATTATTTAACTAGCCTATCAAATTGATATAAATGACATCCCACCTGGCAGGTGGAAGCCATAACTAGGGCACCACAGATATGATTCTTGAGTTGGAGCATTAATCAGGCTTTTTTCTTTGGTTGTAGTGATATCTTTTAACGAAATTTCAAACTTCCACCTACACACGGACAGACTACCATTATAATAAAATCAGATGTATTACCAAGTTTATAGCGTGATACGTAGCACAAGCTGATATTTACATTATCTCTGTGCTGTTACATTAAGAGTCTTCATACATAGTGAGACATTTGGTTACTTTAAGGGAGAGTTAGAAAGTAATGAGGCATCTTGTGAAGAGATACAGCATGCTTCAGCACTCCATCATCAGCCAAAAATGAGTTTAATATTCTGCTGTTGTGATGCACGACGTAATAGGAAAGAAAAAATTTATTTCTACCTGACGAGAGAATACTTTCAGGAAATGTAGCCTATGCCATACTGTTACAGGATTTTTGTAACAAGTAACGATACGTCAGCGATGTGAAAACAAATGTATGCCCCGTTGTCTTGTGTTCGAAAATAACGTGTGTAAAAGAGAGAAATCTACATTTCGCATGAGAAATTTGAAGTTTATGGTCTACAGCATCACTGTCACGGATTGGGTAAAGTGGATTTTTTAAACGCTAATGTGTACATCAGGGTGAAATTGGTTAGAACTACTGTATACATCCAAGCTGCAACTGTTTGTTTTGCAGTGGAGCGCAGCTGACGGCAAGGGTGACCATGAGGAGTTGACGACAAGATGTAATGGACGAGCTCACGCTGTGATGGTTGCTTAGTTACAAAGAATTCGCCTACCTGTCTGATCTTGCCCACTGTAGCATGGTCTAGCTAAGTGACCAGTGTGCTGGGGAGAGGGGACAGAAGGGGATGTGTGTGTTACTGAGAGAAGATTCAAAATGACGGTTGTTTGCGCTGGATGAATTGACAGCATCCGAATTTCTACCACTCAGTCATGGCCAGGGGTGGTGAACACTGGCATACATGTTCTTCCACTACTGCAGCTGCGGCAGTTGTTTTCACCGACCTCTGGGCATTGGCGCTGGCAGTGTACGAGGGGAGAGGCAGGCTACGTGTGGACATCTGGGAGATGAGCGCATGGGATGTGCGAATTTTTTCAGTGATCCCTGGCGTCTAACCATGACAGTTACTGCTATGGATTGGATTTTGGTTTAAGTGTGTCGTGCTTTGTGTTGCTCAACACATGGCAGTGGAATCTGTGTTCACAGGTATTTGTTGTTGTTGCCTCTATCGTTTCACGCAGTAGGCCCTTCCTGTTCCTTCCAGATGTAGCGGAAAGAACCAATTCAGGAATTCTATAGCGCTTTAAAAAAGAAAATACACTTAGCAGACCTGTAGTTCAAAAATCAAATGGCTCTGAGCACTATGGGACTTAACTTCTGAGGTCATCAGTCCCCTAGAACTTAGAACTACTTAAACCTAACTAACCTAAGGACATCACACACATCCATGCCCGAGGCAGGATTCGAACCTGCGACCGCAGTGGTCGCGTGGTTCCAGCCTAGAACCGCTCGGCCACTCCGGCCGGAAGACCTGTAGTGGTTGGAAATTCCATAACCGTGATGGTATAAATTCTCGTCGAAATTTGAAATTCCAACTGTCATTTCATACATCACCACTTCCATTTGTGACATCAAATAACAACAGGATTGAATTATTTACTGAAATTTCTAGCCTAGAACATAGCACTATTGTTTATGCACACAAACTGCTGTGCACTGTCGATTTTTTTTAGTAGTTTTAAGCTCTGTGTATGTGTGTGTGTGTGTGTGTGTGTGTGTGTGTGTGTGTGCGCGTCAATTTATTTCCCGACAAATTCCGGAAATAAACTATATTCCATACACTACCTTATATCCCTGTAATTGTTTAAATAAACGTATCTAAATTGTTTAAGCAATATTCCATACACTGCAACTGATTTACCACAAACTTATTTAAATAAATAAATAAAGTATATTCCACTATACTCCTACGTTCCTTATATGAAATAAATTGTTTATATAAACAGTATTCCACACGTTGTCTAAATTGTTTAAACAATATTCCACACACTGCAATCGATTCCCTGCCAAATAGCCAATCAGCCTAGACTTTTCCCAAGAATTTCCAGGTGGGGGAGGGGAGTGTTAGCGGTGTGAGGTTTCCCAGAGGAGAAAGGGTTTGTTAATTGATCAATTTATTTAATTCCTCAATCAAATTGATATCAAAAGTGTGCTTGTATCAGCGAGGGGAGTTCCCAGATGGGTGAGGGAGGAGGAGGGTGTTATGTAAGGGATGGGTGGTTTCTCTGAAGGTTATAATCCACTTAACAGATCAATAGGTTACGGACCTGTGAATCAAAAGGATGAGTTATCCCCAGGGGGTCTTAAACCACTTAGCAGAACAATAGGGTAAGGACCTGTCAATCAAAAGGATGAAGTATCTGAAGGGGTCATATTCCACTTAGCACAAGAACAGGTTAAGCACATGTCAGTTCAAAAGAGAACAATAGGTTTGCCCCTGAATGTATCCTTGTCCCCGATATATTCAACCCACAATGTCTGCTAATGATGGTCTTGCATCCCTACTGATAGGAATTAACAGTCTTTGAATGTGGAATGCTAGTTTGAGCTAGACACATGCGACATTCCATCTCCGAAATTGTAAGGGAATTCAATTTCATGAGAACCACAGTGTCAACTCATAAACATGATTGTACTTTATTGTTTGTCAGGATAAATCTACCAAAGGTTTGTGATACGAAGTGACATAACAGAATCTTAATTAATGTTTAAAATATCTGTCAAGCCAAAAGATGAATTCCCTGTCTGGAGCCGTGATTCCATGTTTTAATTATGTAGTATCACATTAAATGCGTCTGGGACGTTTTCTTTTAAGTTTTAAAAGTATTGTCGTAGATGTTAAAAATTCACATTTACAAATTTGCAGGGCTATTTATGTGTGATTATGATTTTTTTGTGGCGCTATGAGAAATTATTTCGTTTTCTTTTCAGTCCGTTTCAAACATGTGTTATATTAAAAAAGCTTTTTGATGTAAATAGTTCTTGTTTAGCTGTTGCCAAGAAAGAAACACGTAGATCGCACAGGACCTGACAGAATCAAATGGTGGAAACTCAAGGATAAGAAGCCTACATCATATCCCGAATTACTTTGCCACCAGTTGCTACAGTTGAAGAAAGCTGGGAGGAAATGAAAGAGTCCGCTGACGAAGCTGCACATGCAATTCTTGGGGCAACAAAACCAGGACAACAGGGGATCGATAGAGACACGTGGCTTTGGAATGACACCGCCAAAGACGCGGTACACACAAAGAAACGATTGTATCACGAGTTTCTTGCCAATAAAATACCAGAGCGATGGAATGCATATAGAGCAGCCTGAAGAGACTGAAGAGATGCAAAACAGGTTATAGCAGCAACAAAATCCTCACGTTACGCTGATCTGTACGCAAAACTTGACACACATGAAGGAGAGCGAGACTTATATCGACTTGCTAAAGCAATACATCGCAATTCGGAAGATGTTCATCGGTTATACAGAGTCAATGATGAGACCGGTTATCTGTTAGTTGCCTGGAAGAAGGCCAGAGAACGATGGCGCAGGTACTTCAAGAAGATCTCAAAAAAAGAATTGTCCCATCCACCAATACCCACCGGCCTTGTTGTTGACGGCCCGCAAGGCAAATGGCAATCGAAGAGATCAAGACAGCTTTGAGGAAAATGAAGCCTGGGAAAGCCACCGACCCAGATAACCTTCCAGGAGAGTTATGGTGTTCCCATCATTGGAAGGCAGCATCATTGGAAGGCAGCCGAATGGTTAACAGAACTCGTCAAGAAGATCATTGACGAGGGACAAACACCAACTGATTGGCAATAGAGCACCACTGTGCCTATCTTTAAGAAGAAGGGAGTGCACCAACTAATGTTCAGTTCGACTTCCCTGCCACGCCTTGAAAATCTTTGAGCGTGTTCTGCACCAAAGGATCCGTGAGATCATAGAGATTTCCAGAAACCAAGCTGGTTTTGTGAAGAACTGCGGCACAACTGATGCAATCCATGCTGCAAAACTCTTAGTCGAGAAACATCATGAGAAAGCCAAGCCGCTGCATCTAGCATTCCTGGATATCGAAAAGGCCTTTGATCGGGTGTCACACAGTCTCAGCTGGCTATCAATTTGACAGCAAGATGGGCCAGAGCAGCTTATTAACTTGGTGCAGTTATTTTATGCACAGCCAAGAAGTTATGTCTGTGCAACATCACGACTATCCAAGGACTTCCCCACCACAGTTGGTATCCATCAAGGTTCTGCATTATCATCACTTCTGTTCATTCTCGTAATGGATACCGTGACAGCTGACCTGCACGGGCCATTACTATGGAACCTTCTTTATACTGACAACGTTATGCTGGCAGCAGAAAACAAGCTTGATCTGCAGAGCCAAACTGAGAAATGGAGTGACCGGTTGCCGCAACACGGTTTGCGCCTTAATTTGAAGAAAAGCGAGTACATGACATCAGACAGACATG
The DNA here is from genome assembly GCF_021461395.2 of Schistocerca americana. Classification (NCBI taxonomy): domain Eukaryota; kingdom Metazoa; phylum Arthropoda; class Insecta; order Orthoptera; family Acrididae; genus Schistocerca; species Schistocerca americana. Next base: position 312,487,646 of record NC_060120.1, on the reverse strand, counting down.
AAATGGGAACCATCTTGATTAATGGTGAAGATCTGACTCGTGTGAGTAAGTTTAAGTACCTCGATTCCACCATCACTGTTGACGGCCGACTCACCGAAGAGGTCAACACCAGAACTCAGGCAGCCTGTATGAAGTGGCAAACAACAACGGGAGTCACTTACGACCGCAGGATGAAAGATAATTTAAAATCAAAAATATATCGCACTGTCATCCCTTGTATGGTTGTGAGTGCTGACCGACTACAGTTGAGACAGAACGCTGCCTAAGTGTAATGGAAACTAAGATGCTAAAGTGGACAGCGGGCCTCAGTAAGTTAGATCACGTTTCTAATGACAGCATTAGGAAACAGTTTGGTGTTGCACAGATGCAAGACAAGAAGCGTGAGAGTCGTTTTCGATGGTTTGGGCTTGTTATACAGGCCGGTGATGACTCTACTGCCACGGCGGATTACAAACTTGAAGTCGTCGGCAGAAGACCCAATGGACGACCTAAGCAACGTTGGGCTGATACAATTCATAAAGACCTTAAATGCGTGAACATCCACCCAGAAGCAGACCATGATAGAGCGAAATGGAGACAACGGACCCATGTAGCGGACCCCGCAGGCATGCAGGACAAACGCTTTTTTTAGATGTAGTTGCGGAAAGTGTATTTCATTTACTTTCATTTAATTCATTTAGTAATCAAATTGGTGCACCCCTTTTAATTAATCTTGGATAAATTCATGCACTACATCACATACTAATTTAAATTAATATTTCATTATTGAGAAACCTGAGGTAAGAAGATCCCTTTTCTTATTCAAATCAGGAAATACTAAACGCAAGAAAAGTAGAATATAGGTTACAAAATCCCTCTACATACCTGTTACACATATATACTACCCATAGACATCTATAACCTGGGTATCTAATTTTATCTCATAGTCTAGTAAATCTGATAAGTAAGTATTGTTATTTGGATAGAAAGAAGTAACGATATATTATATGGAAGGCTCTTGATTACTAGTGGATGGGAAGGTAACTCCGAAATATCCGTCACCTTCAGGGTCTTTCAAAGAGGGACCGACCCTAATTAAAGCAGTTTCTGCCACAGCTGAACTCATCTTCAGCAGACTCCTGGAGGTTAATGGGGAGAAAAAGTTATTAATTATAGGATCTCTAGCTTTCTACAAAACTCAGCTAGTCTAACGAGGACTCAGACCATACCACTGGCAACGTCAATAGCCCAGAACATGTGCAGCATTTCATAGGGTAGATCACAGGATGTATGGAAGGTGGAACTTTCAGTGCGGAAATGAGGAACAAATGTTGATAACGCAATAACACTACTTTTGTTATGTCGCTTCATTGGGTTCTGGATGGTAGTCGTTTTCCAGAATTTGGCAGCTCTGTTCTTATTTTCCCAAAACATATACTGGATCGTCCGGCTTGAACGCATTTTTTTTTCTTTTTACAATCCGTAACTTACTGTAAACCCCACGTCACCATGGAACAGTTGCTCCCGTTAATGTACCCGAGTAACGTCCGTAACGACACTGAACAAGAGAGCAAGAGATCCTAAAGTAGGGGGTCCATTCGTCCCGCTTTTTCCATGGCAGTCCCCTTTTTATCCCAAAATGCCCCGCTGCCCATAAATTGGTTTTACTCTCAAATATCCCGCATTTTTATGATTGCTCTTGGCTAAAGTATTTGTTTGGTTTGCAATGTACTGCGTTCTGCGCAAATATAAACGGTAGAAAGCGTCAATTATACAACTTGCTCTTCAATCTTTATTTATGTTCTGTTAATGTTTTGCACTGTTGGTAGTACCGATTCATGATGACTGTTTCATAATTCCAAAACGAAAGCGTAATTTTAACAGCAATGTAAAAAATCAGTTTACTTTTACCTCCGGCAGGGGAGAAACTAGAAATTACGTTGCGCTTATCAAACTTTGCTGTTGAAGATCGTGGATAGTCTGACACCGTGAAGAGGTAACCGTACCAGCTGGTCAATTTTTGATATTATATACATTCTAAGACATTAAAAAGAAAAAGAGGAAAACAACGACGAAACATAGCATGTGTGTTTTGAAAATGCAATATTTGATAAATTACCGTGACAGCGCAGCAGAATAATTGTGAAAAGTCACTTGGAATCATCTGAGTGCGTGATGCAAAGGCAAACGTCTATGTTAGTTCAAAATTATCTAGAAAACGTGTGTCCCTTTCTGTCTTTAAGTGCCCTAGATATTTTCCAGAGCTTTTTAAAATAAATTTTTTTAAATAAATTTTTAATAAAAGGTAACTGAATATCCCGTCCTGATGGCGAAATGAAGTTACGCTATTCTCGTTTGATAATCTGTGGATGAGAAGTGGCAGTAAAGGTAGCAGCACACATTATTTCGTTTGTGGAACGAAATGGGCCTGTAGAAACTCTGTGACTCTTTATACGCGCATAAAGGGGTAACCGTATCAGCTGGTCAATTTTTGACATTATATGCATTGTAAGACATTAAAAAGAAAAAAAGGGAAAACAACTCACCACGAATAAATTATCCGAATGGAACGGAAATCGGTTTATGTGATGAAAATGTACAGGTGAACAAACGATCACAATTTCAGAAGAAAATGGATGATTTATTCAAGAGAATGAGCCTCCCAAGTCGATCAAAGGCAGTAACTCGTTGGTTCGCCTCTGGTCCTCACGGAAGCAGTTATTCGGATTGGCGTTGATTGATAGAGTTAATGGATGTCCTCCTGAGGGATATCGTGCCGATTTCTGAGCTGATCGCTTGTCCCTACCCTTAATGTTCCAAACGTTCTCAGTGGACGAGACATTTGGCGACCTTGCTAGCCAAGGGAGGGTTTGGCAAGCACGAAGACAAACAGTAGAAACTCTCGCCACGTGCGAGCTGTTGTTATCTTCCTGAGATGTAAGCTCAGGATGGCTTGCCATGAAGGGTAACAAAACGGGGGCCTATAATATCGTCGACGTACCGATGTGGTGTAAGGCTGCCGCGGACTACAGCCTAAGTGATCCTGCTATGAAAAGGAGTGGCACCTCAGACAATCACTCCTCGTTGTCGGGTCGTACGATGGGCTTCAATTCAGGTTTGTATCCCACCACTGTTCAGTGCATCATCATACTTATCTTCAGGCTGGATTCTCATTGAATGAACTATAACTGTCTTGAGTGATGAATCCCGCTTCGAAGTGAGCCCCACCAGCGAAGACGGATCTGTAGACGCCCCTGACAGCAGTGTGGTACCTGCGTGACTGTCGTCCGCCATGGAGCCGGACAAGCAGGAGTGATGGTCTGCCGTGCCATTTCTTTTCACAGTAGGACCGCTTTGGTTGCCATCCACGACACCCTTACAACACACGGTACTTTACGTCCACTTTCGTAACCCTTCACGGGAAGCCATCCTGAGCTTACATTTCAGCAATATAATGGCCGCCCGCACACTACGAGAGTCTACTGCTTGTCTTCGTGCTTACCAAGCCCTACTTTTGCAAGAAATGGCGACGAATCTGTCACTAATTGAGAACGAACTATGGGCAGAACCATACAAATAGCTCGGTATTTTGACAATTTGAAGCTTTGATTGGACAGAATTTGGCACGATATCCCTCAAAAGAATATCTAACAATTCCATGAATCATGGCCAAGCCGAAGAACTGCTTGCATATGGGACACGGGTGGCCCAACGCCTTATTGACTTGCTCAGTTTGTGAAGCTCTTTCTCTTGAATAAACCAACCAGTTTTTTTCTGAAACCGTAATAATGTTTGTCTGTACAAGTGCATCGCAGCCGTTTTTCCGTCCCATTCGGATAAGTCCTTCGTTGTAGATAGTCTTATTTTGTCTTTTTTCTTCTTCTTAGAGTGTGTATTCCTGTATGTATGTAATCATAAATAGTAAATAAATTTTATATTTGAAAGTGAATGGTAATTATTTATTTCCCCTTATCAAGTCCTTTGATCTATGCCACTTCGAGAATTTCATTAACTGTCTAATCTTTCTCATTCACCCCGCACTATAACTAAATTGATTTATTCCGTAATTACCCGTTCTGTGTGAAAAATGAAGGGAAGAAAAGAATCTATTACGACTTCACTCAGCATAGCCAGAAGACAAAACAAGTAAACGGCTTCCCTACGTACCGCATAATACGACCTCAAAAACTGAGCAGCAGGAAGCATGAAAGGAAGGACGGAAGACAGATAAATATGTTAAGAGCTCAGCTGCCAGTGGCACTTGTAACACCATTATCGATTGTAGTAGTTTATAAAGTGTTATTATGTGTATGTAACTATAGAGTGATTGCTCTGTACTAGTTAAGATCTTTAATTGTCAGAGGGAAAGTGGAAGTTTATGATGTATATATTGTAAAGATTTAGTAATGTTTAAAAATAATGAAACTTTATAAAATATGTATGCTCGTAAAAGAGAAATTGTACTTTGAATACTGGTCCATACTTAGGGAAATTGTGTTATATAAAGGAAAAGGTATAAGGACCCCCGTCCGCTGCGGAAGGGGTAGAGCGTGTGGGAAAAGGTGGGTTTGGCGGTCGATCTTGGCGCAAGAGAGAGAGCACGCTACGCAGTCAGTGGCCAGGAGTTGTACAGTCAACACCATAGGTGCCAAGTGAGGCATTCGGAATCCGATTTATGTTGAAATTGCCTCGGATGTGGCTTCGGCTGTAATGTGGTGCTCTTGTATTATCGAATGGCTCTGAAATGATTAACACGTCGCCAAGAAGAAATCTGAAAAGAGCCTTTAAGCTGCAAGAGGTGAGACCAGATAGCTGCCACGTGCTTGCCGCTACTATTGCACGACTGCTCCGCTAACTTCAGGAAATCAGATATGTACTTTAGAGTGGACCAGTACATTTGTGTGTGTTTTTTCAACAACAATTGCAGTGATAACAATATGTGTTTGAACTTTGAAATTGCCCTGATCATGAAATTTATGCAGGGTCCAATCCTAAACGTGCGAAAGACCGAGTATAAGCAGTGATTTGTTTCTACTTTTCATGTGCCAAAGTTTCAGTAGTTTCAGTGCTAAAGTGTGTAAATGATGCTAGTTAAGCCACCTGTTTCACAGCTGATGAAAGCGGCACATAATTTGAACTTTCATGAAACTTAACTTTGTTGTTACTATTACTAGGAACTTATTTCTGGAGTTTTGTTTCAAAATATTAATGGAGTAAATTGCTATATAGAGTTGAAATATAAACAAATTCAAGAGGGGCTAGAAATTCACATTAGTGTAATGCAATTGTCTCTGATACAGTTACAGAATTTACCTATAGTGTAAATGATAGTTTATGGGCCCCTGCCATATTCTTTCCCACTATGAGAAAAGCAAACTAAAGATTTGTTTCTGTTGCTATTAAAAGAAATTTGTGAAAATGCTAATAACGAAGGCGTAATAAGAATAGGTGTACGATTATTTAATTTCATTTGTGGTATGTATGTGTTAGCTGAAATTAGAACTCTTTCCATGCCCAATTTCAGTCCAGTGTGTCTTTAGTAACATCTTAATGTTGAATTAGTACTGAATTAATTAATGATTGCAAGAGCGTCTTTTATTTCTATGAGTGAAGTATTATCTAGTGCTCTATGTTTGCTGGTTTGTGTAAAAACCTATCTACTGCAAACCACTACGTAGTTAGTTGGTTCGTTCATTAGTTGTGTGTATCCGTTTCACTGTTTAAAAGGAGGATTAACGGAAGTCTCTTCAGTAATCCATGTTCATTTTTCTTTAAACTTAATGTTCCCACACTATTATGCCTAATTAGGCTGGCAACCGTTTAGTATTTCATTATTTCCTAAATTAAAGTCTTTGAGCTTTCTATTAATTGCCACAGTCACGAAATTCATGTTCGATACCCTCTATCCAGTAGGTAAAAACAAAGTCAAATACAAAATTCCTCCAGGAGGGTAACGCTAGTTTTCAGGACGTCATTCTTAGCGCTAACTTGCACCAAATACGTTATAAACTATTTCATCTGTGTAGGGTGAAGAGGGAATTTGACAGGGATATTGTTAAAGAAACCGTTCTGACATTGAACTGGCTCGACTTGGGAGGAACAGCACGTAAGCCAAATTTATATGACTAGAAGTAGACTTGAACACCGCTTTTTCTAAAATGTGCACTAGTGTCTGATCATTGTACCACCTAGATCTGTCTAAAACTTGGAAGTCTGTTCTAAAAATTAAATTATTTTACGCTGTTACTGAATGTATCATCAGTACCCAGGACGTTGAGAATGTGATGAATGGAACCTGCATAAAGTTGCCCAGATGCAGATCGTGCAATAGGTGACCAGCCGTCAGGGAGTACTTCATCAACCAACTCAAGGCCTATTTCACTTCCTCTTCACTTTTCTGAGCTGCTAATATAAAAGGCGATCAAAAAGGTTGCGTTCAAAGGCCGTACAATCCAGAATCTGTTGGACAGTCAGGCAAGACTGCTGGGAGCATTGGCGCCGCACCGATACCCAAGGTTGAAGATATCCATTTCATAAAACACCGTGCCGTGCTGCGTGAAGAGCGTAACTGCCTGCTGCACATCCTCGTCCGACAGGAGTCGTCTGCCCTTTTTTAAGGGACCGCAGGCGTGATAATCACATGGGATGAGAGCAGAACTATAGGATGGGTGCTTTAGTGTATTCCATTTGAGTTCTGCTTTACGACATTTTCAAAAATGGTGCAAATGGCTCTGAGCACTATGGGACTTAACATCTGTGGTCATCAGTCCCCTATAACTTAGAACTACTTAAACCTAACTAACCTAAGGTCATCACACACATCCATGCCCGAGGCAGGATTCGAACCTGCGACCGTAGCAGTCGCGCGGTTCCGGACTGAGCGCCTAGAACCGCTAGACCACCGCGGCCGGTGACATTTTCAATTTAGGGACGCGCAATATAATGAATCAACACGGAACTTAGCACACCATTCCATAACAATGGTTTTCGTCAGGCATGGTGGCAAATATACATTCCCCATTGTCCAATGGATGTCTATCGGTGTTTGTCCTTCGGCAGCCAAGAAAAGAGTAACAGCACATTGGTCCTGTTAGGATCCATTTGATAATAACGTCGTCATAGTTCACGTTTCCGCATTTACTGAATGCTCGTCAGAAAGGCAGGTTTGGCACGCTAATTCTTTGCCTACATGTCGATGCTTACACACGTGCATCATGATCGCTTTACGTTGCGCGTATGCTGCAGTAACGCTCTCAGACAGATCTTTTTAATGGAAATACATTTTCGTGGATACATACTGAATCTCAACTTCATGTTCGATAAGCAGAAGAGCTAAAGTAATTAATTAAAATTTGTGCCAAGGCCGCCATTTGAACCTATGTCGCCTGCTTACGAGGCAGGTTTGTTATCCACTACACCACCCTGCGATACTGACTATCCAAGAAGGGTAAAATCAAGACAGGCTGAGGTGTGAATTCAAGGCGGCCTCTGTGGCCGAGCAGTTCTAGGAGCTTCAGTTCGGAACCGCGCTGCTGCTACAGTTGCAGGTTCGAATCCTGCCTCGGGCATGGCTGTGTGTGATGTCCTTAGGTTGGTTAGGTTTAAATAGTTCTAAGTGTAGGGGACTGATGACCTCCGATGTCAAGTCCCATAGTGCTTAGAGCCATTTTTTTGTGAATTCAAGTTTGTGTTAGGGCACTGGAATCAGTAGTTCTTGTAGCTATGTAGCCGGTATGCTAGGATTATGTAGTGGATAACACATGAAGCTAGTAAGCAAGAGAACCAGTTTCAAGCCACAACCTTGGCACGTATTTTAATTTATTACTTCAGCTTGTAATCTTACGGACGGCTCTGCTCCATCAAATAACGATTCAAAGGAAAAAATAAGGAAAGCGTGTAAGGAAACAGAAATGGAAAAAAGAGAGGAGAGAATTTAGGGGGGGGGGGGGGGGAGGGTATTGGGAAAAAACGAGAAAAACGGATAGAAGTGGAAAGACAAAATTGAAAGGAAGAATGATAGTGGGAAAGTAGATGGACTGGATGAAAAGTATTAGCAGCACTACCGCAACATGAAGGATTTACGTCACATCCTATTCCCGTTGTCTGCAGCTGACAGCATAAGGTCAGTTGAAACAATGCAGTAGCCGCGACGGCTGTGTTTGAGTCAGTTGCTGTGTGTACTGTCCGAAAGAGTGGGAGACCAGTTGAAACGCCCCAACAGTACGTTTAGGAAACACGAACAACGTGCTGGATCAAGTTTTAAGTGGACACGGTAGGAGCAAACCACAGTGTTCCTTCTGGCACTACATTCCATTATCTTTCATGACAATGGACGATGCCACACGGCGGACCCCGTGCAGGAGCTCCTGTATACGTGGCTGTGGGAGATACTGGAACATACATCATATTCACCCGATTTGAGTCAGTGCCATTACAATCTGTTCGCCAAAATAAAGGATACCTCTTCGTGGCACGTGCTACAGCGCAAGAGGAGATACCATGTGTGCCATAGGGCGGCCCTTGCAAGACATTGACAGAGATGGACATCTTCTATATCGGTCAAGGAATGTGATCGAAATGCGGCACGATTACATTGAGGGCGTGAGATGCGATGAATGTCTGTCAATAAAGTCTAGTACGAAATATAACCGAGTTCCCACTACTTCTATCCAACCCATGTATAAGGACAGGAAAAGGAAATAAAGAGGAAAATGGAATAATATAAAGCGGAATGAGAAGGGAGGCAGAAGGGTTGGGGGGGGGGGGGGAGGGAATAAAAGCAGAACGTGGAAAGGAAAATAGGGGAAAGGAAAAATAAGGAATAAAGGAAAGTAGGAAAAAGAAAATGTAAGTGGGTAAAAAATGAAAGGAAATAAGGAAGAGTGACAATGTGAAAGTGTTATGTGAAATGAATAGAATGGGAAAGAAATGAAGAGAACATGAATGAGAAAATGGTATAGGGAGGAATGCAAAACAGAAAGAAACAGAGCACACCAAAGGAAAAAGGTAAGAGAATAGAGTAAGGAGGCGGAAAGAAAACGAATAAGACGACATTAGGGAAGGAAGTAAAAGAAGAGAGATACGGAAATAGGTAATAAGGCTATAGATTTAGCGTCAACTTTGAGCAGTGCTTCGATGCAGTGGTCATTTCGATCTCGTTACTCTGGGACATGAATTTTCTGTCCTATTTCGTCGCTTTGGCTGCATCTCGCGAGGTACAATGTTTGTTTGTGTATGTGTGTGTGTGTGTGTGTGTGTGTGTGTGTGTGTGTGTGTGGGTGGGTGGGTGGGTGGGTGTGTGTGTGATGTGTGTGTCTCTGCGTGTTTGTGTGACGCTGTGGAACGGGCTGTTGCAGGCGGACATCGGGCCGAGCAGCACGAGCGACGATGAGACGATGGGTCCGCGGCGCGGCGGTCGTCTGCTGAGCGGGGGCGGCGGGGGCGTGCCGGCTCCGCCGTACAGCAAGCAGGACATCCGCGAGCAGTACTGCATCACCAGCAAGCAGCTGGACGTGTTCGAGCGCCACCGCGCCTCCTCCGGCGGCGACTGGCTGCTCGGCTGCCTCTCCTCCTACCAGGTTCGTCTCACCTCACCACGCAATGCACCTATAGCACGATTAAAATTACTTTATAGTTCACGCTCCACTAACTGCAGCTTGTTTCCTCCAATCACAGCGCTCAGCGTCAAGCCTGAATCTTTCGCTGTTGCCAAACTGCCTCAACAATTAGTTCACATCCAATTACTTTTCCGGCATTCTTTCTTGACGTGTCTGGATCTCGAATGCTGGGTCTGTCTCTTTTATTTTACTGTTCATGACAGATGATAACCGCACCAAAACAATACACACACACACACAAACCAACAATGCTAACTAAATGCACACGTTTCATACACAGTATTAACCAAACACTACTGGATCCTTCCACACAAGACGTGATTTAGTTTTTAATTTGTACAGTTACTATAATCATAGAGATTGGCTTCATTAGATACGCTCCGCATGACATTGAGTGAAGCAGAATTTTTGAAGGCTGCAGTTAATCATTGCGACTGGCATGCCAGAGTCTTAAATACAACAGCTTTCGGTTCAAATGGCTCTGAGCACTATGGGACTTAACATCTATGGTCATCAGTCCCCTAGAACTTAGAACTAATTAAACCTAAGTAACCTAAGGACATCACACATATCCATGCCCGAGGCAGGATTCGAACCTGCGACCGTAGCAGTCGCGCGGCTCCGGACTGAGCGCCTAGAACCGCTAGACCACCGCGGCCGGCAACAGCTTTAGGAAGTAGGTATAATGGCATAGAGTAGTGGCTAGCATACAAGACATACGTGTAGAAGAGTTCTGGTCCGAATCTTGTCAAATCTAATCAAAAGACTTTGACTATCATTTTTCTTCAGTTAATTCCCATAAATGTAATTCTTTTCTTTCTAGTACTTTGCCATGTCATTTTCATCATCATATTAACTTTTTATTTGCTCATATTTTTCTTCCTATCGTTCTTTTTTCGTTTGGAATCAGCTTGTGTTGCCTATAATCTGCATCCAGATGCCAACAAGGATTGCTCATCGATTGGTAATGCTGCAGCCCGTGCCGCCAGCGTGAGAGTAATTGGAGGTAATCAGTGACGGCGAGAAATTACAGTTCGCTTTCACCGCCAGGACTGAAGTAATGCTGCCGAAGCTGGCCAATGTTGCTCAGCCTCAGCGTTTGTGCAGTCGCCCGCCTTGTTGGGGTGTCGCCTATAACCGAGTGGTGGACGGTAACGGATGTGGCAACACTGCAGTTGCAAGTGAGAGACGTCAACTGTCAACTAATTTTAATCGGACTATAGTGATTGTCCTCAACACTGGCTTGATACTGCGCCAAGGGAGCGCTCCTTTCCTCAGAGTGAGCAGCAGTCCCGTATTTATGTCTGTTAAGTGATTTACATCAACAAACGTTTTAACCCGCCTGTCCCACCGAGCATCTTGATTGAATATCTCTCCACCAAAGGCCACTTTATAGAGTACGATCTGATCTGACATACTGCCGTCGATGGTTCAGATAAGTACACGCTGATACCGTGTAACCGCCACTACCCTTGATAATGGCCTGTGTTCGGCGAGGAAGAGAGTCCATAAGATTCTTCAGGTACGATTTATCAAACAGAAATCGGTCATTGATGATCAGATCCCGTAGAGTTTCCAAATTTCGGGGATATTGATTGCTTCGTTTCAGTCACGTTCATAGACTTTGACGATACGCTACAAGAATTTCACTGAAAAGTGTTTCAAATAATTTTTCCATTCTTTTATCGATTTTTTCATTCATTCATCAGACATACTATTAGTAGACGAATAAGTTTAACTTTATTTCGCTACACGTAGTAAACATTCGCATAGTAATCTTTTACCGACGTGGATAGATAAGTGGAAGACCAAAATACAAAATAAAAATAATAATCAGGTTTTGAATATGGAATACAAAAGTGTGAAGGCGCGATCCACTGAGTGACAGGATGCCTTAGAGTTCGTTCAACCGGAATAGTATCTGTGCAGCCCTGTAAATACGGAAGTTATCTTGGAAAGGGGATCGTCATGAATGTGTGGTGAAATGGTGACAGTTGGTTCAAATGGCTCTGAGCACTATGGGACTTAACAGTTGAGGCCATCAATCCCCTAGACTTATAACTACTTAAACCTAACTAACCTAAGGACATCACACACATCCATGGCGGAGGCAGGATTCGAACCTGCCACCGTAGCAGCAGCGCGGTTCCGGACTGAAGCACCTAGAACCGCTCGGCCACAGCGGCCGGCTGGTGACAGTTGGTCACCGAAAATAGCGATACAAATAATGTGCTTCATGTTCACAGTGTCCGCCTCCATAGCTAACGAGGAGAACACGGGAGGTACCATAACCCCAGTTCCCAGAGCTTAGTGGAAGAGGAATCAAAATAAACGAATACGTGTTTCGGCTTCTCTGTAGACACTCGCCCATTTCTAAGAAATCGACCGTCAAAGTTTCGACGTCATTTAGATGTAGTTTAGCGAGCAATAAGCTCAGCCCATTTGGTGGCACAGTGGCTAGTTCTGGGTTTCAAAATAAGTGTCATACACTATGTGATCAATAGTTTCCGGACACCTGGCTGAAAATGACTTACAATTTCGTGACGCCCTCCATCTGCAATGCTGGAATTCAGTATGGTGTTGGCCCACCCTTGGCCTTAATGACAGCTTCCACTTTCGCAGGCATACGCTCAATCAGGTGCTGGAAAGTTTCTTGGGGAATGGCTGCACTGACGAGATGTATCGATGTCGAGGCCTGGCGCGAAGTCTGCATTCCAGAACATCCCAAAGGTGTTCTATAGGATTCACGTCATGACTCTGTGCAGGCCAGTCCATTACAGGGAATTTATCGTCGTGTAACCACTCCGCCACAGGCCGTGCATTATGAACAGGTGCTCGATCGTGTTGAAAGAGGCAATCACCATCCCCGAAGTGCTCTTCAACAGTGGGGAGCAATAAGGTGCTTAAAACATCAATGTAGGCCTGTGCTGTGATAGTGCCACGCAAAACAACAAGTGGTGCAAGCTCCCTCTATGAAAAACACGACCACACCATAACACCACCGCCTCCGAATTTCACTGTTGGCACTACACACGATGGCAGATGACGTTCACCGGGCATTGTGTTTCGTCACTCCATACAACGTTTTTCCACTGTTCAATCGTCCCATGTTTACGCTCTTTACACCAAGCGAGGAGTCGTTTGGCATTTACTGGCGTGATGTGTGGATTATGAGCAGCCACTCGACCATGAAAACCAAGTTTTCTCACCTCCCGCCTAACTATCACAGTACTTGCACTGGATCCTGATGCAGTTTGGAATTCCTGTGAGATGGTCTGGATAGATGTCTGCCTATTACACATTACGAACCTCTTCAACTGTCGGCGGTTCGTGTCAGTCAACAGACAAGGTCGGCCTGTACGCTTTTGCGCTGTACATGTCCCTTCACGTTTCCACTTCACTATCACATCGGAAGCAGTGGACCTAGGGATGTTTAGGAGTGTGTCAATCTCGCATACAGATGTATGACACAAGTGACACCCACTCACCCCCGAAGACCGTGAGTTTCGCGGAGCACCACATTCTGCTCTCTCACGACGTATAATGACTACTGAGGTCGCTGATATGGAGTACCTGGCAGGAGGTCGCCGCACAATGCACATGATATGAAAAACGTATGTTTTTGGGGGTGTCCGGATACATTTGATCACATAGTGTTTATTGATTACGTAATATATGTGTATAATATTTTCAAGGGTTACAATCTTTCTAAATTTTCATATTCTTGTATTCCATTTTTATATCAGTTCTCAGCTCTTACATTATATTTTCATGTTTATTGTTCAGGAAGATTTTTTGCTTTCCCTTGGATTATACCGATCGTAGAAACATTTGAAACGTAGAATTTTGGAACACCACGAGCACTGCGCGAAGGCAGGTTTACCCCAGTGACATTTCTTCGTAGGAATCTGACTCGGGAAAGAGACGGCATTCACACTGCTGAAGATTCCATGCGTTGGCAATAATACTGCGGCAAACCACGAGTGACGGATCACTTTCCAGAAAAGCGGCTCTTGCAATTGATTAGGAAATGCGATGATGTTGTTGTGGTCTTCAGTCCTGAGACTGGTTTGATGCAGCTCTCCATGCTACTCTTTCCTGTGCAGGCTTCTTCATCTCCAAGTACCTACTGCAGCCTACATCCTTCTGAATCTGTTTAGTGTATTCATCTCTTGGTCTCCCTCTACGACTTTTACCCTCCACGCTGCCCTCCAGTACCATATTGGTGATCCCTTGATGCCTCAGAACATGTCCTAGCAACCGATCCCTTCTTCTAGTCAAGTTGTGCCACAAACTCCTCTTCTCCCCAATTCTCTTCAATACGTCCTCATTAGTTAGGTGATCTATCCATCTAATCTTCAGCATTCTTCAGTAGCACCACATTTCGAATGCTTCCATTCTCTTCTTGTCTAAAGTATTTTTCATCCATGTTTCACTTCCATACATGGCTACACTCCATACAAATACTTTCAGAAACGACTAGCTGACACTTAAATCAATCCTCGATGTTAACAAACTGAATGCGATATGCTACAGGAATTTCACTGAAAAGTATTTCAAATAATTTTTCCATTCTTTTATCGATTTTTTCATTCATTCATCAGAAATACTATTACACTACTGGTCAGTAAAATTGCTACACCAAGAAGAAATCCAGATGATAAACGGGTATTCATTGGACAACTATATTATACTAGAACTGACATGTGATTACATTTTCACGCTATTTGGGTGCATAGATCCTGAGAAATCAGTACGCAGAACAACCACCACTGGCCGTAATAACGGCCTTGATATGCCTGGGCAGTGGGTCATCAGTGTTTGGATGGCGTCTACAGGTACAGCTGCCCATGCAGCTTCAACACGATACCACTGTTCATCAAGAGTAGTAACAGGGTATTGTGACGAGCCAGTTGCTCAGCCACCATTGACCAGACGTTTTCAGTTGGTGAGAGATCTGGAGAATGTGCCGGACAGGGCAGCAGTCGAACATTTTCTGTATCCAGAAAGGCCCACACAGGACCTGCAACATGCGGTCGTGCATTATCCTGCTTAAATGTAGGATTTCTCAGGGATCGAATGAGGGGCAGAGCCACGGGTCGTAACACATCTGAAATGTAACGTCCACTGTTCAAAGTGCCGTCAATGCGAACCAGAGGTGACCGAGACATGTAACCATTGGCACCCCGTACCATCACGCCCGATGATACACCAGCATGGCGACGACGAATACACGCTTCCAATGTGTGTTCACCGCAATGTCGCCAAACACGGATGCGACTATCATGATGCTGTAAACAGAACCTGGATTCATCCGAAAAAATCACGTTTTGCCATTCGTGCACCCAGGTTTATCGTTGAGTACACCATCGCAGGCGCTCCTGTCTGTGATGCAGCGTCAAGGGTAATCGCAGCCATGGTCTCCGAGCTGATAGTCCATGCTGTTGCAAACGTCGTGGAACTGTTCGTGCAGATGGTTGTTGTCTTGCAAACGTCCCCATCTGTTGACTCAGGAATCGAGACGTGGCTGCACGATCCGTTACAGCCATACGTATAAGATGCCTGTCATCTCGACTGCTAGTGATACGAGGCCGTTGGGATCCAGCACGGTGTTCCGTATTGCCCTCCTGAACCCACTGATTCCATATTCTGCTAATAGTCACTGGATCTCGACCAACGCGAGCAGCAATGTCGCGATACGATAAAGCGCAATCGCGATAGGCTACAATCCGACCTTTATCAAAGTCGGAAACGTGATGGTACGCATTTCTCCTCCTTACACGGGGCATCACAACAACGTTTCACCAGGCAACGCCGGTCAACTGCTGTTCGTGTATGAGAAATCGGTTGGAAACTTTCGTCGTGTCAGCACGTTGTAGGTGCCGCCACCGGCGCCAACTTTGTATGAATGCTCTGAAAAGCTAATCATTTGCATATCGCAGCATCTACTTCCTGTGGGTTAAATTTCGCGTCTGTAGCACGTCATCTTCGTGGTGTAGCAATTTTGATGGCCAGTAGTGTAGTATATGAGTAAGTTCAACGTTATTTCGCTATACGTTGGAAAACATTGGCTTGGTAATCTTTTACGGACATGGATAGATAAATGGAAAACCAAAATACAAAATAAAAATAATAATCATGTTTTGAATATGGAATGCAAAAGTGTGAAGGCGCGACCGACTGGGCCACCACTTCGGTTGATCTACTTACTGGCGTGAAGGTACGCACGGCACCTCTAAGGCTTTGACCGTCGTTTTCCAAGAAACGGTCGAATATTTACGGATAAACCGACATACGTGTTCCCACATTTCCTTATTTTGACTCTCCTTCCGCTGAGCGAAGTTTCTGGGAAATTTTCTGCAGTTTAAAATCTGGTTTCCAAGCCATTTTGAAGTTTTCCAGTGTCTTCATGTCTCTTAGTTGTATATATAACCTTCTTAAACAAAGTGTTAGCAATGATTCAGTTATGCACTGTACGGAAGTGCACCAAGCGGCTTTCCTTTTCATTCCTTCTCCCAAGTCCATGTTCTCCCGCTTCTCTTCTGTTTTTCAACTGCCGAATTCCAGTCTCCCATACCTGTACAACTTTCGTCTTTGTTAACTATCTATATAAATTATTTGATCTTATCATGCAATGTTTCAATCTCTTCATCATCTGCGGAGCTAGTAGGCGTGTAAACTTGTACTACTGTGGCGTGTGTGGGCTTTGTGTATATTTTGGCTGCATAATGTATTAACTAAAGTTGGTAATAAAGAATGGAAATGGAAAAATTAGCACCGACTAGCTTTTTAAAGAGGGTACAGTAAAGAAACATAGGGAATATTTAGTAGAATAAGAGTCCCGTCGCTATTTTCTCGTCAGGTATGGTGGGCTCCGAAGGGCTTCAAGCCATCAATCTCTGATCAACATCACTAGTATTGACACAAGACGTTCCTGGCGATTCACGGCGTCACTGAAATCATTAAGTCGTTGTGTCGCAGGAGAAGATATTTCCATGTTTTTGAGGCATCCTGTACGTCCGCACAAGTCAAGTCATTCGACATGAATAGAGAAAATGGTTCAAATGGCTCTAAGCGCTATGGGACTTAAAATCTGAGGTCATCAATCCCCTAGACTTTGAACTACTTAAACCTAACTAACCTAAGGAGATCAAACACATCCCTGCCCGAGGCAGGATTCGAACCTGCGACCGTAGCGGCCGCGCGGATAAGTAGGGATTCAGTTGGTATTCCGGACAATGGAATGAGAGCAAAAGCATTCTGATCCCACTCCACATTGACCTTAGATTGACCCTGACTTCCCCTTTTGACCTATCTCTTCCACTCCCTCCTCGTTATCCTTCGTCTCTTACATTTCTATAACCCCTCCACCTTCCCTATCCCATCCCTCGTTCTGCCTTCCCCCTGTCCTTTCCAACACCATGCCCCTTCCTAAACCACAGTCACCCGTCATAGCCTCACATCGCCCTCCACTTCCCTTCACGTATTTTATATTTAATATCTGTGCATTACGCTAATCAGAGAGCTCCTAAGCCAACTGCATCACACATATTTAGCTCGCCCAGTCATACTCCAGCACTTTACTGCCATGTTAGCATATTGGCTCACATAACCACATTTCTCGACTCCCCCCACTGGAGGTAGGTCAGTCAGAGAGCTTCATGTGGCGAGAATGGGTGAGGAGGCATGGCATCATTATCCTCCAGCCTACGTGTAGCCATATACTTACAAATGCTCTCTCTGAAAGCTATCATGTGATATATTTATTTAACCTGATCTGATTAGGGCTATCAGGCCCCCACTTACATCGGACCAGCATTTCACACATACAGTACTTTTTTACATCATAGTTACCAAAGAAATAATAATTTCAATGTGATAAATGGTATTAAGATAATATCAGTATGTGTACAGATAATGTGAGTAAATAACGCTGACTATGAACTAATAAAGTTAAGACTGGCAGTACTTGTACTACTGCTATTGCTGCCACTAATAATAATAATAATAATAATAATAAATGAGATTTTCGCTCTTCAGCGGAGTGTGTGCTGTTATGAAACTTTTCCTGGTAGATTAAAACTGTGTGCCGGACCGAGACCAACTCGGGACCTTTGCCTTTGGCGGGCAAGTGCTCGACCATCGTTTTTTTATTTTTTATTTTTTTATTGTTTTGTTCGGTATTGTTCGGTGCGTTTGGTCTGGGCGGACGTCATCACAAGATATCCGTTCAAGGTGATCCTTGTTTCCTTTACTCATTTTTATTACAGAGGGCGAGCAGTCCTGTGACCGAACACGCTGATCTACCGTGCCGGTACCATCTGAGCTACCCAAGCACGACTCACGCTCCCTTCTCACAGCTTTACTTCCTCCAGTACCTCGTCTCTTACCTTCCAAACTTCACAGAAGCTCTCCTACCATGTTCTGAAGGAGCCTTTTCATTGCTTCATTAACTAACTAGCCTAATACATGAGAACGCTTAAACTTTCATGGTTTGAAGAACCATGCTCATTAACAAAAACTACACCAGTGTGTACGAGAAATTGTAAGTATTCTTATCATTGATTATTAATTACGTAAAGCACAACAAACTACAACTCTTTAAATAAAAATTTTGCTTTCATAAGCAGTCCTTTAACCTACTCAAAAATATAACTGGCTGTGCAAATGACAACACAGCATTAAACTCAAGTTCAACCACTTTCTCATAATAAATTAGGAGATTCGGAATTAAATTGATTAGGATAGGATTCCTGTCGAGGTTTGTGATTTGGGATAATCACGGGGTTTTTAGCAACACCACAGTTATTATTATAAAATCAACCAAATTTCACAAGTGCCTGGTCCATTTACAGAGTGCCAAATACAAAGCAATTTAGTGGAAGGCTGCTGGCACTGGTGGGGTAATTTGCAGTGGCTGTTAACCTGGCGACGATTCAGTCATGGCAATATTGTTGGCGTCGCCCTATTACTGATCTTCTTGGCGTCGAAATAATATTTTTATAGGGCCAAAAACCATCCCTTGATAATGGAATAACCAAATGCAGCTTCCGAGGCCCATTAATACTGCCCCTAAGCTCTTCTGGCCTCAAAACTCCAGGAATATGAGCCACAATGATCCGGTACTGCTAGCGAGGTGTTAACCACAGTACTGCTCAGCCCAGACTCCTTACCCGTCACAAAGGACGAGTTGCCACCTGCGTGCCAACCACACCTTTTCCGCTTCGCCAGGTTACTTCCATAGCTGCGGGCCTTCCCCACATATTTTACATTCAACCCTATGTTCCCTAACTATGGGCCAAGTCATTTACAGTATATTACATAACAGTTATTCCATTAGTTATTTAAATTCACAAGCATAATTTAAACATCGTTCAAAAGTTTCACATAACTGAAACATGTATACATATTCAAAGAGTTTCCGTGATAGATACAACATTTTACAAAAGCAGCACTACAAACTTACATAGAAATATAGATACAGGTAGAAATAGGTCAAAAATAGGTGTTACAATGTGTCTCGCTGGTTTGATCTATGTTCAATGTTCGTATGTTTGGTGTCTACTGTCCTTCTTCATGTGTTACGTCCTCGATGTCGGTGCTGGAGGAGTCCTAAGTACTGGACTCCCCATCTGAACTAACCTAGTCATTTCTCTGACTTCTGCTACGATGCCTGTAACATCTCATTTGTTTATAGATCGGTTGTTCTGTCTTGGAGATGTGATCTCTTAGACCATTTAGTTGTTCCATTTGTGTGAGTCCCAGAGTGTGTATTGTCGTGTTTCTGTTGTGATTTCTGTTATACTTCGCCATGCGTGTGACCACCGCTCATGAGCTCAGAGGACCCATGTTCACTGCATTGACAGATGCCATCCGCAGAAATTAAGAAGTGCTCTAGGTGCACTGGATGTGGGCCATGCCATGTGCCTTTCAGTAATATATATGTTTTCTTGTGTGCTACAGTTGTTAGTTTTTGTTGAAGTAATTTTGTATAATGTTTAGGATACCACTGCCGTTGTTCATTTGTGACGACCGGTTGTGTGTGGAAACCACTACTAACACATCATTGGTGTATGCCATGACCTTGTCGGTGGTTGCGTCCTCGTCTATGAGATGCAAGTGGGCCACGATTGCGATGTCCCACAAGATAGGTCCGCAAATGCAGCCTTTTGGGCATCCCTTTGTGATATTTTTTACTACTTCCCGGTTTCCACCCGCCGGTCTTCCACTCCGTTTATGCAGTAATCGAGAAAACTGTTGGAGAAGGATGAGCGTAGCTGAACGTCATTCAGTCGAGCAAACAATTCAGACCACCAAAGATTATCGAAGGTGCCATAAATGTCGATTAATATAGCGATAGCATTATTAAGTTGAATGTCCCTATTATGTTCTCTGGGCCCATACTGAAGGGGGCTAAGGCCCTAGAGTTCTACACGTTCCTGTAGGCGGTACATAGGAGCCATTCTCGCATCTTAGCTAGGGAGCTGATGAGGGATACAGGTCTATAGAACACAGGTTCTGATGGTTCTTTGTTTGCAAATTTTTTATGGTAACAGTATTGGCTGTTTTCCATGATTCAGGCTCCCTCCCAAGCCTCAGAACGTCTGCCAGCTAAGATGTTATTAGCCAATGCTGCCTTCTCTCGTGCAGACGGGATTGTGACGATTTTAGTTATGTATTCCCTGTCTAGTTCATCTCTTAGTCTTTGTTTTGGTATTGTGTCCGTCGTGGATCATCGTCTGGTAGGAGATTGTTACGCAGAAATTGCACTCCGTTTCTTCATCCTTAGGGGATGGTACCAGTATTCTCCCTTAACGCGGCCAGAACTAAGGAAGACTTTATGTTTCTAACCAATATTTTATATGGTTAACCCAAAGTGTCAGTTTTTAATTACAGTGGTACTTGTTCCTCCCAGTTCTTTCTTCTTGTCTCGTCAACTTTTCCTTGAATAAGACTTTTGCGTCTCTGTAGTTCTGTGGTCTGATCTGTCTCTTTCTGGCTGTGATTGTCCCGTGCTAAAGTCTGCTTTTCTGTCTTGTGTCCTGTCTGAGTCTGGTTACTTCAGTGCTCAAGGGTGCTGTAGCCCTATGCCTATGTGTTACACACGGTTTAGCAACATTTTGCGCTGTTTTAATTTATGTGCCCTGTAGTCAGTGCTGCCAGTAATGTCTAAATCTAATTCCCGCTGTACGTGGGTCCTTAATTTACCCATCAGCTTTACCGAGTACAAATCGGTTGTATGTGGCGTGGTCCGTTGAACATCTATCAGGATGATGTTTTGGTCGCTGGTTGTGGCGTGTGGTATGACTAGCCAAGTCATTTTCATACTAATGCATGTGGCGTTGCCTAATGTGATGTCGAAGTTTATCGTTCCGCCACCACATTCTATATATCTTCGCGGATGGTCTCCTTTGTATAACACAAATAAATTAGTTCTCAGTACGGTCTCGTTAACAATTTGTCCTCTGTCATCAATTCTGTCTGCATTTCAGAGCATTGATCTGGCATTCGTATCTTTTATTTTTCGCCTAATGAGCTACATCTCCGAACGTTTCTGTATATGGTTCCATGGACTGTGCATATTGAGCGCACAGTGACGATAGCACCCAGATGTGTCCACCACTGTGTGCCTCAATTGTCGCAAGATGCCTATTGCAGAGTTGTCTGAGCTTGATGAGGCTGATGTTTCTATTGACAACAGTAAATGCAGCCATGGAATTGTGGACTTCGATGATTGCTGTTGCACGTCGTGAGAGATAGATCGTTGTTCATTTTTCGTATAAAGTTTCTGCAAACATAGAATGTCAGACTTTGTTCCTATTTTTTACAGGTCATAGAAGACCCTGCCATAAGCTCTGACCATTTCTTTGTATATCATCTCAATGTTAAACTTCACTTGTTTTCCAATTGCATAAGTATGAAACTAGTTCGTGGAGTTCGGGAGAACCTGTTGGTAAGTTTTCCGTGCGCATCAACATTCGGTCCGTCAGTTCCGTTCTGGTGAGCAGATTGAGACTCCCTTTGGGCGAGATTGACGGATGCGAAACCGGAGCGCAGTTTGACACAAGTCCCTATGTTTCAGCCTGCTTAATTTTAAGTTGGGTCCCAGTGTTTCATAATCCTATATGACTGCCGTTCTCTTTGTATGTTGATGTCCGTGTATGTTGTTGTGTCGCTGCATTTTTCGACTCCACAGTCGTGTAGCTGGTCAGTGCATTAGTGAAGAATTTGTCGTTATCTAACAGAGTTAGACTTCTCTTCGCAATTTCATTTTGTTTGTCTCGCGCTGTTTATCGTGCGATTATTTTTCGCAACTGCATTGCTGCATTGTTGCCAGTCTTATCATCATTCAGCTCATCATTGTTCATTGTTTGCCTTTTCATCTTTGACGGAGAAGTTTTCTTAGTATGGTACCGTGTAATGCCGCAAAAAAAGAATAGAATAAAATAAAATAAAAAGTTCTTGCTGATTAGCAGAGCCAGAAGAAGATCACTATAATCGTGAACGAAATGTTGATTTCTGTAGCATAGGGCTTTGTTTTTTAATTATGACGTGTTACGATGCTGAGAAAACTTATGTCTCAACTGACTCTGGCAGCAGAAGCCTATGCAATTACACTTTTCCTGTCTGTCACATGCTTGGCCGTCAACACGCATCACTAACTCTTTTGCTCAGTCTTACGTCTACATCCGTTTTGCCACACGCGTTAGCTTCGTTGTGTGTGTTATCTGTGAGAAACGAGTTTCTGGGGAGTGAAACCACAGCTCAGATACGTTGTGAATAACAGTAACAACACTCAACGCTCAGTAACCATTCAAACTAGCATAAAAAATAACAACTAAGACATTAAGAATGATGAGGTTTTTCCAAAAGCCACATACACCATGTGAGCAAAAGTATCCGGACACCCCCAAAAACATACGTTTTCCATATTAGGTGCATCATGCTGCCACCTACTGCCAGGTACCTTAGACATCGTGAGAGAGCAGAATGCGGCGCTCCGCGGAACTCACGGACTTCAAACGTGATAGGGTGATTGAGTGTCACATGTGTCGTACGTCTGTACGCGAGATTTTCACACTCCTAAGCATCCCTAGGTCCACTCTCTCCGATGTGATGGTGAAGTGGAAACGTGAAGGGACACGTACAGCATAAAAGCGTACAGGCCTACCTCGTCTGTTGACTGACAGAGACCGCCGACAGTTCAAGAAGGTAGTAATGTGTAACAGGCAGACATCGTTTCAGACCATCACACAGGAATTCCAAACTGCATCAGGATCCACTGCAAGTAATTTGACAGTTAGGCGGGAGGCGAGAAAATTTGGATATCATGGTCGAGCGGCTGCTCATAGGCCACATATCACTCCGGTAAATGCCAAACGACGCCTCGCTTGGTGTAAGAAGAGTAAACATTGGACGATTGGACAGTGGAAAAACTTTCTGTGGAGTGACGAACCACGGTATACAGTGTGGCGATTCGATGGCAGTGTGTGGGTATGGCGAATGCCCGGTGGACGTCATCTGCCACCGTATGTAGTGCCAACAGTAAAATTCGGAGGCTGTGGTGTTATGATGTGGTCCTGTTTTTCATGAAGGGCGCTTGCACCCCTTGTTGTTTTGCGAGGCACTATCTCACCACAGGCCTACATCGATGTTTTAAGCAACTTCTTGCTTCCTACTGTTGAACAGCAATTCGGGGATGGCGTCTGCATCTTTCAATACGATCGAGCACCTGTTCATAATGGACGGCGTGTGGCAGAGTGTTTACACGAGAATAACATCCCTGAAATGGACTGACCTGCACAAAGACCTGACCTGAATCCTATAGAACACATTTTAGATGTTTTGGAACGCCGACTTTGTATCAGGTCTCACAGACCGACATCGATACCTCTCCTCAGTGCAGCACTCCGTGAAGAATGGACTGCCATTCCCCAAGAAACTATCCAGCACCTGATTGAACGTATACCTGCGAGAGTGGAAGCTGTCGTCAAGGGTAAGAGTGAGCCAACACCACCAGCACTACCGATGGAGGGCGCCACGAACTTGTAAGTCATTTCTCAGTTATGTGTCCGGATTCTTTTGATCACGTCGTGTAGCTGTATGAAGGTGCGTTATTCATAACTACCGTTTTCATGTCAGTACAGACACTTCATCGTGTTTTTAATGGTTATATTTCCATCTACATTATGGAAATGTAACCATTATAAACCTGGACACGCGTCTATAGTGAGATGAAGACGATAGTTGCGAATAAAGCGCCTTCATACAGCTATGCGACTTTTGGAAACCCCTCATTAAATTTTTAATTAGTATACTTTTTACGATAATTTGAATGGCTATTGAGTGTTGAGTGTTTTTATTGTTATTCAGAATGATATCTGTAATGTTATTGTCTACGATGGGTGTGTCAAGGCTTGGATACCATTCAGATATAAAGGGCACTGGCTCAATGTGCATTTAGATTCCTGCTGTGTCATATACAGTATTTGGTCTGCATCTTGTTTGTTGGGACTTGTGGTTCTGTTGTGTGGTGTTGTGATTGCTCTTCAGTGTTTCCTGCCGCGTTGACGGTACCTGAGTTTCTTGTCAGGCCTTGGAACTTAATTCCTTGCATAGGCGCAAAATTTGGTGACCAGTGACAGTACCAGCTCTTCATTCCTTGCGGAACAAATACTGGCTGTGAAAATTTCATCAACCACCAGTATTCGAAGTAGCCATCTCCGAGTCGAGAGCCTACGCGCAGGCGACCTGGTTATGCGGAGGCGGGTTCTTCACGTGTCAGCGTATCGCGCCTAGTCCTAGCAGATCAGCATGGAGAGCCGCGCACTTAGCCCCTCCGGCCGCGCCGGCGTCACGCGCGCGCTCTGCCGGCAGGAGGGCACGTGCCGCGCGGTAAAGCGGTCGTCGCTGCTGTCGGTGTGCGTGCGGCGGCGCGCCCCCAGCGACGAGAACCTGCCCGAGCTCTGCCGCCGCCCCCTGCCACCGCCCGCCCTCCGCCACCGCGCAGCCGCCACCGCCGCTGACGACGACGACGACGACGACGACGAAGACTGCACCTACCTGCGCCGCCGCCTCCGCTACCCCTGGATGCCCGAGGACGATGAGCCCGACCGCATGGTGAGTGGGCAACCAAACCAACCAAACAACTGTCCCCTCGTCACAAGCTGACAACTAGTGAATTGTTACGGTATTACACTGAGCTGACAAAAGTCATGAGATAGCAACATTTACATATACAGATGGCGGTATTATCGCGTGCACAAGGTATAAAAGGGCAGTGCATAGGCGGAGCTGTCTCAACTCTGATCCTCACTCCCCCTCCTTTCCTCTGTCCTTTCCGTGGGCTCCCTCTTCCCTCCTTCCGTCCTGTTTTCTCCCCACTAAACATCTCCCTACCTCCCTTCTCCCCTCCCCCCCTCCAAGTCCTTTTGTATTCCCCTCCTCTGCCTACCCCACTCCCTGTCGCGTCTGCCCAGCGCCCCCCACCCCTCTTATGGGTCCTCATCCTCCATCAGCTCCTTTCCCGGCTCCCCTCCCCCCCTTTTTTATTTTCCCATCATCTGTCCAGTTTCCCCCCACCTGCTCTCGGCTGTGGTATGTCACATTTGCCAACTTTTTAGTGCAGTGTTCCAGTGACTGTTCAGTGTTGTTCGTCTTTCTCGTGTTGCGAACAGAAACCATGCTGTCGCTGGGTGTGAATTTTATGTCTTTTGCGAACAGAAACCAGACTGTCGCCGTGTTTTTTTAAATTGTCTGTCTATTGTTTTACCTGTCTGCTTTGTATGTATATTCTTAGTGTCATCATCCCTCTGTTCTTTGTTTTAAGTTTCACGATTTCTTTTCGCCATGTTACTCTTTAAGTCTCCGATTTTATCGCCTGTTTTTATTATTTATTCTCTTCATCTTTCTAACAAAGTCTGTAGGCTGAAGGGCGGCATACTAAGATGCTGCCAGCCCGCCCCATTCGGGGGGAATTCAATAAAAGAGAGAAAAATAAAAAAAGTGGAGCTGTCATTTGTACCCAGGTGATTCATGTGAAAAGGTTTCCGACTTGATTATGACCTCACGAAGGTATTAACACACTTTCAACGCGGAACAGCATTGGAACTAGACGCATGGAACATTCCATTTCGGAAATCGTTATGGATTTCAGTATTCCTAGATCCACAGCGTCAAAAGTGTGCCAAGAATGTTGAAGTTCAGGCATTCTCTCTCACCACGGACAACACGCAGTGGCCGACGACCTTCACTTAACGACGAAGAGCAGCGTAAAGTTGTCAGTGCTAAGAGACTGGCAATACTGCTTGAAATAACCACACAAATCAATGTCGGACGTACGAAGAACGTATCCGTTAGCACAGTGCGTCGAGGTCTGGCTTCAGGCTACAGCACCAAACGACTGACGCAAGTGTCTTTGCTACAGCTTGACATCGCCTGCAGCGCCTCTTCGGGGCTCGTGCCCATATCGTTTGGACCCTACAAGGCTGGAAAACCGTGTCTTGGTCAGATGAGCCCCAATTTCGGTTGGTAAGAGCTGATAGTAGGATTGGAATGTAGCCCTGACCCTACGAAGTCATCGACCAAAGTTGTCAACAAGGAATTGGGCAACCTGTTGGTGGCCCTAAAATCGTGTGGTCTGTGTTTGCGTGGAATGGGCTGAGTCCTCTGCTCCAACTGAACCGATCATTAACTGGAAATGGTTGTGTTCGACTACTTGGAGTCCATTTACAGCCATTCTTGTACTTCATGTTCCCAAACAACGGCGCAGTTTCTGTGGATGACAATGTGCAGTGTCATCGCTCCACTATTGTTTGCGATTGGTTTGAAGAACATTCTGCACCATTCGAGCGAATAATTTGGTCATCCAGATCTCCCGACATGAATCCCATCGAACGTTTATGGGACATAATCGAGTGCTTAGTGCACAAAATCGCTCACTCGTAGCACTTCCGCAATTATGGACGGCTAAAGAGGCAGAATACCCCAGTATTTCTGCAGGGGACTTCCAACGACCTGCTGAGTTCATTGCGCGTCGAGTTGCTGCGCTACGCCGGACAAAACAAGGTCCGCCTTAATATTAGGAGGTATCCCATGATTTTTATCACCTCAGTGTATTTTCGTTTTTAAAGGTATCATCAGTTATCAACAGTGGCCACCCTCCTAAGAAATTATCGAGTGTTCTCACATTGTTCCATAAAGTTTCGTATTATATACGGCATCATCTCTGTTTGTTTATAAGTTTCCCTTAAAAATTCTACCTTATGTTGTTCAGCTGTAATTCATTGTGGCCTAACCCGTCTCAGCAGAATTTGATGGCCCCCCGAATATTTTTTACACGGTCCATCACGTAGTTAACTAAATCGACTTTTTTACATTACCAAATTGTACAATAGATTTTCTAAGATACGTAATAAACAGTTACGACCAAGTTACCAACCGGGTGATGACCGTTCTGACAGTGTGCGTTACCTTACGCTTGTTTCTTTTAAGAATCAAATGTAAGCTAACGATACTAATTTATCCAATAAAAATACTGTCTACCTACAGTTGCTAAATATAATAATAATAATAATAAAATAGGAATATGTTACACCCGAAGGGTAACTCATTTGACTGCTAATCAGAATGTTATGGGTTTCGTGTTAGAATCCAGCCCCTGGTTAAATTCTGAATAAAAATCATCAGCAATGGCAGCCGAAGACGTCCAGCATAAGAAGTCACCCTCGTTCTGCCAACGGCCTTGTCAGAGAGGGCGGAGGAGCGGACAGAGGTTCAAAGCACTCTCTTGAAACACAATGTGTATCCACGGTGCTTGTGACCTGTAATTGAAAAAAATGTCATGATGATCTCTGCATTGGCAAAACATTCCTGTTTGCTACCCGATTCGGATCTCTGGAAGACGACTGCCAAGGAGGAGGGCGCGTTGACTCATAGTCCCGAGGTAAATGGGCATGTTTTGACTCTAATTATAATTTCTCTGCGACATGGACTCTACCAACAGTGTTAATTCAGCAAGCAGAGCTTCTATGAAGTTTTGAAAGTCGGAGGGAAGTACTGGAAAAATTGAAGCTATGATGACTGACAGTGTGTCGTGGCTGGGTAGTTCAATCAGTAGGAGTATTTCTAGCGTAGGGCAGGGTTCCGAAAACCCGATCCGACAGTCAGTCCGAAAGATTCAAAACCAGTGGACATACCGCTGCATAGTTGAAGATTAATTTTTAAAACAACCCCTAGGCCGTAGCTAAGCTATTTGTGTGGGTCGTTGTTTGTTACACGACTGATTACAAAGGCCAACGATGGAGAAACTTTTTTGCTAAAAGTACCTTATTCTTATGCTTTTAAGGGTGGGAAATTCAAATATGATATTTAAAAAAACTGTATCAACCACCATTTCTTCACATTTCAAGGTTAAATTTATTAAATTAAGCGATTGTTAAAAGAATGTAACAGCTTTTATTTAGTTAAAATAATTTAAAAGGAGGTGTAATGACTGTAGATGACGTTGGTACCACTGCCAAAAAACATTTGCTGGCAAAAAAGGTCGATTCTATTTTTGTGTTGACAGATGGTGTTTTGTTTACAGTCAGCCTAACCTTACGTTCCAGTTTCCTGTACATGTGCTCAGAACAATGTCTAATCGCGGTTGTAAAAACTCTGCTGACAATTTTTGTTACATTTGTAGTGAATTTGTCGTTACAAAACACCAAAGAAACATTACAAACTTTGTGAAAAAGGTTTGTCTATCATAATTTGGATCTAAACTTGGTGATCAAGATAAATGTTGGGCGCCACATAAGGTATGTTATATGTGTGTTGAAGATCTGAGAAAATGGCCCAAAAAGGACAAAAAAGCCTTTAGATTTGCTGTTCTTATTATATGGAGGGAGCCAAGAAATCATTCTGATAATTGCCACTTTTTCATTGTTGATTTTACTGGTCATAATTCGAAAAACAAGAATTTAATAAGCTACCCTAACCTTCCGTCCGCCATCCAACCAGTAGGGCATGTTGTAGATTTGCCGGTTCCTGAACCACCAGATAATTTTAAATTCACTTCCAACAGAAGTATTTTCTGAGGTACAATCTGATTTAGATGAACCAGATGATGATGAATTCCATTGTAATACAGAAAGTTTAGAGCCCAAATTGTTTATGGTTTGGTAAGGTATCTGTGCATAACGAAGGAAAAAGCTGAAGTGCTTGGCTCTAGATTAAAAGAAAAGAACTTATTGGCAGTTGGAACCAGCATATACGTGTATAGAAGAGAGAGCAGCAATTTTCCAAGTTTTTTCAACAAGAAGGTGATTTAGCATACTGCTCAGACATTCCGAGTCAGATGAATGAGTTCGGTATTGAATACAAAAAGGAAGACTGGAGGCTCTTTATTGATTCATCCAAAATTAGTCATGGAAAAACGCTATCAAGGCTGCTGGAACATCAACATGACGGGGCAGTACTGTTGGTCACTTCACCGAGAAGTTCAGCAAGCGACTCATTGTAGAAAAAGCTGCACAAGAAGCTTTAAAGGAAAAAGAGAAAGAAAATACAAACCAATTCCAGCTGACAAGCGAAACCTCTATTAGCACATATCATTGTTTTAAGTAGCTTGCTGTAAATACAAACCATGCTTATTTTGTAAGCGTTTCATAAGTTTCCCCGTTTACCGTATAGTATAGGATTTTTATACTATTTAATAAAAAGCATATTGCTCGAAAACTATGGGTGACACAAGAAACTTAAGGCTAGATTTGGATTCAGGTCATAAAAATCTATGAAGATCAGCCACCAAAGTTAAAAAAGTATTTAAAAAAAAATTTTAATTGGCCTGTGTTATTTAAAGATCTGGGTGATGAAAAGTATCTGTACAGCCCTATGTAATACGGATTTCACCAACGGATGTGACGAGATGGAAACCCAGCAATGCAATAGGAGGTGAGGAGCATAGTCTAGTGAGTAGAGAAGAGGTAACAACAGAATGGGTGAGATCAGTGATTTCTAACTTGAACTGGTGGTTGGATGGCACAAAGTAACAAGTCACAAGCGATATAGAAATCCTTTTAATGCTGTCCATATCGACTGTGGTGATGTGGGTGTTAAGTGGAAACATGAAGAAACAACATCAACTAAACCAAAACGATGCAGACCTCGTGTACTGGTGGACAGGACGTTGTGGAAGGTGTTTGTAGATAATCGCATGAAATGAGCGGAAACCGGAGGAAACTTCCAAAGTATACTAGTAGTCCAGTTACGACCATGACTGCACGTAAGGTGATAAAAATAATAGGATGCAATGGTCGAGCAGCTTCTCATAAGCCACACATGTCTGCGATCAGTGCTGAATTACACTTAAGCTGGCGCAAGGAGCCACGCTACTCGACAGCTGATGACTGAAAACGAGTGATATGGAGTGAGAAATCACGCTATAACCTGTGAGAATGCCATGGAAAGACTTGCATTTGGTAAACGCCTGGTAAACGTTACCTGCCATCATCTGCAGCGCCAACAGTGAAGCATGGAGGAAGTGGAGTTACGATAGGAGGTTGTGTTTCGGAGATTAAGAGTGTGGTCACCTTATTGTGCTTGAGAAAACGCTAAATTCGGAAGAATATGAAAATATTTTACAGCACTTTTATGCGTACAGTTGTGGAACAGTTCAGAGACGAAGACTGTTTGTATTAGCATGACAATGCACCCTTTCATAAAGCGGTATATGTGAGGCAGTGATTTCTGGACAGTAACATAGTGCATATGCAAACATACCATCGCAGTATCAGTATAAAGAAGGCCGCCCCACTTGTGACTTGCACCAGGGAAGAACAGCGTTCTGTTATTCGGTTTTTGCGTAGCGAAGGTGTGAAACCTATTGAAATTCGTCGGAGAATGAAGGTTCAGTACCGTGATGCATGTTTGTCACAGCATCAGGTCTACGAATGGAGTAGGAAGTTCGCAAATTGTGTGACCAGTGGAATATGCTCCTCGTCCAGGTCAGGCACAACGAGTTGTGACTCCACAGAACATTGCAGCAGTTGAAGCCATAGTGAAGGAAAACCGCCGAGTGACACTGAATGACATTGCAACATGTTTACAGATTAGTCAAGGGTCAGCACACCACACTGTGCACGATGTGCTCCAGTTTCACAAAGTGTCTGCAAGATGGGTGCCACGGCAGCTGACTCCTGAAATGAGAGAACGACGTGTTGATGCTTGTGAAGAACTTCTTCGGCGCTTTGAACGAGAAGGTGGTGGCTTCCTTGCAAGAATCGTTACTGGGGACGAAACCTGGGTTCACTTCCACCAACCGCAAACGAAGAGAGCGAACAGCGAATGGCGCCATTCCTCATCACCAAAACCAAAGAAGTTTCGAACAGAACCATCAGCAGGGAAGGTTATGCTGCCTCTCTTTTGGGACGAAAAAGGTGTCATTTTGGAGCATTATCTGCCTAGAGGGATGACTGTCACCAGTGCATCATACACAGAGCTCATAAAAAAATCATCTGCGGCCTGCAATCAAATCGAAGTGACGTGGATTGCTGTCAGCACGTGTCCTTTTGCAACATGACAATGCAAGGACCCACACTGCCCGTACAACAGTTGCAACGATCACAGACCTGCATTTTGAGTGTCTTCCTCATCCACCATACTCACCAGACCTTACCCCAAGTGATTTCCATATGTTTGGACCACTCAAAGACGCAATTGGAGTAAAGAAGTTCCGTTCTGATGAAGAGGTACGCCCACGCGGTGCATGAGTGGTTGCGCGGACTACCAAAAGAATTTTTTTCTAAAGGAATTTATACACTTTGTAAGCCCTAGAGGACTTGCATTGAGCGTGGGGGAGATTATGTTGAAAAGTGATACAGCTTTGTACCACTGCTGCACAATAAATAATATTTAAAAAAATATTTAAGGTTTTCATTTGACTCACCTTCGTAGATTGTCGCCTTTGCTCCAGACCCCAGCGTACAACATCACTACCTTCTCTCTGTATGTTCATCTTTTCAGAGGTGATTCCGGGACTCGGCTGTTCGATACAGGATGTCAAAGCAAACACCTTTCAGCCGTCTATTTTCGAAACTTATTTTATTTGGCTACCAGTTTCGGTGATTTACTACGCCATCTTCACGCCACTGACCGACGTGTAGGAAGATTCTAGCTCGGTTATGATCAAAACAGTGGCAAGCAATATTGGTATGAGTAGATTTCTGCTTCTTATAGTGATCACTATGTTGTTGTTGTTGTGGTCTTCAGTCCAGAGACTGGTTTAATGCAGCTCTCCCTGCTACTCTATCCTCTGCAAGGTTCTTCATCTCCCAGTACCTATTGCAACCTACATTCTTCTGAATCTGTTTACTGTATTTATCTCTTGGTCTCCCTCTACGATTTTTAACCTCCACGCTGCCCTCCAATGCTAAATTAGTGATCCCTTGATGGCTCAGAATATGCTCTACCAACTGATCCATTCTTCTAGTCAAGTTGTGCCACAAATTTCTGTTCTCTCCAATTCTATTCAATACCTCCTCATTAGTTATGTGATCTACCCATCTAATCTTCAGCATTCTTCTGTAGCACGACATTTCGAAAGCTTCTATTCTCTTCTTGTACAAACTATTTATCGTCCACGTTTCACTTCCGCACATGGCTACACTCCATGCAAATACTTTCAGAAACGACTTCCTGACACTTAAATCAATACTCGATGTTAACAAATTTCTCTTCTTCAGAAACGCTTTCCTTGCCATTGCCAGTCCACATTTTATATCCTCTCTACTTCGACCATCATCACTTATTTTGCTCCCGAAATAGCAAAACTCATTTACTACTTCAAGCCTCTCATTTCCTAATCTAATTCCCTCAGCATCACCCGACTTAATTCGACTACATTGCATTATCCTCGTTTTGCTTCTGTTGATGTTCATCTCACTATAACAAGCAGAAATCTACTAATACCAGTATTGCTTGCCCCTGTTTTGATCATAACCGGGGTGGAATCTTCCTACACGTCGGTCACAGACTTGAAGATGGCGTAGTAAATCGCCGAAACTGGTAGCCAAATTAAATAAGTTTGGAAAATATACGGCTGAAAGGTGTTTGATTTGACGTCAATATCTTCTCTGGTTTCCGCTCTTGAATTCGATTGGGCTTCCATTCCTCCACAGACCCTCAGACACCTCACTGAAAGTATTCCGGGCAGAGTTCAAGCCATCTTAAAGGCTAAGGGTGGATATTCACCATATCAATGTGCGCTAATAGGTGCCTCGGTACTGTTAATCAATTGGGAAAGCATTTTTTTTTAATATTTTGTCTAGATGTTTCAAGTAAACTGGTTTTTCGAAACCATGTAAGAAAAAAAATAGCCCGCCTGTGCTGTGCTGTACTGTAAGCGCACGCTGCCGCCCTGCCACCTGTTGCCGTGCGCGCAGGAGCGGCGGCCCATCCGGCCCGGCGTGAGCTCCGACTCGGAGGCGGAGTGCGACGGCCCGGCGGCGCTGCCGCTGTCGCCGGCGGCGCGCTGCCCGCACCACGGCCTGCAGCTGCCGCTGCCGCCGCCCCCGCCGCCGCCGGCGCAGGCGCACCCCTCCGGCCGGCCGCACAAGCACGTCAGCTTCGCGCGCTCGCACACGCTCACCTCGTTCGACGTGGGCAGCTGCAGCCTGGCGCGCTCCAGGGAGCGCCTCGTCGACGGCAAGGAGCGCGCCGCCATCAGGCCGCAACCGCCCGCGGACGGGCCCAAGGTGGTCGTGCTCGGTGAGTAGCGCGGACCGCCACCACCTGCACCGGTCGCGTATTACACCGTACAGTGTACAATAGATTGCAGTGCAATAAAGCGGCTGTGATGGATGAAATTAAGTCGGAACTCATCAAATACAGTGGCTACACAGGATAATTGAAATGGCGTGGGAGTCGGGACAGGTTCCATCGAAAAAGACGATCGTGTGAAACCCAGCTCGCGCTATTCGTCCACGAGACTCAGAGGGCCATAGACACGGGTTCCCAGGTAGATGCCGTGTTTCTTGACTTCCGCAAGCCGTTCGATACAGTTCCCCACAGTCGTTTAATGAACAAAGTAAGAGCATATGGACTATCAGACCAATTGTGTGATTCGATTGAAGAGTTCCTAGATAACAGAACGCAGCATGTCATTCTCAATGGAGAGAAGTCTTCCGAAGTAAGAGTGATTTCAAGTGTGCCGCAGGGGAGTGTCGCAGCACCGTTGCTATTCACAATATACATAAATGACCTTGTGGATGACATCGGAAGTTCACTGAAGCTTTTTGCGGATGATGCTGTGGTATATCGAGAGGTTGTAACAATGGAAAATTGTACTGAAATGCAGGAGGATCTGCAACGAATTGACGCATGGTGTAGGGAATGGCAATTGAATCTCAATGTAGACAAGTGTAATGTGCTGCGAATACATAGAAAGAAAGATCCCTTATCATTTAGCTACAAAATAGCAGGTCAGCAACTGGAAGCAGTTAATTCCATAAATTATCTGGGAGTCGGCATTAGGAGTGATTTAAAATGGAATGACCATATAAAATTAATCGTCGGTAAAACAGATGCCACACGGAGATTCATTGGAAGAATTCTAAGGAAATGCAATCCGAAAACAAAGGAAGTAGGTTACAGTACGCTTGTTCGCCCACTGCTTGAATACTGCTCAGCAGTGTGGGATCCGTACCAGATAGGGTTGATAGAAGAGATAGAGAAGATCCAACGGACAGCAGCGTGCTTCGTTGCAGGATAGTTTAGTAATCGCGAAAGCGTTACGGAGATGATAGATAAACTCCAGTGGAAGACTCTGCAGGAGAGACGGTCAGTAGCTCGGTACGGGCTTTTGTTGAAGTTTCGAGAACATACCTTCACCGAGGAGTGAAGCAGCATATTGCTCCCTCCTACGTATATCTCGGGAAGAGACCATGAGGATAAAATCAGAGAGATTAGAGCCCACACAGAGGCATACCGACAATCCTTCTTTCCACGAACAATACGAGACTGGAATAGAAGGTAGAACCGAAAGAGGTACTCAAGGCACCCTCCGCCACACACCGTCAGGTGGGTTGCGGAGTATGGATGTATATGTAGATGTAAACTGGAAGAAAGCAGTAATCACACCAATCTTTAAACATGGAAACAGAAGAGATTGTAACAACTACAGAGGTATCTCTTTAATAAGCGTTGTGGGTAAAATCTTCTCAGGTATTGTTGAAAGGAAAGTGCGAGTATTAGTTGAGGACAAATTGGATGAAAATCAGTGTGGGTTTAGGCCTCTTAGAGGTTGTCAGGACCAGATCTTTAGCTTACGGCAAATAATGGAGAAGTGTTACGAGTGGAACAGGGAACTGTATCTATGCTTTATAGATCTAGAAAAGGCATATGACCGGGTTCCTAGGAGGAAGTTATTGTCTGTCCTACGAGATTATGGAATAGGAGGCAAACTTTTGCAAGCAATTAAAGGTCTTTACATAGATAGTCAGGCAGCAGTTAGAGTTGACGGTAAATTGAGTTCATGGTTCAGAGTAGTTTCAGGGGTAAGACAAGGCTGCAACCTGTCTCCACTGCTCATATTATTCATGGATCATATGTTGAAAACAATAGACTGGCTGGGTGAGATTAAGATATGTGAACACAAAATAAGCAGTCTCGCATTTGCGGATGACTTAGTCGTGATGGCAGATTCGATTGAAAGTTTGCAAAGTAATATTTCAGAGCTACATCAGAAATGTAAGGACTACGGCATGAAGATTAGCATCTCCAAAACGAAAGTAATGTCAGTGGGAAACAGATATAAACGGACTGAGTGCCAAGCAGGAGGAACAAAGTTAGAACAGGTGGGCGGTTTCAAGTACTTAGGATGCATATTCTGCCAGGATGGCAACATAGTGAAAGAACTGGAAGCGAGGAGTAGCAAAGCTAATGCAGTGAGCGCTCAGCTACAATCTACTCTCTTCTGCAAGAAGGAAGTCAGTACCAAGACTAAGTTATCTGTACACCGTTCAATCTTTCCACCCACTTTGTTGTATGGGAGCGAAAGCTGGGTGGATCCGGGTTACCTTATCAATAAGGTTGAGGTTATGGATATGAAAGTAGCTAGGATGATTGCAGGTACTAGTAGATGGGAACAATGGCAGGAGGGTGTCCACAATGAGGAAATCAAAGAAAAAGTGGGAATGAACTCTATAGATGTAGCAGTCAGGGCGAACAGGCTTAGATGGTGGGGTCATGTTGCACGCATGGGAGAAGCAAGGTTACCCAAGAGACTCATGGATTCAGCAGTAGAGGGTAGGAGGAGTTGGGGTAGACCAAGGAGAAGGTACCTGGATTCGGTTAAGAATGATTTTGAAGTAATAGGCTTAACAGCAGCAGAGGCACCACTGAATAGGGGATCATGGAGGAATTTTATAAGGGGGACTATGCTCCAGACTGAACGCTGAAAGGCATAATCAGTCTTAAATTATGATGATGATGATGATGTACACACACCCCCAGAACTGGCCCTATTTACGTCGTCGTCGCTCCACCCCTCCCCCAACTTTTTCACCCGTGGCCTTGTTGGCGTTCTTCATCTTTGATTTAAATAAAAGTATTTAAGATTTCGTAGATGAAATCGATGATACCACCAAAACCACCCACCACCCGCTATCAATCACTGGTTTTACTGTCTGGTGCTACCTTTGGTTCCTCTGTTGTGCAGTAGAGCGGTTGTTTGTCGGCAGCTGTTGTAGTTGTAAAGCTGTGAGTCTATGAAGTGGTCACAGGCACATCGTGGTCACCAGCACATCTTCTGCCTCTTTCACATCAATGCACACTGTCGAGTCACATTAACGTGACCACCGCTTATGTTAGATGTCCACGTGCAATAGCCACTTGGAGACGGCAGGTAGCAGCATTAGCTGTGGAGGATATGGAGGGTGTTTATAAATGAACATCAGGGTTTTAACGCTTTATAATATTTATTATATTAAACTTACAATTATAAATGATATGTCAAATGAAAGAGCAACTCAGTTTTACCAAGAACCTTATAAATGTTCAATGTGAGCACCATTTGTCACTCAGCGCACGTCAAGTCTGGGTGGATCCGGGTTACCTTATCAATAAGGTTGAGGTTATGGATATGAAAGTAGCTTGGATGATTCCCAGATGTTGATAAGTGTGTCTTCAGTGATTGTAGCAAAAGCTGCTTCAGTCCGGTTTCTTAATTCAGGGAGGTCTGCTGGTAGCAGAGGCACGTACACACGATCCTTAATGAAGCCCCAAAGGAAAAAATCGCATGGTGTTAGGTCGGGTGAACGTGGAGGCCAAGCAAAGCAAGCCCTGTCAATGGGCTCCTTGCGGCCTATCCAGAGCTTGGGTACTGTGAAGTTCAACAAATCGCGTACTTTGCTATGCCAGTAGGGTGGCTCACCATCTTGCTGGAAAATAAAATTATCTGGGTCATCTTCCAATTGAGGGAAGAGCCATTGCTCTAGTGTATCAAGGTACGAAGTGCCAGTTACAGTAGGTTCACCAAAAAAGAAAGGTCCATAAACTTTCCGCCGGGATACGGCAGAAAAAACAGTCACTTTAGGGAAATGTCGTTGCATTCGTACCACCTCGTGAGGATTTTCTGAGCCCCAGATGCGCACATTGTGTTAACATGTCCACTAAGGTGAAAGGTCGATTCATCACTGAAGACAACATTATCCAGAAAATCTTCATCATCATGAAACAACATTTCGTTTGCGAAGTTGGCATGTAATCCATGGTCTGCCGGCTTTAGAGCCTGTAATAACTGTAAAAGGTAAGGAAGTAGTTGTACGCATTTTCTTAAAACTTTCCAAACAGTCTACATGGGAACTTGTAATTCACGACTAGCCTTCCGGACTGATTTCTTTGGGCTGTAAGTGAACGACTCTCTCACTCGCTCAACAGTCTCTTCACTAACTCTTGGTCGTCCTGTGCTCTTCCCTTTATAAAGGCAGCTGGTATCTTCAAATTGATGATACCATCTACAAATGTAAAGAACACAACCGAACTTCATCTGGAACCCACGTTGCACAGTAACTACAGATTCGGTCTTTGAGAACTGCAAAACACAAAACGCTTTCTGTTCACTAGTCGCCATCTTCGCTACTACCGCTGTCTAGCGGATTGCGGCGGAAACATTGCGCGCTGCGCATGCGCACTGGTACCAAACACATCTGTCTGAGTTGCTCTTTCATTTGACATATCATTTATAACTGTAACTTTAATGTAATAAATATTATAAAGCGTTAAAACCCCGATATTCATTTACAAACACCCTGCATAAAGCGTATCAGAAGGGGGATTAGGGAAAATAGTGCAATTGTTGGAGTAATGAGGTAATGGATCGATTTATCTTAACTCGAAAAGGGCTTCATCAATGGGTTTCGGGCCAATGGTGGATGCATTTCCGAAACGACTATCTTTGTGAACAGTCGCGAGCAAGTGTCCTTAAGAATACTGTGCATGACAAAATGGTACTACCCAAAACCAGCGCCGGAGCAGCTGTGGTGCACCACATGCCACAGATGACAGGGGTATACAACGGCTGTAGAGATATCTACGGGCGCAGAGACGAGCAGCTGTTGAGAAACTGACCGCCCAGACGAACCAAAGGCGCTGTCAACAGTGTCTCCTCGACGACCCTTCAGCCAACGTTGCTTCGTACGGGTCTCCGCACCAGGCCCCTGGTTCATGCACCGATGCCGACTGCTCTTCATTGGGGACGAAGGCTGGAATTGACACGCTAATGCCGCAACTGGACCTGCAATTAGTGGCGACAGGTGCTGACATGAGAAAAGTTTCCAGCCGATTTCTCTCACACAAACAGCAGTTGACCGGCGTTGTCTGGTGAAACGTTGTTGTGATGTCTCGTGTAAGGAGGAGGAATGCGTACCATCACGTTTCCGACTTTGATAAAGGTCGGATTGTAGCCTACCGCGATTGCGGTTTGTCGTATCGTGACATTGCTGCTCGCGTTGGTCGAGATACAATGACTGTTAGCAGAATAGGAATCGGTGCGTTCAGGAGGGTAATACGGAACGCCGTGCTGGATCCCAACGGCCTCGTATCGCTAGCAGTCAAGATGACAGGCATCTTATACGCATGGCTGTAACGGATCGAGCAGCCACGTCTCGTTCACTGAATCAAGAGATGGGGACGTTTGCAAGACAACAACCATCTGCACGAACAGTTCGACGACGTTTGCAGGAGCATGGACTATCAGCTAGGAGACCATGGCTGCGGTCACCCTTGACGCTGCATCACAGACAGGAGCGCCTGCAATGGTGTACTCAACGACGAAACCGGGTGCACGAATGGCAA
The DNA here is from genome assembly GCF_021461395.2 of Schistocerca americana. Classification (NCBI taxonomy): domain Eukaryota; kingdom Metazoa; phylum Arthropoda; class Insecta; order Orthoptera; family Acrididae; genus Schistocerca; species Schistocerca americana. The sequence goes on along the minus strand of NC_060120.1, from coordinate 312,448,716 downwards.
AACGTCATTTTTTCGGATGAATCCAGGTTCTGTTTACAGCATCATGATGGTCGCATCCGTGTTTGGCGACATTGCGGTGAACACACATTGGAATCGTGTATTCGTCGTCGCCATGCTGGTGTATCATCCGGGGTGATGGTACGGGGTGCCATTGATAACACGTCTCGTTGTTCGCATTGACGGCACTTTGAACTGTGGACGTTACATTTCAGATGTGTTACGACCCGTGGCTCTACCCTTCATTCGATCCCTGCGAAACCCTACATTTCAGCAGGATAATGCACGACCGCATGTTGCAGGTCCTGTACGGGCCTTTCTGGATACAGAAAATGTTCGACTACTGTCCTGGCCAGCGCATTCTCATGATCTCTCACCAATTGGTAACGTCTGGTCAATGGTGGCTGAGCAACTGGCTCGTCACAACACGGCAGTCAGTATTCTTGATGAACTGTGGTATCGTGTTGAAGCTGCATGGGCAGCTGTACCTGTACACGCCATCCAAGCTCTGTTTGACTCAAGCCCAGGCGTATGAAGGCCGTTATTACGGCCAGAGATGGTTGTTCTGGGAACTGATGTCTCAGGATCTATGCACCCAAACTGCGTCAAAATGTAATCAAATGTCAGTTCTAGTATAAAATATTTCTCCAATGAATACCCGTTTATCATCTGCATTTCTTCTGGTGTAGCATTTTTAATGGCCAGTAGTGTAAATAAATACAAAAGCCACAAGACTGGCAAAGTCATATAGAAGCTCGAAATGTAGCGCGAACTTCAATGTGAGATGGGATTAATAGTTTCCACAACCAACTGTGTCTCGAAAACTGGCAGAAAATCCAGAGAGATTCTAATGGTATGTGACGTACACCAGCGGCCAGACGCAGTCAGTATCTTCACTGTGCGGTTGCGAAGGTAATGTTACCGATGATAGTGCCCTAAAAGGGAATTGCTAAATACAGAAATGGTTCAAATGGCTCTAAGCACTATGGAAGGTAACATCTGAGGTCATCAGTCCCCTAAACGTAGAATTACTTAAACCTAACTAACCTAAGGACACCAGACACATCCATGGCCGAGGCAGAATTCGAACCTGCGACCGTAACAGCAGCGTGGTTCCGGACTGAAGCGCCTAGAACCGATTGGCCACAGCGGCCGGCTACTAAATACAGTTTTCCGAAATTCCTGGAACTAAGAAGACGAAGTATTTATTCCATACTTGGAATGAAGAACCGCTGCCAACATGAGTAACTTAGAAGCAGATGTCCTTGGTGCAGTAAAGCAGCTTAAATAACTTAATAAAACCAAGTCGTCCGTTCCAGATTGTATAGCAATCGGATGCCTTTCGGAGTTTGTAGATATGACAGCTCCACTCTGAACAACGCTCAGTGGATGAAAATCAATACCTAAAGACTGGAAAGTTTTGCAGATCACCCTATACTCAAGAAAGAAAACATGAGTTATCTGCTCAATTAAGGAAAGAAAATTGTAGTAATCTGCTTAATTAAAGATCCACATCACTGAAGTATTTGCTGTAGGAGCTGGGAACATATACAGTTTTCGAACATAATGAATTACCTCGAATATAAGTGGCTATTAACCCACACAGTGAACACGGATTCAGAAAAACATCGTTCTTATGAAACACAACTAACTCTTTATTCTCACGAAGTAATAAGCTTAACTATATGATACCTCAGATTTATTCCATATTTCTTGATTTCCAAAATTTTTTTTTACCGTTCCTCACAAGCGACTTACAATCTAGCTGTGTGTCTATAGAGTATCGCCTCAGTTGTGTGACTGGATTCGTGATTTCCTGCCTGACTCATCACACTTCGTAGCAACTGGCGGACTGTCATCGAGTAAAACAGAAGTGATATGTGGCATTCCCGAGGGAAGTGTTATAGGCACTCTGCTTGTCTATTCTATATAAACGACTTATGAATAGTCATCTTAAGTTGTCTGTGGCTGATGCTCTAATTTACCGTCAATTAAAGTGATCTAAAGATCAGAACCAGTTCCTAACTGACTTAGACAAAATATCCGTATATTGCGAGAAGTAGTTTGCTATAAATAACGAAAAGTGTTAGGTTATCCACATGAACACTATAAGGAATCCGATAAATTTCTGCTAAATAATAAATCACGTAAATCTAATCGCTGTCAGTTCAGCTGAATACCTAGGACTTACAATTAAGGACAACTTAAGTTGGAACGATGACATACACAGGGTGAATATTAAAAAAACCGACAAACTGCAGCGAGGGATTCCTGACTGGAAATGCAGGAAAAAGGTCCTATGAACATGTGTCCGGAAATTGACGTTGTGCTTGCAGCGACAACAAATCTTCCCAGTGCAAATTACAGAGCACAGATGCTCAAAGTGGCCTCCACGGGATTGCAGGTGATTGGGATAATAGTGGCCGTCATGCAGGATACACGTAATCGTACTTTAGCTAACAGCATGTTGGCGGGCCGCTTGCCTGCGGTTCATCTCAGTATCCTTGAAACGTCCCCTTTAGAAATATTTATACAAGTGACTGTGCTTAAACTGACACACAATATTTTGTTAGCGCAACGCAATCTGAATCTCAAAATTCCCTACAAAAGAATGGCCCTGACTAACATTAAACTATACCTTTCATAAATCACTTACCTCACAAAGATTTTCGCTGCTCAAGCTACTGCAATACAGCGAGCGCCACTACTGCCAGCTAAACAAAAGATTCAAACTATGGAAGGCACTAACTACTGATAGGGATAGTTAGCAAATGAAAGATATTAATAGAGAACAAACAATGTATTTACCTTGATATCATCATATATAAATATAGCAGTTCATGACAAATTTCAAAACTCCGCCATCTCTCTCCCCACATCCACCACTGCTGGCGGCTCACCTCCAACTGCGCAACGCTACGCGCTGTTCACATCCAGCTGCCGCTGCCCAACACTACAATGGCGAGTATTACAACAATGCAAAGCAGCCACAGACTGCACACAGCACAGCCAGTGATTTTCATACAGAGGTGGCGTTACCAATAAAAAAACCTAAACAGCCTACTTACATAGCCCCCATGCTCCCCACAAAAAAATTTTACAAATTGGATTGGGCAGTGGCCAATACAGATTTGAAAAAATTTTTTCATAATTACAATAACAAAGAAATCAAATGCACACACTTATTGATACAATGTTGGTCAAAAGCTAAAAATTTCTCACAGTCCATAAAGACAGTCCAGATTGTTCATCACAGTAAAAATGCAGAGTTTTTCTCAAAGTCTGAGCAGTAAAAGAAAATGCACACAGAAGTAGTGGATGTCCATGCAGTCTTGAAGAAGTAGTGTTGTCCTTCCAACGGAAAGACAGTGCTGACTCTTGACATGCATACAGGTAATGGGCCACAACAGAGCAATCCCACAGTAGAGTCAGTCGAAGTTTTGAAGAATATTGGTAGGTAGGTCATCACAGAGCAGACCCACTGTAGTCCTGGTAGAGATTACGGTATTGGTGGGCCACCAGAGGTGCAGACCCACTGCAGTCCTTGTAGAATTAATGGTATTGGTGGGCCATCAAAGATGCAGACCCACTGTAGTCCATGTAGAGACGGCCAGCAGCCATCTGTTGCAACTGTGCAGGTGCACAATCACCATCAAAGAATCTTGTGGACAATATAGCAAGTCCATAAACCACCATTTGTGCACTCACAAAGTTTTTGAAATTGTCCTTAGAACCAGCAATGCTGTTATCCAGTCCCTTGCTGAATTATTAACACACATGCAAACACTATCAGTCCCTACTTCTCACATATTGTCCATATACTATGACCAACAGAAACGTGTGCAGTGAAATGTAACTTACAAGTTAATAATAAGATGAACTGGTGTCAATTACAATTTTATAACATGAGAATACAATTACAAAGGCACAAAATACATCATTAAAGAACATAACAATACAGATAACATTTGTAGTAAAACAGGCGTTACAAAAGAATAGAAATAGACATATACGTCAGTGTTACAGGAATTATGACATGAGTACATACATAAAAGATCAGAATAACTTTCGAAACATCAACTTCACACATGAGCATTAACACAAAACAGAATAAATAATGTCTAAACATCTTGACAAAGTAAATAACACATTATTAATGCCAATTGTATTTGAGGATAACAGTATTCCTCATCATAGTGAATGTAACTTAGTATTAGAAGAGAAAAAAGTTCTATGAAACAGTACACAGAGACAGGAAGAAAACAAATGCACAAGGGTACACAAACATATAGTGGGATAACACAAAAGGGAAAGGACAGGGTTTGTTTTACTGCAGTATTTTGCATGGAGATCTCCTTTTGTTCATCATTATTCCCAAAAAGTCCTATCTAAGCCTGCTTACTGTATTCTGTTCATATTTCTTTCAAAATAATTATTTCTGATTGTACAATACTCATTTGGGCCCAAATCTTTTTCATATAACTTCGCAATGCATTCTTTACCTATTCTCCATAGTCAGTTTCTTATATAGTCTACCCCCTCTTAAGCTAACTTAAATCTACTGAGCTCAGATGCTAAACTAAGGGACGAGGCAATGCAGCAGCACAAAACAATTAACACAAACAGCAATGACAAAAAAAAATGGAAATTTGCAAAGCAAGCTACAGTAAATCTAAATTACCAAGCAATGCAACATTACAACTAATATGAGCCAATGTGCAGCAACAAGAAAAATAAATGAGTGGTAAAACTGGCTTAGTAGAGTAACACAAAGTCAAATTCAGTAACACTATGGCTGGCAAACAGCAGCTTATATCTAAACATGACATAGCTCAAGCAGGAAAAATAGTACACTAAAGATAACAATGCAGATAAGGGAAATGTATAATCACATCTTAATGTCTAAGTAATTAAAGTGGTGCACCACAGCAACTTATTGTAAAAAAAATATTACCATGTACTTGAAAAGAATATTATGTATGCAGTTACTGTTACTAGTCCCTTCTTATTGTTCTTCCTTTCCAAGTGCTCCTTTTTTGAAGAATGTGCATCACAAAATTATTATTTAATAGATCTGTTGACAGAAAGTGTTCACATTAGCAAATGCATTTAATTTTATTTTATGAAACCAATGCTGCAACACAGCTGGAAAACAGATGTCAAATGAAATAAGCAATTACGCAAACCAAAGCATAAAAATATCATTCAATAGTCATGTGACATTTCATAAGTTAGTAGACATTCTCTCAACTCTCGTAGGAAGACACTTGTCATAATCAGGTGTATAGACATAAAAATATTTCTCGTCATTTCATTAGGCATTGCAGTAAATATCATAAATTACGAGCTCCACAGTATGCTTTCAACAAGGAAATGTCAATAGCGAGGACAATCTCTCCTCAGTATGCTTTCAACAAGGAAAGGTCAATAGCGAGGACAATGGCGCCCTCTTTCTTTTTTTTCTGCCTGTGCTTCTGGAAAGGCACACCCTAATGGCTTGTTCTCCAGGTGTTTGACACAGCTGCGTGCCCACGACGCATTATGTGCAGGTGGTCACTTAACTTTCTTACGGAAATATTTACGACACCAGTTTCCGCTACAGTGACAGTCTCACACAAAAATATTTCACAGGTCAAGAATTAGCGTTGCAAATCTGTAGAAAGAAAATCCTATAAATATAACAGTGTCCAAAAAATTTTCGCCGGCATTGTGATACATTCACGCATTTACACACATTTCATAACTCTTAAAGTACGATTCTTGGTTTCCAACATCCTGTTTCACAAGTCAAGAGTCCCTACCCACTATTCATTACTCCTTACCTTATTACACATATACGTATCCATCCACACTCGTCAATATTTCGTCATTATAAATATGAAGCATAATCAAATAACTCATATAGCCTGAGCCTATTAATCATAAACATACCTCAGCAGCATAATACACATCGTCGTCGTAAAAATAACATCATAACACCTCACTCAAATCTCAAAATCGTCGTAGCTTCCTGCAATAATTTCAAACCCTAAAAAATATTCTCTGCTCATTTCAATAATGTCATCTACCTCAAACGTACTTTAAAAATCATGATCTCATACCAAATACATCATTCAAAGCTCTCGTAGTATCACAATGGTTCCGAAAAATATGAGCATTTCTCAAAGTACAGACAAAATACAATTTCGTAGGTGTGAAGTTATCCAACTGCGTAATTGCGTAAACATCTGTCACTGATGTAATAAAAAAGTTTATTTCTCTGTTAAATGATCAGATAGCTGTGTAATTTGTGTGTTAGGGAAATATGGTACCAATGTGTAAAGTTGTATAAGCAAATACCATATTAGCTAGGTTTCCTTGTAGTTGCCACACACATGGTACACAAAGTAAGCGTGTACCCCCCTGAGGATTAATGTAATTAGACCCTCAGGTGTTACAGATTACAGCAATGGAATGAAATGTGTCACGGAAAACCTTTGTATCATTGTACTTCAAATATCTTTAAAAATAAATGTTTTAAGTACAAAATTAATCACTCAAATACGTGTCCTGTAGTGCTAAATGTGCGTCTTGCTGTAAGATAATCTCTTTGGAAGTGTCGTAGTTATCGTCCTCCGAAAGTTAAGTTCTGCAGAAGCCAATGTACTTACCTCATGATACACCAAATTTCAAGTAAACCAAAATGTTGCATTAAAATCTCATTAGCAGTACTGGTAAATGTTCTAAGTATGTGAGCCTTATAGTCGTTACGTAATCGTGCAACTAACAAGCAAGAATGTACACACACAATAACACTGTGACGTCTGTTCACTATAACAATGCATTCGTCATTTCTGTTTAAAAATGTTCCCTACGTTCTACACTGGATATTTAACTTCAAACATTGTTGCATGTTAACAGATTCTAAGTCTGACAAGCATACTAGTAATGTAAAGTAAAAAGTTTTATGGCAATGACAAAGTTAAAAAGCAGATTATCTTTCAATAAACGGTTTTACATGTGAAATGTGGTGTAAACCTTTACTTTTCCTAGTACGCAGAGTTTCAACTTCAACGCAATTATCATGTGGTATACGTCGTTAAACAATACTGGAATTTTTCTTAAGGTTAGCGTCTATGTCATTTTTCTCTGAGCCAGCCGGCGCACGTGTGTGCCTGCGGCGCGAGTCATTGTCTGTCTCTTTGTTGGCGCGCCTTGTTATTGGGCTTAGGAGACATAACTTCTACAAATTCGCCTTGGCGAGAGGGCCCAGCTCTGTTAGAATCCCGCCAGTTCTGATGAAATTCACGTCTATCGTTATGATTATATCGTCTGTCGTCATGTCGGTACTTCCTGTAGTTTCTTTCTTGTCGGTCATGTGGTGGAGAATTTCTTCCTGAATCGTACCTGCGCGCTGAACTGTTGCGTCTGAAGTTATTCTGTCTCCCTTGATAATAATTGCTTTGGTTCCCATATTGTCTGTTTCTCTGATTGTCTCTGTGATAGTCATTACTACGGAAATGCGATCTTTCTCTGTAACTATTATTACTCTGCCAGTGGTTGTCATATGGGTGGTGTCTGTTTTGGTCACGATTTGCGTTGTAAGAATAGCCTTGTCGTGTCAAGTTATTACTTCTTTCATCGCGGAATTGCGACGGATGTGACCTGTAATTGTTGTGTTCCTGGTTTCGCGTTCCGCGATTGTCAGTGTCAATTTCTAATTCTTGTAAGAGTCCCTGAAATGCTTCAATGTCGTCTTTGCAACGTCCTGCCAAAATAATATGTCGTAAATGTTCAGGCAGTTTGATTAAGCAAATGCGGATGAGTTCTGAGGGGCTGTATGGGTTTGACAGGTACTGATTCTTGTGCAACATGTCTTCAAAATATTTCACAAGACTGGAGAATTCAGATTGTTCGAAATGTTTCATCATTATGATACCATGTTTTACTCGGTCTTGTGTGGCTTGAGACCAATATGCTGAGAGGAAGGCATGGTAAAATTCTCCTTCACTGCGGCAATCGTGAATGACCGATCGCATTCTTACAGCTGGTTCATTCTCTAAGTAGCCACACATAAATTCTAATCTGTGTTCTAACGACCAGTTGGGAGGAAAACAATGCGAGAATTGATGGAGCCATGCTTGTGGATGAATGTCGTTGCCAGAATTCTTAAATGTTTTGAATTTACGTGTAGTAATGAACAGCTTATAGTCAAAATCATCATGTCGGCGAGTCGCATATCGGTCATTGTTAGGTCGTGTCGGCCGTTCCATCTCAAAATTCGGTGCACATTGCCAATTTCTTTCATAACTTCCGAAATGCCCTGTGTTATTATTTTGTGGCTGTTCCGTATTTCTGTGTCCCTCTTCCCGTATTGGGGCGCGAGTATCCTCTGAAATACGTAATTCTTGTATTACCTGTGTCAGCTGATCTTGTACTTCCCGGATTTCTCTTTTGTACTGTGTATTGATTTGATTTTGATTCTGTTTGAATTTTCTAATTTGTTCATACTCTTCTGTGTCAGTGAAGGCTACAGGTCTTGTGTCATTCAGATCATCATCTACCTTTGTAGATAAGTTAGTGACCTGATCCGAAAGTTCGGCTACTTTCTCCGATAGTGAACACATTTCCTCAGTGTGTTTTTCTGAACCAAGTTTCAGAGTGTCCATTTGTGTTGAAATCGAATCTACTGTGTCCTTTAAGTTTTCCTGAGTTTTTGCAAGTTGCGTAACCGAATCGGTAGATGCAACTGAGCCAATTTTAGCTTGCAAGGTGTCGTGATTTTCATGAACAATGGTTTGCAGTTCTTTTATGGCTGCTTCGTGATTCTGTAATACATTTTCATGCCGCGAAAAAATGGGTTGAAAATGCTCACAAATTTGTGTTTTTACGTCATTACAGACTTTTTGACATTTCGATTCAATGTTATGTAACTCACTAGTTAAATCTTCACGTGTTTGTTCAAGTGTGGTGTCTAACTTTTGAAGATTTTGTCCCATTGCGTCTAACTGTTGCTGTGTTTGTCTCTGATTTTGTTCCATTGTGTCTAACTTTTCAAGCTTTTGTCCCATTTGTCTCTGATTTTGTTCCATTTGTTGCATTAATTGCAATAATAATGTATTAGTGTCTGGAATCTGTTTCTCTACGCTTTTCGGCAGTGCATTTGCACCGGCAACATTCACATTTTGACAAGCAGAAAATGTGTCTTGACTTATTTGAGAAAACGGTGATGACCCAAAACCTGAATCTACAGTATTTGCGAAATTGTGTCCTGTCATTTCGGATTCCTGAGGCGAGCTGTTGCCGACCGATCGATCGATAATGCTTCCCTGTTCACTACCTGTTTCAATGTCTACACCATTGTTTGCAGCCCGCTCCATTTCCCTATGCACAATTACCAAATTACTACTTTGAACATCAGTTAATTCATTACTCGGTGGCGCTAACACACTGCTTTCATTTTCACTGTCATTTCTCAGTTTACTTTGGAGCCTAGTATTACGTTTTTCACACGCCATTATTGTCACAGTATTTCACACGACAACACAGAAAAACACAATTTGAAGATAAAAAATAAGAGAACACATTAACATAGCACTGAAAATAATATCTAGTTAATTGCAGCTGCGAAATACTCTTATTTTTTAAGAGAACACATTAACATAGCACTGAAAATAATATCTAGTTAATTGCAGCTGCGAAATACTTGGTGCAAATCTACATGCATGCCACAACTGTTTTACTGTACAACAATGAAAGACTGCAACTACAAAGGAGATTTTCTCTACAATTACGCGCTAGCAATAAACAATAGCTACACTAATTACACAAACTACAAGAAAAAATCAGAAGATTCCAGTGAGGTATCCTCGGCTAAGGGTCGACATATGAAACGTCCCCTTTAGAAATATTTATACAAGTGACTGTGCTTAAACTGACACACAATATTTTGTTAGCGCAACGCAATCTGACTCTCAAAATTCCCTACAAAAGAATGGCCCTGACTAACATTAAACTATACCTTTCACAAATCACTTACCTCACAAAGATCTTCGCTGCTCAAGCTACTGCAATACAGCGAGCGCCACTACTGCCAGCTAAATAAAAGATTCAAACTATGGAAGGCACTAACTACTGATAGGGATAGTTAGCAAATGAAAGATATTAATAGAGAACAAACAATGTATTTACCTTGATATCATCATATATAAATATAGCAGTTCATGACAAATTTCAAAACTCCGCCATCTCTCTCCCCACATCCACCACTGCTGGCGGCTCACCTCCAACTGCGCAACGCTACGCGCTGTTCACATCCAGCTGCCGCTGCCCAACACTACAATGGCGAGTATTACAACAATGCAAAGCAGCCACAGACTGCACACAGCACAGCCAGTGATTTTCATACAGAGGTGGCGTTACCAATAAAAAAACCTAAACAGCCTACTTACATCCTGTAGGGTCCTGTTCTCCAAATCTGGTGTACGCACAGGTAGACACCTTCCTCCACGTTCGTCTGCCTGAAGGGACCCATGATCGCACAAGCGCCAAAAAGGGTCTTGAAATGTGTGATGTCATTCATCTCTGTGAGGGTACTTGTTTTGGTACAGCCGTGCCACCTCCAGACAGTTTCCAACTCTTTGGGGCCGTACACAAACATCATGTCGGATTGTTCGCAACATGAATACCGGATCATTCTGCAGCTTACAGAACGCCGCGTATATCACACAGCCTGCAACACACAATAAACACACGGCACATGATTAGAGGAACTTTCATTCGTCAACGCATTTTCGGACATGTGTCCATAGGACCTTTTTTCCTCCATTTCTAATCCGTCCCTTGAATTTTTTGGTCTTATTAATGCTCACCCTGTATAATGCTGTGGGAAAGCAAACATAAGAATGTGTTTTATTGGCAGAACGCTCAGAAAATGCAGCAGGTTTACTGAAGAGACAACCTACGCTACGCTTGTCCAGCCTCTGCAAGAGTACTGCTGTGCGGTGTGGGATCCTTACCAGATAGGGTTGACGGAGGTCATCGAAAAAGTCCAAAGGAGACTAGATCGGTTTGAGTTATAGCGAAATAGGGGTGAGAGTGTCACGGAAATGATGCCCGAGTTGAGGTAGAATTCATTTAAAATAAAGGCGTTTTTCGTCGCAGCGAGATATTTTCACGAAATTTCAGCCTCCAATTATGTCCTCCGAATGCGAAAAATATTTTGACTCAAACCTACATAGGGAAAAGTGATCACTGTAATAAAATAGGAAAAATTCAGAGCTCTTACAGAAAGATTTATGTCTTCATTTTTCCCGCCTGCTCTTAGAGAGTGGGACGGTAAAGAAGTAGTGTGAAAGCGGTTCGATGCAAACTCTCCCAGGCACTTAATTGTGATTTACAAATGGTTCAAATGGCTCTGAGCACTATGGGACTCAACTGCTGTGGCCATAAGTCCCCTAGAACTTAGAACTACTTAAACCTAACTAACCTAAGGACAGCACACAACACCCAGCCATCACGAGGCAGAGAAAATCCCTGACCCTGCCGGGAATCGAACCCGGGAACCCGGGCGTGGGAAGCGAGAACGCTACCGCACGACCACGAGATGCGGGCAATTGTGATTTACAGTTTAGTCATGTAGATGCAGATGTTCACTAAACGAACACATGTCGAAAAGCGCCACTCATCTTTCTCTCGTCTACATCTACATCTACATCTGCATCTACATCTGCAAATCACACTTACGTGCCTGGCAGAGGGTTCATCGACCCATCTTCACAATAATTCTCTATTATTCAAATCTCCAACAGCGCGCGGAAAAAACGAACACCTAAGTCTTTCCGTGTGAGCTCTCATTTCCGTTATCTTCTTACGATTATCGTTCCTCCCTATGAAGATCGGTGTCGGCAAAATATTTTCGCATTCGGAGGAGGAAGCTGGTGACACAACTTAAGTGAGGAGATTCTGCTGCAAAAGAAAACGACTTTGTTTTTTTTTTGTGTGTTAGCAGAAGAGCCAACACCGTGTTACGAGTGGAGGCCGAAATGCACGCGTTTTAGCTCACGCAGGCTGGCATGAGGAGGGAAGAACTATACTGACGTGAGCTCTGGAACACGACAACGAATGAGAATTCAGAAAGCGGACGTAATTAGTTTGATACTTACCTTTAATCCATTAATGATGAACGTCGCTCTTGACGGTACATGATTCACAATATTATCTGTTCAGAATACATTCTTGAAGGTAGTAATTATAGTAACTGAATATGGCCCCTTGCTAGGTCGTAGCAAATGACGTAGCTGAAGGCTATGCTAAACTGTCGTCTCTGCAAATGAGAGCGTATGTAGACAGTGAACCAACGCTAGCAAAGTCGGCTGTACAACTGGCGCGAGTGCTAGTGAGTCTCTCTAGACCTGCCGTGTGGCTGCGCTCGGTGTGCAATCACTGATAGTGGCGACACACGGATCCGACGTATGATAAAGGACCCCGGCCGATTTAAAGGCTACCACCTAGCAAGTGTGGTGTCTGGCGGTGACACCACAGTTTTAATGATGTCCACCCCTAATCCTGTATCATGTCCGTGACACTCTCCTCCCTATAGCGGGGTAATACAAAATGTGCTGCTTTTCTTTCAACTTTCTCGATGTACTCTGTCACTCCTATCTGGTAAGGATCCCACACCGCGCAGCAGTATTCTAAAAGAGGACGGACAAGCGTAGGGTGTACAGCCTCTTTAGTAGATCTGTTATATTTTCTACGTGTTCTGCCAATAAAACGCAGTCTTTGGTTTGCGATCCCCGCAGCATTTTCTATGTTCTATTTCCGATTAAAGTCCTTCGTAATTGCAATTCCTAAGCATTTAATTGAGTTTACGGCCTTTAGATTGACTGATTTATCGTGTAACCGAAGTTAAACAGATTCCTTTTAGCATTCATGTGGATGATCCCAACAGTTTTCATTATTTAGGGGCCAATTGCCAATTTTCTCACCATACAGACATCTTTTCTAAATCGTTTTGTAATTTGTTTTGATCTTTTGATGGCTGTTCTAGACGATATACGACATCCTCATCGGCAAACAACCTAATGCGGTTGCTCAGGCTATCTGCTAAATCGTTTATACACATGAGGAACAGTAGACGGCCTATAACACTACCTTGTGGGAAGCCAGAAATCACTTCTGTTTTACACGATGACTTTTCATCAGTTACTACGAACTGTGACCTCTCTGACAGGAAATCACGAAACGATTCACATAGCTGAGATGGTATCCCATAAGCACGCAATTTCACTGCAAGCCGCTTGTGTGCTACCGTGTCAAGAGCCTCCTGGGAGTCTACAAATAAGGAATCAATTTGAACTCTCTTGTCAATAGCAATCAACACTTCGTGTGAATAAAGAGGTAATTGTATTTCACAAGAACAATGTTTTCTAAATCCGTGTTGACTGTGTGTCAATAGAGGTAATTTATAATGTTCGAACACAATATATGTTCCAAAATCCTGCTGCATATCGACTTTAATTATATGGGCCTGTAATTTAGTAAATTACTCCAACAGCTTTACTTGAAAGTTGGTGTGACCTGTGCAACTTTCCAGTCTCTGGGTACGGATCTTTCGTCTAGCGAGCGGTTGTATATGATTGTTAAGCATGGAGCTGTTGTATCAGCATACTCTGAAATGACTGGTATTCAGTCTGGAGCGGAAGACTTATGTTACGAGGCTAACTAGTAACTAGGGATGACATAGGAATGTCTTACAGGCTGCAAACTTTGGGTAATGGAAGGCTCTGAAGTCGTGAAGTTAAGGCCAGCGAAGAGTGCTGACAGGCTCAGAAAACGGAAGCACATTAGGTCACCCCTACAGGCGAAATTACGTCATCAGCTGCTTTAAAACCTTCGTGTTGCTTCAGATCACTCTCAGAGTTAGGTCTCTACATCTGCATCACTGTTACCGATGGAAAGCCAGCTCTGTTAGCTGCAGGATGACCTGGTGAATACAGCGAGGCGTCTACAACCGCCGCCGCCGCCACCTTGGAGTCCAGCGATACAAGTCCGCAGTCGTCTGGCTGTGGAGGCAACTTTGTAAGCTGCGTTCCTGCCAGTCACAACGGTGACTGGTTGAAGATGAGGCCAGTGCCGATTTTCTGTGAGTGAAGAGTCCATCTGCCCATCTGTGAGTTGTTCAACTAGGGAGCAGGGCCCCTCTGCAGCCACTACTGGGCAATACAAGTACCACACTACTGTCTGCACGCTGGGACCAAGTCTCGGGCTGTGCTTCGTGTCGCTGTTGGGTCTTCCACCCACACGCCGTCTCGACAACCGACATCAGGGGCATGAAGATTTCTGGGGCCGAGTTCGAGCCCAGTTTCAGTCGACGAGAGCGTCGAGGCTCTTACAGACCCGCACAGCCACGCCGGGCAGTAGCGACACACCGGCCGCCAGACCCACCTAAGGCGGAGCGGTAGCACTGGCTTCAGACAACGCCAGAGCGTACGCCTACAAATTCCTCGCCAGGCGCTGATTTGCTACCCTGCGACTTCGTGCAACGCTGCCAATGATAGGCAGCACCGGGAAGAAGATCGACTGATAATAACACTGTTTGAAATGAATGTCTGTCAATTGAATGATGTCTCATCAGCGTCCCGGCGCTCCACAGGACTCCACCACCGCACATCCCTTCGCCTAGCCTACACAGAAAATACTCTTCTGACGCCCTGGCTCCTACAGCATGTTACTGTCGCGAGCTTCTGTGGAGGGTGGTTGAAGGAAGATGAAACCAAGAGTAGGCAACAAGCTGTTTGACATCCACGCCTCATCTAAGATTGTCAATGTCGGAGGCTTTTCTGCTCTGTAAAGCAGGATCGATGGCGATCTGTAGAAGGTGCGACGGTAGAGTAGAATGCTAATGCATGCACAACTTCTTTGGAAAACACCTTTCAGGCCACAGAGCCGAAAATAAGGATCCGCAGCAGACGACGCTTACGTTTTTCCTTGACGATCCAACGATATCTACAGTTACAGTTATAATGGGCACAGGATAATCGAAATTGGACCTTCAATGAATGAAAACATGTCCTTCTCTGACGAATTACCGTTCTCTATATGTCTGGATGTGCCACTGTCCATAGCGAACAGATGCTCGAAACATGCACCAATGGGGCAGTATCACGGTATGGGGGACATTGATCTGGGGCAGTATCACGGTATGGGGGACATTGATCTAGGCTCTTGTGGCACCTGTGGTACGAATCGTAGGCATCATGACAATTGTGCACTATGTGAACAATCTTGCGGATAACCTGCATCCTTCCATGTCTTTCTCGATAACTATCCGAGATACAAGGACAAAATCGTGCTGCAGTGGTTTGAGGAGTGTGACAATGATGAACCCATTTTCATATCTTAGCCACCAAATTCGCCTGATCTGAACCCCATGGAATATATCTGGGAGACTTCCGAGTGCCAGCTTCGCACTCGCAAACAACTGACCCATAATTTACGGAATTCCGGGAGGTGTGCATAGACATCTGGTACCACATACACTCCTGGAAATGGAAAAAAGAACACATTGACACCGGTGTGTCAGACCCACCATACTTGCTCTGGACACTGCGAGAGGGCTGTACAAGCAATGATCACACGCACGGCACAGCGGACACACCAGGAACCGCGGTGTTGGCCGTCGAATGGCGCTTGCTGCGCAGCATTTGTGCACCGCCGCCGTCAGTGTCAGCCAGTTTGCCGTGGCATACGGAGCTCCATCGCAGTCTTTAACACTGGTAGCATGCCGCGACAGCGTGGACGTGAACCGTATGTGCAGTTGACGGACTTTGAGCGAGGGCGTATAGTGGGCATGCGGGAGGCCGGGTGGACGTACCGCCGAATTGCTCAACACGTGGGGCGTGAGGTCTCCACAGTACATCGATGTTGTCG
Organism: Schistocerca americana; assembly: GCF_021461395.2. Lineage (NCBI taxonomy): Eukaryota > Metazoa > Arthropoda > Insecta > Orthoptera > Acrididae > Schistocerca > Schistocerca americana. Next base: position 312,432,807 of record NC_060120.1, on the reverse strand, counting down.
CCAGTAGTCGGCGGAAGGTGCACGTGCCCGTCGACCTGGGACCGGACCGCAGCGACGCACGGATGCACGGCAAGACCGTAGGATCCTACGCAGTGCCGTAGGGGACCGCACCAACACTTCCCAGCAAATTAGGGACACTGTTGCTCCTGGGGTATCGGCGAGGACCATTCGCAACCGTCTCCATGAAGCTGGGCTACGGTCCCGCACACCGTTAGGCCGCCTTCCGCTCACGCCCCAACATTGTGCAGCCCGCCTCCAGTGGTGTCGCGACAGGCGTGAATGGAGGGACGAATGGAGACGTGTCGTCTTCAGCGATTAGAGTCGCTTCTGCCTTGGTGCCAATGATGGTCGTATGCGTGTTTGGCGCCGTACAGGTGAGCGCCACAATCAGGACTGCATACGACCGAGGCACACAGGGCCAACACCCGGCATCATGGTGTGGGGAGCGATCTCCTACACTGGCCGTACACCACTAGTGATCGTCGAGGAGACACTGAATAGTGCACGGTACATCCAAACCGTCATCGAACCCACCGTTCTACCATTCCTAGACCGGCAAGGGAACTTGCTGTTCCAACAGGACAATGCACGTCCGCATGTATCCCGTGCCACCCAACGTGCTCTAGAAGGTGTAAGTCAACTACCCTGGCCAGCAAGATCTCTGGATCTGTCCCCCATTGAGCATGTTTGGGACTGGATGAAGCGTCGTCTCACGCGGTCTGCACGTCCAGCACGAACGCTGGTCCAACTGAGGCGCCAGGTGGAAATGGCATGGCAAGCCGTTCCACAGGACTACATCCAGCATCTCTACGATCGTCTCCATGGGAGAATAGCAGCCTGCATTGCTGCGAAAGGTGGATGTACACTGTACTAGTGCCGACATTGTGCATGCTCTGTTGCCTGTGTCTATGTGCCTGTGGTTCTGTCAGTGTGATCATGTGATGTATCTGACCCCAGGAATGTGTCAATAAAGTTTCCCCTTCCTGGGACAATGAATTCACGGTGTTCTTATTTCAATTTCCAGGAGTGTATATCTCTGGGGACCTACCAAGGACTTATCCAAGTGATGACACTCAGAATCTATGCTGCATTGCTTTGTGGAAATGGACCAATACGTTGTTAAGCAGCTGATAACAACGTGTGGTTTCAGCAGTGTATTGTTACAGTATAGAATAGTAGGGCGTAGGATTTATAAATATTTATCGAAACATTCGCAATGTCATAGGCAATATCAAATTAAGCCAGAAGCATACTGAAGCAGAAAACATACAAGTATGTCGCAAGTGGGTCAGGCCTTCAACACGTTATGACACCATCTACCATGTGGCACATCACAGCCCCGCATTAGCTCCATTTAGATACTCCAGTTTTCCAGCTCTCGCCAGCTGATCGTTTGGATCAATGGCAGACGCAGTAATAGCGCTCGATTCTATGATTACAATAGTAAATCTCTGTCCTAGATGCTCCATAATAGCCTAAGAACTAGCTGAAGATGTCCCCTAGATGATGGTATTCACCGATGAGCTTCATGCTACTCGCCACCTACTATCTACTGATGGAGAAAATGTCTTACGACAACACCACATCGCAGAGTGCTGCCAGCACCGAACTTTACCGTGGAAGGCAGCAGTAGCGCGTTTTGGGGTTCACGTTCCTGTTCAACACCTAGATGCCTCCAGGTGCTGAAATCTACCAGCCCAGCTGGGAGCACATCAACCGACCACACTACTACCGACACCAGGTACATCACTGATGCGTCATCAAGGCTAGTTGTAGAATTCGGAGCGAGACCAAACTTATCCACTGCCAGCCGGCAAACCGCCGCGGCGCAGAGAAAATAACAGCATCACCTAGGTGTGCAGAAGCTGAGCTCACTAAACAGACGTCAGATAGAATCCAATACGCAGCTGAAAAAAGCATCAGCCGAGTCTGGTGCGGGAGAGCAACGAATTGTAAACGCAGCGAATAAACTATTGAACTATAATAATGATTTACTAGCGTCGAAGATTCGCAGCAGCTATCCTGACCGCACACGGAGGAGTTCCTACTTATCCCGCCTACAGTAATACCGCCTTTGAAGTTCAGCCATAGTAAATGAAAGTTAACAAGTCTAATTATTTTTGTTTAATATTTCAACCGAAATTCATAGAACTGGGGAAAAATATGTGCTGATAAATAAAAGACACGGCTTCAGAGAAATATGTCTTGAAGCTGAGCCAAGTGAATGACTACTCAAAACTATATCCATAGAAAAGAACTTGTGTGAAGTGAACACCATATGATATGGTTGTGGAATGTACTGAATGTAGAATAAAATCAAGTGCGAAAAACAAAATTAGACTAATGTTTGGACAGTTTTAAAAGAATTCAGCTGATTGTTTCTGCCAATTTGTTACACTGAATACTTCGTGGCTCACAGTTTCGTGCCAGTAACGAAACAGCATTCGGAGTTAATGGCGGAAGCTGGTGTCCATAAAAAAAAGGTACCATCTAGTGCAAATCATGCGGATAATGTTCTCGAGGATGCAGATGTTGTTCTTATTGATTACGTTTAGTAAACAGTAAAACAATAACTGGCGAACACTACGCAACTGTTCTCGGCTAAATGAAAAAATGCAAGAGAAGAAGCCTGCACTTCTGACGGCGAAAAATAATCTTTCATCAGTAAAGTAAGGCTGTCTGAATGTCTTGCGATTGGGAATACTTAAGGACTCAAGTAACTGTCAATTTTTCATTACTAAATTTCATTCGGTACGTCTATAGAAATCGTAACTACTTGTTAGCAGCACAACTCGGTTAAAAAATAAGAGAGGCGCATAGTGCATGGCTCTGCTGAGAGACAGTTGGGGAGGGGCGCAGCTAAAGGTATGAGAACGAATGCTGACCACGGTACAGTATCTCAGCGTCTACGGACACTCTCACAGACTGCAGTGCCAAATACACTGCTTGCCAAAAAACTGATCTGTCACGAACACCTGGTCGGATATCCACATAAATCTGCACACAGTGATTATGAAATTATTAGCGTTGTAATTCTCTGTGAGCGGCAGAACGACCACCAAAGTGCATTAGAGCTGGTCTTGTTAGGTGTTGTTACCGGGGCCGGCCCGGGTGACCGAGCGGTTCTAGGCGCTACAGTCTGGAACCGTGAGACCGCTACGGTCGCAGGTTCGAATCCTGCCTCGGGCATGGATGTGTGTGATGTCCTTAGGTCAGTTAGGTTTAAGTAGTTCTAAGTTCTAGGGGACTAATGACCTCAGCAGTTAAGTCCCATAGTGCTCAGAGCCATTTGTTACCGGGACTTGTAGGGCATATAAGGAGCGTGAACACACTCAGATGTTGAGCTATCACGGAGGTGCCGCGTTTTAGTTTGAGAGCATTATTAAAAAAACACCTTATAGAGTTTAAAATGTACCTGATAATCGATTTCCATTTGGGTGACTAGTCAAACCACAGTATGCAGATTTCTGAGGCATTCGGATGTGGCAGTGGCGCGATGTTGGACTGCATGGAAACGCAGCGGCAGATGTACGTAGCGTCACATGTACGACCATGTATGACCATCAGATGGGGTGATGGCGCCGGCCGAAGTGGCCGTGCGGTTAAAGGCGCTGCAGTCTGGAACCGCAAGACCTCTACGGTCGCAGGTTCGAATCCTGCCTCGGGCATGGATGTTTGTGATGTCCTTAGGTTAGTTAGGTTTAACTAGTTTTAAGTTCTAGGGGACTAATGACCTCAGCAGTTGAGTCCCATAGTGCTCAGAGCCATTTTTTTGGGGGGGGGGGGGGGGGGGGGTGATGGCCACATTGTGCAACAAGCACATTGTAATTCCTTCACACCATCGCCTACCACCCGAGAACAAGTGATGGACTCACTGCAACATTCTGTGTCAACCTACACCATTGACTGGAGATTAGCAGGAGACGGACTGGGACATTACCGTCCTATGTGTAGGGTGCTGTTAACTTCACAACAATACCGGCAGCGTTTTGAGTGGTGCCGTCAACGGGAAGCATGCATTGCTGATGAATGGCGTAGCATTGTGTACACCGACGAATAGCGGTACTGCGTTACCCCAAATGATCATCGTCGGCGTGTAGGGCGGCGACCTGAGTAGAGGTCGCTTTCTTCCAACGTTTTGGAGTTACTCCTGGCATCGTGTGGAGAGTCAGGTCAGCGATATCAGTGATTGAGGGAATTCTGACGGCACAAAGTACATCACTGATAATTTGCGTCCTCACGTGTTACCTCTAATATCACAGCATCCTGGTGCCATTTTTCAATAGAACAATGCTCGTTCCCACTTGGCTTGCATCTCTCTGCACTGCCTGATGTTGAGGTGTTCCCCTGACCATCAAGATCACAGCTCTGTCCCCGTCATAACATGTGTAGTACCAGGTCGGACTTCTTCCTCCCAGTGCCAGTATCCGAAATGTCAATATCATTTGTGGGCAACCATTTCTCAGGAGATGCTACATCAGCTTTGTGACCCCTCGCCAACCAAATCAGTGCATGCACCCACGCCAGAAGCGGTGCAATGTCATACCGATAAAGGGGCTCTTACTGCCAACTTCTTTGTAACCTTGATTCAGTTTTATAATCAACCTCTCAATCCGTGAAGTTTCGTTTCGTTTCCCCCAACCCTTCTGGTACTTCACCTTATCTTTTAGGCGATGTATATACGAGTTTCTATAATCAATTTACGCCAGTCATACGACAGTTTATCCGCACTCATAGTAAAATTGGCACATTTGTTCATCTTTCATGAATAGCAAGATTTCTGAGAACAACGGAGCTGGCATCGACTGTTACGTGGCGAGGCACTGTTTTCTAGTAGTGACTGCGTAAGGAAGTTTATTAACTGCATCCCCCTTAATATATTAATTAATTAATTAATCTCCCATGGATTATATGGTGTGGTGAGTGTAGCAAGTCTGTGTTAACTTGAAACGTTGTTGCAAAAGTAAGTAAAAGTTATTTATGTGTCTGTCTTACTCATCAAACATGACACCACGCGAATCGCAGCAATTTTCTCGCTCCAAGATACGCGTGTCTGCCAAACGCTTTGAGCCTGCCTGAAAGTTTATGTCAGCGGTTGTTGAGTGCTTTGCTCCACTTCGATTCGCAGTTCAGGAAAAGAAACGACTCGCAGAAGACACGTAGAACGAAGTGCATTGGCGTAAAAGCAGCTATTTGGGTAACAGCTGCATACTCGACATAAAAGCGCAATCTTTTATTTCCAGACAATGACTGTTTGTTCCTGTCCTTATACCTACAGTATTCTCTTGCGAGATTATGCACCCAACATTCACAAAATAAAGGCAGGGCAGTAGTTCGAAGGACATCAAAACTATAGGTCCACGCAGGGGCCGTTTAACTGCAGTTGTTTTCCCCCTCCCACCGCCCCCTCCCATGTACAAAGCGTTAAAATTATGCTGCCTATGAAATGCAGACGTGATATATAGTGAAACAGTACTGGGAATGTTGGCGTATAATTCACGTCATCACGGTCACATAACGTTGCGTAGCTGAAGCTTTCGAGAATAAACTGATTAGTTTTGAGTCGTCAGACCAGAGCTAAGAGGCCAGATCTCATATTATACGTGGTGTGATGCAATGTTTCCTGTCTGTAACCGATCGACAAAAAAGTCCAATATTATCCATTTGCTTTTAACTGTTTAATTCATATAATTCATCGGGTACCGTGGGAGCATATGGGCCATAGCTACTTATATACAGGACGAGTCAGTACAAATTCACAGAAAGCTGATCTGAAAATTTAAAAATTTAAGAATAGAATATAGAAATAAAAATAAACTCTTATGATTTGCTGTAGTACTTCTTTGTGTCATTTATCGTGTTTAGGGACTGATCATTGACACACATTAATAAAAGCAATATGTGCAAGAGACAATGTTTTAGCAGTCCCTCCGTCCACCTCCCAACCACTCTCACATCAAAATACAATTGTGGAAGTATGGTTCTGCCTTGAACAAAATCCAAACGTGTTTCTGTGAAGCTTCACCAACGTCAGTGGGTTCCATTTATTTGCTGTCAAATAACTTGTGCAGAAATTCCTTTACATGTTATTCGAAAGAAGATAAATCAACCTCATGACATTGGTGAAACTTCACCGAAACATTTTTGGGTATTAAACAAGAAAACCATGTGTTTGTTCATTGCAGATCTATACTTCTACAACTGCATATTTGAAAAGAAACACAGACTAAATGTGATCTTTAACCACGAGATAAATACGCCATATCGAATCAGTTCGCTGTTTCTCGACGTTTGGATGGGGCACCGTGCTTCGTATTTTCTACATGTGAGGTGAACTGTTGTTCAGCTCTTCCCTAACATCGTGATGTTCCAACTAATGCTAAGGCATAGCATAATCCAAACAGTCGGATATGATTGTTAAATCAAAGAAATACTCAACTACTTATCAATTAACGCACAAGCAAAAGAATAAGTCGCATTTTCTGCTCATGCTCCTGTCCTGAAGGCAAACTGAAAGCACGAGGGTCGTCCACAAAGTAAATCGCGTTTCCGTTTCTCTCCGCGACAGCGCTACGATCGCAGTTCCGAGAATGCACCGCAATTACTCTGACTCAAGGAGAAGACACGTACGCCATTTTCAGATCGCTGCTGCCGACGTGCGCTTTGTAGTGCTTCTTTATAATGTCAGCCATAATTGAAAATGCCGCCGCGTGTGAAATCAGATTTGTGATTACTTTACTAAATGCAAAGAAAGTTAAACCAAAGGAAATCCACCGGCAATTCTGCGAGGTTTACGGGCAAAATGCTATGAGTGATTCAATGGTTAGAAGATGGGTCAGATTTTTCAATGAAGGACGTGATCAAGTGCACGATGAAGAACGAAGTGGAAGCCCGTCTGTGGTTACTGATGAACTGGTTCACGCAATTGAAGAGCAGATTAAGCACAACAATAAGTTTACACTTAGTGCTCTTACTGTGGAAGTTCCGCAAATCTCACGATCACTGATTCATGAAATTGTTACTGAAAAACTGAAATTTCGAAAACTTTGCTCACGTTGGGTACCCAAAATTCAACAACGGATGGGCAGTGCACTTCAGTTTTTGAGACGCTACAATGAAGAAGGCGATGGTTTCCTTTCTCGGATAGTCACGTGGGATGAGACTTGGGTACCGTACGACACCCCTGAAACAAAACGGCAGTCGATGGAATGGAGGCACACTTCATCCCCAACGAATGTTAAGCCTAATCAAATCTTGACACCTCGAAAAGTCATGTGCACCGTTTTTTGGGACAGAAAAGGCATTTTGCTGATTGATTTCTTACCACGAGGCCAAACAATCGATGCACATGGTTACTGCGAGACCATTAAGAAATTGCGCCTCGCAGTACAGAACAAGCGCCAAGGATTATTGTAAAAAGGTGTTTTTTTTTCACGATAATGCCCGACCTCCGAAGGCGAATGTGACCAAACAACTGTTACGGGAATTTCACTGGGATGTGTTTGATCATCGTCCGTACAGCCCGGACCTCGCTCCTAGCGACTTTCATCTCTTCTTACACCTAAAACCTGTCCTTTGTGGTCAACACTTCAACAATGATGACGAGCTGAAAGAACATGTTACCACATGGTTGAATACACAGGCGGCAACCTTCTATGAAGAAGGCATACAAAAACTTGTGCCACGCTATGACAAGTGCCTACAAAATTTCGGAAGCTATGTAGAAAAGTAGTTTAACAGTTGTAGACTTTTGTACAATAAATGTTTTTTTTCTGTATCTGTACACGTTTGTTTTATGTAACCAAACGGAACTTACTTTGTGGACATACCCCGTATAACATAAAATTAATGTATTGGGATGTGTCAATAGATTCTCATACATTTCCTTCTCAAAAGCCTTCGAAAGCGAGTCAGCAAGAGTAGTGGCCTGAAATTATCTACAATATATCTTTTCCGTTTTTATAAAGCGCTATGTATCAGTCCTCTGACTCAACAAGTATTGCTGCTGCTTGCAGCCCTCACTTTGTTGTATTGTATTGTGTAATATTGCACATAGCTGTGTCGTGTTGCAGAGAAGCTGAAGCGCGCGCCTATGAAGACGCAGGCAACGCAGACGGACGTGTGTCTGGGGAGGAGACCTCTCGTGGCCAACTACCTGTCCCTCAGCCCGCGCACCATACACAGGGTAAGTCCATGTGGCAACGTGAAACACCTCACTCACTGAGAAAAATATACTTGTGTTATAAACTATCAGATGGAAACAATGTACTGTTCCAGGAGTTAAAAGTATTTCTGCTTATTTAAGTGAGGAATAAGACAGCTTATGATCATAGATAGAGCTGACATTTTACTGCTCCTGACCATCGACTGTCATTAACAAAGTTTGAGTGATTTCCGCGTTACCAAAGAAACATGCAAGCATACTTTCTATGTTCAGATTTTCTCATTCCTGTGTCAATACTGGGTGTAAACGTAATTATGTAAACTGGAGGTGAATGGGGAAAAAGGAAAGGGAAGACAAGGAACTGATATCAGCTACATCAGGGCTTTATGCGGAATCAGCGGTGACAAGTGAAAATATGTGCCGGATCTGGTGTCGAACCCGGGATCTCCTGCTTAGTAGGAAGTTGCGTTAACAATGGCGCCACTCTTTTTTTGTGTTCCCGGCCATGTTCTGCACGCTTGCTAATTTTGAGATTCCCGCCGGGGGTCGAATGTAAATGTGCATCCGCACAGAAGGTTGTGGAGTCATTTCCCCTTGAGGCGAATTAGTTATATGAATGCATGGTGTCTGTTCCTTAGAACAAGTCCGAAAGGACAGACACCACTCATTCATGTAAACGATAACTGTTTGCAACACACGCCACTGGTACAAGGTAGGTCGAGACGAACAGTTTGATATAGGGCACACAGGCCGCAGCTCGTGGTCGTGCGGTAACGTTCTCGCCTCCCACGCCCGGGTTCCCGGGTTCGATTCCCGGCGGGGTCAGGGATTTTCTCTGCCTCTTGATGCCTGGGTGTTGTGTGATGTCCTTAGGTTAGTTAGGTTTAAGTAGTTCTAAGTTCTAGGGGACTGATGACCATAGCTGTTAAGTCCCATAGTGCTAAGAGCCATTTGAACCATTTGATATAGGGCACTTTACCGTCTAGTAGAATCGTCAGAAGATCAAAATTTGTAGCAAAGTGATTTAGACACAACATCTGAATGATGCTAAAAGTGAAAACTGTCACTCAGTGACGGAAAGTGTGACGTCATCCGAAAAGTATAAAAAAGAAATCCCCTAAATTTCGATTACACTACAAATCACGCAAATTTAAAGACTGTCAGTTCGACTAAAACCCAGGAATTACAATTGCGAACAACTTAATTTGGAGCGGTCACATAGGTAATGTTGTGGGGAACTACCTATACTACGCCTATTCTGTATTATCGCGAAATTCGGGAGAGACTGTCACGCATATCATAAGCATTTTGCGATGGCAATCACTAAAACAAAGGCGTTTTTCGTTGCGGTGAGATCTTCTCACGAAATTTCAATCACCGACTTTCTACTCAAAGTGAAAATAGTTTACTGTCGCCAACCTACATAGTGAGAAATGATCATCATAACAAAATAAGAGAAATCAGAACTCGTAGAAAACCATTTAAGTGTTCATTTTTCCCACACGCTTAGACAGTGGAAAGGTAGAGAAATAGTCTGAAGATGGTTCGAAGGACCCTGCACCAGGCACTTAAGTGCAAATTGCATCATAATCAAGTAGATGTAGATGTGGTATGTTCAGCTGGGAAACCATCACAAACTGAACTACAAAAGCCAGCTATGCTACGGTGCAAGAGCGCCATCTGCTTAGTCTATCTGGCAGTTCGTTTGTTCTTTCTCTCTAACATCGTCCTGGAGTATTAAAGACACTTAATTCTTGTATAATGAGATTTTCACTCTGCAGCGGAGTGTGCGCTGATATGAAACTTCCTGGCAGATTAAAACTGTGTGCCGGACCGAGACTCGAACTAAAGTTTCACTTTATTCTTGTGTTTATAAAATGTAAAATTGACTTTTGTCTAAATCTTACCTCAAAATTTTGTGAATTTTAACAGTGTAAAATTAACAATTAAATTGTTTTGTTTCTCTGGTCTAATTACTACGAGACTATTATGCTTGTAATGCTAGAGCTTACATCGAACTGTAAACGTAATTAGTGCTTGCATAACATTAAAAAGGTCCATTTTCCTTTCTCCGTAACGGCAAAGTTTAAATTACTTATGTTAACAAAATAAAAGATTTCAAAAATCTGACCGACTAAGTCGGTGACGAAAGAGGTCGAGAGGATATTTAAAACCTCAAGCGGTGTGCACCCGCTGTCGCTTGGGTGGCATTTATAGGCCAATTTGTTGTTTGTCTAGTTGACAGACCTCAAACGTCCTTCATAAAATTGTTCGTCTCTATTTCCCTCTACCACTGTGGCACTTCGTAAACAAGTTTTGCTTACACCCTACAGTGACAAGACAGGCCGCCAGATTGCAGAACAGTAAAATTATCTACGTGTGTACAGGAATTTCAAAATTCTGAGCACTATGGGACTTAACTTCTAAGGTCATCAGTCCCCTAGAACTACTTAAACCTAACTAACCTAAGGACATCACATACATCCATGGCCGAGGCAGGATTCGAACCTGCGACCGTAGCGGTCGCGCGGTTCCAGACTGTAGCACCTAGAATCGCTTGGCCACTCCGACCGGCCGGGAATTTCACTCTGTTGACCAGGCACTCAATATAGGACTGATTTTTTCAATGAAACCAAAAAGGACTACATATAGATTAACGCACAAGTACGCTAAAGTACTTAACGACATGACCAATAACTCTGTTGGAATTTCAGTGGACGTAAGGCGAGCTAAACGCAGGTATACGAGGTGTGGCTATAAGGTAACGGGACTGCTGCTATAAATCATTTTATTTCAGACAGTTACATACACACATAAAAAAAGTTTAGCATCACCTCGGTTCCGAGAGTTTCGGAACCTGTACAGAAAATTGGAATAGAGACCAACATAAACATCATTTCCATCCTTTTTATTGCTCATGAAAACCACACATTTCATGCTGTATCACCATACAGCTAGACCTTCAGAGGTGGTGGTCCAGATTGCTATACACACCGCTCCATCTAATACCAAGTAGCACGTCCTCTTGCATTGGTGCATGCCTGTATTCGTCGTGGCATGCTATCCACAAGTTCATCAAGGCACTGGTGGTCCAGATTGTCCCACTCCTCAAAGGCGATTCGGCGTAGATCCCTCAGAGTGGTTGGTGGGTCACGTCGTCCATAAACAGCACTTTTCAATCTATCCCAGGCATGTTGGGTAGGGTTCATGTCTGGAGAACAAGCTGGCCACTCTAGGGGCGTGAATTGTACATGAAGACGAATACCACTCCAATATGCTGCCGATATGGTTGCAATATTGGTCGGAGGATGGTATTCACGTATCGTACAACCGTTGCGGCACCTTCCAAGACCACCAGCGGCGTACGTCGGCCCCACGTAATGCCACCCCAAAACAGCAGGGACCCTCCACGTTGCTGCACTCGCTGGTCAGTGTGTCTAAGGCGTTCAGCCTAACCGGGTTGCATCCAAACACGTCTCCGACGATTGTCTGGTTGAAGGCATATGCAAACACTCATCGGTGAAGAGGACCTGAGCGGCCCATTTGGCGTGTTGTTGGGCCCATCTGTACCGCGCTGCATGGTATCGTGGTTGCAAAGGTGGACGTCGCCATGGACGTCGGGAGTGAAGTTGCACATCATGCAGTCTATTGCGCACAGTTTGTGTCGTAACACTACGTCCTGTGGCTGCACGAAAAGCATTATTCAACATGGTGGCTTTGCTGTCAGTGTTCCTCCGAGCCATAATCCGTAGGTAGCGGTCATCCACTGCAGTAGTAGCCCTTGGGCGGCCTGAGCGAGGCATGTCATCGACAGATTTTGTCTCTCTGTATCTTCCCCATGTCCGAACAACATCGCTTTGGTTCACTCCGAGACGCCTGGTCACTTCCCTTGTTGAGAGCCCTTCCTGGCACAAAGTAACAATGCGGACGCGATCGAACCATCTAGGCATGGTCGAACTACAGACAACACTAGCCGTGTACCTCCTTCCTGGTGGACTGACTGGAAATGATCGGCTGTCGGATCCCTCCGTCTAATAGGCGCTGCTCATGCATGGTTGTTTAATCTTTGGGCGGGTTTAGTGACATCTCTGAACAGTCAAAAAGACTGTGTCTGCGATATAATATCCACAGTCAACGTCTATCTTCAGGAGTTCTGGGAACTGGGGTGATGGAAAACTTTTTTTTATGTGTGTGTTTATTTATTGCCACCCTCAATACACTCTCCTACTCTATTACTGCAATGCTCCATGCGAATTTTCCATTAATGGAAACAGAATTGGAAGTCTTCCTCTGCGAGCTACTTGATGACGTGGTCACTTTTCCTTTCACTGCTTCTACGGACTAAAGTCGTCTTCCTTTTAATGCATATGAGATCTTGGTGAATAGACAAAAGTTACATGGTGCTAAGTCAGACGAATAAGGCGAGTGGTCTAACAATGGGATGTTGTCCTACTCTATAAACCTTTTAAGAGACAGTGCAGTATGAGCCGGTGCGTTGTCTGTGCACGAAATGGCGCTTAGTTTCTGGACAATAAGAGAAAAAACAAGACTCGTCCCATGTTATCACTCTCGCCAAGAAATTAGGATCATTTTCAGTGGTATTCAAAGAGTCAAAACAAATATTTTCACGAGCTTCATTTTGTTCAGTAGTGAGAATTTTCAGTGCCATTTTCGCACATGTTAAAGTGGTTAACTAAATTGTACCTTACGCGCTCTTTGTCGAATATTACAGTTTCAGCAATCGATCGAATACTCAAACGACTGTCATATCCAAAACAGATTACCCACATTTTCGATATTTTCATCCGTTTTCGATATTGAAGGGCATCCCGGGCGTGAGTCATCTTCAGCGTCTTCTTGGCCATTTTCAAAATGCTCGAACCACTCAAAAACTCGGGTACGTGATAAACAGTCTTCGCCATACACTTGTTTTGGCAGTAGACAGGTTTCAGCAGCAGTATTTCCAAGTTTCATGTGAAACTTCGCGACAGTTCGTTGCTGTATTGTTGCACTTATCATTTTCCCTGCAAAACAAAGTAATAGATCTTTTTACAAACGAAGGCCAGAGCCACAATGGTTTGTCTACAGACACCAGAGATGCCACATTCGACTGAGAAGGCTTCACGCTTCACAGCTATAGGTCGTTCATCTTTAGTGCATGCGTACTCAGTTTGTGATAGCATCACCCCCTTTATTTTATAGCCACACCTCGTATGGTCATAATCAAAAACCAAGAACAGAGGTCACTGACTTTCTTACGCTGAAATAAAGACAGCCTTTTTGTAATCTGACGCGTAGGGTAACAAATTTTTTGGTTAGACTATCATTTTTATCATTGTATGGTCTTCAACCGTACGCATTCAAGTAACGGTCCTGCGTATTTCCTAATGTCATCTACGCACCCTCCATTTGGCTATCATTTCGATCTCTTCTTGTCTACTGGAATCCAAAAAAGAACTACTTTGCAAGATCTACTACCCATCGATTACGTCCTATTTCAAATGGTTCAAATGGCTCTGAGCACTATGGGACTTAACATCTATGGTCATCAGTCCCCTAGAACTTAGAACTACTTAAACCTAACTAACCTAAGGACATCACACAACACCCAGTCATCACGAGGCAGAGAAAATCCCTGACCCCGCCGGGAATCGAACCCGGGAACCCGGGCGTGGGAAGCGAGAACGCTACCGCATGACACGAGCTGAGGACACGCCCAATTTGTTGAGTCCATAACTATGTCATTGGCTGCTGATCGTACCGCGTCAGCGATGTGTTAAATTCGTGAAGGAGTGCAGCAGTTGACCCTACGCTAGTCATTTTTTAAACCCCGGTGGATAATCTGAAGAGACTTAAGAACTAGTTAATTTTCTTCTTTGCAGCAATAATTTTTGAAGTGATGGTCTTCAGAGTTCCTCGTAGTAAAGGTCATTATTTTTACCCAGTCCCATTTAGAATACTTTCCCCATTGATCGCTATTTTTTAGCCTTGTAACGTAGACCATACACGTACGCAAAAGGGACAAGAGGTAGCATTTCCCTCCTTCCCTAGAATCTGGAGTGCTAACTACAGTGTTACAAAATGTCGAAACTTGCCAACGCATTTACATTAAAAATTAAAATTTTTGATTCTTACAGTTCCCCACCTCCCATGCGTTTAATGCAGATAAATTAAACAGAAATACCAGTCACCTTTATCAAGGGCTTCATTGACATCACTGTTAACTTCACTGTCGGTTTTTGTATTTTATTTACACTACTATACACTAATTTTCCTACATGCAACAAAAGATGAGTTTCGTTGACCTTTAGTAACCGATTTATTTTTTACACAGATAAGTAAGGTAATTTGATCTGAAGTGACTTGCTTTCAACATGATGATAAATTTGTAAATAAAGACTTAATTCTCTAAAATTTTTTCTGACGTCTTATTTACCTGAATTGCAGGGTAAAGCAGACTACAAATATGTTTCCCTCTGCACACCCATTACAAGAGCAGAGATCAGATGTGTTTCAGAGAAACAGATGTGACACTGCATGTGCTGATGATGGCCTAAGAGTGGCATGGTAACGGGTTTCATGAATCTGCTGATAATGTTGTGACAGTGTAGCTTGCCATCGACAACGAATTGATGCAGAGTTTGAAAATAGGCTTCAAAATAAATTACGTTGAGACAAAAATAGATTATAACCATCAAGTTGAAAGGAAGTAACAGAACGAATTGATGAGTTTTTGTATTTAGAGCAGTTTAAAACAACCACTGGATCGAGAGCAACACGGAATAGCTCTGGAGTAATAGTAAATTAAGAGGGGTTTTCGATGTGCAGTTTGCAATCAGTGTGGATTACCAGATCATTTTTATCACAACGAAAAAGGAGCCGCTTATAAACTGAGAGGCGCATCTTAGAAATTATTAGCGAAGCTGGGAAAACAAATAAATGGATCAAGAAACAATCTAGACTGAAATATGTAATTAAGAAGAGGACCAAGAAGACGACAAAGAGGGTGGATAACATAAGTCAAACATGTAGGGGCAACATTTATGCGTATGAACGAACACTGCTATGTAGGGAATTGTCTAGAGGAGGCGTTTATCCAGCAGTGGATATCCAGTGACTGATGGAGAAACATTCCATAGGTGCCGTTGGGCGCTGCGAACCCTCGGCGGACTCTCGTTGACACTGAGCAGCAGACGCCGTTGTTTGCGGCTGTTGGCGCGCACACGCACACGCACACACACACACACACACACACACACACACACACACACGCGGTCAGCTCTCTTCACCCGCGCAGGTTAACTCGAGCCGTTAAAGTCCCCCACCGGCTCCGCGAGTAATCACTGCGGTAAGCCTCCAGTGTAAGGTCTGGCGAGCAGTTAACGCGGGGGCCCGCTTACTGGCTCCCCTTTTTACGCTCCTCCTGTAATTAGTAGCGACTCGCCGTAAACTGAGATCTCTCTAAGACGCTAAACTCGCCTTCACACTGAAGAACATCGCAGCCGTAGTCATGGGGCTAATGCATAAATGCATGAATGAGGGAGAGAGGAGGAGCAACGGAGACTGGTAATTGTGCACGACGCATTCCGAAGCGACAGCGTAATACACTCTTAGAAAAAAAAAAAAAAAAAAAAAAAAAAAGGCGACGCAACACGATGGAATTATCCCCGAATGGGACCGAAATGCGTAGATGTGATGTACATACACATCTACATCTACGTGATTACTCTGCTATTCACAATAAAGTGCCTTGCAGAGGGTTCAATGAACCACCTTCAAGCTGTCTCTCTACTGTTCCTCTCTCGAACGGCACGCGGCAAAAACGAGTACTTAAATTTTTCTGTGCGAGCCCTAATTTCTCTTATTTTATCGTGATGATCATTTCTCCCTATGTAGGTGAGTGCCAACATAACGTTTTCGCAATCGGAGGAGGAAACTGGTGGTTGAAATTTCATGAGATGATCCCGTCGCCTTTGTTTTAATGATTGCCACTCCAATTCACATACCATGTCTGTGACACTACCTCCCCTATTTCGCGATAATACAAAATGAGCTGCCCTTCTTTGTACTTTTTCAATTTCATCCGTCAGTCCCACCTGATGCGGATCCCACACCGCACAGTAATACTCCAGAATAGGGCGGACAAGCGTGGTGTAAGCAGTCTCTTGCACCTTCTAAGTGTTCTGCCAATGAATCGGAGTCTTTGGTTTGCTCTACCCACAATATTATCTATGTGATCGTTCCAATTTAGATTGTTAGTAATTGTAATCGCTAAGTATTTAGTTGAATTTACAGCCTTCAGATTTGTGTGAATTATCGCGTAATCGAAATTTAGCTGATTTCTTTTAGTACTCATGTGAATAACTTCACACTTTTCCTTATTCAGGGTCAATTGGCACTTTTCGCACCATACAGATATCTTATCCAAACCATTTTGCAAGTCGTTTTCATCATCTGATGACTTCTCAAGACGGTAAATGACAGCATCATCTTAAAACAATCTAAGACTGCTACTCAGATTACCTCCTATGTCGCTAACATAGATCCGGAACAATAGAGGACCTATAACACTACCTTGGGGAACGCCTGATATTACTTCTGTTTTACTCGATGACCTTCCGTCTATTACTATGAACTGTGACCTTTCTGACAGGAAATCACGAATCCAGTCGCACAACTGAGGTGATACTCCGTAGGCACGCAGTTTGATTAGAAGACGCTTGTGAGGAACGGTGTCTAAAGCCTTCTGGAAATCTAAAAAAATGGAATCAATTTGACATCCCCTGTCGATAGCACTCATTACTTCATGAGTACAAAGAGCTAGTTGTGTTTCACAAGAACGATATTTTTTGAAACCGTGCTGACTATGTGTCAATAAATCGTTTTCTTCAAGGTACTTGATAATGTTCGAATACAGTATATGTTCCAGAACCCTACTGCCAATCGACGTTAGCAACATAGGCCTGTAATTCAGCGGATTACTCCTACTTCCCTTTTTGGGTATTGGTGTGACTTGAGCAATTTTCCAGTCTTTAGGTACGGCCCTTTCTGTGAGCGAGTGGTTGTATATGAATGCTAAATATAACGGCATCCGTCCATCCTTGAGGGATGATGGTGTAGCATGCTTGGTTCAGAGTCTGCAGCGTCTGCTGTGGCTAAAAAGTCCCACTCGAGAGTGGCAGTCCTTGCTGCAGTTTGGACATGTGAAATTTGAGGGACTTCGAACAGAAGCCGCTCTGTCTCTCCGCTTTGTCCTCTTCCTGATTTGTTCCTGTATGCGTTCGTCCTCTGAGAGCTAGCCGCCGTTGCGCACAGTTGCTCGCCACTTGACACGGTCATCTTCAATGCTTTCCCAGCGACTTGGAATGATTCTGGTCTTGGTCAGGTCTCTCTTGCACACATCCTTGAAACGAAGATGCGGTCGTCCCACTGGCCTCACACCTTCCTGAAGATCTCCGTACAGCAGTTGTTTCGGTATCCGTTCAGGTTCCATGCGCCTGACATGTCCCAACCATCTTAGACGTCGATGACTCAGGAGTGCAAAGATGCTGGTTGTGCATGCACGATGAAAGACTTCGGTGTTGGGTACTCTATCTCTCCCAGAGATCTGAAGGATCTTCCGGAGACAGC
This sequence comes from Schistocerca americana, assembly GCF_021461395.2. NCBI lineage: Eukaryota > Metazoa > Arthropoda > Insecta > Orthoptera > Acrididae > Schistocerca > Schistocerca americana. Next base: position 312,415,013 of record NC_060120.1, on the reverse strand, counting down.
GGAGATGGAAGCTGCTGAGTCGAGATTCGTGCCTAGAAAGAGTTGTCCATGTCTCACAGCTATAGAGAAGGGTGCTTATAACACAAGCGTTGTAGACTTTTAATTTAGTTTTTGTGGTAAGCAGTCCCTTGTTCCATACTCTGTTTTTCAATCTAGCCATGAAAGATGATGCCTTTGCTATTCTGTTAGTAATTTCAGTGTCCATGGACAAGTTGCTACATATCGTGGATCCCAAGTAGGTAAAGTCATCAACTATCTGGAGAGGATTGCCATCAATGCTGATGGATGGAAGGTTCGTAGTGTTCTGCGCCATGATCTTAGTCTTTTGAAGGCTGATGAGTAGACCAAATTTTTCACAGGCATTTGATAATTTGTTGATTATATACTGCAGCTCATCTTCTGTGTTCGCAACTAGAGCTGCATCGTCCGCATATAACAACACACGGATAAGAACTGTATTTACTTTGGTCTTGGGCTTGGGGCGAGCAATGTTGAAAAGATTTCCATCAGACCTCATATGTAGATACACACCCTCCTCACAGTCTTCAAAGGCAAATCTGAGCAGAAGGGGAAAGAAGATCCCAAATAATGTAGGAGCTAACACACACCCCTGTTTCACACCACTATTAACAGGGAATGCTTCTGATGTTTTACCGTTGAAGCAGATTGTTGCTTGTGTTTTCTCATGGAAAGAGACAATTATCTGTAGTAGTTTAGGTGGGCATCCAATCTTCTGCAGCAGTTTGAAAAGCCCATTTCTGCTCACTAAATCAAACACTTTAACAAGGTCCATGAAAGCAATATAAAGTGGCCTCTGCTGCTCACGACATTTCTCTTGTAGCTGTCTTAAGGAGAAGATCATATCTACGGTTGACCGGCCAGGCCTGAAGCCACACTGAGATTCTGGGTAGATTCTGGAAGCCAACATTTGTAATCGCAGTAGGATGACTTGCATAAGCTTTCCCGGCTACACTTAGTAATGAAATGCCTCGGTAATTGTTACAGTCACTTCTGTTCCCTTTCTGTTTATATAGAGTAACTATCCTCGAATTTCGCATACTCATCGGGACATAACCTTCTTCCCAACTGATTGTGATAAGTGAATATAAATGTTTGAGAAGAACAGACTTGTTATACTTAATAACCTCTGCAGGGATCCCATCTTCACCTGGGCCTTTCCGTTAGCGAGAGAATCTATTTCTCTACTAAGTTCTTTCATAGTAGGCATTGCATCTAGTTCTTCCATAACTGGCATCTGTTTGATGGCGTCACATGCATCCTTGCTAACTTCATTCTCGGCTGCATACAACTCGTGGTGGTGTTCAACCCAGCGTTCCATTTGTTTGCCTTCATCAGTAATGCCTTCACCCGTCTTGGACTTTAGAGGAGCTGTTTTTCTGACAGTTGGTCCAATTGCTTTCTTAATACCATCGTACATTGCCTTAGTATCCCCAGAATCGGCCGCTTTCGGTATACCTGCACATAAATTCAGCCAGTAGTTATTTGCGCATCTCTTGGATGTTTGCTGTGCCCTGTTCTTTGCTTTTCGTAGGTCATCTCGAGTTCTTTCATTTGGGTTTTTTTTGTAAGCAAGCAGGGCTTTCCGTTTAGCCTCAGTGACCGGTTCCGTTTCTTCCAAATTTTGCTCGTACCAGTCCTTATTTCTTTTCCCTTTTATTCCATAGGCCAATACTGCTGAGTTGTAGATTGCACCCGAGAGTTTTGCACATTTCTGATCAACATTCCTTTCTGCTTGCACGTCTCCTGGGAAAGCACTTTCAAAATTACTGGCAAAATCCTGCTTTCTTTGTGTGCCATGAACATGATCTGTGTTGATACGGGGATGACCTCTCGGTTTAGCGTGGTGACATTTCTTAGGAGTGAGCCTCAATGTGCACGCCACTAGGACGTGGTCTTTGTTGCAATCAGCACTATGATAACTTCGTGTCAATAGCACATTTTTGAGACCAGTAGGCCTAGCTATGACTAAGTCAAGTTGATGCCTGTGATGAGAGCTCGGGTGTCTCCAAGACACCTTGTGCTGATCCTTAAGCTGGAAATATGTGTTTGTAATACAGAGACCATAAAAGCAGCAAACTTCAAGCAGTCTCTGGCCATTTTCATTCATTTTTCCCACCCCATGATGTCCCAGGCAATCCCGCCATATGTCATTATCTGATCCAACTCTAGCATTAAAGTCCCCTAGAATATACAGTGTCTCGGTTCTAGGTACCTTGGCTATTCTGTCGCTGAGTAAATCATAAAACAGATCCTTCTCTTCCATGCTGGATGATAAGGTGGGAGCGTACACATTTAGGATGTTGACAGTGCCATTTGAGGAACATATTTTCAAAGCAATAATTCGGTCTGTTCCACCGGATGGTGGCACAGTACAGTCCAGGAGGGTGTTTTTAACAGCAAATCCTACGCCATGAAGTCTTGGCTCGTCTTGAGACTTGCCCTGGCAGAAGAATGTGTAATTATCCTCCCTGATAGAGCCCGCGTCTAGAAGCCGCGTCTCCTGCAGTCCCGCGATGTCTACATTCAAACGATGGAGCTCTCTGTCAATAACGGCAGTCTTACGGATGAAATCAACCTCTTGGGCATCGTCAATGTACCTTGGACACATGGTCCTAACATTCCAGGTGGCAATACGAAATAGTGATTTCTTTATTATTTCATTTTTGTTGTTGGTAGGTGTACTATATCAACCCGCTTGTCAAAGATTACTTCTAAGCTCCACACACCCCGTGAAGCAGGCGGATAGTGGCGGGACGGCACCTTATTGGCTGGGGGCTGCCCAGCTTGAGGCGGGCGGTAGCTGTCCAATGAGATGCGGTGATCTCTCCCACCGTCGGAAGTGGCCCCTGGCACTCGAGTCTTACGCCAATCAGACAGAGCTTATAACCGGTAACTGCCTCTTCCCGTGTTGTGCCAAAGTCCTTGGACGTCGCTGAAGTGTCCTCTCCAGGATGCTACAAGCCTGAGCAATAAATATGAAGACTCGTGAGTTGCCCAATCATCACTGCCTCCCTCTCGACCTAAATGATAATATCCAGAGGAAAGGCAAGCCAATACGTCTGGTATCACTTCGGTTGCAGGAGCTGCCGGAAGGAGACGTAGAGCGCCCTCCAACCGCCTTTGGGGCCCCACTCCAGAGTTTCTTTCAGGGTTTTCTCCCTTAGCCTTCATCCCTCCCGAGACCAACCACAAGGCAGTGGTGTGTTAAGGTCATCCCTCCCGAAATATGGAGCTATTTTATCAGCATACTCTGAGAGGAACCTGACTGGTATACAATCTGTACCTGAGGCCTTGCCTTTATTAAGAGATTTAAGCTGCTTCGTTACACCGAGGATATCTACTTCTATGTATCTCATTTTGGCAGTTGTTCGTGATTGGATTTCAGGAATATTTACTTCTTCTTCTTTGGTGAAGGAGTTTCGGGAAACCGTGTTTAATAACTCTGCTTTAGTGGTACTGTCATCATTGACTTCACCGTTGTTATCGCGCAGTGAAGGTATTGATTGCGTCTTGCCCCTGCTGTGCTTCATGTATGATCAGAATCTCTTTGGGTTTTCTGCCAGATTTCGAGACAGAATTTTGTTGTTGAAATTATTAAAAGCATCTCTCATTGAAGTACGCGCCATATTTCGAAAATTCTACAAAACTCTGCAAATCTTGGGGATTTTGAATTCTTTTAAATATACAGAAAAACAAATAATTGCAGTTTCAGAAAAATTTGATGATTTATTCTAGGGAAAGAGCTTCACTAACTGAGCAAATCAATAACGCGCTGGTTCATCTCTGGCTTTATGCGAGCAGTTATTCATCTTTACATACGCTTAAAGACTTGATGGATGTCCTCATGAGGACTATGTGCCAAATTCTGTCCAACTGGAGCTTTAGGTGGTCAAAATCCTGAGATGACTGGAGGGCGCTGCCCGTAAAGCTTCACACGTTCTCACTTTTGGAGAGAAGCCAAGAAGTAGAAGTTCTCTCCTCTTTTGGGCGGCCTTTATCTTGGTGGATAAGCCCAGGATGGCTTGCCATGAAAGGCAATAAAACGGCGGGCAGAATATCATCGACGTACCACTATGCCGTAAGTGGGTCGTGGATGGCAACCGAGGGGGTTCTGATATGAAAACAAATGGAACCCCAGACCATCACCTGTCCGCAGCTCGTGGTTGTGCGGTAGCGTTCTCGCTTCCCACGCCCGGGTTCCACGGTTCGATTCCCGGCAGGGTCAGGGATTTTCTTTGCCTCGTGATGACTGGGTGTTGTGTGATGTCCTTAGGTTAGTTAGGGGACTGATGACCATAGCAGTTAAGTCCGATAGTGCTCAGAGCCAGACCATCACCCCTGGTTGTTGGGCTGTTTGGCTGGAGACGTTCTGTCTGGTATGCGGGACGACCCCAGACACGGCTTCACTGGTCATCGGCGCATAGTTCAAAGCGGGACTCATTGCTATAGACAGTTGTACTCCATGTGCGTAAACGTAAGCTTCCGCGGCCGCTGTCACAGTCAATTAAATTTTTCTGGGTTTGCGGCCGCATTGTCAACTATAAAATTAATATGTCGGCCTTGTTTTAATTTTTATCTTGTTAATGAATCTGTATTTCATTGTCAAATTAAGAAATATGATATTAGCATATCCACTCCCCACAACTATCCCGTTGTCGTATCGCTTCGTATAGACCAATAAAGTGAAACATGTTCGACCTGGAATCTTACCGACTGGAGTAGAATTCAATAAAATTTTTCTGCGTTTGAGGCAGCATTGTCAACTACAAAATTCTGACGTTTCGGCTAATATTGCAAGACGCCTTCCTCAGGGTGTATTGCTAGAATGAGCACTAGTTTGATTACTTACATACTAAGGAGGAGTGCTGTCATTGGATATAAGGGCGAAGAGGAAGAGTCTTAGGTTTTTTAATTGATTTTTATTTTCTTTCAAAAATGCTATAAAAAAAGCTACAAAGGAAAAGCGTGTCTCGGATACGGATCTCATGGTCAGTTTCGACGAATGTACCCGTGGCGGACACCATGAACATTTTAAAGGAACGCATGGCACCTGATATCTGCGAGCTACTGCGCCACTGTTTGACGACCACCTATTTCAGATGGAAATGGCATTTGTATGAGCAGACGGACGGTGTAGCTACGGGTTCCCCTCTATCGCCTGTGGCAGCAGACGTTTTTATGCAAGCTTTCGAAGTAACAGCGCTCCAGTCCACAACATTACGCCCAGAATGCTGGCTACGATACGTTGACGACGCCTTTGTTATCTGGCCACACGGAGAAGAAGAGCTTCAGAACTTCCACCAACACCTCAATCGGCAGCACAGCAAAATTCACATTAACACGGAGGTAGAAAAGAACGGAGTATTGCCTTTCCTAGACGTGGAAGTTTTCCTTAAGCCTGACGGGAAGCTTGGACACAGAGTTTACAGGAAGCCCACCAAAATGGACAGGTACCTGCTTGCATCCTCACACCACCATCCTACGCAAAAAAATCTGTCCTGCAAACTTTAACTAAGAGAACCTACAGAATCAGAGGTGAACACAATCTCAAAGCTGAACTACAGAACCTCAGGTCTATTTTGAAGCTGATGGCTACGACATGAGAATGATACATTAAACTATGGCGCCGAAGGAGGAGGGCAATAGGGAAATGCAGAACGAAGCACGGAACACCGTCCTGCTACCACACGTCAAGGGGTTACTGAACGTCTGGGCACAATTCTCCGACGGGCAGGTATTAAGCCGATTTTTCGTAGCAACAACAAAATAAAAGACGTTCTGGGCTCGACGAAAGATACAATTGACAAGTTTCATGCCGCCGGAGTTTATGAAATCGGGCGCGAATGTGGACTGGTGTATGAAGATGAGAGTGGTCGTTCAGTAACCACAAGGTTATCTGAACACGAGAGGTGTATCTGTCTTAAACGATACAACAAATCTGCTGTGGCAGAACACCAGAAACTGTGCAGGATGAAGCTTGAATTTCGAGAGGCCCGCGCACTTGCGAAACAGCCGTTTAATTTGATGAGGAAGATTAGAGAGGCTATAGAAATAGCCGAGCGACCCGACAACACGAATAGAGAAGACGGGTACCGACTTCCGGCGTCTTGGCTGCCAGCAGTGACAGCTTTGCGGAAGCACTGAAGCACAGCTCTCGCAGAGCAACTAGCGTGCGGCAGGCCACAGCGGTGGAGGGTACACAGAGTGCTGACGCGCCCTAGCCGGCACTAGGCAGGTAGAAAACAACGCTACGCTGCAGTCGCCGCTCAGTTTCCTATTCGCCGATTTCCACCAATGGCAAACAATAAAGGAAACTGCAATGGAAAACGCCTGTTTCCGCCAATGACAACACGCAATGCAAAGACCAATTAAAAGAACACGTAATACCCTTCCTCCTCACCCTCATATCCAGTGACAGCACTCCTCCATAGTATGTAAGTAACCGAACTATTGCTCCTTCAGCAGTACATCCTGAGGAAGTCGTCTTGCAATAGTAGCCAAAACCTCGGAATTTTATAGTTGACAATGCGGCCTCAAATCGAGAAGAAATTTATTGAATTCTACTCCAGTCAGTAAGATTTCAGGTCGACATGTTCCACTTTGTATGAAACGGTACAACAACGGGATAGTTGTGTGGAGTGGAGATGCTAATATCACATTCCTTAATTTGACAATGAAATACAGATTTATTAACAAGATAAAAATTAAAACAAGGCCGACATGGTATTACTTTCATTTACTTACATGTAACATTCAGGTAAATCAGCACACCCATATTGATGTAAGTGCTGCAATTCTTTCAAAAAAAATTAAAAAAGTGGAAGACTGTGCTCATCACACTGGAACGTCCCCTTAGAAAAATTTATGAATGACTGTGCTGATAAACCTCTTACGTTATTTGATTTTTAAACAGCTGAGCAGAACTCAACGTTCTCACACATTTCTCTCTTTACTTATTCTGATCAACACTAAACTGACACACAGTACTTTTAGCGCAACGCAATCTGACTTTCAATAATCTCTACAAAAGAATGGCCCTGACTAACAATAACCTATACCTTTCATGAATCACTTACCTCACAAAAATCTTCGTTACTCGAACTACTGCAATACAGCGAGCGCCAATACTTCCAGCTAAATAAAAGATTCTAACTACTGACCGCTTCAGTCGCAGGTTCGAATCCTGCCTTGGGCATGGATGAGTGTGATGTCCTTAGGTTAGTTTGGTTTAAGTAGTTCTAAGTTCTAGGGGACTGATGACCTCAGAAGTTTAAGTCCCAGAATGCTCAGAGCCAATTGAACCAACTGATTGATTTTTATTTTAAATTCTATGAAAACATTTCCATTTAAATCAAAACATAGCATCAATCAAATTCTAAAGAAGTTGTAACAGTAAAAAATGTAAATTCCGCATGTCATTCTAGCTGTGAAATCACACGGGATGGGTTCAGGTACCTAGCGCAAAGGGTGCTCTTACTCCGCCCATTTCCTTGTAGATATGTGAGAGTTGTATCGTATGTGTACTTGTGGTATGTAGGTGAGCGTAATGATCCCGTGGGGTATAATGTTATGTTTATGTTATATGATGATAATGAGAGACGGGAAATGGCGAAACCCGTTGCCGGCACATAGCATGATCCTCTCGAACAGTACCAAGGGACACGCAGAGGTTAGCGTCCCCATTCAACGGGCTGATGACAATCAACAGTGTAGCATGTCTTGCTGAGAGGTTTGGTATTTAATCCAGGGCTCTAGCGGAAAGACTGGTGATCATGAATTCTAAGCCACTACTTCCCGTACCCCTGCCGGCCAATCACTGGCAGTGAAAATTTCCTCCATTACCGCATCATCCCCTACGCTCTGTCAAGGAGCATAGGACCTCATCATCATCATCACCATCATCATCATCATCTCTGAAACAAGCGCCACCGCATAGGCGTGCGCTAACGACCTCAGCTACGGAAGCGGGTATTGCCAACCGCTAGAATATTCAACAAAACTGAGTACACCTTGCGCTACTAATAACTACCAGCTGGCAATAACAAATAAGAGGAGATAAGTTACAAGTAACAGGGCTCTCACTCTCAACAGCAGCTAGCGGAACCGAGCGACTCCATTCAAGAACATAATAACTAGTTTTAAAAGTCGATAACAGCTTCAATAATACGAACGTACCAAACACACCGCTAAACAAAAAGTCAGTCTGATGAGGACAGTAGTATTCCTCTTTCCTGTTGCTGACAATGTCCACAAGCAGCAAAATCCGCCTTGATACCAATGAGGACCCAGCTGAATCTACGGGTCAGGCAGGGTACTCGATAGCTGCGCAACTTCTCCAGGGGCTGTCATGCGCGCATCATGTCTCCTTTCCCAGTTGCCGCTGCCGCAGCCCTGTTCACCGTCCTGCTGGAAACTCGATAACTGAGACTTTGCCACAGTAACGGCAAGTTCTGGGTCTAGTAGAGCACGGGATACAACCCGTCGGCTTTGACCAATGACGTCAGAATTTGACAGACATCATTTATTACACAGATGTAACAGCTGACAAGGGTTTTCAGAAAAAAATACGAGAGACAAAAAATATGGTTGACATACATCAAGGCAAGTAGTATTTTCACGTTAAGGATATCGCGTGTTTGTATCGTATTATTTCTGTGGAAAACGAAGGGGAAAAATGGATGGAAATACTGGTAGCATAGAATACCTCACGTCACATATATATGGGTTGTATCTCGAACCTCATTCGAACTGTGTTGGTTAACTGCAGTACGGGATACATGTTTAGCGTACGTCGATTTCTTCGTTTTCTTTAGCATTAATATCCTGTTGTTCAGTTGAACTATATAGGTCAACTGAAGCACGGGACACAAATTTTACACGTGTTGTTTCTTTCACCTCCACTACCACTAATAGTCTGTTCTTACGTAGGTAGTAGTATTACCGATGGCAGAAGGAGCTACGTTCATAATATTTGTATCCTATACTTCCGTTGACCTATATACAGGGTGAGTCACCTAACATTACCGCTGGATGTGTTTCGTAAACCACATCAAATAATGACGAATCGATTCCACAGACCGAACGTGAGGAGAGGGGCTAGTGTAATTGGTTAATACAAACCATAAAAAATGCACAGAAGTATGTTTTTTAACACAAACCTACGTTTTTTTAAATGGAACCCCGATAGTTTTGTTAGCACATCTGAACATATAAACAAATACGTAATCAGTGCCGTTTGTTGCATCGTAAAATGTTAATTACATCCGGAGGTATTGTAACCTAAAGTTGACGCTTGAGTACCACTCCTCCGCTGTTCGATCGTGTGTATCAGAGAGCACCGAATTACGTAGGGATCCAAAAGGAACGGTGATGGACCTTAGGTACAGAAGAGACTGGAACAGCACATTACGTCCACATGCTAACACCTTTTTATTGGTATTTTTCAATGACGCACATGTACATTACCATGAGGGGTGAGGTACACGCACACACGTGGTTTCCGTTTTCAATTACGGAGTGGAATAGAGTGTGTCCCGACATGTCAGGCTAATAGATGTTCAATGTGGTGGCCATAATTTGCTGCACACAACTGCAATCTCTGGCGTAATGAATGTCGTACACGCCGCAGTACATCTGGTGTAATGTCGCCGCAGGCTGCCACAATACGTTGTTTCATATCCTCTGGGCTTGTAGGCACATCACGGTACACATTCTTCTTTAACGTACCCCACAGAAAGAAGTCCAGAGGTGTAAGATCAGAAGAACGGGCTGGCCAATTTATGCGTCCTTCACGTCCTATGAAACGTCCGTCGAACATCCTGTCAAGGGTCAGCCTAGTGTTAATTGCGGAATGTGCAGGTGCACCATCATGCTGATACCACATACGTCGACGCGTTTCCAGTGGGACATTTTCGAGCAACGTTGGCAGATCATTCTGTGGAAACGCGATGTATGTTGCAGCTGTTTGGGCCCCTGCAATGAAGTGAGGACCAATGAGGTGGTCGCCAATGATTCCGCACCATACATTTACAGTCCACGGTCGCTGTCGCTCTGCCTGTCTGAGCCAGCGAGGATTGTACACGGACCAGTAATGCATGTACCGTAGATTCACTGCCCCGTGGTTTGTGAAACCCGCTTCATTGGTAAACAGGTAGAACTGCAACGCATTCTCTGTTAATCCCCATTGACAGAAATGCACTCGATGATTAAAGTCATCACCATGTAATTGCTGATGTAGCGACACATGAAACGGGTGAAAGCGGTGACGATGCAGTATGCGCATGACACTGCTTTGACTCAGTCCACCGGCTCTCGCAATGTCCCGTGTACTCATGTGTGGGTTCATGGCAACAGCAGCTAACACACCAACTGTACCCGCTTCTCCTGTGACGGGCCTGTTACGGACCCGTTTGCGTGCTACGACCATACCTGTTGCATACAGTTGGCGGTAGATGTTTTGCAATGTGCGGCACGTTGGATGCTCTCTGTCCGGGTACCGTTCTGCATACACCCTGCAGGCTTCAGCTGCATTTCGTCGACACTCGCCATAGATGAGTATCATCTCCGCCGTTTCAGAGTTCGAATACACCATGGTCACAGTTCCTACAACACTACACTATCACAGTCGTCTGGTAACACGGTGTACTACGGTTGGTCAGCGTGCGGAGACGAATGCAGAATAACAATAGCAGCAAGCGCTACATGCGGACACTGCGACAGCTAGACCAAACCACAACAGTGCACTACAGCCACACTCGTAAACACGATCGTCATCGTAAACATGTCCCTGCAGATGCTGCTCGCCGACCGTGGCCCGTGTTTGTTACAACATGCAACTGAACGTCGGAGGTTTCAAGCGTCAACTATAGGTTGTAATTAGGATGTAATTAACATTTTACAATGCAACAAACGCCACTGATTACGTATTTGTTTATATGTTCAGATGTTCTAACAAAACTAACGGGGTTCCATTTAAAAAAACGTAGGTTTGTGTTAAAAAACATACTTCCGTGCATTTTTGTATGGTTTGTATTAAACAATTACACTAGCCCCTCTCCTCACGTTCGGTCTGTGGAATCGGTTCGTCAGTATTTGATGTGCTTTACGAAATATATCCAGCGGTAACGTTAGGTGACTCACCCTGTATATGTACACTGCTAACGAAAACGTGGAAATAGACGTACGTTACATTTGCAATCTGTACCTCAGTTGAACTACGCGAAGAGGCAATAAGATGACACATAATTTGTATCCCGTACTTCACTATGGAGTACAGTTACTTTTTTTTTTTCGCCTTCGATGCTAATAGTATCGACTGAAAGTTGTAGTTTTGATCACAGCAGAGACAAGAGTATCCCATTCTTTGGTTGAGATATATAGCTATACACAACATTTGTAACCTGCTCTCCAGTCGACATGTATAGGTAAATCTCATCAGTGTTACATATGTCTTTCTTTTGGAATAGGTAGTGTCAGTGTAAAAGTCAACTGAAGGACGGGATGCAAATTTTAGTTGTGTCGGGCGTTTCGCCTTTACTATTGCTAGTACAGATTCGAAAAAATCGTACTGATACTAGTGCTGGGAAACGAAAGAAGAACGACAGCTGCGAAATTTCTATTACGTGGTGGAGTACAGTAATGGAGTAATAAAATAATGAACTACGTTAAAATAGTCAAATGTCGTAAAAGAAAAAAATGGAAAACTGAACTTACCACACGGGAACTTCTTAAAGGAACCGAAGATCGCCTACAAAGACATCAACAAAAATCACATACCCACATACACAACAAACAAAACATTACGAAAACACACAGACACACATACACGCACAGACACACACATTCACCCCACCCCCATCTTAATGTGAAATTAGTTAACATATTTCGGACGGTACATTTGCCCCACACGTTTAACAAAACATATAAACGGGCAATATGTTTGGGGAATACTACGCCTCCATGAATATTCGTCTAAGTGACTTTGAAGTGAGGAAATCTGGCGTTTCCCCACCCCTACAAGAGATTTCACACCTGACCAATAACCCTCTATGCTATTTGTGCAAGCCCCTGTGGATAATGATCTGAAATCAAAATTGTGCTTAACTACGAGCTACGAGATGCTGATAACCCCTTTTCCCTAAAACCCTATATGAATAAAAAACATCTGAAATTACAATGGAACCCTCTGCAACGCGATTTTGAATTAAGCTGACCAAAATTTCCTTCCTTCGATTGAGTACTACTTTAAACACTACATCGTCACACTCTTGATCTGAAACTACAGCCCCCCAAACCCATAAACCCATAATCCCACCAGAGATTCCCCCCCTGTTGTACTTGCTTTTGCCAAAATGCGACTCGACAATTTCGACCATAAGCTCCCTCCCCCCCCCCCCCCCCCCCAACGGCCCCATGTATTTCATGTATTCGCCACAAACTTCCCTACAAAAAGAGTACCAATCCACAACTGTGCGCTTACTCACACGACATTCATGGACACACAGCCACACAGGGTATCTCAAACACCAACAGTACGTGATTTTCATAATGTCTCTCAAGGCGAGCTTAGATTTTTCGAACCACGTCCCTCGTCTAATGGAGCGCCACAACCGATCTTTGCTGCAGCGCCATACGAATAAGTCGTGAGTACGGCGACGAGTTACACTTGTGAGGCGCATATGTTCGCCGCACTCACTACATCGAATATACTCGGCAATGAGACCACACATTTGTAAAAAACAAATCGTGGCCAACATGTCTACTCCCATAGCCTCTCTCAAATCATCCAACTTCATCGGAACAAATGGCTCTGAGCACTATGGGACTCAACATCTTAGGTCATAAGTCCCCCAGAACTTAGAACTACTTAAACCTAACTAACCTAAGGACATCACACACACCCATGCCCGAGGCAGGATTCGAACCTGCGACCGTAGCAGTCCCGCGATTCCGGACTGCAGCGCCAGAACCGCTAGACCACCGCGGCCGGCTCATCGGAACAGATAAGTCCATATCTACCAACGAAAATGAGATACTAAAAATTGTCCTAAAACAAGAAACTAATATTCCAAATTACCTCAGTATCACTAAGAATGAAATTAAGAACTGAATGAATTGCAAACAACCAATTATTTAAATAAATGCACACGAAGAATATTTTGAGCAATATGTAGCGATCTCTTTTAAAATCACATTCAATTATTTTAATGTACAATGACAGCGCTTATCCGGAACACAGAACTGTTTTATTATGTATGGCTGAAAGTGAAGACACTGTTATCTATGAGTAATGTATGACGTCATTGGTCAAAGCCGACGGGTTGTATCCCCTGCTTCACTAGACCCGAAGTTCTATACAAAATAAGAGTGATATCTTTTAACTATACACTATTTGATGAAAAGTATCCGGACGCCCCTTTTTAATGAGAAACTGACTAGTAGGTGTCACGTACCGGCATAAAAGGAAGCGAGAAGTAAAGTGTTGTGAAGAGAGAAGTAGTAACAGCAAAATGGGTCGATTGGGAGGTCAGTGACTCTAAACGTGGACTAATCATTGGATATAACCTGAGTAACAGACACATCAGCGACATTTCAGTCCTTCTAAGGCACCCCAAGTCGACTGTCGGTGATGCGATTGCAAAGTAGAAACGCGAAGGAACGAGCACATCTGAAGAAAGACCAGGCAGATTTCATATACTGACGGGCAGGTCAATCGACCGTTGCGGACGGTGGTTGTAAAAAATCGCATGAAGTCAGCGGAAGGAATCACTCGTTAGCTCCAAAGTGCTACCAGGCAGTCCAGCCTGCACAGTGTGCATATGGAGTTAAAAAGAGCAGCCGAGAATCTTCTCAGAAGGCACACATTTCTGTAGTCAGTGCTAAGCGACGTTTGAAGTGGCGCAAAGAACGATGACCGAGCTAGGTGGCGCAGTGGTCAGCACACTGGACTCGCATTCGGGAGAGCGACGGTTCAAACCCGCGTCCGGCCACCCTGATTTAGATTTTCCATGATTTCCCTAAATCGCTTCAGGCAAATGTGTGGATGGTTCCTCTGAAACAGCAAGGTCGACTTCCTTCCAAATACTTCCCTCATCCGTCCCGACTGATGACCTTGCTGTTTGGTTCCCTCCTCCAAATCAATCAATCGACCAAAGAACGATGCCACTAGACAATGGATGACGGGAAACGAGTTATTTGAGTAGATAAATCAGGTAGTCCGATGGAAGCGTTTGGCTTCGGTGAACATTTGGAGAAAGTTACCCGTCATCATGTATACTGCTAAGAGTGAAGCACAGAGGAGGTGGTGTCACGGTATGGAGGTATTCTTTGTGGTTAGAATGTGGTTTCCTTATTGCGCTGAAAAACTAACAAATGTGGAAAAACAAAAACGCTTCACAGCATTGTGTGCTGCATACAGTAGAGGAACAGTTCAGAGACAATGATTATTTGTATCGCCGGCCGCAGTGGCCGTGCGGTTCTAGGCGCTGCAGCCTGGAACCGCGTGACCGCTACGGTCGCAGGTTCGAATCCTGCCTCGGGCATGGGTGTGTGTGATGTCCTTAGGTTAGTTAGGTTTAACTAGTTCTAAGTTCTAGGGGACTAATGACCTCAGCAGTTGAGTCCCATAGTGCTCAGAGCCATTTGACCCATTTTTGATTATTTGTATCACCATGACAGTGCACACTGTCATAACGCGGCATCCGTGAAGCAATGGTTTGTGAACAACTACACATCAGAAATCGACTGGCCTGCCCAGAGCCCTGTCATGAACCCAGTGGAACACCTTTGGGATGACTCAGAATGTCGACTTCGCTCCAGACTCGTGCCTCTTGAGGAAGAATGAGCTCCCAATCCTCCACAAACCTTCGTACATCTCATTCTAAGTATCCCAGAAGAGGTCAAGAAGTCACAAAGGCGAAGGGTGGACACACCCAATGTTAAAGTCCACTAATAGGTGTTAGGATACTTTTGTCCAGGTAGTGTACATACAATGGTATGATACATGAAGTGATTCCTGGTAGCACACTTGCGTTGCATTACTACTTATAACTATAAAATTCCGATTTACCGTTTTGTTTTATGTTTCCTAGTCCTTTCGTGTGCCAGTTGCCCCCTGTGTAAATACAGTCATGCTCATAAATTAATAATTATGCTGATACATGATGAAACAACGCTTTGGTGGGCGGTTTGCGGTCTTAAATCACCTCGGGGTATGACCATGCGGCGCATTTGACCTGCGGTCGTCGCACGGTGGCGCTGGCAGCAGTACGCAGAGGTGTGTTGGTGCATGTCAGAGTACGGTGCAGCGAGTAAGTGTGCAGAC
The DNA here is from genome assembly GCF_021461395.2 of Schistocerca americana. Taxonomy (NCBI): domain Eukaryota; kingdom Metazoa; phylum Arthropoda; class Insecta; order Orthoptera; family Acrididae; genus Schistocerca; species Schistocerca americana. The sequence continues at coordinate 312,399,670 of NC_060120.1, read as the reverse complement.
GTTTTCAGACGTGCTAAGGGCGACTGTGTGTTGAAAATGGCTCAAAGAACACGTATTGATGACGTTATGAGGGGTAGAATACTAGGGTGACTGGAGGCTGGTCAAACACAGCAGGTCGTAGCACTGGCCCTCTGTGTGCCACAAAGTCTGATCTCAAGATTATAAGATTATGGCAACGATTCCAGCAGACAGGAAACGTGTCCAGGCGTTACAGTACGGGACGTCTACAGTGTATAACACCACGAGAAGACCGATATCTCACCATCAGTGCCCGCAGACGCCCACAGAGTACTGCAGGTAACCTTGCTCGGGACCTTACCGCAGCCACTGGAACAGTTGTCTCCAGACACACAGTCTACAGACGACTGAACAGACATGGCTTATTCGCCTGGAGACTTGCAAGGTGCATTCCACTGACCCCTGGTCACAGGAGAGCCCGTAAAGCCTGGTGTTAAGAACACAGTACATGGTCATTGGAACAGTGGTCCCGGGTTATGTTCACGGACGAATCCAGGTATAGTCTGAACAGTGATTCTCGCCGGGTTTTCATCTGGCGTGAACCAGGAAACGGATACCAACCCCTTAATGTCCTCGAAAGTGACCTGTATGGTGGTAGTGGTTTGGGATTGTGATTGGTGCCCATACACCCCTGCATGTCTTTGACAGAGGAACTGTAACAGGACGTAACTGTAACGGGACGTAATTTTGCACCAGTATGTCCGCCTTTTCAAGAGTGCAGTGGGTCCCACCTTCCTCCTGATGGATGATAACGTGCGGCCACACCGAGCTGCCATCGTGGATGAGCACTTTGAAACAGAAGATATCAGGCGAATGGAGTGGCCTGTCTTTTCTCCAGACCTAGGCCCCATCGAGCACGTCTGGGATGCTCTCGGGCGACGTATCGCTGCACGTCTTCAAACCCCATAGGACACTTCAGGAGCTCCGACAGGCACTGGTGCAAGAATGGGAAGCTATATCCCATGAGCTCCTCGACCACCTGATCCGAAGTATGCCAACACGTTGTGCGGCCTGTGTACGTGTGCATGGTGATCATATCCCATAGTGATGTCGGGGTACATGCGCAGGACACGGTGGCATTTTGTGGCACATGTGTTTCGGGACGGTTTTCTCAACTTATCACCAATACCGTGGACTTACAGGTCTGTGTCGTGTGTGTTCCCTATGTGCCTATGCTGTTAGCGCCAGTTTTGTGTAGTGCCACGTTGTGTGGCACCACATTCTGCGGTTATCCTTAATTTATGTGCATGAGTGTACAAGAAGCACACAAAAGGAAACGAGATAAATGAGAAAAGCAAGTGAACTGTCCGTCATTTCAAAATATTTGCAGTGACTGTTAATACATTTACCCCTCTGAGAGACAAGACGGTCAGTGCCTTTATGGAAAAATGTTCGCGGTTCCCTACAGTACCATAGCTGTACCCAGGTGTGAACCTCTTCGTCCAAAGCAAATCGACGGCCACGAATGTCTTTCTTCGGGGCTCCAAAAATAAGCAAATCACGTGGGAAGAGATCTGGACTGTATGGGGGACGTGTAAGGGCTTCCCAGAGAAACTTCAACTGCGCACTCGGAACAACTTTGCCAACATGTGGGCGGGCATTATTCTACAACATAATGATGCCATTCGTCAACGCTTTGGCATTTGTACCTATTGTCAAACTTTCCTGTTAACAGAATGTCAAATTTAGACATTTCTCCGGAAATAACCTTGCTCGTTGTACGCTGATCTTAACCTTCCTGCAGTGTTGTCTGAGACGTTATAGCAATGTAGAGCGTAACTGTGAAGTGGTATGTTGGTAGAAGTTTGGGAAAGTGATTGATGTGGCCGTGGAGGAGTGTGTAAATGAGCGCGCGCGGGTGTGCGTACATGCATGTCTGAAAATTGTCACGAAACAAGAAAGCGTCACTCATGTGAAACGCAGTATGTGGTTTCCCACGTGACTTGTAAGAAATTAGAATTCGAATTTCTAGATTTCCAATGGGTATCGTACCGTACAGGCCAGTGACAACGAGATGCGAGGGAGTGGAGCATTTTAGCTAATAGACTACAAGAAAAAAATATTTGCCCAATGGGACAAGTCCAGAATGACCACGGATGCTGCCTCCGCGCAGAGTCTGTGAAGAGGTCAACTTACATATGGTGCCAGAAAAGTGTCAGCAGGATTTTCAATAGTTCCAACGTAAATGGCTGATGTGGCTTTGTAACATTATTCAGCGTGCCGTGTTTTTTTGGTACTTCTGCACAGCTGAAAGTAAGGAGATACTTGACTTAAAGGAAGGGTAGATTGACAGGAAAAATCATCACGCTTGTACCAGTCGCTACAGGCCTGGCACCCTCTGTAGTTCGTGACCACATTCAACTTTATATGAGACTCGGTGCGAGTTGTAGTTCTAGTGTACCCGTCCTACCATATCCTCTCCAGCTTCTGCTGGTTTTTCATTCGCCGATCTCAATTTATCCTTTAGGAAGAAAATATTTAGAGCTGGAATCCGATGACGATGATGATGAATTTCTGTCTTTTTTTCTTAGCCTAAGTGCAATTTTAGTCCGTCTAGTGTAGGTAAAAGACTGGACATGAATTCATCACGCCAATACGAAAGGAATACTGATGCTTCAGTGTACCACAGTGCAGGCAGGAAGTGTTCGTGCTGGTTACCATTCTTAAAATAATTTACCCAAGGGCGGAGAATACTTTAGGTGTATCCCGTCTTAACAGGGGGTGAATTTTTGCAAGCTCTTTTCTGTGCTGTGTCTTTATCACAGTACTGAGCCGCACCAGTTGACAATGTCAAATTCCGACTAATGTTGTCTTTTTGATTGTCAACTAGGACATCTCTATGCCTTGACTGATATATTTATGTGCACTGCTGCAGCACCTTAAATATGATACGGCTATTTATTATAAATGTAATATGTGGCACATGAGAAACATTCATATATTATAAGAAATGAAAAATGAAACGTATTTCTGGTAGTCGAAGAAAATTTTCGAAAAAGGGAGAATTAATTATCAGCAGTTCATACCCCTAACTATCTGAGCTACGTTTTGACAATAATGTTTAATTTTCACGATAAAGTATTAACAGGTTGGTGCTGGGTGTGGTTGCAGCTGTGCAGACAGGCCGTCATTGCAGGTGCGGATGGTGTCGCAGTTCGCGCAGACCAACGGCGGTGGCGTGCTGGCCAACGGACGCGGCCGGCTGATGAAGAGCTTCTCGGAGGCGGGGGGCTGCTTTGCGGACGGCGCAGCAGGCGGCCCAGGGGCGGGGGGCGTGGACGACACGTCGCACGAGCCGCTGCAGCGCACACAGTCCGAGGAGCCGCCGCGCTCGCCCTTCCTCGTCACCACGCCGCCCCCGCGCAGCCCCATCCAACAGCCGCCAGCCGCCGCCGCCGCCCCCACAGCCGCGCCTGCCTCGGCCCGCACCACGCCACGACACCGCAAGGCCTACAAAGAGGTAACTCTTCTAGACCTGCTTGCAGTTGCTAGTTCCTCCTTCGTTTTGTACGACATAACTTTTCTTGGGTTATAATACTGCAAATTTTGAAAAAGGCATGAATTATACATTCTAAGACAAAAGTGGAGCCTTGAAGGAGGAGTTATGCAAATTTCTCTCAAACTGGTATTCATATAGGTACCGATGGAAAATGCAAAATTGTACACTTTGGCAGCTACTGGATGAATGTATGACGCCGTAGAGCAATTTCACTGCACAGCTGGTAACGATAGTAAACAGGGGACATGTCGAAAACAGGGCATAAAGTCTTTGCGAATTTCATCTCTTGAACTCAGTTCGACAGTTACTGTGCCTCGTAGACAGGAACGTGAACAATATAAGCAGATGTCAGTATTTGAAAGAGAACGTATAGCTCGGCTCAAAAAAGCCAGTTGGAGTAACCGGTGAATAGCTTGACATTTGAATAAGAGCGAGCCACCATTCGACGATGATGGCAGTATTCGATGAACCATGGCCGAACACTGTATCAAGAAAGAATGCTCAGTCCAGCTCAGAAGACGACGGAGATGAGAGCATCAAATTGACATTTCAAGCTGTTCAAAGGAAAAATAAAAAAAAAAAAAAAAAATCGGGCTTGGTCATGGTAAAGAAAACCAAGGAACAGGCAAAGACGAGGTAAACAAAATATTTTACTTGATCTGCCCGGAGTAATCGGACCTGCGAAAAACGTTACTATTATTCTAGAGTCATGGAAATGCCTCATCTCTGACCCAATGATTCAACTTATTGTAGAAAAAAATGCCGGCCGAAGTGGCCGTGCGGTTAAAGGCGCTGCAGTCTGGAACCGCAAGACCGCTACGGTCGCAGGTTCGAATCCTGCCTCGGGCATGGATGTTCGTGATGTCCTTAGGTTAGTTAGGTTTAACTAGTTCTAAGTTCTAGGGGACTAATGACCTCAGCAGTTGAGTCCCATAGTGCTCAGAGCCATTTGAACCATTTGTAGAAAATACAAACAAATTTATTTATACAATACAAGATATCTATTCTCATGAAGGGACGCTCAAGAGACAGACACAGTAGAAATGAAAGCCTTATTCGAGCTGCTTTATCTCGCTCGGGTGTACCACGCGAATCGTCTGAATCTCGACGACTTATGGCAGATGGATGACTTCCTAACCGTCACGAGTATAAAAATATTTCAGTTTTTAATGCGATCTATTCGTTTCGATGATGTGGAAACAAGAGGAGGACGAAGAAAAACTGACCGTATAGCTCCTATAAGAATCATTTTTGAAGAATTCGTTGTGAACTGCCAAAAATGCTATTCACTTGGTGAAAATGTCACAATCGATGAAAAAATCGAGGCTTTTCGAGGTAGAAGCGGTTTCATGCAATATATGCCAAAAAAAGTCAAGCAAATATGGCATAAATTTATGCTTTGGTCAAGTCGCGGCTATATTATACACATAATATTTACGGTCCATTTAGTGTAAGCAATAAACCATCCGACGCTGTGAAAAGGTTAGCAGCACCCACTTTCTGCAGTGGGAGAAATATCACGGCCGACAATTGGTTTACGGATTACGATTTGGTAAAGGAATTGGCATAAAAAAAATTCATACGTTGGCACGCTACTTAAAAATAAGCCACAGATTCCTCCAAAATTTACAGCGTCCAGAAAGCGAGAGCACCACTCAACTCTGTTTGGTTTTCGCAAAGAGACAACACTTGTTTCATACGTGCCAAAAAACTGCAAGAATGTTTTGTTGATATCCAGCCTTAACAACGATAGCAAATACGATGACGGAGCAGTTGATCTCAAGAAACCAGAAATCATAACTTTTTACAATCACACAAAAGGAGGCGTTGACACTGTCGACAAATTTTGTGGGTCTTTCAACGTTGCGAGAAATACAAAGCGACGGCCTCTGGTGGTGTTTTTTTCGATTATGACGTTACTACCAAAATTCATTTATGATTTGGAAAGGAAACACCAGCAATCATCTGAAGAGAAGAAAAAATTTCAGAAAGCTTTCAAACGAACTTGTGCAGGAAGATGTAAAAAGGAGAAGTACTCAGGGAGGAACGATCACCACGATAAAATAAGGTAAATCAGAGCTCGTACGGAAAGATATAGGTGTTCATTCTTTCCGCGCGCTATACGATATTGGAATAATTGAGAATTGTGAAGGTGGTTCCCTGAACCCTCTGCCAGGCACTTGAATGTGATTTGCAAAGTATCGCCGGCAGAAGTGGCTGTGCGGTTAAAGGCGCTGCAGTCTGGAACCGCAAGACCGCTACGGTCGCAGGTTCGAATCCTGCCTCGGGCATGGATGTTTGTGATGTCCTTAGGTTAGTTAGGTTTAACTAGTTCTAAGTTCTAGGGGACTAATGACTTCAGCAGTTGAGTCCCATAGTGCTCAGAGACATTTGAACCATTTTTTTTGCAAAGTATCCGTGCAGATGTAGATGTAGGAGACCTTCGTGCAAAAGTTTTAAATGTGTCACACACAGAAAATGAACACCAACAGCAACAAGGAAGAGGAGAAGAAGATGAACTAAGGAGCCTCTGAAAAAAAGAGATGTAGGCCATGTTTAGTTGATAATAAAACGAGAAACACCCGTTTCAGATGTGAAATATGTGGATACTTCATTTGTTTACAGCACTCAAGAAATGTTTGCATTAACTGTATTCCAACTTCTAAATAACTTTAGTACACTGAGAAACCAAAATTTCAAGCGTAATTGTGTATAAATTTGACATTCGTACACTGAAAGTATCGGTACCTCGAAATGCTTTGGGAAGAAAATGCGTGTTATGAAAAATAACTTGATTTTTAAATAAATTTTTTACCTTGCTCTTGTTTGTATAAGCCATAAATAATAGCTAATATTACTTTTACGATAAAAATTTAATGCTTAAAAATACGTAAAGTTTATTAACAACAAGTGGTATCTACGAGACACGGGCGACGGCGATTGTACGACCAGAAGGCGCACCTATCGGAAGGTTAATCTGAATAACTGTGTTACAGCGAGCTCGACATGCTGAAAGAAATGGTCTGTGTGATCATCGTCCCAAAATCCACTGCCCCTCCACAACACTGCGTTCCGCAGCGTATAAAATGACTTTTTTTATAATAATATGAGTATTTATATATGTGTTTGGAGAGAGAGAGAGAGAGAGAGGTTGATTTTTGATTGAGGTTTTTACTTTACGTCGTAACTGGTACCTGAATTCTGGTGCTGCCTCTTTGAATTATCAGTTTCTGCATCAGTTGGTGACGTATTACAATTTGGAGGAAGTTATTGTTCTTTAAGGTTTAAAATACAACTCTGTTAGTTACTTGGCCGTATTGCGGATAGCTTTGAGCCTAAGTTTTCGTAGCTTTTCATACCTAAGGGACCACTGTTGTAAGTAAATAAGAGCAAACAGCAATTTGCTTTTCGTGAGAAAAGGAGATTGCTTAGCACACAGACTTCCTTCAAACTACACGTCCTGCTACATCAAAATTGGACAGAACATACTCAAATTACTGTAATTAAGAAATTATGAGAGATCGTTACTTATTGAATGAAAACTATAGAGACTGCATTTCTTTTCCTTTATTTTAGTGAACTTTGTACACTTACAATTCTGTCGATTGATCGACGGCGATGACAATGAAGTTCACCTCCTTTTACAAAAACAAGATATTTCTATTCTTCACTTCCAGAAAATTTGTATACGTAAATGTTTGGCAACTCTTACGCATACTTTACTCGATTTTATCACTAAAATATCAATTTTCATTAAATGTAACAATATATTCTGAGCGACGGCCTAGCAACACGTCCTCTCTCCACAAGATACAGATTAACAGTCCTCTTTTTTTTTAATAAACCGATTGTCTTCTTTTTTTTAGAGTCCATACTCAAAGATTCTCTAATGCTACCGTTGCGGGGATCGCGCGCTAGAGAGTTTCTTGCTGTCCAGCTGCGCTTCACTTCACTTGAAGTACTTTTTGAATCACATTTACGTTTACGGTATTTACATACATTACTGAGCTTATCAGAATAAAATCAGGCACAAATTAGTTAAAGAAAAAAGCAGTGAGGCACACATAACATTACAAGCGCTGCTTGGAGAAAATCGGATACGTTCGCCTGGGGCAAAAAGACTAAAACGTCGGTCAGTGAGCGCAGCTCGGAATAAAAGCGTATGCTCGATTTTCAACCGACCAGATTCCCGTGCAGATTCACTAGATTTTGGACTTCTTAATAAAGAAAGCCATCAATATCAGGCCTCGTAAACAGAGACGATGACTACCAACTGAACTCCGCTTGGGACCCACTACTGGGCACAACACGCTGCGAGGGCTCCCAGCCGAGAGTTATCCACACCGCATGCGAGTTACCGCCTGACGAACCACGCCGGGATTCGAACGCGGTCGATCCTCTCCCCCACCTCAATCCCACTCGGATTCGCACGCGGTTGATCCCACCCCTGCACTCTCACCCGGCCTGCCGCGAGGGGCGGGGGTGACCAGTCCCTCAGAATCGCCTGTGTACTGTTTCGAAACTTCGCACGAGATGCTAGGAGTGACACTCATCGAGATGTCGCACCATTTTGATGGTCTCATCCGGCAAGAAATGAAAGAACTTTTTATTGATTGCATCTGTTTGTCCTCCTGTAGCTGATCATGGGGTTACTTTTAGTGATGTAATGAGCGCTCTGTTCCGGGCTATTACCCCGTGGCCTTACGATGAGTTGTTGAAAACCAACGTCTCGTCCTCGTCTCCTGCGTACGTCTACAAGAGGGTTTGTAGCTTTTTCGAATGTCCTATATACGACACAGTTCCCTACTGACTAAGTAAAATTCAATTTCTGCTTGTTCCCGCGTAGAGCGTCGGCGTCACTCGTTTTGAGAACTCTAGCGCAATTGGCTGTTGTCGGTTGCTGTCGTCCGCTGTTGGTATCAACCCGTGGTGGAGAACTGGTACACACCTTCTTCACCACCGGAGTCCAAATACCATTCAGTTTCACACACTCCTTGTTCAAATGGTTCAAATGGCTCTGAGCACTATGGGACTCAAAGGCTGAGGTCATTAGTCCCCTAGAACTTAGAACTAGTTAAACCTAACTAACCTAAGGACATCACAAACATCCATGCCCGAGGCAGGATTCGAACCTGCGACCGTAGCGGTCTTGCGGTTCCAGACTGCAGCGCCTTTAACCGCACGGCCACTTCGGCCGGCACACTCCTTGTTCCGTTCAAAATTATTGAGGTCTCTCTGTATAGCTTTTCATAGTATCCGTTTGCGACTGGCAGTAAACGAGTCTTATCATATCAAATACGGTAGTCCCATGGTTGCATAGCATGTTATGCAACATCTGACCCGTCAGTTTCCGACTTTCTGCTGATGCTTTTATTTTCTTCCAAACGACTTTCGACCCGTCTTTAAGGACTACCCAGTCAAAAGGAAGTGTAGCACTCTTCCAGCACGGGATGATAATAGCAGACGACAGCAACCGATGACAAGCTGAAGTTTACAAAACGTGTGACGTCACAGCTAAGCGAGGGAGATCGCGAAACGGAATTTTGCTTTAGTCACTAGTGAGACAGCGTGCGTATACAAGGGCCTTTGAAAAAGTTACAGTTCCCTCCTCCGCTCTCACCACCCGCCTTGAAGAAGGCCCACGCAGATGGGTGCGAAACGTTGGATTTCAAAAAGACATTCATCGGATCACAGCATAATAGCCCACAATACTTAAATAAGTTTGACATTTCTTGGCGTGAAAGTTTACATTTTATAATTAATGAAAACTGCAAGAATACGTGAAAGATCTCCTTTCACCTTCTTTCTGGTTTCCTAATCTTCATGCTCGTCGACAGCAGAAATCTCTGTACTACTCTCCCAGAAGTTCAGTAGCTTGTCACAACAGCATCCGGCAACTAATGTACGGTTATTTCAATTTGCCGCACCAATTTCAGATGTCCTGCTTATTTTCAAGGAACTATAAACCTTCTTTTAGACCTGTAGCTACTTTGAAGCGCTTTAACAGTTTGTAGTCGTGGTGTAACACCCACGTGTGTTGCCCAATCTTTCGTGTAAGCCTTACTTAATGCCGTACACAGAGCACAAGGATTGAGTACTGCTGATTTAAACAAGGTGTCTGTAATGTCATCGTGGCCTACTGGTGCAGCTTAATGTGCAGCACTCTAGCTTGCAAGACGGGCCAGGTGAGCAAGATGCAAACCAAGTCCGCACTGCTGAGTTACGCCGTTGTTCCGGTACGCAGACTAGCGTAGTTTTAGGTGCTTTCCCACACTCGTTTAGGCAAATGCTGGGCAAGTCCACAATCTCCACCTCTGAAAATACGACACACAAACAGCTAAAACAAGATAAAGCACAGCAGAAAGTTTTCAAGATTTGCATACAGGTTGCGCGCATGACACTCCTCAGCTTTGCTGACGACTGAGAAGATTGGAAGCTGAGCCAGCCATAAAGTTTAAACAGATTAATGTGCCAAACCATCGAAAAGGAGTCGGCACCGTATGGCTGGATAAACTCTAGGAGAGAGAGAGAGAGAGAGAGAGAACTGAAATCGTGTGCGGCAGTCCAACATCAGGAGAGAGCATGCCCGCATGTGAATGTAGGTCAGCTACCTCACGGGATCCTGCTGCGACCGGCTAAACAAACAGCGCATCCACAACTGGAAACAAATGGTCATCAGCCCGTGACGGCACACGCTGTTGCACATGACTTAACAGTCAGTGTAGAGTTTATTCTTCACTTGAATAGCTGACTACAGAAACAACAGTAGTCCACTTTTTGCCCATACTGAGTTAAGAGTTGGTTTCCATACTTTGAAGCTCTCTCCATGGAATGAATGCAGAAATAGCTTTTGTTCTGCATTCTTAATGGAAGAAAATAGATGCAAAGGTATGAGTGAGAGCAGGAACGACACTTGTCGAGGACTAGCGCTATTTCAGCAACCGCTGTTGGCATATGTGCTCCCCCAGTATTGCCGTGATAATGCATTGTTAAAGCCCATCGATTATGTATGTGTAGATGTTGGTAGTAAGAGCTTAAAGAGAAAAAAGGGTGTAAAGAATATCGAGAACAAAACTAAATCATAAAAAAGATCACGAATAAAAGTTTTGAGTACAAAAATTACAGTACCAAGTCAGTTTCCAATGAAAATATTGGTGAAAAAATTCTGATAATGAAGCTTATTTATCATTAAAGTTGTAATTTAACGTTTTATTTTGTGTCTGAATGCTGAGGAAAAAGATGAAAAATTTTCAAATTCCTAATACATGATTTCAAAGGATGGACAGGATTCTTATATTCAAGGATGTATTTCTGTACATGATATTCCCAGATGACAGGAAGGGTACCAGAAGAGGGTAAGTACCTACGGGGATGCAACAACTTTCAACATTTCGTTAATTTCATCACTGGACAACCAGAGGTATGTCAGTAAGCTTCCTTAGGCATCCACATCGCCACAAGCCAAAGGGCCAGGAGGGTAAGCATTCTACTTACTTCTGGAAAATCCCCTGCTGATGAGAGAGGTAAAAATTCATCAGCAAATCAAACCAATGGTGCAGGAATAATTACGAATTATTGACAGGTAAATTTGTATCCCTATCCTCAAAATAATATTCACTGTGACACAGGAGAACAGCATTATTTAAACTGGCAGCTAAATGTCAAAATCATGCACAAGGAATGCAAAATACTACACCACAAAGAAATTAAAATTAAGTATGAATTTTATTTGAATACCTTCAAGGAACTGTTTTAATTTACATCTGGTCGCCCGCAAGACAACAGACGAACTCAAAAATTGGTATTTTATTTCCCTGGAGAGAACCTATCCTTCAATAGGCCACTCTGCTCTTTAGTAGACACTAAAGATCCTGGCAGAGAATAAGAAACATGGAGACAAGCAGTATTTCACCAAGCGTGTCATTTATTGGCTGTTTGTTTAGTAGTTACAAACTGATATTCAGAACCTATGATCTAACCTTAAAATAACAGCTTTTGCAGGGACAAACGATGAACCCAGTTTCCCTAACATATTAAGTAACCTTACAAAAATAAACTGATGAGCAACGTAGAATAATTTTTGTGAAAATAAATTTGTTTCAAAAACAATTCATGTTGAATAACTTACAGGATTAAAATCATCTAATAATCTAATCATAATACCAGTGAAAATAAGGTCTGGATATAATCAGAATCTGTATCATACAGAGTGAAATTTGATTGACAAAGGAAAAAGAAGAAATATACGGAAAACATTATTTTCGTTTCTCTCAAAACAAGCAGGCTTGGACTAGTTAGTGTTGTTACTACAGTCACAGATTCACTTGCATAAGAACCTTTGCATTTGAATGGACAGATAAAATGTTGCGGCTTGTTAATCGAACTATTTCTGAGCAACTTCTGTTGGTGTTTTGTAGCGCGTTTTTGCCCCACTAAAAAAATACCCATGCTGAAACCATTCCTGCATGTCGCTTAGTTTTTTAACGGTGTCGATGTAGACCGAATGTTGTTCACGTCACTGGTTGTTACTTGTCACGGCAGATCCTGATCGACTTCGAGCCGGCGCCGGTGGAGCGTCGGCCGCGGAAGCGCCTGCTGCAGAAGACGTTGTCGGAGGGCGAGATGCTGCGCGTGGGCGTAGGCCCGGTGGGCGGCGGCGGGGGCGGCACGGGCGCCACGCCCCCCGCCAGGCTGCCCCCCGATGAGCCGCTGGAGAAGCAGAAGCGCGCCTTCGCCTCCACGCCTGCCGGTACGTCACCAGCGCGCCTCTTCTATACAAAGGCCACACGACAGTGGGTCACATACTGCGAACGGTGCTACTGCTACAAGCGTTTCGGATTTTCTGTTTGTGTTTGGATAACGGTTGCACTTGTGGAAGCAGTCGATCTTGCAGTGCCTGTGGATCGTGAGACTTTATGTGTACGCTATCAGATAAATCCCCTATTTAATGCGGAATTGACTGATAGATGTCACCAAAGGCAGACCCGCCAATATAAAAGGAGGCAAAGAGTGTTGCGTTGTGAGCAGAAGCATCGATCATCCATCCCAGAAGTGGAACTTTTCGACAAACCAAATCGGTGGACCGTGTCGGTCAAATACCTAGGCGTGATTCTCGGCACTCGACTCAAGTGCCAGAAGCCAGTCCAAGAACTTCGTAGCAAGGTGTCACAGCGACTAGGGGCATTATACCCCCCACTTAAAGAAAGGTCTGTGCTCTCCATACCCCGTCCCCCACGCGGATCCTCTATGACCTCATTCCTTTCCATGATCTGCTCCTATTCTTCGAACCTATCCACATGCTCTACACCTCCCACCATCTTGATCCCCCTCACCCCCTGGTTGCTTCTCTCCTCTCCCATCCCCGCCCCCTGCCACATCTTCACTGTTGTCCCCCCCTACCCTCCATCTCTACACCCTAGATCTCCTTTCCCAAGGTGGCTTCCATCAACTCCCCCTCCCGGATGATGCCCTCTCTCCCTCCATTTATCCCTCCTATCAACTCTGATCGTCACTCCCCCTCCTTTCCTCTGTCCTTTTCCTTGGCTCCCTCTCCCCCCCTTCCATCCTCTTTTTTCCCCACCTACCTTCTCTCTGTCCTCCCCCCCCCCCACTTCTCTCCCCTGAATGCTTTTGCATTTCCCTCCTCTGCCTTTTCCCATTCCCTCTCGCATCTGCCCTGCCCCTCCCCGCCCCCCCCCCTTATGAGTCCTCTCCCTCCTTTGGTTCCCCCCCTTTCGTTTTTCCTCTCCTCCCTCTTTGTTTTCCCTCTCATCTGTACAAGTCTCCCCCCATCTGCCCTTGGCTAGGGTGTGTCTTCTTTGTGCCGACATTTTCGTGCAGTGTTTACAGCGACTGTTCAGTGTTGTGTGTCTTTTCTGAAGTGTTGCGAATGGACATCATACTGTCGCTGGGTGTGATTTTTATATCTCTTGCGAACAGATACCAGACTGTCACCATGTTTTTTAATTGTCTGTCTACTATGTTACTTGTCTGCTTCCTGTGTATTTTATTAGCATTGCCAAGCCTTTGCTTTATGTTTTAACTTTCTACAATTTTCCGCCGTTTTACAATTTAAGTCACCGTTTTATCGCCTGCTTTTATTGTTTCTCCTCTTCTTCTTACGTTTTAAAAAGTCTGTAGGCTGCAGAGAAGCGTACTAAGCTGCTGAAAGCCCGCCCCCTTTGGGGGGAATCGAAATTCAATAAAGGAAAAAAAAACTTTCCATCCGTTGTGGTCTCACGATCTACAGGCTCTTTCTGCGTCTCGGATGGATCTCTGGGCTAATGCAGTGAAATCCCATCTTAACTGGCTGCAAACTCTCCAGAATAATACATTACGAAGGATTTCTCCCGTGCCTTGCAACTTTTCATCGGCTACCTTCACGATACCGCTGGCAAAGTGGAGGTCATTGACCAGTTTAAAAAGATTGCCCAGTCTTTCTACAGACAGACACGTGCGTCCTCTAACCTACTCATTCCCCTCTTAGGTAGGCCCAACGATCCTCTAGAACTTTAGAAATATCGTTGTCTTACTCAACAGGTTGTAAGGCGCAATGGAAGGTGGCTATGGCGCAACACCTACGCACACCCAATGGCACACAAAATAACGAGACGTCCTTACACACTTACACTGATCAGCCAGAACGTTGTGACCACCTACTTAATACCCATTATGTCCACCTTTGGCACGGGTAACCGTAGAGACGCATCGTGGCATAGAAGCAGGGAGGGCCTTGGTGGGTCGCTTGAGGAAGGCGGCACCACATCTGCACACACACACACACACACGCACACACACACACACACACACACACACACTCACAAGTCACCAAATTCCCGTAAATTCCGTGGACAGGGACGTTGAATCACATCCCAGATATGTTCCATCGGGTTACGATCTGACGAGTTGGGGAGGGCTAGCACATCAATTATAACTCGCCACTGTGTTCCTCGAACCACTCCATCACACTCCTGGCGATGTGACATGGCGCATTATCTTGCTGAAGAATGCCCGCTGCCGTCGGGAAGCATGATCTTCATGAAGGGGTGTACGTGGTCTGCAACCAGTGTACGATGGTCCTTGGCCGTTATGGCGCCTTGCACGAGCTCCACTGCACCCATGGATGCCCACATGAATATTCCCCGTGCATAAAGCAGCCGCTGCCCGTTTTCTCCGTCCTGCAGTACAGGTGTCTTGGACTTGTTCGGCTGGAAGACGACGGATTTGCGCCGTCCTGTCGGCATGATGAAGAAGGTATCGAGATTCATAGATCACGCAGCCCTCTGCCACTGCGCTGATGGTAACGTGTCCATTTCAGTCGTAGTTGCCGATGTCGTGGTGTTGACATTGGCACATGTCTGGATCGTCGGCTGTGATGGCCATCGTTAGCAGTGTTCAGTGCGCTGCGTGTTCAGCCACCCCAGCATTAAAACCTGTTGGTAGCTCCTCCTCACTTCGCCGCCTGTCCTGTTTTAGCAGTCAGCCCAGCCTACGACGTCCGACATCTGTAATGAGGGGTGGCCGCGCAACCCCACGACGCCTGGACGTGGTTTCACCTTCGCTTCGCCACGGTCGAAGACACTCACCACAGCATTTCTCCAACACCCGACAAGGCATGCAGTTTCCGAAATACTCGTGGCGAGTCTCTGGACTATCACAATTCGCACTCGCCCTATTTCAGACAGAATGCGCACCTTTCCCATTCTAAACATGAACAGCACGTTCACTGATGCTTCGTGCAGCGTGTGTGTTTCTAACTTCACAAAAAGACGAAGTAAATATTTCAGAATTCTAATCGACAAGAGCTGGCAACATGAGAAACGTAGAAGTAAATATCTTCGGAATAGTGAAGCAACTTAAATCACTTAATAAAAGCAAGTCTTCTGGTCCAGACTGTATACGAGTTAGGTTCCTTTCGGAGTACGCTGATGCTTTATCTCCATACTTAAAAATCATATACAACCGTTCGCTCGACGAAAGATCCTTACCCAAAGACTGGAAAGTTGCACAAGTCACACCAATATTCAAGAAACGTAGTAGGAGTAGTCCACTAAATTACAGGCCCATATCGTTAATGTCGGTATGCAGCAGGATTTTGGAACATACATTACTGGCCATTAAAATTTGTTACACCACGAATATGACGTGCTACAGTAACGAAATTTAACCAACAGGAAGAAGATGCTGCGATATGCAAATGATTAGCTTTTCAGAGCATTCACACAAAGTTGGCGCCGGTAGCGACACCTACAGCGTGCTCACATGAGGAAAATTTCCAACCGATTTTTCATACACAAACAGCAGTTGAGCGGCGTTGGCCGGCCGGAGTGGCCGTGCGGTTCTAGGCGCTACAGTCTGGAACCGAGCGACCGCTGCGGTCGCAGGTTCGAATCCTGCCTCGGGCATGGGTATGTGTGATGTCCTTAGGTTAGTTACGTTTAATTAGTTCTAAGTTCTAGGCGACGGATGACCTGAGAATTTAAGTCGCATAGTGCTCAGAGCCATTTGAGCGGCGTTCCCTGGTGAAACGTTCTTGTGATGTCTCGTGTAAGGAGGAGAACTACGTACCATCACGTTTCCGACTTTGGTAAAGGGCAGATTGTATCCTATCACGATTGCAGTTTATCGTATCGCGAGGTTACTGCTCGTGTTGGTCGAGATCCAATGCCTGTTAGCAGAATATGGAACCAGTCGGTTCAGGGGGGTAATACGGAACGCCGTGCTGGATCCCAACGGCCCGTATCACTAGCACTCGAGATAACAGGCATCTTATCGGCATGGCTGTAACGGATCGTGAAGCCACGTACGATCCCTGAGGCAACAGATGGGGACGTTTACAAGACAACAACCATCTGCACGAACAGTTCGACGACGTTTGCAGCAGCATGGACGATCAGCTCGGAGACCATGGCTGCGGTTACCCTTGACGCTGCATCACGGACAGGAGCGCCTGCGATGGTGTCACGACAAACCTGGTTGCACGAATTGCAAAACGTCATTTTTTGGATCAATCCAGGTTCCGTTTACAGCATCGCGATGGTCGCATCCGTGTTTGGCGACATCGCGGTGAACGCACATTGGAAGCCTGTGTTCGTCATCGCCATACTGGCGTATCACCCGGCCTGATGGTATGGGGTGCCATTGGTTACACGTCTCGGTCACCTCTTGTTCGCATTGACCGCACTTTGAACAGTGGATGTTACATTTTAGATGTGTTACGACCCGTGGCTCTACCCTTCATTCGATCCCTGCGAAACCCTACATTTCAGTAGGTTAATGGACGACCATATGTTGCAGGTCCTGTACGGGCCTTTCTGGATACAGTAAATATTCGACTGCTGCCCTGGCCAGCACATTCTCCAGATCTCTGATCAACTGAAAACGTCTGGTCAATGATGGCCGAGCAACTGGCCCGCCACAACACGCCAGTCACTACTCTTGATGAACTGTGGTATCGTGTTGAAGCTGCATGGGCAGCTGTACCCGTACACGCCATCCAAGCTCTGTTTGACTCAATGCCCAGGCGTATCAAGGCCGTTATTATGGCCAGAGGTGGTTGTTCTGGGTACTGATTTCTCAGGATCTATGCATCCAAATTGCGAGAAAATGTAATCACGTGTCAGTTCTAGTATAATATATTTGTCCAATGAAAACCGTTTATCATCTGCATTTCTTCTTGGTGTAGCAATTTTAATGGCCAGTAGTGTATATTGTGTTCGAACATCATGAATTACGTCGATGAAAACGGTCTATTGACAGACAGTCAACATGGGTTTAGAAAACATCGTTCCTGTGAAGCACAACTAGCTCTTTATTCATATGAAGTGTTGAGTGCTATTGACAAGGGATTTCAGATCGGTTCCGTATTTCTGGATTTCCGGAAGGCTTTTGACACTGTACCACACAAGCGGCTCGTAGTGAAATTGCGTGCTTATGGAATATTGTCTCAGTTATGTGACTGGATTTGTGATTTCCTGTCAGAGAGGTCACAGTTCGTAGTAATTGACGGAAGTCATCGAGTAAAACAGAAGTGATTTCTTGCGTTCCACAAGGCCGTATTATAGGCCCTTTGCTGTTCCTTATCTATATAAACTATTAGGGAGACAATCTGAGCAGCTGTCTTAGGTTGTTTGCAGATGACGCTGTCGTTTATCGACTAATAAAGTCATCAGAAGATCAAAACAAATTGCAAAACGATTTAGAAAAGATATCTGAATGGTGCGAAAATTGGCAGTTGATCCTAAATAACGAAAAGTGTGAGGTTACCCACACGAGTGCTAAAAGGAATTCGTGCAACTTAGGTTACATTATAAATCAGTCAAATATAAAGGCTGTAAATTCAACTAAATACCTAGGAATTACAATTACGAGCAACTTAAATTGGAAGGAGCACGCAGAAAAAGTTGTGGGGAATGCTAATCAAAGACTGCGTTTTATTGGCAGGACACTTAGAAAATGTAACAGATCTACTAAGGAGACTGCCTACACTACGCTTGTCCGTCCTCTTTTAGAATACTGCTGCGCAGTGTGGGATCTTTACTGACGGAGTACATCGAAAAAGTTCAAAGAAAGGCGTCACGTTTTGTATTATCGTCAAATATTGGAGAGATTGTCACAGAAATGATAGAGGATTTGGGCTGTAAATCATTAAAACAAAGGCGTTTTTCGTTGCGACGGAATCTTCTCACGAAATTCCAATCACCAACTTTGTCCCCCGAATGCGAAAGTATTTTGATGACACCGACCTACGTAGGGAGGAACGAGCACAACGATAAAATAAGGGAAATCAGAGCTCGTACGGAAAGATATAGGTGGTCCTTCTTTCCGCGCATTATACGAGATTGGAATAATAGAGAATTGTGCAGGTGGTTCGATGAACCCTCTGCCAGGCACTTAAATGTGATTTGCAGAGTACCTATGTAGATGTAGATGTAGATGTAACTAGCAGTCATTCCATGCCTAGTGACGCTGCTATCGCATCGACCGGTTTATATCGATAGTAGGGTTGGGGTTGTTTGGGGGAAGAGACCAAACAGCGAGGTCATCAGTCTCATCGGATTAGGGAAGGAAGTCGGCCGTGCCCTTTCAAAGGGACCATTCCGGCATTTGCCTGGAGAGATTTAGGGAAATCACGGAAAACCTAAATCAGGATGGCCGGACGCGGGATTGAACCGTCGTCCTCCCGAATGCTCGGTGGTCAGAGTCTTCTGGCTGATCAACGTAACTCCTTCTCTATGGAATAGCAGCAAATGCCGTGAAAGTAAACAGTGCACCCAGCACGTACTCAAGAGAAGATGAGATGCCGCTGTTTCATTGTCAGCAGAGGAGAAGTAACGGCAAAATGGGTCGGTCGGTAGAGCTCAGTGGAACCGTCGAGCATTGCGAAAGGCGTTTGTAAAATAATGCATCAAATCACTCGTGACTTCCAAAGTGTTACCAGCAGTCCAGCTAGGAATCTCTCTGTGTAGGGCGTTACAAAGAATGAGGAACAGTCGTCTTGCACTTCCTGAAAACCTGCACATTTCTGCATTCAGCCCTAAGCGATGACTGAGGTGGTGTGAAGCCACTGGATAATGGATGATTGGAAATCAGTGATTTGGAGCGATAAATTATGCTATACAGCTTGTGCCAGTGCGATGGAAAGGTTTGTGGTCTCGAATGCCTGGGGACCGTTACCTACCATCGTGTGTAATACCAACAGTGAAGTACAGAGCAGATAGTGTTTCGATAGGGGGATGGTATTCGGGGTTAGGGTATCTTCCCCTTACTGCGCTTAAGAAAGCGCTAAATGTGGAAGTATATGAATACATTTTACAGCATTATGCACTGAGTACAATTAAGGAACAGTTCAGAGACGGTGACTGTTCGTATCAGCATGACAGTGCACCCTATCGTAAAGTACCAACTGTGAGGCAAGGGTTTGTGGGCATTCCTGAAACGGACTGGCCTTTCCAGAGTCCCGACCTGAACAAAATGGACACTTTTGGGATCATGTATATTGTCGCCATCGCTCCAGACCCAAGGGTCGAACATTACTATTATCTCTGGTTTCCGCTCTTGAGGAAGAGTTGACTGCCGTTTGTCCACAGACAATCAGGCAGGTCACTGGAATTCTCTTCAGCAGCGTTCTAGCCCTGATAAAAGCGGAGGGAGACGAGCCCCGCATTAACATCCAGTAATATGTGTCCGGGGACTCTCCACCAGATAGTGCACATCACGCAGTATCCAAATTTATTGAAATTTACGTCTTATCCACAGTCTTAAAGATGATTGAGTGACTTTGTATGTACAAACTGTTGCGCAGCTTTAACTGAAACATTAGTTTATCAGGCTGCAGCCGCAGAAAATCCGTTCCATTAACTGATATTTCGGGCATGTAGCTTTCAGTCCATCTTCCGTTCATGCGGCCAGACTGTTATCGGCTAACTCGCAAGATGGATTAAAGATATACGGCCGGAACATCAGACAACTAGCTGACAAACCCGGCATTGCCGGGAATTCATTTTGCCAATTCATATTACGAATGAAAACCAAAATTCAACTGTGTTTGTAGTGTAATATCCTTGACAGTTTCTGTAAAGAAATTTTGTAAATATCTCTATGGCAACACCTCTTCACAGCAACGTGGTCGTCTGCAGCCCCGACTTCTTGCGTCCATACGTTTCCGTGACCACCGCTGGGAGCAGTCATGTACAGTGGCTGCATTCCTGCCGAGTCTTTCTGCAGTATCGCAGAAGGAACATCCAGCTTATATCGTAGCCCTATTACACGACGTCGTTCAGAGTACAAGTTGTCGTCACCCACCTCAAACCACGAGTGGGCTTAAAACCCTTCTACACAGAACGCAACAGTGTCGGACGTAGATGGTTTGCCTAAAGAGCTTGCACACTTAAAGACAGCATTCAGAGACAATGGTTACTGTACCCGGCAAATTAAAAGAGCATTCTCATCTAAAACCAAAAACCGGGAAGTGGACAAAGTGGAGAATGCACCAGCAAATTCCCTAGCTTTTCTTCCCTTCGTTGGAGATATTTACTTCAAAATAGCAAGAATCCTTAGTAATTTCCAGGTTAAAGTGATTTTCGGCCCACTATCTAAAATTTCGGACCTGCTGGGATCAGTGCAGGATAATGTGTTATTGCGCAATGCGGGAATTAGCTCAAATGGCGCTAAGCACTATGGGACTTAACATCTGAGGTCATCAGTCCCCTAGAACTTATAACTACTTAAATCTAACTAACCTAACGGTATCACACACATCCATGCCCGAGGCAGGATTCGAACTTGTGACCGTAGTGGTCGCGCTGTTCCAGACTGAAGCGCCTAGAACCGCTCGGCCAAACCATCCGGCGAAGCGGGAATTTAGAAAATACCTTGCCAGTGTGGTTTGGCCGATATGGTACAAACAACACGCACAGTGGAAGAACGCTGCACGGCACATAAACGGTGCACTCCCCTTCTGCAACCCAGCAAGTCTGCAATTGCGGAACACCGTATCTCCAATGGACATTCAATGGAGTATGATAAAACATTAATTTTGGCAGCAGCAACAGCGTTTTGAAATTCCATTATAAAAGAATCCGAAATACGCATCACGAAAAATGTAAAGAACTGTGACAGCGGCTCCCAACTGGATAACGCGTCGAGCCCCGTCACCTCAGAGATTTTCTGCAGACGAAGGCGCCGGAATACTGATGACTGCGGCGAGCGGCAACGCCGAAGATAGCTGATCTTTGCAGTTCCACCAACGAGGGCGCTGCCGCCGGGCGGCGTGTCCTGTCACTGTGACTGACGCATGCGCGGCAATATTCTCAGCGCGCTATGTAAGGCGGTGCGGAGAACTTCTTTGTCAGTCTTCGATTGCTCACCCGAAGATGACTGGCACTTGTCCAATCGAAATATCTTGGAATGAAGTTTAAGACGACCGGTTGCAATCCCGAAATCTCTTCAAACGGCAACATCCTCGTGCAGCAGAAGAATTTCGCCCGACAGCATTCCTGGACGTTTTGACTTCATGACGCGTCGCTGTTCCTGCAAAGTATATTCATAGCCGCGTTCTCTGATGTTTGTTCCATACTCGAGGAACTCCACTAGCACAGCGCCCCTGCAGTCGAAGAAGGAGGTCATCATGACCTTATTTGAACTTGTGTGAATAACTTTGGACTTTTTTGGCGGGGAAATGTGAAATGTTTCCACTGTTGGTCTCGGGCTGCCGGAATGCTGTCGAACGGAATCATCCTGTTGCATGATGACTCCCGCTCCTACACTGCCAATCGAACGGAGGCTACGCTTGAGCGATTTGGTGGATCCCTCAGCGGATGACCGCGTTCTGCGAAATAGGAACTGATCGTCTTATGTAAGGCGATTTAAGGGAGAAATACTGTTCACTGATCCTTTAACCTTCTCCGCAAATGACATGTAACAGATCTTTTTTTCTGGGAATGCATTACACGCGAGGCGTCTAGCTGTTTTCACAGCCCTGAGTTAAATGCATAGGGTTCAAATGATTTGACCAACCTGTGGTCTCATAATGAAGGACCCCCTGTGTGAACAGTAGCACGTAGATCGTAGATCCGTCGTCTTGAGGCTGTTATAAACCGTTAGCGAGCAACTGATGTTACGTAATTAAGTAATTTGTTCGGTTCTTTTTCATGGATGGCATTCGTATTTATTTTAGCAGAATATGAGAAACGTTATTCACTACTTTCAACAAGTCACACTTTATGAACAGATTTACAAACTTTATCTTGCGACACCAGTAACCGATTACATGTTACGAATTCTTAAACTGTTATAGGCTCCTTATCTGCACAAAATCGACATCTAACGAACAGCACCAGCCAACATACCTGCCCACCATAACTTCCCCTTCATATTTGATTAGCATTTTACTGAATTCGCATAAAACTGAAATATAACTGTCCGCGTCCTACTGCACCTCTGCGTACCATGATTGTCCCTTCCTTCGTTTAACTTTTGTTTTTACTTACTAACGTAATGCTGATCTTCCAAACGAGTAGGTGATAGGGTGATATTTAGAGATACTTATTCCAGAATCTTAAGTAAGTTTAATTTACTGTTCTTAAAATATTAATGAAAGGAAGCATGTTGGAGTGCAGACTACGAATGTACACTCCTGGAAATGGAAAAAAGAACACATTGACACCGGTGTGTCAGACCCACCATACTTGCTCCGGACACTGCGAGAGGGCTGTACAAGCAATGATCACACGCACGGCACAGCGGACACACCAGGAACCGCGGTGTTGGCCGTCGAATGGCGCTAGCTGCGCAGCATTTGTGCACCGCCGCCGTCAGTGTCAGCCAGTTTGCCGTGGCATACGGAGCTCCATCGCAGTCTCTAACACTGGTAGCATGCCGCGACAGCGTGGACGTGAACCGTATGTGCAGTTGACGGACTTTGAGCGAGGGCGTATAGTGGGCATGCGGGAGGCCGGGTGGACGTACCGCCGAATTGCTCAACACGTGGGGCGTGAGGTATCCACAGTACATCGATGTTGTCGCCAGTGGTCGACGGAAGGTGCACGTGCCCGTCGACCTGGGACCGGACCGCAGCGACGCACGGATGCACGCCAAGACCGTAGGATCCTACGCAGTGCCGTAGGGGACCGCACCGCCACTTCCCAGCAAATTAGGGACACTGTTGCTCCTGGGGTATCGGCGAGGACCATTCGCAACCGTCTCCATGAAGCTGGGCTACGGTCCCGCACACCGTTAGGCCATCTTCCGCTCACGCCCCAACATCGTGCAGCCCGCCTCCAGTGGTGTCGCGACAGGCGTGAATGGAGGGACGAATGGAGACGTGTCGTCTTCAGCGATGAGAGTCGCTTCTGCCTTGGTGCCAATGATGGTCGTATGCGTGTTTGGCGCCGTGCAGGTGAGCGCCACAATCAGGACTGCATACGACCGAGGCACACAGGGCCAACACCCGGCATCATGGTGTGGGGAGCGATCTCCTACACTGGCCGTACACCACTGGTGATCGTCGAGGGGACACTGAATAGTGCACGGTACATCCAAACCGTCATCGAACCCATCGTTCTACCATTCCTAGACCGGCAAGGGAACTTGCTGTTCCAACAGGACAATGCACGTCCGAATGTATCCCATGCCACCCAACGTGCTCTAGAAGGTGTAAGTCAACTACCCTGGCCAGCAAGATCTCCGGATCTGTCCCCCATTGAGCATGTTTGGGACTGGATGAAGCGTCGTCTCACGCGGTCTGCCCGTCCAGCACGAACGCTGGTCCAACTGAGGCGCCAGGTGGAAATGGCATGGCAAGCCGTTCCACAGGACTACATCCAGCATCTCTACGATCGTCTTCATGGGAGAATAGCAGCCTGCATTGCTGCGAAAGGTGGATATACACTGTACTAGTGCCGACATTGTGCATGCTCTGTTGCCTGTGTCTATGTGCCTGTGGTTCTGTCAGTGTGATCATGTGATGTATCTGACCCCAGGAATGTGTCAATAAAGTTTCCCCTTCCTGGGACAATTCACGGTGTTCTTATTTCAATTTCCAGGAGTGTATAAGCCAAACACATTGGTTCCGGCGGGCTTCCCGCTAAGAAACGTACGATCTGGTACTGGCACCTCACACCACTTATTACGCCATATTCATAATGCTGCAGCCTGTACTGCTCCGTGGAAAGAATCTGGTAGCTAGGCATAAGTGCTACTAATCCAGAAATACACAGTTACGTATCCCAGCTAGATAAATATCTTAGCACCTGCGGTGATTACCTTTGAAAGGAAACATTCCAATATCCCGTTGTGACGAGTGTTCGGTTTTTATCTGACTGCCCCTCATTTTGCGTGTCAACCTCCACACTGTACCGGTTGGTGTAGTCTGTAGCCTCTGTGCAATAATGGTTGCTATAAGGAATATGCTTCTTGTTAGAGAGCACAATAAGGCCTGCTGCTAACGGCACCTACACCGCAGAGCAGAAATGTTCATCTCTAAAGTGAATTAACATTGGAAAGCAAGGTTGCGACTGTCCGACACGAAGAAAAAAGCTAATTTGAAATTCAAATAAGGATCGTTTGTTTAATTATATACTTAAAACATTGGCATGTGAAACGCAACTTGCAACAAAAATCAAAACTGTCAATAGTGACATAAAACATTGCTTGAATTATGCGTCAGTCTATGCGACTTGGTTTAGATCAAGTACGACGGACGAAATCTCAGTACTCATAAAATATTACCAGTTAAATTCTAAAAGTGGCCATCATATTCTCAGACTACACAGGGAAGACATTTTTACGCTCTGAAGCTTGGAAAGTGATAGAACTTGTTTCACTAAAAGTATTTGTTCCTGGGCCGCAGGAGGTTAAATTTTGCCCATTAGCGGGTAGTGTTCCTTCGGACAGTCTTTCCTTCCAGCCGGCCGCGGTGGTCTAGCGGCTCTAGGCGCTCAGTCCGGAACCGCGCGACTGCTACAGTAGCAGGTTCGAATCCTGCCTCGGGCATGGATGTGTGTGATGTCCTTAGGTTAGTTAGGTTTAGGTAGTTCTAAGTCCTAGAGGACTGATGACCATAGATGTTAAGTCCCATAGTGCTCAGAGCCATTTGAACCATTTTTCCTTCCATTTATTTCGCAAATAATATAAAATTTTAATTGAATGTAACATCTTGTACTGTCTTCAATTGAAACCTATATTTGACAATTAATCGACCGTGACGGTTACAAAAATCTGAAACGGTTTTTCAGAAATCGATATCAGTCTCAAAATTTTGTTGACTTATTTAAGTTATTTAATGAAGCGTTATTTTTCGCGGCACAAGCTTCAGCATCAGGTTAGAATACAAATAAAAAGAAAACATTTATCAAAAAAAACACCTAGATATTTTGTACAGTGTTAGTACGTGCCGCGGCAAAAGAAAAGGGTAACCTAACAGCAAGGAATATTCAATTGGTTTGTTGGTTTGCTGTTCATATAAAAAAATTTGAAACAATCAGTCACTTTGTTCATATGATATTGCTGTCTTCCTGTGGTGCTGTGTTCAGTTACCTCCATTGCTATGATTCTTTCGATCTTGCTACTCGTTGTTCAGAAACTTCCGGTGGACACTTAAAACCTGTCATCATAATCAACTCTACTCTGTAGTAGAAATAAGATGATGGTCAAAACAAAACCTGCTTAGACTCAACTGGCAGTCTGTTGATCTGGGTGTTGAATGTCTTATTCATATCTTGTCGCATTTCTGATGTTCATCCACGATATATATTACAATCTACATCTGCATCTACATTGATACTCCGCAAGGCACCCAACGGTGTGTGGCGGAGGGCACTTTACGTGCCACTGTCATTACCTCCATTTCCTGTTCCAGTCGCGTATGGTTCGCGGGAAGAACGACTGTCTGAAAGCCTCCGTGCGCGCTCTAATCTCTCTAATTTTACATTCGTGATCTCCTCGGGAGGTATAAGTAGGGGGAAGCAATATATTCGATACCTCATCCAGAAACGCACCCTCTCGAAACCTGGCGAGCAAGCTACACCGCGATGCAGAGCGCCTCTCTTGCAGAGTCTGCCACTTGAGTTTATTAAACATCTCTGTAACGCTATCACGGTTACCAAATAACCCTGTGACGAAACGCGCCGCTCTTCTTTGGATCTTCTCTATCTCCTCCGTCAGACCGATCTGGTACGGATCCCACACTGATGAGCAATACTCAAGTATAGGTCGAACGAGTGTTTTGTAAGCCACCTCCTTTGTTGATGGACTACATTTTCTAAGCACTCTCCCAATGAATCTCAACCTGGTACCCGCCTTACCAACAATTAATTTTATATGATCATTCCACTTCAAATCGTTCCGCACGCATACTCCCAGATATTTTACAGAAGTAACTGCTACCAGTGTTTGTTCCGCTATCATATAATCATACAATAAAGGATCCTTCTTTCTATGTATTCGCAATACATTACATTTTGTAAGTAGCGTGAATAAAAGGACGCTATGTGCAAGAAGCATGAAGCGCCCTTTGAATGTATCCTGATAGCTAAAAGAGCCACGCGCACTTTGAATAAGAAAATGCTACTTGACACTGAAATCAATATAAAAGATAGGGTCGCCACCAACTCTAGCCACACGACAAAGAAGAAGTAGCACTGAGTCGGAAAATTACTTAATTTATTAATAAGAAAAACTCACAAAAGAATATTCATTGTAAAGTCATTGATAAAGAATGGGATGTAGTTATTAATGTGATCCAGGCATTCTTCCCGTGAATCAAATATTGAGTAAAGTAAATAGGTCGTGAACACCATGCGTAAGTGCAGCCTGCAGCAAGATTCGTGAAAACACGATCTATTCCAGAGCATTTGTTTCAGATAAAAAAAGGGACACTAATCACTACACCTGTGCACATGGAAACGCTATAGGTGGGCCAACAAGGAAAACTACAAGGTAAATGGCGAAGGTAACGGCGACGTAACATCGGTACACAAGATAAGATTGAAGGCAAAATTATTTATTCCTTAAAACATTGATGTAGTGCATCTATAGACTGCTGTTGCATGCTAACTATGTACAATTGCTTGTGAAATACTATACGTTTCATCACAGACTCGCGTGCCCACTCGGTCCGCGGAGACAATTTCTATGGACCGTGGCCAAATTTTAATCACATGAGACAAAGAAAATTCACAAATACACAAAAATTACCAAGATCCGGAAAAGATTAGAAGCATACACACACAGTTGTAGGCACATAAACATTCACACTGAACCGAGGGCACTTCAACATATGCAACTCCTTTGTGCTGCGTTCCTCTCACGGATCAAAGTCAAGACTACATTGGGAATCAAACTGAAAGTCTACAAAAGCCTTGCATTCCCTGCTGCAACCCAGCAAGTAAATCTTTATAAGACGAAATTCGAGACCAAAAGCTAAAAGCTCCCCTCTCTATGTGACAACGCGCCACGCGGTCAGTCCAACTCACCCTTCTTCAACTGGAGCACAGCTGTGTACGCTTCCCGTACCGGCGGCAGACCGCCTCCCGCTTCTCCAGCCTCTTCCACGCTCCGCGTGGACCGGAAAACCCCAGGATGCCATTTCCGCCACCAACCTAACGCTGGTGGATTTCTCCCAAGTAGCGGAAACCTCTTTGCCGACTTGACCACTACGAGAGTTGGCAATGAAAGGTGCCTACAGGACCCTTTCATCACCCCAAACGTCCCGGAGAAGACTGTGCCGCGAATTTTCTCGCCATGCTAGGAGATTCGCCAACAGTCTTCGAAACAAACATACCCTAACGAGTAACAATTGCAACAGTAAACAGCAGCACAAAGGAGTTGCATATGTTGAAGTGCCCTCGGTTCAGTGTGAATGTTTATGTGCCTACAACTGTGTGTGTATGCTTCTAATCTTTTCCGGATCTTGGTAATTTTTGTGTATTTGTGAATTTTCTTTGTCTCATGTGATTAAAATTTGGCCACGGTCCATAGAAATTGTCTCCGCGGACCGAGTGGGCACGCGAGTCTGTGATGAAACGTATAGTATTTCACAAGCAATTGTACATAGTTAGCATGCAACAGCAGTCTATAGATGCACTACATCAATGTTTTAAGGAATAAATAATTTTGCCTTCAATCTTATCTTGTGTACCGATGTTACGTCGCCGTTACCTTCGCCATTTACCTTGTAGTTTTCCTTGTTGGCCCACCTATAGCGTTTCCATGTGCACAGGTGTAGTGATTAGTGTCCCTTTTTTTATCTGAAACAAATGCTCTGGAATAGATCGTGTTTTCACGAATCTTGCTGCAGGCTGCACTTACGCATGGTGTTCACGACCTATTTACTTTACTCAATATTTGATTCACGGGAAGAATGCCTGGATCACATTAATAACTACATCCCATTCTTTATCAATGACTTTACAATGAATATTCTTTTGTGAGTTTTTCTTATTAATAAATTAAGTAATTTTCCGACTCAGTGCTACTTCTTCTTTGTCGTGTGGCTAGAGTTGGTGGCGACCCTATCTTTTATATTGATTTCAGTGTCAAGTAGCATTTTCTTATTCAAAGTGCGCGTGGCTCTTTTAGCTATCAGGATACATTCAAAGGGCGCTTCATGCTTCTTGCACATAGCGTCCTTTTATTCACGCTACTTACACACAATCTACACAGCTCGTACTAGTCACCATCACCATATAGCCCGACTACAATTCCCACATATAAACAAAATATTCCTTTCAACACCAATACCCATATCGTTGTTCATTGACTGCTCCTCCAAGGTTTACAGAACATGTTTGCTGATCTGTGAAAAATTTCCGAGACTTCTTTTCTATGGACATTGCATAATAAAAGTTATGGTTAATGAGACACAGAAGGTTCATTCAAGTCACATCTGGAATGGTAAATGTTTCAACATCTATTCATCAGACTAATGCAAAAGGTCAGTGGGCATAAAAATGGAAATAAAAACCATCCTATCCTATTAGCAAACACATAAACACTTCGTCCTATAAGTACATAGAAAAATACTGTCAAAAGAAATCCATTGTCCAGGGCCATGAGTACCCAACTTACTGCTATCATAAGATACTCATAATGATTACACACTTACTCACCACATGTCCCAAGGGGTCCTCACCTACCGTCATGTTATTTTAGCTTGGAGGTAGTCGCATTGATTCTCTATTAAATATCAAGCTGCTTGAGGTTATAAGCTGTTTCCATATATATCTTCTGGGGTTTCACACCCTGGTGTCCTCAACCGTATCTAGTAGTATGTGACGGCAAGTTACACTTTCCAAATATCTTATAAGATGGCAACTCTGAAAATCAAACACTATTAATCTCCCTTCATACACAAGTCCTTCACCTACAAGTCATCAAGTTGCTTCATTAACATCGCAGTACATTTGAAAAATCTCACTGAATCATGCTCACCTAAGGGGAATAAGAACACTAAAACTGTAATTTATCATCAAGAATTACCTTACGACCATTGACTCGCCACGCCAACACACCCGATACCTTTTTTAGTCATCAAAGAACGAAAGCCATCTTACTGTAATAGGAAACGCTTCATATGAGCCTCATAATCATTCACATTCAGATGTTTTGAAGCTGCACAACACTACTCCTTTCTGCTGAGAAGAAGAAATAACTACACACATATTGGGGGACCCTTTACAATTCACAGAAAATATAAACTTTAATTTCAATCACACCAGAATGAATCAAAACATTGGAAAATATACACTGTAATTTTACGAAACAGAGGCGACTGGGTTTACCGCGGGCACACCAATACTGTGGCCGTCTCTCAACAAATCTTCCCTAATATCGTCTTCCTTTATTCAAATGCACATCAATATCATCAATAGCACCGGTCCTCATTAAGTTTGACGCCAACCGAGCCAGCCAACAGTCATTGATCCCTTTGATTAGAGGCATTTGTCGGATTGTGCCGCGGGTTTGCGGGACGAATTTCAACACCCACTGGCGGACCACCCGTACTGTTGACGGCACCCCTGTTGTTGCTTGTTCGATAATTATTCTGGGGTCGGTCACGACTACCGTTCCTAGGTCCGCTGTAATTGCGCCTAAATCTCTGCTCATTACCATATCTTCTAAACTCCCAGGGGTGTCTTTGATTTCCTCTAGGCGAATGATGACCATTGGCATAGTTCGTTCTGCCCGCGTTCCGTGAGGAGTCGCGACGCTGCCAACGCTCGCGCATTCTGTAACTCTCAGGCGACTCATTACGTCTGTATTGCCACCTGTCTCTACGGCTGCGGCTTCGCTTGCGCGGCCGCTGCTCGTAGGCGCTCTGACCGTAATTCTGCGTGGTACCATTCGCATCGCACTCAAGCTCTAAAAGGAAATTGCGAAACCCCTCTACGTCATCCTTACATCGCCCTGCAAGGATAACGTGCCGCAACTGCATTGGAAACTTTCCCAGGCAAATACGAATAATTTCCGCAGGTCCATAAGGATCGTCAAGATGTTCATTCGCCTGCAGTATGTGCTCGAACATCTGCACAGGGCTGGAGAATTTTGGCCTGTTTAACTCTGGTAGCATAATGAGTCCGTGTTTTACACGACTTTGCGCTGCCACTGACCAATATATCGACAGGAAGTGTTGTCGAAACTCCCCAACAGTGTAGCAATTGCGTGCAATTGACCTCATCCGCGCCGCTGGCTCACCTTCGAGGTAGCCGCACATACACTCTATTTTGTGCGCACTGGGCCACGTAGGAGGGAGGGAGAACTCGAACTGCTGTAAACAGGCCCGCGGGTGAATCCCCGTAGCCGAGTTACGGAAGACTCCAAACTTCCTCACCGTCAGAAAATGTTGAAAGTCGAATTCGTGAGTTTCCCTTGGCGAACGTTCCTGAGGGGATCCGCGCCGTTCCCACCTGGTACGAGGTCCGTGATCATGACGATGATCAAATTCGCCATCGTTCCCGGAATCATCGTCGGAATAATGGCCCTTTCGTTCATTTCTTTCAACTTCATGGGCCTTTAACCCTTTTAGGTGAAGTTCTAAACTGGCCATGCGCTCACATATTCCCTCGGTAACCCCTCTTTGTTGTATTTTTATTTCACACTGTCCACGCGGACATTTCGTTATCGACCGTATTTCGTCTCCATCCGCTGATGACGAGGTAATCGTTTCCCTATTATTGTCAGACTTACGCGCCACTGCGTCTGAGATCCTGGCTATTTCTTCTCGCATCTCTCGGTGGGCCGTGTCTTGTTTTGTTTGCATAAGCCCTTGCTCTCGCTCGAGAGCTATTATCGCCTGGCTGAGGGTTTCTACCTGCGCGCTAAGGTGGACCGGGCACTTAGCCGCAGTGTCCTCTATTCGGGACACAAGAGCCGCGTGGCCACTCTGGCATTGTTCTGCTAACGCACGGAGATCCCTGGCGGAGTTTCGTCCTACTCGGGACTCAAGAGCCGCATGTTCACTCAGGCATTGTTCTGCTAGTATACGAATATTCCCAGCGAACCTTTCTTCTTGCTCCATCACCTGCTTGCTAATGACTTGGTGCCCCTCTTCTAAGGCGGAGATGCGTTGGTCAATGATCGCCAGTTTCTCCCCAACACCCTGTACTATTTCACTACTCAATCTTTTATTTGCTTCCTCGATATCCCTTTTATTACTGTCTAGTAATTGCCGTAGCATAGTCTGTAATGAATTTGCATCTATCGACTGATTCGAAAACACTACAGCGGGCTCACGATGGACAACACTTGTGCTTGCGTTTTCTGCGTTTCGTTCCTGGTCGGACTCGACGTTCTGATCTCGTCCTTGTTCAGAGTTGTTGTCTGACTGGTTTTTCCGATCGCGGCTCCCTGAACAGCTACGCGTCTCCATCATAAGGATAGTTACTCCGTGCTCCAAAATACAAGAATAGTACCAAAGTCTCCTAATGGACTCACAGTCCCCACAAGGCAGCCAAGATTTACTATATTACACCGATACACGACACAGGACAAGAATCGACCCACACTTGTAACACAATTGAATACTAAATCACAATATCTATACAGTAATACATATACAAGATAAAACATGTAAGAAAATGCACACCTATATCATAAATTCACGTAAATTCTGTATCACAGAAAGACAATATACCAATTAGCACATCCAACCGAAAATAACTAATCCTCACTGCGCATCAGAAGATCTCTGGTTTACCGAAATCCGTGAGCAGGGTAAGCCATGTGTAAGTAGCGTGAATAAAAGGACGCTATGTGCAAGAAGCATGAAGCGCCCTTTGAATGTATCCTGATAGCTAAAAGAGCCACGCGCACTTTGAATAAGAAAATGCTACTTGACACTGAAATCAATATAAAAGATAGGGTCGCCACCAACTCTAGCCACACGACAAAGAAGAAGTAGCACTGAGTCGGAAAATTACTTAATTTATTAATAAGAAAAACTCACAAAAGAATATTCATTGTAAAGTCATTGATAAAGAATGGGATGTAGTTATTAATGTGATCCAGGCATTCTTCCCGTGAATCAAATATTGAGTAAAGTAAATAGGTCGTGAACACCATGCGTAAGTGCAGCCTGCAGCAAGATTCGTGAAAACACGATCTATTCCAGAGCATTTGTTTCAGATAAAAAAAGGGACACTAATCACTACACCTGTGCACATGGAAACGCTATAGGTGGGCCAACAAGGAAAACTACAAGGTAAATGGCGAAGGTAACGGCGACGTAACATCGGTACACAAGATAAGATTGAAGGCAAAATTATTTATTCCTTAAAACATTGATGTAGTGCATCTATAGACTGCTGTTGCATGCTAACTATGTACAATTGCTTGTGAAATACTATACGTTTCATCACAGACTCGCGTGCCCACTCGGTCCGCGGAGACAATTTCTATGGACCGTGGCCAAATTTTAATCACATGAGACAAAGAAAATTCACAAATACACAAAAATTACCAAGATCCGGAAAAGATTAGAAGCATACACACACAGTTGTAGGCACATAAACATTCACACTGAACCGAGGGCACTTCAACATATGCAACTCCTTTGTGCTGCGTTCCTCTCACGGATCAAAGTCAAGACTACATTGGGAATCAAACTGAAAGTCTACAAAAGCCTTGCATTCCCTGCTGCAACCCAGCAAGTAAATCTTTATAAGACGAAATTCGAGACCAAAAGCTAAAAGCTCCCCTCTCTATGTGACAACGCGCCACGCGGTCAGTCCAACTCACCCTTCTTCAACTGGAGCACAGCTGTGTACGCTTCCCGTACCGGCGGCAGACCGCCTCCCGCTTCTCCAGCCTCTTCCACGCTCCGCGTGGACCGGAAAACCCCAGGATGCCATTTCCGCCACCAACCTAACGCTGGTGGATTTCTCCCAAGTAGCGGAAACCTCTTTGCCGACTTGACCACTACGAGAGTTGGCAATGAAAGGTGCCTACAGGACCCTTTCAATTTGTCTATGTTAAGGGTCAGTTGCCACTCCCTGCACCAAGTGCCTATCCGCTGCAGATCTTCCTGCATTTCGCTACAATTTTCTAATGCTGCAACTTCTCTGTACACTACAGCATCATCCGCGAAAAGCCGCATGGAACTTCCGACACTATCTACTAAGTCATTTATATATATTGTGAAAAGCAATGGTCCCATAACACTCCCCTGTGGCACGCCAGAGGTTACTTTAACGTCTGTAGACGTCTCTCCATTGATAACAACATGCTGTGTTCTGTTTACTAAAAACTCTTCAATCCAGCCACACAGCTGGTCTGATATTCCGTAGGCTCTTACTTTGTTTATCAGGCGACAGTGCGGAACTGTATCGAACGCCTTCCGGAAGTCAAGAAAAATAGCATCTACCTGGGAGCCTGTATCTAATATTTTCTGGGTCTCATGAACAAATAAGGCGAGTTGGGTCTCACACGATCGCTGTTTCCGGAATCCATGTTGATTCCTACATAGTAGATTCTGGGTTTCCAAAAATGACATGATACGCGAGCAAAAAACATGTTCTAAAATTCTACAAGAGATCGACGTAAGAGATACAGGTCTATAGTTTTGCGCATCTGCTCGACGACCCTTCTTGAAGACTGGGACCATCTGTGCTCTTTTCCAATCATTTGGAACCCTCCGTTCCTCTAGAGACTTGCGGTGCACGGCTGTTAGAAGACTTGCGGTACACGGCTGTTACAATACGAGAGACTGTGATAGTTTGATGCTAATATCGACATTATAAAAATTATTGTAAAGAATTACAAAGCTATTGCTACTGGGGAACAGATTCATAAACGATAGATAAAAACTACAACAGTCTACGACCGCAAATATTACTTTTATTCGGTGTCTGGTTTCAGTCGTAATGATCATCTTCAGATTAATCTATAAATGAATGCGCATATTAATGAATATCAACAGTAAAAGTAGTAGCATGACTCATATTTTTTAAGAGGGAACTTGGAAACATACGTGTGCCCCTGAAGCTAAGAAAAGATACAAGCAAAATATGTAGCCATGACTGGCATCGTCACATGGTATAAAAACACGATGAAGGGGGCTCGAAATTCAGCGTGATCTTCAGTGTGAAATTCTTTTCATAGTTTCATCAGTGAAACTCTGTCTCGAAATCTGGCAAAAAATCCGTGGAGATTCTGGTCGTATGTTAAGGACACTAGTTGCAAGACACAATCAAAACATTCACTGCGCGATAGCAATCGTAATTGTACTGATAACAATGCCACTAAAGCAGAGCTGCTAAACATAGTTTTTCGGAATTCCTTCACCAAAGAAGACGTAAGAAACATTCCAGAATTCGAATCAAGAACAACTGCCAACGTGATTAACTTATAAATAGATATCCTCTGGGTAGCGGAGCAGCTTAAATCGCTTAATACAGGCAAGGCCTCCGGTTCAGATTGTATACCAGTTAGGTTCCTTTCAGAGGCGTAGCTCCATACTAAGCAATCATTTCTTTTCATAGCTTCATCAGCATTTCTCTGTCTCGAAATCTGGCAGAAAATCCAAGGAGATTATTCAGTTGAAAAATTCGTATCTGAAGACTGGAAAGTTGCACAGGTCTCACTAATACTCAAGAAAGGAGTTATGAGTAATCCGCTGAGTTACAGACTCTTATTACTAACATCCATTTGCTATGGGAGACTGAAACGTATACTGCGTTCGGACATTATGAGTTATTTCGGAGAAAACCATTAATTGACAAATAGCGAACACGTATTCATAAAACATCGTTCTTGTGAATTTCAAAGAAGGGCAGCTCCTTTTGTATTATAGCGGGGAGAGTGTCACTGATGTGATTCGCGAGTTGGGGTGGTATTCATTAAAACAAAAGCGTTTCTCGTTTCGGCAAGATCTCTACAAGAAATTTTAGTCTCCAAGTTTCTGCTCCGAATGCGAAAATATTTTGTTGACACCCACCTACGCAGGGTGAAATGACTACCATAATAAAATAAGTGAAATCAGAGCTCGCTTGGGAACATTTAAATATTCGTTTTTGCCGCACACTGTCCCAAAATGGGACGGTATAGAAATAGCTTGAAGGCTGTTCGAGGAACTCTCTGCCAGACACGTAGTTGTGAACTGCAGAGTAATGATGTAGATATAGAGTTAGGATACGCCCCGTAATGCAGGACCGTCGTTAGCAGACTGTGCTCATAGACGCTGTACAAACAGCTTGGACGTTAGGTGTCCTTAAACATGAGCACTGTTTACAATGGTGCGCTACGAAGTCAGGGATATTATCTTTAACATTCTGTGTGGAACAAAATAGGACAGGTTAAAATTCAATTAAAAGCAAGTTAATGCTTGGTTGGTTGATTTGGGTGGAGGGCACCAAGCAGCTAGGTCATCGGTCCAGTCGGATTAGGAAAGGACGGGAAGGAATTCGGCCGTGTCCTTTCAAAGGAACAATCCCGGCATTTGCCTGAACCGATTTAGGGAAATCACGGAAAACCTAAGACAGGATGGTCGGACGCGGGCTGAACCGTCGTCCTCCCGAATGCGAGTCCAGTGTGCCAACCATTGCGCTACCTTGCTCGGTCAATCTAGTGCTTAAAAGTGAGTCCCAAGTGATATATTAGTTCAAACCATGAATGCTAGTTCTTAAATGTGGCGTATACAGTACAGAATAAAGTCAACTGATATCAGTAGCTCAAAACCACAGGAACAACGGGCTTGCAGAAACAATGACAAGAAAACATGGGAGGGGTACGTCTAGGGCATAAAAAAATGGACAAAGTCACAGCACCAAGACATGCAAGAGCTACATCGACCTGTCATACAATGAAAAATAGGCGTTGGATGTAATTTCGTTTCGTTCATTCAGACGTTTCGTGTGGTGGCGCTTCTTATTCAAGGTTCAACAGGCGGCCCTGTGGCACAGTGTTTACAGCTTGCATTTTGTAATCTATGTTGGTTACAGTACGCTTGTGTTCAGTCAGATGTTGTCCTAGTGCAGTTTTGTTGTGCGTATGTTCCCTACGCCTAGTATTGAAATTCCTACCTTTCCCTCCAGTATAAAATTTCCAACAGTCACCGAAATGTATTTAATAGAAGCCCGCACTTGATAATGTATTACGTTTGTCACCCATCTTGTGCCAAAGCCGCAGTGTCAGGGTATTATTTGTTTGAAAACAGCATCTGACCTCTTTTTCTTTTCTTTTTTTTTTTTTTTTTTTTTTTTTTTTTTTTTTTTTTTTTTTTTTTTTTTTTTTTTTAGTTGCTTCTGTAGCTATTGAGAAACATTTCTCAATAAGTCATCAGGACAAATTTCTTGTTACTTTCCGTTTCTTCCTGTGCTCGTGTGTTTCTTTTTTCTTTATTCTATTGTCTGGTCGTATGGCAAAGCTCTCTGTGTACCCTTTTTCGCGGCTATTTACTTCTTTACGTATTGGCTGTCTAATGATAAGCAAATAAGCCTGTAAATCATGGAAGAAAAAATGCTTTTTCTTATTGCACTGGGTGGCAGGACTTGGCATGAATAATGTTATCTATGTACGTGGGTTTTCTATAAATGCTGAGCGTATGTCTGTCGTTAGTTTTAGTGTTCGTTAAGTTTAAATAGTCAATTGAGCTATTTTTCTCTATTTCATTGATGAAATTAATTTTGGGATAAAAGAACAAAAGCGTTTCCCCCAGATATCGATGTGGTTTCCGCTGCCTTTTAGCGTCACCAAGTTGTCGTCTACATATTTACATTAGATGACTTGATCTTTACAAACCGGGAATTTATTAAAAACATTGTTTCTAAGTTATCGACAAAAATGTCAGGAATGGTGCCAGCTAAGCTATTTCCCATTGAAAGTCTTAATTTTGACATCCAATACCATTTAGTAATATCGATAATTACCTCCATATATCCAGGAAAGGGAGCACGTAATTCACCCAGGAACAGCGGCGAATATGATCGTTTCCATTGTTCAGGTGTTACGCTGTGTAGAGGCTTAATGTTCCGTGGCGTATTAACCTCCGGATCTGTGAAGACATAAACTCGCCGGTCGATGTTATTGTGACACAGTGCTCCTGTCCCATGTGCGTCTTTTCTGCAGCGCATTCGGCATTGACTTTGCTTTTATACCTGACAATGTGCGACAGCACTGAACAGTGAAAATGGAGGACCTCTTAGAACGAGTGTGTATTCGGCAAGTGGACTTGCCTACCCGTTCCCTCGGCTTAAATCCCATTGAGCACATGAGGGATGTGTTGGGTAAATGTATTGCAACACATCCACAGGCGCCAACGACCGTCCAGCAGACGGCAACCGCGCTGGTGGAGGAATGGATCACCCTGCCACAAGAGCTTCCTACCAACATTGTAGGCAGCTTACGAGCACGTTGCATAGCAAGTATTGCCGTCCGTTGTTATCATACCTCTCATTAAGAACTACACTGAAGCACCAAAGAAACTGGTATAGGCATGCGTGTTCAAATACTGATATATGTAAACAGGCAGAATACGGCATAGCGGTCTACAATGTCTAAATAAGACAACAAGTGTCGGGCACAGTTGTTACACCGGTCACTGCTGCTACAATGGCAGTTTATCAAGATTTAAGTGCATTTGAACGTGGTGTTATACTCGGTGCACCAGCGATGGGACACAACATCTCTGCGGTAGCGATGAAGTGGGGATTTTCCCGTACGACCATTTCACGAGTGTACCTTGAATATCAGGAATCCGGTAAAACATCAAATCTCCGACATCGCTGCGGCTGGAAAAAGATCCTACAATAGCGGGACCAACGACGATTGAATAGAATCGTTCAACGTGATAGAAGTGCAACCCTTTCGCAAACTGGTGCAGATTTCAGTGCTGGGCCATCAACAAGTGTCAGCGTGTGAACTATTCTACGAAACATCAATATGGGCTTATGGAGCCAAAGGCCCACTCGTGCACCCTTGATGACTGCACGATATAAACCTCTACGCCTCGCCTGGGCCGGTCACCACTGACATTGGACTGTTGATGGCAGGAAACATGTTGGCTACTCGGACGAGTCTCGTTTCAAATTGTATCGAACGGATAGACGTGTACAGGTATGGAGACAACCTCATGAATCCATGGACCCCGCATGTCATCAGGGGACTGTTCAAGCTGATGGAGGCTCTGCAATGTTGTGGGCCGTGTGCAGTTGAAGTGATATGCGAGAACCCCTGATATGACTCTGACAGGTGACACGTACGTAAGCATCCTGTCTGATCACCTCATCCACTCATGTCCATTGTGCATCCAGACGTATTTGGCCAATTCCAGCAGGACAATGCGACTGCACACGTCCAGAATTGCTACTGAGTGGCTCCAGAAACACTCTTCTGAGTTTAAACACTTCCGATGATCACCAAACTCCCGAGACATGAACGTTATTGAGCATATCTTGGATACCTTGCAACGTGCCGTTCACAAGAGATCTCCACCCCTCGTACTCTTAATCATTTGTCGACAGGCTAGCAAGATTCATGGTGTCAATTTCTTACAGCACTACTTCAGACACTAGTCGAGGCTATTGCCACGTCGTGTTGCGGCATTTATGGGTGCTCCCGGGAACCTTACACGATATGAGGCAGGTGCACACAATTTCTTTGGCTCTTCAGTGTACATCCCACCTTTTGCAGAGTCCAGGGACCATCATAACTCATGGTGGCTTTAGTGTAATTATTGTCTTTGAATAAAAGTGTCATTTCTGTTCGTCTCATTACATATTTCCTTCAGTTCACTTCTGTCTTTCACTGTAGCAGCTCTTTCTATGTGTGATCCAGGCCTCATCGAGTCATGTTACTTGGCCATGACACTTCAGGCAAAATCTAATTTCGTCTTCAAGTTCTGCACAACGTTCTGTATCATGTAAATGAAGTGATCGGTATCATATTTATTCATTCACATACAGGCGAAATATAATTGCAACTCCGTCCTGTGTAAAGTTTCAGATAGATAACTCCACCTCCAGCTGTTACCGCTTTCTTTTCAGTTTCGAATAAATGATGTAATCTGCGTCGCCTTGCGGAAAGTGTAGCAACCTATTACAAATCTAAAGGCGTTCCAGTAGGTGCCCAAAATTCAGCGCTGAGGGATGTTGTATACGTAGTGGAATTTATAAATGAACAACAAAAAACAGTTAATGTTCTACAGTATTTCATACAATCTTTTAGAAAATCGGTGTTTCATAGCTGCTACACAATTAAATAAATCCTTATTGAAAAATGTTGCTAGCAGTTTCGATTATAAATGATCATCCTAAGGAATAGACGCTGTCACCTCAACATCCCTTTGTGTAAACAATGATGACCTCTTAAAGGATCGTACTGTATCGAATTAGTAGTAAAATGTCTAAGTTCCATGAGAAAATTTTACCTTCGAAAATAACTATTACAATCAGGCACAAGTTAAAACTGTGTCATGACTGTCATTAACTTCTGTCTGATTCTGTAACGAAACGTACCTGTAACCAACAAGCTGCAATCATGAGAATGTTTTGTTTTGTTTAACTAGGAAAGACAATGCCCTAACATCCATGTACGTAACCAACAACAAAGAGTTATAGAACTTTTCGTCTTCATCAATGAAACAGAAATTAATGCTACTGACACTATCTCCATTTATATTTGACTGCAAATGATATTTCGACGCTAAAAATCTTGTAATATATCTGACCTTATAAATAATTTGACACAGTATTTTGGCATATAAAGCCAACCAACCACAATCAGAAACTGGTTTCATGTGACGCAGAGAAACGCTCGTAGCTTAGCGAGAAACCTTGGCAGCTGTATTTAGGCCTCAGTCGGGCTAGCTGCGCAGTAGTTGCCACAGAGCACCGAATTCCAACACAGTCTTGCAATCACACGACAGTTCACTCCAAGAAAAAGTTTCATCTTCGCTGTTCCATACGGGTCAATATTCTTTTGTGGCCGCCTCTCATTACAGAACATGAATAGGTTCCAACAATGCCAATGAGAAACAAAGGCCAAGTTCATCATAAAAGCTTTAGCTGGCTAATCAGCCTGTTGTTCTCGGTACTTACAGCGCTTTCTAAGTAAGTGGAGTTAAAGATGTCCATTCGCTGCAACAGTGTTAGAGAGAACTGGAGAAAAGTTTTCGAATAATCAATATTCCAGAATGCAGAGGTTAAGGGAACTGTGAGAAAGATACATAATTTGAAACACTGATATTAAAGGGTAGCATTTAATCTAAAGTGGTGGTTTTCAGAATTTATGTACAATTATTACGCATTGAACTATTTCAAGATTTTAAACATGGCTGAAACAGCAACTGTTGAAATTCTTCACGGTAAATGATGACAGCCAAAACAGTTACAGGATAAAGATTTATTAAAATTCTTGACCAAGGTTTCAGTATATATAAATATACCTTCATCAGAAGTAAAATATCTAAAATTACATCCTGCAAAGGAGATTAATAAAACAATTGTGCCAAAGGCGTCGTCAGTAATGGAGATGATGTCTTAACTGCTGACGACGCCTTTGACGCAATTGTTTTATTAATCTCCATTGCAGGATGCAATTTTGGATATTTTACTTCTGATGAAGGTATATTTATATATACCGAAACCTTGGTCGAGAATTTTAATAAATCTTTATCCTGCAACTGTTCTGGCTGTCATCATGTACCGTAAAGCATTGAACTATAATTCTTCTAATACTAGTTATACATAGTTGTTTTTAAATGTATCTACAACTATTTGAGAAATTTACAGATAATATTACACTAGTTACACCGTTAGTTCAGTAGACCTATAGTGGGAAGGTCCTCAAAGATGAGGTAAACGCCAGAAAATAAAAATACACAAAATATTTTTAGAAAAGGCATAGATACTGATTTTCTTTCCGCATCATAGATGACACAGTTCCCAACGATACAAAAAATGTTAAGAATTTTGTACATTTCTTTCATTTACACATTAGTTAAAATTTTTCATAAACATTTAAATGTATGCATACCAATGCACATAAGATAATATATAGAGCATTTTAATCAAGTATCCACAAAACAAAAATAATTTTAAGGCTTAGATTACATTAGGTGAGATATATCTTTTTTTCCATAGACCCATTACAAAAATGACGTAGGTGTATCTCCCTTCCACAGATGCTTTTATTTAAGAAGTAACAAAATTGTCGCCAACATACACATGTACAATATAATCAGATGCATGTGATAATTCTTATATATTGTAGCCACACTTCATCAGACAGAAAATTAGTTTATGATACTTCTTTGCATTGAAGATGCAAAAATGTGAGATTTAACCTAATTTCCACATTATTCCAAATTATGAATAATGTAAACATCAATAAGTTTTACTAAGAAATTAATCAGTAGAGTAAAGGGAAGTGGCAACTAGCAAAACCTTTGGGCTGCTTTTAAACCAAACTTTATTGATATTTCATTTTTTATGGTTACTCGTAAGTTATGTAAAATGTGTGTTCTTGAATAATGAAAATCCTTCTGTACCAAAATGAGTGTCTTACAATGTTTCTGAAGTTTATTCGTGTTTCTAGCATTAATTCCGTGAACTCAGCTGTTGGTTTTGAAAACATATACATTACTTATAATAACTTTCATTAAAAGATATATAATGGTAAGCAGTGATTTTATCCCCATTTTCTTGAAAAGTTCAATCACAACACTCTTGAATTGAAGCCAAAAGTAATTCATCTTACACGCTTTTGGACTATGAAAATTGTAGCTTGGTTTGATGAGTTACCCAAAAAAATAATCCTGTATGAAGCTATGGAATGAAAGTAGGCAAAATATGTTAACTTTTTTTTATTTTTTTATTTCAGCAGTGCCTGACAACATCCACTGTGTAAATGAAGATTTGGTTAGGTGTTTTGACAGTTTTGTGGCCTGCTTCTCCCAAGTGAATTTATTATACAATTATAATTCCCATAATTTGACACAGTCAAGCTCTTCTATCTGCTCGTGGTGACGTCTTAGGCATATACTGACAGGCAAGCTGTTACTAGTTTTGAAATTCGTAGAGTGCGTCTTTCCAAAGTTTAGTGACAAAGAATAGGCTAGTAAACATTCATTAATGACCATGAAAGTTTTTATTAAACAATATTTCCATAATTATACCTCATTTGCTATTTATTGCAATATTATTACCATCCGCAAAACAAAAGAAACGCGGCATCTGGTAATGTTACTGATGACGCCATTCATATACACAAGAAAAAGTAAGGCCCCTAAGATGAAATCTTTTGGAACACCATATACAGTTAGTTTCCAGTTGCATGATGAGTGATGGCTTAGTGTAGGAATCTCTCTTATTGATGTCCTTTGTTTTCTGTCTGACTGATATGGTTTGAATCATTTTGCAGCATTTTAAGCTGCATCATGACATTCTAATTTACTTGAAAGGATATTTTGACTGCATGTAGTAAGTTTTCTAAAGATTAATTACAGTGAACTGTCCATAAACCAGTTATCAATGTCAATGAAAATTTCATTAATATGTTTTTCTAACTTGCGTTTCATTTGCTATTTATCACAATGTTTGTAAAGCATGCAAA
The DNA here is from genome assembly GCF_021461395.2 of Schistocerca americana. NCBI lineage: Eukaryota > Metazoa > Arthropoda > Insecta > Orthoptera > Acrididae > Schistocerca > Schistocerca americana. The sequence goes on along the minus strand of NC_060120.1, from coordinate 312,356,610 downwards.
CCAAACTAAATTTAGTACCTGGTACTGTTGCCATTGAAAGGTCATTAACCTACACAATAAGGGAGATCAAAGGTGGCGTGTAATATTCCGATTTCATCGATTTCATTAACACAGGTTTTCGATAGTGTTTCTAACCTTTCGTATAGTGTTTCGCTGTTAGTGCGAAGTGCTTAGAACAGGGAAGCAAGGCTACGGTACATGATAGCCAATATCGGTTGTATATTAGGACTTGCATGACCCTGTGCTGTTAATGTAGCCAAGTGTTCTATTGATGAAATAGATTCATGCTTTAAAATTAAATACACAGAGTGAGTCAGGAGGAAAGGTACGTGTTTTGACAGGTGATTCTGAACAAAAAACTTTATGTGGACATATGCCCTATTCCGAATGGTTTCCGAGATAGAACACTTTTAATGTACATTTATATTTATTTTCTGTACTGTTCATTGTCATTGTTTACAACGTGCCACAGTAGTATAGAGGAATTTGAGACGAACATTGTGATACAGGACGCTTGGGGGCCATCAAGTCGGAAAACTACGTCAAACTGGCCTAAAAAAAGTACTTAAGCTATAGCGCACGCGCGTCACGCCATGTTTCCAATATTCTCGCGATCTCTTCGCGCGAACTGTTAGTCCTAGACAAAAAATAAATTAGACCTTTTTTGTTGCAAATTTAATTCACTTTAATTGTGCACTGAGACACGTTTTCGTTGGAGTGTGCGGTTTTGATTTATTAAAGAAAAATTTACAAAAGTGATATTAAATGTGTTCTGTCTCGGAAACCATTCGCAATAGGGCATATGTCCATATGAAGTTTTTTGTTCAGTATCATTAATACTATCGCGTCTCAAACCATATACCTTTCCTCCCGACTCACCCTGTGTTAATGGAAGTTCGGCTATAAAGAACTGATCATTAATTATGATTACAGCTAGCAACAAGAATTGTCTTGAAACTCAGTTTTCAGTATTAGATGGCACAAAAAAAACTGCACTTGGAGTTTATTAAAATTCTGTGACAAATTTCCTTAGTGTTGTGGAAACATAAACGAGTATAAAACTAAATATGTAATGAAGCGTTGTACAACGTTAACATTGAAAATGGTAATTACATCGACAAATATAGCACAATTCGCAAAACGAAAGCTGGAGATTTTGCTCATTTTTAGAAAACCTGTCATTTGCTATGGCTTCTAAATTCACGTCTTAAATCTTCTGTCTATTCGAGGATACTAAATAAACGTCAGAAGAATTAATTTCGCAAATAATTAAGTCACAAATACCGAAGGTGGGTTGTAGTTCTCCATGGGACATATTCGATTATATAAATATGTCGTACATCCGATAGCAAACTACGGAATAGAAATGCACATAAAACTGAGATTATCCATTTTTGTGATGGGTTGGTTGATGCAGCAGCTGAATGACTGTTAATCTCTCAACAGTGAAATGCTTCGCCAAGATAGCTGTTTAACCAGTTCTGTATCGCAACTAGGCAGGTCTGAACGAGAAACAGTGGTACAAGGATCAGGTCAATTTTTGACTGCTAGAATTACAAAAAAAATTGAGGTAAATTGATGTTTGTGGGGGTGCGTTGTTGATGGGGGGGGGGGGGGAAGGGGGGGAGGGAGACCTCGTCTCGAGCACCCTTCCATGCGGGCCCCACCACGGCCCCTCTTTATGGGTGTTCCCGAGCAGTCAGTTTTTATTCTCTAGTATTTTGCTTTGGAGACGGCTACTGTTGAACTGGAAGATAAGCCTGTAACTGTCAACGCGTGACAATAATGGCGCAGCAAGCGTTGTTGACAAGAGTACTTGTGCTCTTAACCATGTGTGGTTACAGTAAAGCGGTTCAAAACGTGAAGCAACAAGTCCTCTGGGAGAAAAGTCTTATTCGGGAAGTCAACGAGGCACTAGTAGGCTACATGCTAATTTTCCAGGTAATCGTCATGCTTGCTTACGCATTTCTTCCGTCGGTAAACCAGCCTGTCGCACTCGACATAAGGGAAATGAAGGTCCAGGTCCAGGAACCGCTTAGCAAGAGTCTCCTAGGGTTCGAGATCGGTTCTGATGCGGCGACAGACCAGGTGCTTATTTAACAGTCTGAAGAGAAGAAAAGAGCTCGGTGCGAGATCCAGGCTGAATGAAACGTGATCCAACACGGTCCATCGGAACCGCCGGACCAAATCACACGTGATCAGTGCCGTGTACAACACGATACTCTTCGAAAACAATCGCTGTCATTTCGTACGAATAACCTTTATAAATAATTTCAGCATGGAAAATTAAGTGGTGGCATGCACGGTCTGTCCATGGATGCGAAAATACTGGTATTAATGATTTACACCCTTCAGAAGCTACAGGTTGAGCGCACGTTTCCTACCGTGTGGCGCTACGTGTATAAATGTAACACACTCCGCGTTATGTGCTGGAGAGAGAACCAATTCAAGTGGCTCTAAGCACTATGGGTCTTAACATCTGAAGTCATTAATCCCTTAGACTTAGAACTACTTAAACCTAACTAACCTAAGGACATCACACACATCCATGCCCGAGGCAGGATTCGAACCTGTGACCATAGCAGCAGCGCGGTTCTGGACTGAAGCAGACAACCAATTCGTTAAGTCTTCATCTTGTCTGATAGCTGTCGCAGTACCCAGCGAGAACACGTCCAATGCGTTGTGTCCGATATTCATTACACTGTCAATGGAGTTAGTAGTTCGTTTGCAGTGTGCCTCTCATGAATGCGACGACGGGTTTGACTCACACCTTCTGCACTATAACTGTATGCCTGCCTGCCCTGACCTTGATCATCTTCCACATCCGTCCTGTTTTTTATCAAATTCTCATCACCAAAACCATCTACTTCCGTGACGGCACACTGGCTCCGTAAACTTCCGGTAACTGGCGATCCAATGTATCCGGAGATGTTTTCTTTAATCCCGAAAATGTTACTACACTTCGCAATTCAGTCGCGTGCAGTATACTATCTAATGAAACATATCCGGAAGCCCATACGGTAGACATTAATATGGAGTGTGTACACCTTCCATCTTTATATTGGCTTGAACTGTGCTAGGGACATTTTCAGTGAGATGCTGGATGTCTGTAAGGAAATCGTAGCCCATTATACCTCAAGAGCCGAAACCAGAAAATGTCGTCATATTGGACGCTGAGGTCTGTAACGAAGTCAACGTTCTAACTCATTCCTAAGCTGTTCCATAGGGTTCATATCGGAACTCTGCACAGGGCGCTCTACACTGATCAGCCAGAACATTACGACCACCTACCTAATGGACGATATGTCCACCTAGAGCACGGATAACTCCGGCAACAAATCATGGTATGGGAGCAATGAGGCCTTGGTAGGTCGCTGGAGGGAGTTGACACCATATCTGGACACACAAGTCACCTAATTCCCTACATTCCTGGGAGGAGGGCGATGAGATCTAACGCCGCGTTCAATCACATCACACATGTGCACGATCGGGTTCAGATCTGGCAAGTTGGGGAGGCATCATATGAATTGAAACTCACCACTGTGTGCCTTGAACCGCTCCATCACACTCCTGGCCTTGTGACACGGCGCATTATCTTGTCGAAAAATGCCACTGATGTCGAGAAACATGATCGTCATGAAGAGGTGTACGTAGTCTGCAACCAGTGTACGATACTCCTTGACCGCCACATTTCGTCGCCTGTCCTTTTTTACCAGACTGCCGAGCCCACGTTGTCTGAGGTCTGTAATAAGGGGTGGCCGCCCAACCCCATGACGTCTGGACGTGGTTTCACCTACTTTTCGCCACGAGCTGAAGACTCTCACCACAGCACTCCTCGAACAGCCAACAAGTCGTACAGTTTCCTAAATGCTCGTGCCGAGCCTCCGGGCCGTCGCAAAGTGCCTTCGGTCGGATTCACATAGATCGCACGCCTTCTCCATTCTCCATATGGACAGCACGCTCAGTGATACTACATACAATGTGGGTGTGTCTGACTAGCACTCATTTCTCCCCAGGTGGCGCTGCTGTCTCCTGAGCAGGTTTATATCGATGGTAGGTCGGTGGTCACAATTTTCTGGCTGATCAGTGTATTTCAAGAATGTTACTGATCTCAAACCACTGCCTCAAACATGGTGCTTTCTGACAGGATACGTCGTCATGTTGATACAGTCATCGTCTCCAAACTATTCTTTCACTATAAGCAATACACAGTGCTGTAAAATGTGCTCGTACCACTTTTCATTTAACGTTTGTTTTAACTGCAATAAGGAGAATACCTCCTAACCATGAAAAATACCCCCATACCGTAACACCACCTCCTCCTTACTGTTGGCGCTTACAGATGACGGCAGGTAACTCTCTCCGGACATTCGCCAAACCCAGTCCCTGCCATCGGACTGCTACACGCTATAGCGTGTTTCATCACTATAAATCACTTTGCAGTCATACACGGTTCAGTGGCATTGCTCTATACACTACCCCAAGCAATGCTTAGCTTCGACTAGAGAAATGTTTGACTTGACTATTACAGCCCATTCTTTTCAACTCCATACCCACAGTCAATGTGCTAGCTGGTCGGGTGGTAGCACTCTAGAACGCAAGAGTGATTTCTTCCGCTGATTTCATACTATGTTTTTAAACCCACCCTCAAACGTTGTACGGTCCCTGTCCATCAGTGCATGAAGACTGCGTGGTCTTGGTTTAGCTGTGGTCGTTCCTTCGTGTGTCCACTCCACACTGATATCACCAACGTTCAACTTGGGCATCAGCAGAATGGACAAAATGCCAACGCTGGATTTTTTACCTAAGTACCATTTAATGAGTAGTTCACGTTCGAAGTCACTGAGCTCTCTTGACCGAGCCATTCTGTTGTTACTGCTTCTCTACTGACAACACAATGCTTTCCGCCTCCTATTGTTATGGCTTTCACTGCCTGCCCTGACATCTGCACTGAAGAGCCAAAGAAACTTTTACACCTGTCTAACGTCGTGTAGGGCTCCCTCGAGCACGCAGAAGTGCCGCAACGGGACGTGGCATGGACTCGGCTAATGCCTAAAGTAGTGCTGGAGGGAACTGACACCATGAATCCTGCAGGCTGTCCATAAATCCGTAAGAATACGATGGGGTAGAGATCTCTTCTGAGCAGCACGTTGCAAGGCATCCGAAACATGCTCAAAAGTATTCCTGTGTGGGGAGTTTGATGGGCAGCAGAAGTGTTTAAACTCAGAAGAGTGTTACTGGAGCCACTCGGTGGCAATTCTGGTCGTGTGGGTGTCGCATTGTCCTGCTGGAATAGCCCAAGTCTGTCGCAATGCACAGTCGACTTGAATGGATGCAGGTGATAAGACACGATGCTTATGTATCTGTCACCTGTCAGAATCGTATCTAGACATATCAGGGGTCCCATTTCACTCCAACTACACACTTCTCACTCCATTACAGAGCCTCCACCAGCTTGAACAGTCCCCTGCTGACGTGTAGGGTCCATGGATTCATGATGTTGTCTCCATGCCCGTACACGTCCATCCAGCCTACACAGTTTGAAACGAGACCCGTCCGACCAGGCAACATGTTTCCAGTCATCAACAGTCCAATGTCAGTGTTGAGGAGCCCAGGTGAGGTGTAAATCTTTGTGTCGTGAAGTCATCGAGGGTACACGAGTAGGCCTTTGGCTCCGAAAGCTCATATCGATGCTGTTTGGTTCAAATGGCTCTGAGCACTATGCGACTTAACTTCTTAGGTCATCAGTCGCCTAGAACTTAGAACTAATTAAACCTAACTAACCTAAGGACATCACACACATCCATGCCCGAGGCAGGATTCGAACCTGCGACCGTAGCGGTCGCTCGGTTCCAGACTGTAGCGCCTAGAACAGCACGGCCACTCCGGCCGGCTCGATGCTGTTTCGTTGAATGGTTTGCACGCTGACACTTGTTGATTGCCGACTGCAGCAGTCTGCGGAAGGGTTGCACTTATGTCATGCTTAACGATTCTCTTCAGTCTTCGTTGGTCCCGTTCTTAATAGGATGTTTTTCCGGCAGCAGCGATGTCGGAGATTTGATGTTTTACCGGATTCCTGATATTCACGGTACGCTGGTGAAATGGTCGTACGGGAAAATTCCCACTTCATCGCTACCTCGGAGATGCTGTGTCCCATCTCTCGTGCGCCGACTATAACACCACGTTCAAACTCATTTTAATCTTGATGACCTGCCATCGTAGTAGCAGTGATCGATGTAACAACTGCGCTAAACCTTTGTTGTCATATATAGGCGTTGCCGACCGCAGCGTCGTATTCTGGCTTTTTACATATTTCTGGATTTGAATGCGCGTGCCTATACCAGTTTCTTTGGCTCGTCTGTGTAGGTTTCACTTTCGCATTGCATAGGGTGTCGGGGTACTTATGATCAGATAGTGTACATCCGTCTTTTCAGCCAAAAGCCATGAACTGTGTTTTTTGGCAGAGGATCCCTATTTGGAAATTAACAGGAGGATTTTACCATTTACCTGACAATCAAAGGCACTTTCTGGCAGATTAAAACTAGGTATTGTAGCGAGACTAGCGAGCAAACGGTCTACTGATGAGGTATCCAGATATGACACACGATCCCTCCTATTCCTCCCCACCGTACCTCCCGTTCGCAGCTTTACTCACCCTTACTTTCCCTACTTCAAAGAAGTTATGCTGCGTACCTTGCGGGACAAACACTCGTGCAAGAAAGGATACCACGAAGAATTGGCTCAGCCACAGCGAAGGGAATCGTTCCAGAATTAATGATCCACTCTACAGCGAAGTATGCGCTGATTTGAAACGTTAAAACATTAAAACATATGATTTGACGGAAGTAAAGATATGAGGGCGGATCGCGATCTCTTCCCGGATAGCTATGTCAGTAGAGCATTTTTCCGCGATAGGCAAAGGTTTCGAGTTCGAGTCTACGTGCGGCACACTGTTTTAATCTGCTAGAGAGTTTCAGATCTTCTCACACCCTGCTGCGAAGTGAAAGTTTTTTCTGGAAACATTGTCCGAAACAAACAAAAAATACGAGAGGCGTTCAGTAAGTAATGCAACACGTTTTTCCCGACCAATTTTTGTTGAAAAAAACTGAGGAATTTGTTATGAGACAAAGTGGATTTTCCAGCTTCAGCACCTGTAGTTTCATGAAGTTCCGATAGATAACGGCGCTATATGTCCTCTCCAAAATGGCGTCTGTAACGAAGGTGCGTTCCTAGCAGGGAGCCGCCATTGAGTTTCCTTTGGCGGAAAAGTAGAGCGTCGCATATAAACATAGGAGCTTGCAGGATGTGTACGGAGATCGGGCAGTGAACAAAGGAACAGTGGGTCGTTGGGCGAGGCGTCTGTCACCATTGCAAACCTCTCCGATCTTGCGCATGCCGGCCTTTCGTACACAGCACTGACACTTGCAATTTTGGACACTCTCATTCGATGTGACACATACACTCATCTAAAAGTTGGCGTACCTGAAAGGTGTCTGGCAGCTGGGTTCATCGCTGCCTAATAGAAGACCATAATGAGCAACGAAGGGCCATCTGTAAGGGATTACTTGTGAGTTACGAGCCTGATTGTTCAAATGTTCAAATGTGTGTGAAATCCTATGGGACTACGGTTATCAGTCCCAAAGCTTACACACTACTTAACCTAAATTATCTTAAGGACAAAGACACACACACATGCCCGAGGGAGGACTCGAACCTCAGCCTGATTGTGAACAACTCTCAAGTGTATTGTGCTATCCCCATAAAGCCGAGCTGGCCGCTGAGGCCGAGCGGTTCTAGGCGCTTCATTCCGGAGCCGCGCTGCTGCTACGGTCGCAGGTTCGAATCCTGCCTCGGGCACCGATGTGTGTGATGTCCTTAGGTTAGTTAGGTTTAAGTAGTTCTAAGTATAGGGGACTGATGACCTCAGATGTTAAGTCCCATAGCGGTCAAAGCCATTTGAACCATAAAGCCGAAAAAATTGCTGCAGCGTGTTCGTGGCCACAAAACGAACTTCTCCTTCTCCATGACAACGCTAGGCCTCACACAACTCTGCACTCCAGGAAAGACCTCGCAAAACTTCATTTGATTGTTCTTCCTCATCCAACCTTCAGCCACGATCTCGAACCCTGCGACTTACATCTGTTAAACCGAATGATGGATACACTCCATGGGAATTAGTACATAATGGAGAGGTTATTCATCCAGTAAGACGTTGACTCCAACATCGAGCAGTAGAATGGTACCATGCATAAATACAGGCCTTCCCAGTAAGATGGCGAGAGTTCGTCGCATTGAACACAAATTATGTTAAAAAATAGGGTTTGCTAGCCGAAAGGATGGAGAATGTATGGTGCATTGGAATAAGGAATAAAATTAACCTGCTTTCAGATTAAAAACTTACAGAACGCCCCTGGTAAAATGACGTGAATGTATCTCCTATTCAGACATGGAAATTACCTTTATACCCCGTGCGACCTGCCGACACCTTACTCGTCGAAGCAAGCTTGTACGTGTTTCACTGCGGCAGGCCTGTCGGCGGTGGCGGACGAGGACGAGTTCCACGAGAACCTCATCTTCCGCGGGCTGTTCCGCAAGCGGTCCGTGTCGCTGGAGGACGCAGGGCCGGCGTCCCTGGGACCCCTCGACAGCCCCGCCGCAGGGGAGTTCCACTCGGCGCCCGCCTCCCCGGAGCCGCCCTCGCCGCCCCCGACCGCCGCCCCCGCGACCGCCGCCCCCACCACCAGCAGCGTGGCCGGCCGGCCGCAGCTGCCCACGCCCACGCCCGCGCCCGCGCCCGCCCCCGCGCCGCGCACTCAGCGCTCCTCGCCGTCCGCCTCCTGCGACTCGCTGGCCGGCGAGCTGCGCACCGACCACAGCGACGGCATCTGGAACGAGTCCCAGGCCACGGTGAGCACCTGCGTCTCCCCAGCGGTGAAAGACCGGGGGCGGAGGACTCCCTAAATCTTGCCCGACAACCACACTGCAGCTGTAACAGTCGCAGGACGTTAATTGGGGTTATAACACCCCGCTGCTTCCCGGGATTTGCGAAATTACAAGTTAACAATGACCGTGAATTATGAATTTTGAGCTGTGTTGGGATAAGGCATCCGAATCCGAAGTAAATAATGATTATTCCGCGGGAAACAGGAGACGTTATAACTTGATCGTTATTGAATGAGTAATTTCATTCAATAACGATCGGTAAATGAAATAATGGAAATAATTTGGAAATAAATTTTGCCAGTGGAAATTTTCCCGAATGAAATAATTAAGTTGTAAAAGCAATTAAAAAATCGGTCGCCAGCTCAACTGATGAGCGACAGTACTGTTAAGTACGTGAATAATTGTGTCAAAAATAAAGTTTACCTGTTTGTAGCGCAGCAGGTGGAACGGGGACTTTTACGTAAGTGCCGTGTCAGGCTCAGTAGTCATATAAAATAATGTCATAACAATCTAACTACACTTAAACATTAATGGTTAACTTTCAATAAGTATTTTGATAGTTATTTTGTTCATAATTTGTCAGCTAAGTGCAATGCTGACAACACAGATAATTATCTATCGAGATTTTGAATAATGGACTGTCATTCTGTCTTTAGAATTACGTACTTTGCACAGCTTAATCTACTGATAATGAAATATATTGCCAATAATTGATTAACTATGTTTTGAATCATAATAATTCATTAATTGGGCGATTGTCAGGTGGAATGAGCTTTATAGTTTCATGAAATATCTTTGAACTAACTTCAGCTGAATATGCATTGAAATAAATCTTAATAATCAAATTTATTACTTCAGTCTATTATTAAGTTACTACGGTTGGCGTAAGCTTAACCAATCGTTCAAAACAGTCTGAAATTTACTCTTCATCGTCTATGCAAATAATTTCATAATTAACGTATTTTCTCTTGACAATGACGTGACACACTCGGTTCAATAAGGTAAGGATCGGAAGGAACCTACTTGGTATTATTGTCAGGTGGAATGTAACTGCAACACTTCGATTATAAAGTGCTTGTTATAAATTGTTCGACTTCAGAGAAAAGCGCAGTCACTGGCAAGCCTTCTACAACTTTATCCTACGAAAATTACGTAGATCTTACTTCCCTCGTTGTCGGTGGATCGACGGAAGTCCACGGCGGCGACACAATGTGGCAGCGGGCTTTTACTGTTGCGACTTGTGCCCACAGTGCGCTTCACACTTAAGCCCTCGTTTCTTCAGCACTATGCCCATTAATCCATAATAACTTGCCCGGCCATGCTTCCACTTATGCCGACCATTACTTTCCCGTCGTACTTAGATCCACACACTAGCCTTTAGATGCAACACAGCTAGGAGTAGCAGCACTCGACTGTACGTCTTACTCCGAGCAAAAGCGTCACTGCTACTACTGCCCGCTGGTGCGCTCCCGCGCCCAGCGGCACGACAAAACAATATCTTTGACTTCATCGTAAACTAAATATGCCCCGACTTGCCAGTGTTAAATATTACTTAATTTAAACACAGTATTTACAACAAATATTTACACTAGACAATACATCGTATACAAACAGTTTCACGTGTTAAATAAGCGAAAAAATTCGTAGCAAGGACTGCGTTGTAGCGTCACAGGGTCAGTAATTGACAAGGGTGTGACAAAGGGTTGTAGCCTAACCGAAATGTTATTCAAACTACACAATGAGTAAGCAGTAAAGGAAATCAATTTTGTAAGTTAATTGAAGTTCAAGTGGAAGAAATAAAGACTTCAGCTTTTGCCACTGACCGTGTAAATCTGTCATAGGCAGCAAACGACTTGAAAGGACGGTTGAGCGGAATGGATAATGTCGTGACACGCTGTTATAACATGCACGTCGAGGAAAGTGGCACAAGGGTGACGGAGTTTAATTGAATTATATCAGGCGATTTTACGGAGCGATAGGGGAGTGGCGAGTCTGGATTGATTAAATGCACTAAACACTATGTTTAGCACACTGCCCTGTATAAAATCAACGTTGCAATCCCTGAATGAGATACACTTCGAAAATAATAACCAGAAAGATCATATCGCATACGAATCTCTTGAAAGGCCTAATAAGTTTACAAAACAAAACTTATTGTATAATGTTTATGTATGTCATCAACACCCAGTCAAAATGCATGTTAATCAGATTCAGTAGAAATTCTATATTTTTTTCACAGTTTTAGCAACTGACCTTGAAACCTGCCACTCCTTCTTTAACTTCCCACAACGGTTCATACACCAATATCAGCATTTTTCATGACATGCAATATACCCCAAACACGAAATGTGATTTATGTACAGCGTGATCTGTCTTTTGACTACAAATAAGGAGATGGTCAGGTTTCCGCAATGCGTAAGAACTGTGGAAATTTACTACATTATAATACCATTTGAACATCCAATATGTAGGGATGCTGTAAATTCCACTCCAAATGTAGTCAAAGTGTGATAAAACGCACCTTGTAGGTGCAACTAGCTCCAGTGATATGCCTTACTATCAATCGGCTATCAACGCCTAATAAACTCTGAGCGTAATTCCTATTGGCGAAAGTCAACGGTTGCAAATTTGTCGTCTCCATCGTCAGATGATCTTGGAGTGCTCCATCAGCATGAAACTGAAAATCACTGCTGATAATCAATTGCAAAAAAGAATTCTAAGGGAAGACGCGAGTGCAATGTGACCCTTAAGCAAAGTGCTGCGTATATTCAAAAGATACGTATTTCCATGGACCAAATTCTGAAATTCCATTATGGATACAATTACACGTATAATAATATCAAGAGAAGTGGAGTGAAGTAAAGTACTAAATTACCATAGACAAATTAAATATGAATCCCACATAATTGACAAAGAAGCCGTGAATACAGATTTGAAATGGACTGTCTTTAGTTCTCTTTAGTATAGTACCTCAGAACAACGCCACAAAATTAGCAACTCAAGAACATAAAACATTATTTAAAGCTGAAGGAGATCCTACAAATCGCTTGAGATTACAAATGCCTAACATTGAAATAGGTAAGGATTATTATTTGTTATAAAGGGTGAAGAAAGACTCACACACAGAATCCGTAATTTTCACGAGATTAGCAACTTGAAACAGCGACAACTTTCTCAGAACTTAAAAGTAATCTGAAACTAATTCATATGAAATCGATTGCAACGTACGCGGGTATGCGCATCTCACCACTTGCATCGACGTGTGCCGGTCAGAAGCTTCAGTATGGCACGTGAGATAAAAAGTGCCGCATGTTATGAGCAGAACGGGCGAGATGCCTTGCTCCCATTCAAACCAAGCTGTGTCCAACCGAAACAGGCTAAAGGAGTCTTGCCTGTCTGGCTGCCCGCCCCCCCCCCCTTTCCCCGCAGTGCTACGCTACGTAGCAGTTTATTCTGTACGCCTTCACTGTAGTGTTATGGGTAGCATTCAGAACTTGTTGAAAATAACCTAGTATCACACTACGAGGTTTAATTCAACATATATTTATTTTGGATCAATGTAGGCCAGAAAATGGTGGATTTTGTTTGACCTTTTTTTCTTTCCGGCGTATTTGGGGCTTAGTTATTTGTTTCTGTATGAGCAGTTCTCTCTGCAACTTCACCCTCTTTCAACTAATGGAAACTGATGGTGAAATCTGCAAACATTTCGTAACATACACGAGGTTCCAGAATAAGTGTTTAGTAACTTTTTACACAATCTGCGTTGCGAGACACCTACCGTTTAATTTGAAGCTGCTCATAAGCACAATACAATTTTCCCCTGCTGGAATGGCACTCGCAAGTGAGATATGTTCCCCAGTTGTTGACTCTTCCTCAGTCTATATTAAATTTAGTTTGTTAATTTTGCTGCTCTCACCGTTATAATAAATGAGCTGCAGCGCGGCGCGAGTACTTACGCAGACGTATGTCTGTCTACTCTAGTCACATTGGACTGACAGCGCAACCTGTTGTCAGATGCAGCAGGCTGAACGGGTCCCATGAAGCTTGTCAGGCTTGGGGAAATCCAAGCTGACCTGCTTTAGCCACTGTGCTCTCTGTGTCTCGGTTTCGGCAGCTTGACCTGCTTTAATGGTGTGGTGTGCGTACTGTAAGACCTTCGGTACACACACCATCAGATTACATGACTTATCGCTCTAACGAAGGAGGCGAGTGTCAGCAATATGTCTCGTGGTCTTATCGTGGCGTGTTTATCTTCTGCCGTTAGGTCAGACGATAGAAATGCCACTTGCACGCTTAGAGTAGCAGATTGACGGTGACCAGCTTTGAACAGAACTTCATTAATTTTCACACACATTTATTAAAATAATAATAATCATAAACCTTACTTAACTTGATTTTGGATGCTATTTACAATTGACAATCTGAAGTTCCTTTGATCTTGGTACGTTAATCTTGTTCTCACATATCTCTGATACTTGACAAAGTGTCTATACATTTCTCTTCATGGCTATGTACTTCCGATAATCTTATTAGGCGCAGACTGAAACTTGACTACAGACTAATGCAGACTGATTTATCAGAGGTCTGTACACTCGTTCTAATACCTCGAGCGTTTAGGTATCACTGCGCGAGTGTGATCCGCGAGAAGAAAAGGTTCTACGTTAGCAGCAATCTCATTGGCTGCGTTACATATTAATACGCGGATCGGCGGAAGCAGAATTTGGTCCATCTTTATGGCAGCGCCATCTCGTAGAGCGGAGACGGACGAGCGCTGAGCCTGCGCTGTTGTGCTTAGCGGGGCGGGCTCTAGTGGGAAAGTTATGTACGCGCTGACTACGCGGAATTATGTACACAACAAATGGTTGCGGCAGAGATAGGGGCAGGTAAGCTGGAAGGAGAATTTGTACATCTCTGGGTACTGCCCGGCGGAAGACTGGATGAAAAATGCTGAATCCTCTGCGGTTTAGACAGCATGCTGGAATCAACTGAATGTACACGGGCTTTGCGTTCCTCTTGATTGCCACGGGAAGAAATCCCTACATTTCTGCATTTGACAAAGATTCTTTACGTGATCGGACAAGTTAACGCGCGTATCGACTCTCTGCTACCAGCAAGTGACTAACTCGGAGCGTGTTGCACACCTGTCATATACGAAAATGTGCTCGTAATGAAATGGCCTACTTCTATCATGACGAAGGAATGAGGGCGGTAAAAATTATAGAAGGAGACCGATGCTGGACTGCAGTGATCTGGTTAGAGTTGAACGTAGGTTGCAGCGGTTAAGCAAAGATGAAGATCGTAGCACATGCTGGGCACAAGGTTGTTAAGATATTCTTGTGGTAGGGAGCTGGTTGGGGACTTTAAAAGTACTGGAATCACAAAATAATGTGTCTTTAAGCAATAATTTATTAAAAACAATTAAATTCACACAATAAAAGGTAGACCATGAAGAGGATCACAATCACAAGTACTTAACACGGAATTAAACCAAGAACAGTCAGATAAATAGCGCAGGGGTAAATGACACGCGCCTCACACAACAAAATTTAAATTCTGAAGTGTCAAAGCGACAGACAACGAATGACAAATCAAACTGCTGCTAAATAGTTAATCGCCTAAGGGCTTTGTCATAGGCAGGTAAAGGAAGCCAAATGACAAACTTTGGAACTGTAAAAATGCCTTAAAGCCCAGTTAACTGTATGATTCTTCGAAAAGCCAGCCAAAAATTGTTACAAGCAGATATAATAAGTTAAATCCAAAATTATTCGTAACTACTGTACCGACGGTTTAAGGTCCAATTATAAAAGCGTATTATGATAAGATATGCAAACACAAGGAACAATTACAGATTAAAACCAAGAAACCTGAAACAATTGATTTACACTTGACAACTTCATCAAAGGGCATATGACTCAATAAACTTAGTAACTACGTTAAAGCAACACCGTATTTTAGAAACACTGAACTTTACTAGTATTCAAGCACTGTAAGTCCGAACATGAACCGGTTAACTGAATTAACGACATTTTACAATTATTGAAGGCATTTTAAGGTTTGCCTCAAATTCTCCAAAAATAGAAGAAATCCTTTAGTAACTTCTGTGAGATTCATAGCGCACTGACCAAGCAAACAACAGGCGGAGCTTATATTAAAGGTTTCCTCTAAGAGGCCTCTTTACAAAAACTTTTTTATTTTATTTTTAATTTTTTAAGTGAACATTTTCATATAATAATGTAGTATTTACATCACGATTAATTCAAGCGACGTAGACTGTTGCAGTTAGGATAGCAAGAACAGTTACAGGTTCAGAACATAGATACCAAAAGTAAATAATGTAGCCAGAAGCAAATCTTGAGATTTAGAAAAAAATTTAATAGCACTACAAAAGAAAGTCGTACACTAGCGGCCGGCAGACACTTAAGCAAGCTTTACGATTGGTGGAGGTGCCCGAGAATTTGCGCCGAAATTTGATGAAAACACAAGAAGTTCGTAATTAATCATACAAGAAGTTCTTACAGCCTGGTGCTAAGCATTGTAGTACGCTAAGTTTATACTACAGGAGGATCGTAGGCGAAACCAAAGATTAACCTCAGGATCAGCAAACAACGGCAGTAGCCTCTTAGATCTGCCGACAAACTGAGCAAGGCCCAGGCAACATGATCGAATGAACAATCGACAGATATTGATAGACGGAGGCCTAGTTCACAGACGTAATTACGGCAACTAATACAGATGTAAAGTACTCATTGGCTAGCTGTTTTTAAAAAAACTGAGCACTATTAATGAACGTATTACCAAATACGTATATCGTCTGTCACTGCACTAACTAAAGCACACAGTCAGGTCCATGCTAATATAGCTTTAAGTAATGAATTACATGTCCTGCAACATACAAATAAAATTAAACAGAATGAGATTCAAAGCTAATGTGCAAAGTAAGTTTGAAGAAGCGCTTAAAACACCAGCGAAACAAAGTGAATAAACATCATTTTCATAAAAAAACAGGACACGGGATAACACAAGAGACAAGCAAACTAGAGGTAAACTTAACAACAGGCGCCTATAACACTGTTTAAACAAATAGCAGTAATTTCCAAGAATGATTGCCTATCGAGGTTGGAGGGCTCCAAACGATGTATATAGAACGGGCAATACTCAATCGCTTATGGAAGTCTCGTGGTGCGCGTGACGAGTATGTTTCAAGTTGTCACTACAGCAAAGACAAGAAAAGCGTTAGAGAAGCACTTGTAAATTTAAAGGAGATGACTTACCTTACTCGTCGTCGGTGTTACTGTCCTGTGACATACCGCGTGATGTATAAGCTGCAGGGGCAATTCCTTTTTCCCGTACCCAGGGTAAACTCTGCCAATATCGAGCAGGAATATCGGCAGAGAGTCGCATGCGTCGACTTTCCCCTGCAAACGGAAGTTGTGAAAGTATAGGTACTGGAACAAATACAGTTCGTCCCTCTGTCCTGGACGCCCTTCTCTTTTTATGGTAGACTTGACAGACTTCCACAGCCGTTCTATATTCTGGGTGTGGACACTGGTGTCATACAAAGAGACGAACTCCACAGAGTGGTTCACGAATTCTTGGTCGAAGCCTTCAGCTTTCAGAGACTGGTACGACTGAAAACCGTCTGCGATGACTTTTGTTCCAGGCAGTATGAAGTGTTTTATGAGACCCACTAACGTCACCTTGTCTCAGGACAATACCCTCACAACGAAACACTTGCGTGACTCCCTTTCTATCCCACCAAAAACCCAAATATGATCTACTTCACTTTTAGAAGGTCGTCCTCTCTGATTCTTTCGTCTAGCAACATGAGATTCGTCTACTTCTACTATTTTATTCGGTCCAGCAGTTGGCACACTGTCATTTGTCACTATCACGTAGCACACTTCTCGGCAAAACCCGAAGTAGTCACACACTGTGTTTGCCGATAAGTGAGTTTCTGATGCTGTGGCTTGCAACGTGTAATCTCGAATCTCAAGACCCCCTTTCTATCCCACCAAAAACCCAAATATGATCTACTTCACCCTAATAAGGTCGTCCTCTCTGATTCTTTTGTCTAGCAATATGAGATTCGTCTACTTCTACTATTTTATTCGGTCCAGCAGTTGGCACACTGTCATTTGTCACTATCACGTAGCACACTTCTCGGCAAAACCCGAAGTAGTCACACACGGTGTTTGCCGATAAGTCAGTTTCTGATGCTGTGGCTTGCAACGTGTAATCTCGAATCCCACGACCCCCTTTCTATCCCACCAAAAACCCAAATATGATCTACTTCACTTTTAGAAGGTCATCCTCTCTGATTCTTTCGTCTAGCAATATGAGATTCGTCTACTTCTACTATTTTATTCGGTCCAGCAGTTGGCACACTGTCATTTGTCACTATCACGTAGCACACTTCTCGGCAAAACCCGAAGTAGTCACACACGGTGTTTGCCGATAAGTCAGTTTCTGATGCTGTGGCTTGCAACGTGTAATCTCGAATCTCAAGACCCCCTTTCTATCCCACCAAAAACCCAAATATGATCTACTTCACCCTAATAAGGTCGTCCTCTCTGATTCTTTTGTCTAGCAATATGAGATTCGTCTACTTCTACTATTTTATTCGGTCCAGCAGTTGGCACACTGTCATTTGTCACTATCACGTAGCACACTTCTCGGCAAAACCCGAAGTAGTCACACACGGTGTTTGCCGATAAGTCAGTTTCTGATGCTGTGGCTTGCAACGTGTAATCTCGAATCCCACGACCCCCTTTCTATCCCACCAAAAACCCAAATATGATCTACTTCACTTTTAGAAGGTCATCCTCTCTGATTCTTTCGTCTAGCAATATGAGATTCGCCTACTTCTACTATTTTATTTGGTCCAGCAGTTGGCGCACTGTCATTTGTCACTATCACGTAGCACACTTCTCGGCAAAACCCGAAGTAGTCACACACGGTGTTTGCCGATAAGTGAGTTTCTGATTCTGTGGCTTGCAAAGTGTAATCTCGAATCCCACGACCCCCTTTATATCCCACCCAAAAACCCAAATATGATCTACTTCACTTTAAGAAGGTCATCCTCTCTGAATCTTTCGTCTAGCAATATGAGATTCGTCTACTTCTACTATTTTATTCGGTCCAGCAGTTGGCACACTGTCATTTGTCACTATCACGTAGCACACTTCTCGGCAAAACCCGAAGTAGTCACACACGGTGTTTGCCGATAAGTCAGTTTCTGATGCTGTGGCTTGCAAAGTGTAATCTCGAATCCCACGACCCCATTTCTATCCCACCAAAAACCCAAATATGATCTACTTCACTTTAAGAAGGTCGTCCTCTCTGATTCTTTCGTCTAGCAATATGAGATTCGTCTACCTCTACTATTTTATTCGGTCCAGCAGTTGGCACACTGTCATTTGTCACTATCACGTAGCACACCTCTCGGCAAAACCCGAAGTAGTCACACACGGTGTTTGCCGATAAGTCAGTTTCTGATGCTGTGGCTTGCAACGTGTAATCTCGAATCCCACGACCCCCTTTCTATCCCACCAAAAACCCAAATATGATCTACTTCACTTTAAGAAGGTCGTCCTCTCTGATTCTTTCGTCTAGCAATATGAGATTCATCTACTTCTACTATTTTATTCGGTCCAGCAGTTGGCACACTGTCATTTGTCACTATCACGTAGCACACCTCTCGGCAAAACCCGAAGTAGTCACACACGGTGTTTGCCGATAAGTGAGTTTCTGATGCTGTGGCTTGCAACGTGTAATCTCGAATCCCACGACCCCATTTCTATCCCACCAAAAACCCAAATATGATCTACTTCACTTTTAGAAGGTCGTCCTCTCTGATTCTTCCGGCTAGCAATATGAGATTCGTCTACCTCTACTATTTTATTCGGTCCAGCAGTTGGCACACTGTCATTTGTCACTATCACGTAGCACACCTCTCGGCAAAACCCGAAGTAGTCACGCACGGTGTTTGCCGATAAGTCAGTTTCTGATGCTGTGGCATGCAACGTGTAATCTCGAATCCCACGACGCCATTTCTATCCCACCAAAAACCCAAATATGATCTACTTCACTTTTAGAAGGTCGTCCTCTCTGATTCTTTCGTCTAGCAATATGAGATTCGTCTACCTCTACTATTTTATTCGGTCCAGCAGTTGGCACACTGTCATTTGTCACTATCACGTAGCACATCTCTCGGCAAAACCCGAAGTAGTCACACACGGTGTTTGCCGATAAGTCAGTTTCTGATGCTGTGGCTTGCAACGTGTAATCTCGAATCCCACGACCCCCTTTCTATCCCACCAAAAACCCAAATATGATCTGCTTCACTTTAAGAAGGTCGTCCTCTCTGATTCTTTCGTCTAGCAATATGAGATTCGTAGCACAGTTCTCGGCAAAACCCGTAGTAGTCACACACGGTGTTTGCCGATAAGTCAGTTTCTGATGCTGTGGCATGCAACGTGTAATCTCGAATCCCACGACGCCCTTTCTATCCCACCAAAAACCCAAATATGATCTACTTCACTTTTAGAAGGTCGTCCTCTCTGATTCTTTCGTCTAGCAATATGAGATTCGTCTACTTCTACTATTTTATTCGGTCCTGCAGTTGGCACAGTGTCATTTGTCACTATCACGTAGCACAGTTCTCGGCAAAACCCGAAGTAGTCACATACGGTGTTTGCCGATAAGTGAGTTTCTGATGCTGTGGCTTGCAACGTGTAATCTCGAATCCCACGACACAAGAAGTACCCTCGTCTGTATCGATAATTTGGAGGACTCTAACCACGTATTTTTCCTGATGCTGGTTCGTTTTCCGCTAAGCCCTCAATGAAATTGCAACGGAATCTCTGTGGTCATACTCCTCTTACGGACTTTCACAAACTTCGCAGCACCACAGCCAACACAGTCCCCCCTTTCCTCGTCCGGCAGAAGTCCATATTTCCGGCAAAAAGTCAAACATTTGTCTATGCTGGATATGCATGGAATTAGAGTTTTCCATGTGAGGCAATCCGCAGAAGAAACTTGAGAAGCAGCACACATTACACTCACTATCAAGAGAAACCGTGTCGATTTCCCAATGGAATCACAAACAATTACGTCGGGAATGTAATGGACACGAACTGAAGGAACAACGCAAAACTGATACAAATGACGATCGCAAATAATTTACCATAACGCGCGCCACGAGACTCCCATAATCGATTGACTATCGCACGTTCGATATGCATCGTTTGGAGCCCTCCAACTTCGATAGGCAATCATTCTTGGGAATTACCCAAATAGCAGACATCTTAAAACACCGGCAACAATGAAAAACGGCAGGTAATCTGCCAAAGTACATAACCAAGTACCCGTTTCGCACCAAAAGGCATTCACACTGTTGAGTAAATAACAATTTTACATATTTAACGCATGCTCCCACAAACCGTGAGGACGTGCTTAGTTATCAGGAACAAACGGGCGATTTGGTCCACGATATCGCGTGGGAAGGAGATGCATGAGGAACCAGGGCGGATGAATTTAAAGCCAAAAATGAAGCACCTCACCGTAGGCCACAATACGTGCAGGCAACAGTTCCACAAACAGGCTCGCTTCCTCCAGCGATGAGTTAGAAGTAGTCCAAGTTCCCAGCCAGTGTGCTGCCTTCAGTAACTCTTCACAAGCGAGGCCGCCGCCTTTCAGCAACGTCCGGCCAGTACCGGGGGCTCACAAGTCCTCCATCAAAATGCCCCTTCAATTACCGCTGCGGCAAGTCAGCCACTTCACTTGTCACCAGCCGAGCGCGGGAATATATCTTGTCCGCTGCCGCTCACGCGCTCCATTTCACGGTCCAGCATTCTCTCGTCGCCGAGCAACGGCCAGAGGGAAAGGAAACGAGAGAAGCTTCCATGCCAGCAAAGATATCACGCGTGCGTGGCAGGAAGTTCTTATGGTAGGGCATTCCAGTTCTCCCGTGGCACTGTTGACAACTGCTGGATGATCATTGGTGCACGTCGATATGCCGCAATACGTGTCCCCAACGTAACCGACGTGTGCTGGATGAGACTTAAATGAGTGAACGGGCAGGCCAGTCCTTTCGCTGCAAGAGCCCCACCACTTGGGCAGTTCGGAGAGGTTGCGGGTTGTCATCTATAAACATTGGCGAAGGACGAGTAGGACTTGCGTACTGAGGATTCTGTACAAATTTAATCATGTACGTATATGTCGTTCATCTATCTTGAGAATCGAGATTCTGAACCGTTTTTGTCAGTTTCCGATATAGTTACCAGTAAGATATCGGGCCCAGTAATTCCAATACCGTATCAAAATCTCTACAGTAGTTGCTCAGGCTAGCACGGACATGCGAGTAGAAGCGAGTATGGTGCTTCAGTTTATACATACAGATATAGAAAAGTTTAAAAATACTTTGCTTGGTTACTAAAACATAACTACAACTTACATTTTATGTTTACATGCACTAATCTTCGTCTATTATTGTTCTAACGGATGATGAATGCAATGTATGTTCTAATGGCAAAAGGATATTCTCTGATATAATTACAGTCTAACAATTTTCATATTCTTTTTACTTTACTTGTACTGTGAGACCTTGCTTCTTACCAAATTTGATGATTCTACATCAACGAGAAGTACCTTATAGGTTTTGAACAGTGAGTTCGCGATTTTCAAAACACGTGATATAAATGGCCAGATCTTTTGATTCCATTGAGATAAACTACATCCGAACAGGGCTCGGTAGGCCCCACGGTACCGACCGACTGCCGTTCCATCCTCACCCGTTAGGCCTTACTGAATGCGGACATGGAGGGGCATGTGGTCAGCACACCGCTCTCCCTGCCGTTGTCAGCTTTCGGAAACAGAACCGCTATTTCTCAGTCAAGAAGCCCCTCGACTGGCCTCACAAGAGCTGAGTACTCCCCGCTTGCTGACAGTGCTCGTCAGATCCGGAAAGTCACCCATCGAAGCACTACCCTAGGCCGACAGCGCTTAACTTTGGTGAGCTGATTGGAACCGGTTTCACCAGTGTGGCTAGGCCGTTGGTGATTGCATTAACTTATAACCTTAAATTTTATACACCGCCAAGGGACCATGGACCTTCGTATTTGAATTTGATACGCCAACCTGTTCATGAGACAAAACGGTCTTAACAGACGGACAGACAAATAGACAGACGGATAAAAATTGACCAAAAAAGTATTTATTCGTGTTATATAATTACAAATTAAGAATTTTCGGATTTCTTTTTCCTTTACCTGTACTGTTAGACCTTGATTCTTGACGAATTTCATGATTCCAGATCAATGGAAGGTACCCTGTAGATTTTGACGAGTGGGTTTGGGAGCTTCAAATTATGTGACATAGATGGCCGAATCTTTTGACTGAATTGACATAGAACTTTAAATATTTCACATCAACAATGGATCATAGACTTTAGCAGGTGACACAGATTTGAATTTGATAGATCAACCTGTTACGGAGAAAACTGAGTCTTGACAGAGGAACAGGCTCATGGACAAAAATGATGAACAAATCTTTCCATGTGATTTGATTACAAGTTACAATTTTCAGATTTTTTCCTTTTGCAAATTTCATGATTCTAGGTTAACAGGAAGCACCATATAGATTTTAATGAGTGAGTTTTCGAATATCAAAATGTATGACACAAATGGTCGTATGTTTTGATTAAATTGATTTGGAAGCTTAAAATTTTTCCACTGCCAAGGGACCTTAATATGCAACATAAATTAGAAATTCATACGTCCACCCGTTCCTGAGAAAAAGGGCTTCTAGTAGTCGAACAGACAGGCAGGTAGACGGTCGGACAACAAGGCGCTCCCGTAAACTTTTACAGATTGAGGCGCGGAACCCTAAAAATGAAGGCAGGGCTGAATGCATCCCTGAAAAGACGCACATGGCGAAGGAGTACGTAAGTCGTAATTACTTGACCACTGTGTGTTCCGTGTTCAAAGATTTTTAATCACTGCAGCCTTGAAATGTTATGCGTCCCCAGGTTAATAGCTGAACCACGATTACATTCGACAATGGCGGATGTAATCTCATATGATGAGAGGTAGGAAAACATAATGCACCCACCGCAGTTATCGAACTTCAGAATTTTGTGGTTCAGGTGTAATGTTGCATGGACGTAGCGACCTCGAAATCGTTAAACACGGAACATTCACCAGACAACGTAATTGAGACACTGCACTCCTTCGCCACGTGCATCTTTTGAGAGGTGCATTCGGCCCTGATTTCATTTTTATGGACGACAGTGCTTGACCACTTGGAACAGCGCTGATGGATGAATTCTTGGAACGAGAGGACATTCGGAAAATGGATTGGCCTGCCGTTTCCCCGACTTAAATCCCATCGACCACGTGTGGAATACGTTGGGAACACGTGGTGCAGAACGTACACGTGCATGAACGATTCTCACGCAGTTGTCAACCGAACTGATGGAGAAACTGAACGCTCTACCATAAGGATTCCTCACTAAACTTGTGACCAACACGGGAGTACTTTACACAACTGTCGTTGCCGTCCGTGGTGATCATAATGCGTATTAACAACCATGTCCTGCCATTTGTAATGTCCGAGAGACAAACATGAATCCTGGCGACATCAGTGTAACTATTGTTAAGTGTGATTTCTGTTCGACTCATCGAGTATTTATTTCAGTTACCTTCTGTTCTATACTGTCCTGTTATTGCTGTGTATGGTCCAAGTTTCTTCGAGGTACGTTACTTGGTGGTGACTCATTACGCAACAGTTATTTTCATCCTTAAGTTTTTCCCACCAGTCTATTGATACTGTTTGTCATACTAAAATTATTATTTATTATCTATATTTGACGTAAAAGAAATACTGTGTCTGTGTAAAACTCCTTCTCAGATGTATGTATAAGAGAAAGTCTGAACGTCCTGATCTGATCATGTGAAGTAAATACACTACTGGCCATCAAAATTGCTACACCACGAAGATAGCGTGTTACAGACGCGAAATTTAACCGACAGGAAGAAGATGATGTGATATGCAAATGATTAGCTTTTAAGAGCATTCACAAAAGGTTGGCGCCGGTGGCTACACCTACAACGTGCTGACATAACGAAAGTTTCCAACCGATTTCTCACACACAAACATCAGTTGACCGGCGATGCCTGGAGAAACGTTGTTGTGATGCCTCGTGTAAGGAGGAGAAATGCGTACCATCACGTTTCCGATTTTGATGAAGGTCGGATTGTAGCCTATCGCGATTGCGGTTTATCGTATCGCGACATTGCTGCTCGCGTTGATCGAGATCCAATGACTGTTAGCAGAATATGGAATCGGTGGGTTCAGAAGGGTAATACGGAACGCCTTGCTGGATCCCAGGACGGCCTCGTATCACTAGCAGTCGAGAGACAGCCAACTTATCCGCATGGCTATAACGGATCGTGCAGCCACGTCTCGATCCCTGAGTCAACAAATGGGGACGTTTTCAAGACAACAACCATCTGCACGAACAGTTCGACGAAGTTTGCAGCAGCATGGACTATCAGCTCGGAGACCATGGCTGCCGTTACCCTTGACGGTGGATCACAGACAGGAGCGGCTGCGATGGTGTACTCAACGACGAACCTGGGTGCACGATTGGCATAACGTCATTTTTTCGGATGAATCAAGGTTCTGTTTACAGCATCATGATAGTCGCATCCGTGTTTGGCGACATCGCGATGAATGCACATTGGAAGCGTGTATTCGTCATCGCCATACTGGCGTATCACCCGGCGTGATGGTATGGGGTGCCATTGGTTACACGTCTCGGTCACCTCTTGTTCACATTGTTGGCACTTTGAACAGTGGACGTTACATTTCAGATGTGGTACGACCCATGGCTCTACACTTCATTCGATCCCTGCGAAACCCTACATTTCAGCTGGATAATGCACGACCCCATGTTGCAGGTCCTGTATGGGCCTTTCTGGATACAGAAAATGTTCGACTGCTGCCCTGGCCAGCACATTCTCCAGATCTGTCACGAATTGAAAACGTCTGGTCAATGGTGGCCGAGCAACTGGCTCGTCACAATACGCCAGTCATTACTCTTGATGAACTGTGGTATCGTGTTGAAGCTGCATGGGCAGGTGTACCTGTACACGCCATCCAAGCTCTGTTTGACTCAATGTCCAGGCGTATGAAGGCCGTTACTACGGCCAGAGGTGGTTGTTGTGGGTACTGATTTCTCAGGATCTATGCACCCAAGCTGCGTGAAAACGTAATCACATGTCAGTTCTAGTATAATATATTTGTCCAATGAATATCCGTTTCTCATCTGCATTTCTTCTTGGTGTAGCAGTTTTAATGGGCAGTAGTGTAAATAACTTTCGTAACCAAGCCTCGAAAAGAAATTAATATAATGCAGTTCTGATTCCGATACCTACTATACTTCGACGGTATACAAGTCCGATCGTTCAGTTCACAAGCCCCAAGGAAAAGAACGCGTACCTGAGTAGAAATAACGTCCAACAGGATCAGTGCCAACCATAATTATTGGATGGCGTCCCTCCCCTCTATCCACGTACCAGGCTGTTTACCCTTATTATAGTTTCATGTTGCTTCTGAGACAAAATCGTTAACAAGATAACAGTTAGCCTCTAGTTGATCATAAGTGACTGTTCCTCCTTAGATAACTTAACTACACTCCTGGAAATGGAAAAAAGAACACATTGACACCGGTGTGTCAGACCCACCATACTTGCTCCGGACACTGCGAGAGGGCTGTACAAGCAATGATCACACGCACGGCACAGCGGACACACCAGGAACCGCGGTGTTGGCCGTCGAATGGCGCTAGCTGCGCAGCATTTGTGCACCGCCGCCGTCAGTGTCAGCCAGTTTGCCGTGGCATACGGAGCTCCATCGCAGTCTTTAACACTGGTAGCATGCCGCGACAGCGTGGACGTGAACCGTATGTGCAGTTGACGGACTTTGAGCGAGGGCGTATAGTGGGCATGCGGGAGGCCGGGTGGACGTACCGCCGAATTGCTCAACACGTGGGGCGTGAGGTCTCCACAGTACATCGATGTTGTCGCCAGTGGTCGGCGGAAGGTGCACGTGCCCGTCGACCTGGGACCGGACCGCAGCGACGCACGGATGCACGCCAAGACCGTAGGATCCTACGCAGTGCCGTGGGGGACCGCACCGCCACTTCCCAGCAAATTAGGGACACTGTTGCTCCTGGGGTATCGGCGAGGACCATTCGCAACCGTCTCCATGAAGCTGGGCTACGGTCCCGCACACCGTTAGGCCGTCTTCCGCTCACGCCCCAACATCGTGCAGCCCGCCTCCAGTGGTGTCGCGACAGGCGTGAATGGAGGGACGAATGGAGACGTGTCGTCTTCAGCGTTGAGAGTCGCTTCTGCCTTGGTGCCAATGATGGTCGTATGCGTGTTTGGCGCCGTGCAGGTGAGCGCCACAATCAGGACTGCATACGACCGAGGCACACAGGGCCAACACCCGGCATCATGGTGTGGGGAGCGATCTCCTACACTGGCCGTACACCACTGGTGATCGTCGAGGGGACACTGAATAGTGCACGGTACATCCAAACCGTCATCGAACCCATCGTTCTACCATTCCTAGACCGGCAAGGGAACTTGCTGTTCTAACAGGACAATGCACGTCCGCATGTATCCCGTGCCACCCAACGTGCTCTAGAAGGTGTAAGTCAACTACCCTGGCCAGCAAGATCTCCGGATCTGTCCCCCATTGGGCATGTTTGGGACTGGATGAAGCGTCGTCTCACGCGGTCTGCATGTCCAGCACGAACGCTGGTCCAACTGAGGCGCCAGGTGGAAATGGCATGGCAAGCCGTTCCACAGGACTACATCCAGCATCTCTACGATCGTCTCCATGGGAGAATAGCAGCCTGCATTGCTGCGAAAGGTGGATATACACTGTACTAGTGCCGACATTGTGCATGCTCTGTTGCCTGTGTCTATGTGCCTGTGGTTCTGTCAGTGTGATCATGTGATGTATCTGACCCCAGGAATGTGTCAATAAAGTTTCCCCTTCCTGGGACAATGAATTCACGGTGTTCTTATTTCAATTTCCAGGAGTGTATGTTTACGTCTCTACTAACTGATCTGTAGCTGTTCGCTAGCTCGCTGTGGCGTTTTTGTATTCAAACTTTGCGCCGGTAACATTTAAGGAGGCGTCATCTGCATTTACACACACAGATCACTCACTCGAGCTAACACAGATACACCCTCAGATCATTCGGTATTAGATGTATTGAAATAACTCATTTATACTGCATAGCGAGCAGTGTCAATGGAAAAGAGCAGATTATAGGACGCAGGTTAGAAAATGTGAATTAGCACTCCGCTGCTGAGCGCATTAGGAATCCAAGAGCTCTTTGACTTGGGCGTAAAGCGCTACATCTACCTACATACCCCACAAGCCCCCACACGACGCATGGCGGAGGGTACGTCTTGCCACTGGTAGTCATAGCCTTTCCTGTTCTTTCCATCTGAGAATGGAGCTGGGGAAAATCGACTGTCTAGATGCACGTGTTTTGCACGAGGCCTCATTTCTCTTACCTTGTCTTCGCGGTCCTTACGCGAGATCTGTGTTGGTGGCAGTAGGACCGTTCTGGAGTTTGTCTAAAATGCCGACTGTATAAACTTTCTCAGTATTGTTCCCTGCAGGGATTCATATTTAAACTAAGAAGAATTTCCGTAATACTCATGTGTTGATCGAACCTACGAGTAACACATCTGAGAGCACGCCACTGAATTGCTTCCATGTATTCCTTTAACCTGACCAGTTGGGGATCGTAAACACTCCTCCAGAGATCAAGTAATACATCACACAAGTGTTCTTTACGCGGTCTCCTACGAGCTACACTCCCACAAAATACAGCGTATATCAAAAAGAATCATTCAAATTTTAAAAAATCTTAATTATTATGTTATTTTGTGTTCGTGATCAACGTACTGTTGGACAGAGCAAACTCTCGATTTTACATGGTTTCCATTGTAGCAGCAGTGTGCGCCCATTTCAGTTGTAATACAAATGGAGTCAGTTCTACAGAAAGCGTTTTGTGTTCTACGTTTTGCGCAGTGCGGGTCAGTAATAACTGATTAGGTGACTTTCGTACTAGGTATGACGTAGATCCTCCTACAGCATAGAGCATTAAACGATAGCATGAACAATTCCGAGAAACAGGTTATTTGTGTAAAGGCAATTCGCCGGGGGCGTCCTCAAGTGTCCGACACAGACGTCAAACGCATGGATCGGTGGCACTGGACCAAATGATTCAGCCTTACATTACTGGCCTCCTAGATCACCCGACCTGACTGTATGTGATTATTTTTTGTGTGGGTTTATAAAATACTCTGTTTACCAACAACAATGAACGAACTGAGACATCGCATAACAGCAGCTGTGGAAGCTGTAACTCAAGACATGCTCGCTGCAGTGTGGGAACAATTTGAATACCGTGTTGACATATGCAGTGCATCTCAAGGGGGGCATATTGAACACCTATGAAAAAGAATGAAAAAAAAAACATTTTTGAGTTTCCTGTTCATCAAAACACTAAATTCATTGTATATGTTTATTAGTTTCAGAAATATAGACGTGCCAAATCCAATGATTCTTTCTGATATATCTCGTACTTCAAATAAAACGCAGTCAAGCATTCACGTTCCCTACTACCAACCTGACGTGCCGATTCCATTTTAATTGAATCAACTGTGGGTTCTTGGTGAAACATTATAAATTAACTAAAAAGACACTGTTTTTGGCCTTGTCTCACAATTTTATTATTGATGTTAGTGCACAACCTAGTTTTCGGGTTATAAGCCCATTTTCAAGTACATTACTGATTCCCAAAGACGATAACGCACAGATAAACTATAACACTGGCCCCCGAGTTTGCGCCAAGTACAACGCTATAGCCGACCGGAGTGGCCGAGCAGTTCTAGGCGCTACAGTCTGGAACCGCGCGACCGGTACGGTCGCAGGTTCGAATCCTGCCTCGGGCATGTATGTGTGTGATGTCCTTAGCTTAGCTAGGTTTAAGTAGTTCTAAGTTCTAGGGGACTGATGACCTCAAAAGTCCCATAGTGCTCAGAGCCATTTGAGCCATATAACGCTATACTCACAGACTAGTGTTACCCTCTGGGAGGATTTTTGCAATTGACGGTGTGATTACCTAATGGACAGAGGATATCGAACATTAATTTCGTATAAGTGGCAATTAATACAAAGACTTAACAAGCTTTACTTTGGAGAGGATACAAGTAATGAAGTTCATGTGGATGAAACAACAAACGGCCGCTAGCCTAATTAGGCATAATAATTTGAAATATTATATTCAAAAAATTTAAATATGATTTTGCATAAGTAATTTTCATTAATTCTCTCTTTTAATAGTGCACTGGATACTCACGAGTACAGGGTGAATTAAGTAGTGAATAGCAGTAGTTATCATTTGCAAAAATCAGTAATCACAGGAAGACACAGGTACTTTACACATGATAATAATGCTTACTATAGCAATCATTAAACAACTCTGCCGTGAGATGTTGCCACAGCACACACTGGACCAAAGTTGGGTATGAAATGAGTCATGATTTAGCTAACATATACATACCACAAATGAAATTAAATTATCATACGTAGACGTTTTTTATACTCTCATTATTATAATGTCACAGATTTCTTTTAATGTCAATGAAATTCCAAATTATCTTTTAATTTGAGGAAAGATTACTGTGGGGACCCATAAACTGTTACTTTTTCTACAGGCAAACTCTGATTATTTTATAAACAAATTGCAAATTACGCAAACGCTGTAGAAAGTAGTTCATGGTAATTATAAGCTCAAATTATGTGCCTTTTTCATCACCTGTGAAGCAGGTAGTTTTACATTAACTCTTACACACTCTGGCACTGATCTTTTGTACATTTAAACCAAAACCAAATTATCATTTGGTTAGAAACAGGATGCTCGGATTTCTGCACACTTGGGATAGGATCCTGCATCGCTTCATGACTAGGATAACGTCGTTGTTCAAACACAGGTTCATAGCACTTGAATTATTATTGAGAAAAACACTCACACAAATGTACTGGTCCATGCTATTATACATGTCTGTGTTCCTGTAGTTGGCGGAGCAATGGCGCAATGGTAGTGGCAAGCAGTGTGGCGGCTAACTGGTCCCACGCTCTTGAACTTGAATATTCTCTACCAATTCTTCTTGGCGACGTAATTTCCTCATTTTAGAGCCATTCCATAATGTCAGGAGCACCATCCGACAGCCGAATCCATATCCGAGGCAAGTTTTCAACATAGATTAGCTTCCAGATGCCTCACTTGGCACCCTCGATGTTAACCGTACAACGGCTAGCCACTGACTGCGTAGCGTGCTCCCTCAGTAGGCGCCAAGATCGACCGCCAAAACCACCTTTTATCGTGCGCCAAGCCACTTCCGTAGTTGAGGCGGTTCCCTACATCTTTATACTACACGATACAAATTCCCAAAGCGTGAACCAGCATTCTAAATACAATTTCTTTTTTATGAGCAGACATGTATTATAGAATTCCATTATTTTTAAATATCCTTTAGCTACAACAATAAATATATTATAAACTTCAACTTTCTCTCTGACACAGTTGCATAGTATAACCTAATTACAATCGATATTGGTGTTACAAAACATGATAACAGGCCAAAGATAAAAAAAATTGGTTCAAATGGCTCTGAGCACTATGGGACTCAACTGCTGAGGTCATTAGTCCCCTAGAACTTAGAACTAGTTAAACCTAACTAACCTAAGGACATCACAAACATCCATGCCCGAGGCAGGATTCGAACCTGCGACCGTAGCGGTCTTGCGGTTCCAGACTGCAGCGCCTTTAACCGCACGGCCACTTCGGCCAGCTGACAAAGATAATCATCTCAACTTCTTAAGGTATCGATCAGTAGCTTAATCTATAATTACGTTAATGACTATTTTTAACAAATTACATACATTATTACACATTCAGCAATTACACTACAATGACCAGACTTAAGTTATGCATCACCAAGAGCGTTTTAACTACGATGGGCTGGGTCCGAAAGTTTTGCGTCTATCCTGGAGTTGTGATCTCAGCTAAAAGAGGTGAATTCCTGAATTGGGTTTGCTCATTTAATAATAGGTGCGGGGATGTACACGTCTTTCTTTTAATTTCTAAAATTTTTAATTGGTTGAGTTTGTCCCCCTTTTCCTCTGTGTATAGGACGTGTACATCTATTGTGTATTTGTGGTTATTGTTCAGGCAATGTTCTGCAAAGGCTGAATCAGGCTTCCTCAATCTCCAGCTTCTGTGGTGTTCTTTAAGCCTGGTGCAGACTGACCTCCCCGTCTGTCCAATGTAGCAAGACTGACACGGCACGTAATTTTATAAACCCCACTTGTTCTGACAGCTGGTTGTTTATCGTATCGCGACATTGCTGCTCGCGTTGGTCGAGACACAATGACTGTTAGCAGAATATGGAATCGGTGGGTTCAGGAGGGTAATACGGAACGCCGTGCTGGATCCCAGGACGGCCTCGTATCACTAGCAGTCGAGATGACAGGCATCTTATACGCATGGCTGTAACGGATCGTGCAGCCACGTCTCGATCCCTGAGTCAACAAATGGGGACGTTCGCAAGACAACAACCATCTGCACGAACAGTTCGACGACGTTTGCAGCAGCATGGACTATCAGCTCGGAGAACATGGCTGCGGTTACCCTTGACGCTGCATCACAGACAGGAGCGCCTGCGATTGTGTACTCAACGACGAACCTGGGTGCACGATTGGCATAACGTCATTTTTTCGGATGAATCCAGGTTTTGTTTAGAGCATCGTGATGGTCGCATCCGTGTTTGGCGACATCGCGGTGAAAGCACGTTGGAAGCGTGTATTCGTCATCGCCATACTGGCGTATCACCCGGAGTGATGTTATGGGGTGCCATTGGTTACACGTCTCGGTCACCTCTTGTTCGCAATGATGGCACTTTGAACAGTGGACGTTACATTTCAGATGTGGTACGACCCATGGCTCTACACTTCATTCGATCCCTGCGAAACCCTACATTTCTGCTGGATAATGCACGACCCCATGTTGCAGGTCCTGTATGGGCCTTTCTGGATACAGAAAATGTTCGACTGCTGCCCTGGCCAGCACATTCTCCAGATCTGTCACGAATTGAAAACGTCTGGTCAATGGTGGCCGAGCAACTGGCTCGTCACAATACGCCAGTCATTACTCTTGATGAACTGTGGTATCGTGTTGAAGCTGCATGGGCAGGTGTACCTGTACACGCCATCCAAGCTCTGTTTGACTCAATGCCCAGGCGTGTCAAGGTCATTATTACCGCCAGAGGTGGCTGTTCTGGGTACCGATTTCTCAGGATCTATGCACTCAAACTGCGTGAAAATGTAATCAGATTTCAGTTGTAGTATGATATATTTGTCCCATGAATACCCGTTTATCATTTGCATTTCTTATTGGTGTAGCAATTTAATGGCCAGTAGTGTATATAGAGAACGACAGCGCTCCTATCACACTTCTGTGGGGCATTTCAAACGATACCCTTGTATCCGGTGAACACTCTGGCTCTGTGTTGTATTGTTTGAAACGTCTTCAAGCCACTCGCGTATCTGAGAACCCACTGCATATGCTCGGACCTCTGTTCATAGTATGATTCTAGCATCAGTATTTATGATTTGGATTCCTGTGTGGTGCTTTGACCACCAGAGCTCAACGTAGCACACAGCAGAGGCAAAACCGTGTAACACGCTGTGATGCTCGATGTTTGCAGGTACTGCAAGCGGGCGAGGGAGGGGGCCTGGGCCTGGACACAGAATGTGGGGCGGTGCCGGGCAGCCCCGGCAGCTTGGCGATGACGCCGTCTTCCCGGCGGAAGCACCTGCTGCTGCTGCAGCACCAGCAGCGCTCCTCCATGGACACCGACGCCCTCGACGAGGAGCTCGACCTCTCCGACGTCACCCAGGTACGGCGCTCGACAGGCTGTACGGCGCGCTCACGCATTCATTAGGACACGATGCTGCTCCTCTCGCGGCACCTCAACGGGGCGTGACTCACAATGTACATCGAATGAATTTTTCTCAGTTTCTAGGGCACATCAGTTCGAATAAAACGCTCGACCTTTCGAGGGCCACCTCCGCCGTCGTCGTCAGGAATAAAACCACTGACTACCGGGACTGACTCGGTTTTCCACTTGTATAGCCATTACTGCGGCCTCTGGCACCAACCAGAGAAGGCTGCAACGAAGCATGCGCAGAGGGTGAGTTGGGTAGCTCATAGCAGCTCCGGTCCGCCGAGGGACCGAGGCCCACGAGAAAGATAGCACGCGGCGCGTACGTCACAGCACATGACACTGCAGATCTGACCATTGCCAGCAGCAGTCTCCGCCGGGAATCGAGTAACTATTTCAAACGGGTTTCACAATTCTTGGCCGTGTATTTAAATGCATGCAAGTTGTCGACAGCACACGACAAAATGAAGACCATAAGTGTTTATTTTTTCCATCAAATATTGATTTCGCATGGGTCCTGCACGTAACCGAGCGTTCGCGAATGCGCTTGACAAATCGACTAGTGTGATGCAACAAGTTGGTTTTAGGGCCCGTGTATCTCGTTGGCCCCTCGCGCCACCTGACGTCACTCGGTCTCGTGTGGACCGGAGCTGCTATGAGCTGCCTAATCAGCTTCCGCGCATGTGTGGTTTCGGCATTCTCTGATTGGTGCCAGAGGTCGCAATAGTGGGTATATAAGGGGAAAACCGTGACAGGGCCGCAGCCAGTGGTTTTACTCCTGACGACGATGGCGGAAATGGCCATCGAAAGCTCGAGAATTTTATTGGAACTGACACGGCTTGAAAACCGAAAAGATTTTATTCAGATATGCCGCTGCGAAAGACTCCAAGAATACATTCATGATTGTTAATGTCGATCGTATAACGGGTAATATACCATGCTGTATAACATTTTTCTTAAATTTCAACACAATAATATAAATCTAACAGTAAATCGTTGACGTGAATAATGAGAATGTAGATACGCTATGTGATCAAAAGTATCCGGACATTAATATGCGTACCACACTTCAGCCTCATGACGGCTTAAGCTCTGCTGGGGACACTATCAGTGCTGTGTCTGGATGTCTGTCGAGGAATGGCGGTCCATTCCTCCTCAAGAGCCGAAATCTGAGAAGGTAGTGTTGTTGGGCACTGGGGCGTAGAGTGTAGTTGACGTTCTAACTCCTTTTAAAGATCTACCATTGAGTTCAGATCGCGGCTCTAGGCAGCTTAATCCATTTCAGGAATGTTGTTACTAACTAACCATTGTCGCACAGACGAAACGATTCCATCTCATGTTCATACCTACTCGCTTTTACTGCTCCTCTACTGGCAACACAATACTCACCGCCTCCTCTTACGCTGGCGGGTCATTCCTTCATGAAATGATGCATCGGGTGGCCCAGATACTTTTATCGCATAATGTGCAGTTGAAAAAATAAAAAAAAAATCGGTTATTCATTTCGGAAGTGTTATGGCGTATTGCATACTATCGAGAGGTATGCTTATAATTCCATTATATACTTCTTTAAAATCCAGTTAGAGATGGCGTAAGGCATCGTACTGATAAGGCGCTCCATACTGGTGTATTTTTTCCCGGCCAGTTGGCTTCGGGAATTCTACTTTTTCCTGAACGTGCACACACTAAGCTGCCACCGTATTTGGAAGTCACATGGTAGCTCACACTGTGGCGCCCATTCTCAGTGTGCCGCAGTGGTTTGAGGGAACGCGACGCAGAAAGCTGACAGGGCCTACAGACGGGAGCGCTTTGTCTCGCACTGTATCTGCTGTTAGACTCGCGTTCTGTCGACTTTCCGAGAGTCAGTCAGCTGCCTCCAATCCGGATGAGTTTCAGACAGGCGGCACGGCTGTTCTACTCAAAGTTCGCGCATTCCAGCACACTCATTTTCCCAGCGGGGAGCATTGTGCAGCGATTAAAAGTACCAGATCCCGCAAATTCTTCTCAGGTGATAGACTGACAGCAGCGTGAGAAACTACGTAGCGTACACTAAAACAAAACTAGAAGTGAGGCTGAATGAGCTACATTACAAATTCTAGAGTTACCACAATCTAATTTTAAATCCATTGAATGGTGAGAAAGTACGATATCCCGCCGTTCCGCAGATATTAGAGGGCCAGATGGTGTCTGCAAGACGCAGTGACTACAACGGTACCGAGGGCGTGCAAAGTTTTTCATGTGTTCCTGTCTCAAGAGTGTGGCTCTGCAATAACGTAAACTGCGCAGTACGATTAATGGTTCACATTTTGGAAAACCATTAATTGTCTCCCACTGCAAAGTGTAAGTTTGAAATTTGGCTCAACGGTGCCTACAGCTTTTCTCTATAATGCTGCAAAAGCTTGGCGCCCTGCGATACCGCCCTTGTGTTCGGCCGCGCTTCAAACGGCAAGGTGTCAATACGCGCTAAAAAAAAAGGCCAGAGCTCAAAAGTTCATGTGAGGTGTATGGCGGATTAATGATTTCGCATCGGCATCGAATTTCACCACAATAATGCTCAATGCCACCGCTCACCTGTCACAAGATGGGAAGGTCCCCACTAACCCTCTCACCTACAGTTCGCCCTTTCTTCTGATACATCAGCGATGGAGAAACGAACTGCGACGTCCAGTATTGAAAGCAGCTGGTTTTCTTATGGATCTCCAAGGTAAACATTTCAAACATACCGCATCCAGAATCGACAAGAAAAGGCCTGAGTGGGTGGCATAAAGCGCCACCCCTTCCCCTGGGGCGTAGATTCCCACACATTTCGTGATTGATGCCCCACGCGATTTTGATCACAAAGGGGTGCGACATTGACGCATGCGTGATTAAAATAGCGAAGTCTCTGTAAGACCATCCAGTTCTGCAACATCTATGGTTCCACCCACCCACTTTTCTTGAGCGCCTTAAAAATGTATCTGTACCGGCAGAATATTTGACGAGAGTCGTGGGGGCCTGCAGACAGACTACGTTGCCCCCCCTGCGCTTGTTCGTAGGCCAACCGGAGTGGGTACGGTGTCAAAGGCATTGCCTGTCTGCAAGCGCTTAGTACTTCGTCACGGCTCGTCTGTGTTCAGCTACATTTTTAAAGTGCTTAATAAAGGCCGAAATGGGGGTCTTAGAAGCCGTTAGAAGCCGTTTTATTCACATACGTGACAATGTCGCACCTCTCTGTGAACACGCCACAGGAGAGTGCGAAACAGGGCTGAAAAAGCATGAGACCCTCTGCTGCTACTGATGGCGTTCAAATTTCGTCAAATGGTTTTTGAACGATCCCTAGTGGTTTCATCCTGTACACCAGAGCAAGAATTGCCGTCAAACTGCGCTCCAAACGGGAGCGATCATGTTCAGTGGGGTTTACAATATTATTTGTGATCTTTCTTTGCCACTTGTTAACAAAATTCCTGGCTGGAGTGGTGACTTGCCAGTTTGTGCGGCTATCGGTCCGTATGTGTTGGTTTTCGATACACGCTGTGTCCCGGGTTTTCACCATCCGTTGTCACCAGCAAATCTAGAAAGCGTAGCCGTTTGTCCTTTCCTACTTTGGTGGTAAATTTTATGTTGGCATGGAGGCTGTTCAAATGTCTTAGGAAGTCACCGAGCTGTTTCTCACCGTGGCTCCATACGATAAAGGTATCATCGACGTACCTGTACAACACCTTAGGTTTACAAGGTGCCAAGCCCATTTCCTGTGCTTTGAAATCTTCCATGAAGACGTGGGCCACCACTGGACTAAGGGGACTACCCATGGTGACGTTTTCCAGCTGCTGGTAGAAGTTGTCATTCCAAGTGAAATAGCTTGCGGTGAGACATTTATGAAAGATCATGGTGATGTCTTGCGGGAAAATGGAGCCGATGTGCTTTAGAGAGTCACTTACAGGCTCTTTAGTGAACAAAGAAAGAACATCAGAGCTGACCAGAATGTCGTTTGGTCTAAGTTTTAGTTTCTTCAACTTCTCACTGAAATGTGCTGAGACCTTTATACATGTGTCAGTCTTTTCCACTTGCCGCTGAATCAGAGAGGCCAAGTGTTTTGACAGGATATACGTCCGTGAGCCAGGAGCACTAACAATCAGTCTTAATGGAACATTATTCTTATAGATCTTCAGTAATTCATACAACCGAGGTGGTAGTGTTTCTGTGTTGCGCAGGTTCCTTTGTACGTCCGATGAGAGAGATGACGCCTTGATTAACCGATTCGTATTCCGTGTGATCCGCTGCGTCGGATCTGCGATTAGTATTCGGCACTTCGTCGGATCTAACAGGTCCCGGATATAATCTTCGGTCTTCATTACGACAGTTGCATTACCCTTATCGGCAGGCAGTACAAATATATTCTTGTCGGCGTTAAGACTCTTGATAGCTTGTACCTTTTCTTTCTTCAGATTGCAAGCTGGTGGTTTTGCTCGACGCAGTGTCCCGCCTGTTTCAGTGCGTATTTCCTCAGCTGTTTCACGAGGAAGAGTCCGAATGGCGGCTTCGGTATTACCAATGATGATCTCCGTGATCCTGGGTTCCCGCGAACGACCTTTGAAGGTAGAAAGAGGATAACCGCACCGGAAATGACCACGGAAAAGCCCTTGGATGTTGACGTGCCAGATATAAATAATCTTTGGCAGCGAGCTCGACTCCAGTCTACCACGAGCAATGGTGGGAGAAGCTTTGACAATGCCAGCCTTTTGGCTGGCGAAACATCAGAAAAATCATCAAACAAACGTCGGCCAAAGAGAAACAGAAGCGAACGGGCAGTTTGTCGATAGGGTTTTCTGGTCCATGAGGTCCTTAGAGTACGTTTGAACCGTCTGGGGGTGTTAGCAGTGTCAAAGCTAATCAAGAACATCGCCCTGTCACTGTGTATTGTCGCTTTAGACTGCAAAATGTGTGGTATATTTACGCCCCGAGGGAAGAGGTGGTTCATTGACGCTCTTTATGCCAACACCTAAGGGCCGTTCGTGTCGACTCTGAGCGGTGGTGAGTCTGAAATCTTTTTCTCGGTCACCGAAAAGACAATCGCGTAATTTCAACGCTTGGCGTCGGGGTTGTGACCTCCATCGCACAGGTGTAAACAAAAAAGGGGTGATATATGGATGAGAAAGGGTGTGACGACCTTCCCATCCTGTGGCACGTCCACAGTGCTATTGAGCATATTGCTGGTGAAATTCGGTGTCAATATAACATAATTAATCGACCTTACATCTCGTAAGAACTTCTGAGCTCTTGCCTTTTTCTCGCGTGTGTCAAATTTTGCTGTATGAAGCGTCGCCGTGCCTGAGGATGACGTCGCAGGGTTCCACACTTAAGTACCATTACAGACAAAAGTCGTAGCCACCTTTGCACCTAATTTCAAATTTATGCTACGTGATGGGAGACAATTACGAGCTTTCAAAACAATGATCCTTTAATTCTGTTGTGCAGTGAACTATCGGAGACTTCTGCTTCGGGAAACAACATAGCGGATTGTATCAGTGGAAAAAAGACCAATGCAGCAAATCATGCAACTGTTTAATGCTGGGCTACAAGCACAGATGAACAACCATACCAATTTTCAGATCATATTTGCAGTATGGGATGTATTCAAAAATCCATTATGCATTAGGCTTATCTCGGATCACCAAACGCCACAGTGCACAGAGACTGGCGTAGTGATCACCTCTTTTGTACGAGCAAAACTGGCCCTGGATGTATGACCTTCACAGAGGCAAAGATAAGGCAGTGGGATGTCGATAGGATGACGATCGACTATTGTTCAGAGAAATATCATTAGTTGTCATACATTTTAATGAAAAATAAACTAAAACACTTTTAGTGGCGGTCTGCAGTGGCAACGCCCACCTAGGTGTGTGCGGTGAAGACAGCGAGAGGGGAGCCGCTCGTGCAGCAGGCAGCCCGCGGCCTGTTTTGGCGCCAAAGGTTCAGCTGAAACACTGACTCGTGGGGGTGTGTGGCAGTGAATGTGTAGTCTGTATTCAGTTTTGCAGCTCAGAGCAGGATGCACCGAAATGTGCGGAACCCCGCCATGGTCCTTGTAGAAGACAGCCCCCAGCAGCAGTAGCCGTCCTTGTGACGAGAGGTGTACAGGTTGTGTTGGGTTGGGTTGTTTTGGGGGACGAGACCAAACTGCGAGGTCTTCGGTCTCATCGGATTAAGAAAGGACGGGGAAGGAAGTCGGCCGTGCCCTAGAGGTGTACAGGTATGCATGCAGAGGCATAGGTGTTTGGATGGCTGTACCGTCTCAGTCTCCATCAGCTGCCCTCCAGAACAGAAACCTAATAACAGCTGGAAGTAGGCCTGGAGGTGGCCCACTAGCTGGTAGGTGGACTTAGAGCCACCAGTAGGCCCAAAGTGGTGGCCAAGTCCCTTTGGTGGCTGCTTATAGAATCAAGTCTATCCTAAGACTCGCGTAGACTACCCCTTGTTGACAGTAGCTGCCTGACTAGAATTCTTTTGGCTGAACATGAGGGTTGGTTATACTGTATTGGTAAATACTTATTTTGCTACTCCATCTGGTGTGGTCATGTACGCCACACCAAGTCTGCGGCTCTGGTGTGAAGTAACCAGGCCATCTAGACCATGGTATCTTTGCGTTTCTGCTACATCGAAATTATTTGCGCTCCTGGCCCCTCCACTTGTAGATATGAGGTAACCACCCAGACGTTCGGCAGGTAGCTCTGGAGTAACTCCTGTCTATCAATCTGTTTTGACCTGCTTCTCTGGCCCCTGCATTAGCCAAAGAACTTGTCATAATTTTTCCAAGGCACAACAAGTAATTTATTTTCGGCGCAGAGTATGAAAAGAGATTGTTTGGATTGACAAATTGCGGTTCGCTTTGGTGCACACCAATGGAAGTATACGTTTGCCTCTAAAACCGATGAATCCAACTTACTGACAGTGCAGTGCTCACCCAAATGCTGGCGGTATTCCCGTGTGGGGAAATGTTTACAGGAGGTCTGTCTTCGTCTCTCAACGTAGGAGACAAGGTCTTACTGTTCAGTCAAGTGCATTCGTATTTTATGCTTTCGCCTAGAGTATCTTGCAGTCGTCAAGTACATTCAGCAAGAGAATGCACGATCCAGCGTTTCCATATTGTGGCAGGCCCTAGCATGTTTTGAGGAACATCCGACATTGCTTGTGTGGCCACGTAGTTCTCTTCAGTTAAATGCTATTGATCCTATGTGGGACGTCATGTGGAAGCATTCTGCAACACCAAGGAATTGGAGCTAAAATAGAGGTTTACCGACAGTCATTCTTCCCATGCGCCATTCGCAAGTAGAACGGGGAAGAGAGGAAAATAACCGTTTTCTGCAACAAGCTGAAATCGAGAAACAGCATGTTGCACAACTGATCGAAGCGTTTCCGGGGTCACGTTCAGAATGTGTTGCGCATTGCGTGTCTTCAACTCAGTTAAGTTTGCAGTCGGGACACTGCTCACAACATCTTTCAGATAGCCCCACAGCCAGAAATCACACAGATTAAGATCATGTGATCGGAACGGCCAGGTTGTAGGGAAATGGTGGCTGCAATTCCAAAATGGCGCTTCAGCAGCTGCTTAACTGGATTTACAATGTGCGGAGGTGCGCCATCTTGCATAAAAATGATCTCATCCACACATCCACGCTGTTGGAGAGCCGGAATGACGTGGTTGCGCACAAAACACTCATGGCGCTTACCAGTGACGGTACAGGCAACAAGACCGGAAGCACCTGTCTCATCGAAAAAATATGGCCCCATGATAAATGATGCCGTGAACCCGCACCGCACAGTGACCTTTTCAGGATGGATTGGTATTGCTTGATTTGCGTGTGGATTTTCGTTGCCCATATTCGACTATTCTGTGTATTGACATATCCTGTCAGGTGGAAGTGGGCTTCGTCTGTCCACAAAGTCTTCCACGGCCAATCATTGTCCATTTTCAAGCGACCAAGAAATTCTAAAGCAAAGGTCTCTGTTCCTGCAGGTCAACAAGAAGCAACTCGTGCACATGGGTAGTTTTGAATGGATAGCAAAGAAGGATGTTTCGTAGGATTTTACGCACCGTGCTCACGGGTAAGTTCAGTGTTTGGGCAGCTATCCGTGGACTGCACGTTTGCACACCAACACTCGTGCCCTCCTGCATTGCTGTGGCCACTGCTTCCTCTGACGTCGAATTGATTCGTTTCCTCTCTCTACCGGGTTGCACACCAAAAGAACCCATCTTTTCGAATTTCCGAATCATTTTCTCCAGATCCACGGCAGTCATCGGTCCAACACCTTTTTTCAAAACCTTCAGTGTCCGGAACTTCTGCAGAGCGACGTGTGCACAGTCATCATTCTTGTAATACAGCTTTACAAGCAGAGCGCGATCATGCATTCCGACAGTCATGGCGAACGTCGCAGACGCAAAAGGAGGAAAAGCGTGTACCGGGTGTGTTTATAGCAACTTCAGTGGGTCGTGCTCATGACTGGTATTTTCATTTACGTATTCTGTTACATACAGCGTCAACTGTTGATCAATTTTCACACTATTTCTTTTTCTTCTGCCATAAGTTTTCCCCTTCTCCGTTAATATTATGTTGCAGTTTGACGTCATTCTGACCAGTGATGCTATTTTACAGGCTTTTGAAAGTTTAATTTAATTATAATCACCCTGTATATATATTTCTTCGTTCATAAAAAATGATTTTGCCTTGCAGAAGTGAAATGGTACATCTGCATGATGACCCAAGATATTATAATCAATCTAATGGAGATCTGTCAACTGTACGAGAAGTTAATGAGATTTTCATGAATATTACGAAATAGCTATGTGTTCACTGAAATTGCATAGTTGACAGTGTATTCAGTTCTTTTCTGCGTCATTTTTATGTCCACCTTAACAATAGTGCGCGGGGGAAATAAATGAACAATATGCACATTGCACAAAAACAACATGAAGCTTCCAGTTCTTTAATGTGTACATTGATCATAACTGTACCAGAGAATCAGACCTTGCAGTGCAGTGACTTCTAAAATACTGCCGATAACAGCCTATGAAACTGTCACAATTGAATCACATCACTTTAGACAACTGTTCATGTTGACAACAGTCTCACAATACACTTACTTCCTTACGAAGCTTGTTATCAACGGTCAATCACAATTCAAAAAAATAACCAATAACATTCACGAATGTAATGATTAAAGAAAAAATCTAGCGCACTTAAACAATTTGTGCATATAGAACTTAAATACGCAGCAACATTTTAATTTTTTTATTAAATATGTCGCTGGTGATATGAAACTTTTAATAAAAATTAAGTATACATTAAATTAAACTCACACGTCTTTGGCAACTGTTTCTACATAACAGAAAAATTTCATGGTAGATAATATTAATGTGTGTGTTCTGTAATGATAAACCTAGAATATAATTCAGTTTGACAGTCATTGACTAAGTAGACGTAGGTGCAGCAACTGTAAATGTCTTTTGTTTTGGCATGCAAACACTTGCAAAATGAATCTGACTTTCAGACTGCGTAGAATATGGCTCATGCAGTAAGATTATGATGCATTTCGCGTATGATCATTAGAAGCAATCATACCATAAAAACTAACGTTTTATCACGTTTTTCGAGACGAGAACACTCGTATATCGACTGCATGAATGTCTGTCGACAGCTTACGATGAAATGCATTGCCATTGTAGCCAATGCCGCGCGAAGTGGTCGCGCGGTTAGAGGCGCCATGTCACTGATTGCGCGGCCCCTCCCGCCGGAGGTTCGAGTCCTCCCTCGGGCATGGGTGTGTGTGTTGTTCTTAGCATAAGTTAGTTTAAGTAGTGTGTAAGTCTAGGGACCGATGACCCCAACAGTTTGGTCCCTTAGGAATTCACACACATTTGTAGCCACCACGACTTTGCGACTGAACCCCACGGAACATTTCTACCGCCTTGGTATGAATGTTACGTCCATATATTCGAAATACCATTGTAAAGCAGTCACATATACTCTAACAACACGTGATTCATTTCTTTAATATAGACATCTCATACTGAGCATATTACGCATTCTTTTACTAGAATGATAATCTCTCTCTCTCTCTCTCTCTCTCTCTTCTCTCACTGTGTGTGTGTGCTACTATATGATTAGTTTCTGTGCATTTCGTGTTGCAGCCGCAGCAGCCACTGTCTCCACGGATTTGCATCGACGCTCCGGTACAGCAAGCTAATAGTGGGGCCAGTACCTGCAACGAAAGGTGCGTATCAGCACTCACCAAAACTCGCCGTCCACTACGATAAAAAAATAGTTACCGTACAAATATCACATGGATTCACGACGTCGTCAGTGAATGACATCTGTTTTTTAATGCCCCCTTTTCCTGTTTTTACTTCGTAGGTTCACTGACTCACGCAGGGCGTTAGTTGTGGAAACCAAAATAACCTATGTGATTTCTGAATTTGCTTGGCAGATTTAACTTTTTCTTCTGTCTGTCCTTTTATCTGAGAAGTCATCCATTTGAATATGTCTGGGATTTCGACGGTGTACGTTTTGGTACTGACAATCGGCCAGTAGCTAACACAGCACGTCCTTGGATTAGGACAAAAATTATCGGAAATACCACTCCTCTTGAACACATTCAACAATATGTAAGAATGTATGGGCTCTCCTTGGTATCCATTAATAAAATCTTCAAAAGTTTCTTACTGCGACAGGCGGTTGAAATTCCACGAGCTTTTGGTTGAATTCTCCTCTGGCTTTGTCGAAGAAACAGAGTGCCGAGCCGTCGGTGGCTCGTATTTAGCTGTACAGTGTGCTGTGATTTTACTTGTGCTCAGTTCAATGCCATGTAAGGAATTACAAACGTCTCGCCCCAGCTCCAATCTCCTGGATCCCGCAGTGTACTGATCTGTAGACCGCCAT
This sequence comes from Schistocerca americana, assembly GCF_021461395.2. Taxonomy (NCBI): domain Eukaryota; kingdom Metazoa; phylum Arthropoda; class Insecta; order Orthoptera; family Acrididae; genus Schistocerca; species Schistocerca americana. The sequence goes on along the minus strand of NC_060120.1, from coordinate 312,312,656 downwards.
TTTTTTAAGATTTTAGTTTCAATCTCTTCTTTTATTACACTACCTCCGAAACAATTCGGCTTTCGTAAAGACAGAAGCTTTTTCGAAGGTGATTCGGTGTCCATTTTCCAAAGTGCGCTCTGCAATTGCTTATTTTTTCGTGGTATATTTGACGTAAAAATCTCATATTCTACCTCTCGTCGCTCCCGCAAGTGCACATTGTTTGTCCGGCGTAACTGTCACAGACGGTACTGAAGCGTGGACAAGTATTTTTCTACAAGGCACTCGTCCTGCTCTTTGATTCGTCGCTTCTGCGGTTTCCCTAAACCGTCTGAGGCAAGTACCAGAACGGTACTTTAAAAAACCAAATGCCAGATTTCCTTTCTCGTCTTCTCTTATTAATTTATTTGATATACCTCACTCGATTACCATCGATTCTTTGAATTTAAACCAAATCTGGTCTAGGCTTTCATAGTCAGATTGGAAGGCGTGAAGACTGTCTCTTAGGAAGGTGCCAAGCGAATTTTAATTTGCTTTTTAAATAGATGTATTTTATGGATTTTTGTGGGTTTGGATGCTATGATATTCAGCCTAGCTACAACAACTAATCCTTGTATCTGTCATGGTGCTCCCTATATGATCAGGATTATTCGTTGTTAAGAGCGCAGTCATTCACAGTCTGAGTGGGCTCCTGCAGTAATTGTTCAAAATAATTTTCTGAGATGGCAGTTAATGTGACTTCGGACGACGTTTCATGTATTTTTGCCAACATATCGAGGGCTGATTGAAGTCACTACCAGCTATAATTGAATGAGTGGGGTATCTATTTGAAATGAGACTCAGGTTTTCATTGGACTGTTCAGCAACTGCATCATCTGAGTCGGGGTTCGGTAACAGAAACCATTATTAATTTATTCCGGTTGTCAAGTATAGCATCTACCTGTACTAACTCACAGGAACTGTGTACTTCAAATTCACTACAAGGTAAACTACTTCTGACAGCAATAAACACTCCGCCACCAACGGTATTTTATCAGACCTTCCCGAAAACAGTAGGTCCTTTGTAAAAATTTTGGATGAACTTGTTTCTGGCTTTAGCCAGCTTTCCGTCCACCACCATAAACCGCAAGTCGAGCAGTCTGCAACCTACATGGTCGCAGAACCATCTGCGTCTTTGATTCAGACCCTCCACAGGGCTCTATACAAAAGATCAAATCTCAGTATATCCATTGTGGATGACGAACTGCGACTGTGTTTTAACTGGCGTTTAACTGGTAATAAATATGCAACCAGTCGCTTTTTTGCAATTTATTGAACCATGAACATGTTTTCGAGCCACTGCAGGCTCATCTTCAGATGGAGGTGTTACAGAAACATTATCTTCGTATCACTTCTGGTGAGCCAGTGTAAAACCAAGTGTAGCTACATACTGTGTTTATTTGTGTACATAGCTAAATAATGCACGTTATAAGAAATAATCTGATAAAAATACCAGAAGGCAGTGCACTCAGCACTAGCATTGCATCTAGCTATACTTGGTCCACAAGATAATGTTTCTGTAACAGCTCTATCTGAAGATGAGCCCGTAGTGACTCGAAAACGTGGTCATGGTTGAATAAATCGTAAAAAAGCGACTGGTTGAATATTTATTACCAGTTAAACGCCAGTTTAAAGATCAAATCGGTCTGTCAATGATGCTATATGCTCCACCTTTATCTCACAAGCAAGACTGGCAGTTTTTAGTATTTCAGCTAGCCGCCCGTAACCAGAGAGAATTGTTTTGTTCCTAATGTAAAGCAACACACATCGTTAGTACCACACGAACCACCACCTACAGTCGAGCAGTCAGCTGTAGGTGGTGGTTCGTGTTGGTACTAACGATGTGCGCTGTTCTCCTCATGGCATCCAGAAGCCACCATTCCACATCAGAAATGACTCCTCCCGGAATGCAGAAAGAGTGCACACTGGATTTCTTCCCCTCCATCGCAGCCATATCCCTAAGGGGCCCCTTACGCACCTAACTACCAGTAATACTACCCAAGGTGAATGTCCAGACCTTGCAGGCTGACAGGTTTCCTCTGGAACAGAACGAGAGACTTCATCTGGCTCAGGGACTTCGTCAGCCACAGATGGCGCCCGAAATCGTGGAGTCCCTCCGATCAGCCCCTCAAAAAATCTATCGCTGCCGGCCACACCGTGGAACGATGTCCCTCTCGATCAGAGGTGAGGGTCAATCTCAGCGCGGGCAGTAGCCGCGTTGGCCACGATAGTGAACCGATCAGGTGACACGTGGGTCGTGCTGGACGTCCCTCGGATCGTCCCGCGTGCCTCCCCACAGCGATGCCCATTGGCAACAGCCTCAAGCTTCCTGACCGTAACCAACACTACCTGGAACTGTAACCGAAGAGTCACCAATTCGGCTCGCGCCTGATCACAGCAATCTTAGTTCCTGTCCATACTAAAGACGGACAGATAAATACACAAACACGCACGAAATAGGGGAATTGAAGCTAAAGAACACTAACGAATTTTAAAATAAGTCGTTTCTTATGGGAAGCTGTGTCCACTCACAGTACTCTGACGCCCTGCCGCTACTATGAGAGCTTCAAAAAGAAATGGTTCAAATGGCTCTGAGCACTATGCGACTTAACGTCTGAGGTCATCAGTCGCCTAGAACTTAGAACTAATTAAACCTAACTAACCTAAGGACATCACACACATCCATGCCCGAGGCAGGATTCGAACCTGCGACCGTAGCGGTCACGCGGTTCCAGACTGAAGCGCCTAGAACCGCACGGCCACACCGGCCGGCTATGAGAGCTTCACTCAGCTGTAACATCTAACTACTAAAAGTGGCTCTTGAGTTCGCAGATCTTGGATGGGGTAAAACGATAAGGAGCTTGACGGACAAGTATTTCATCCGTCAGCCTAATTCCGTACTGAAATTTTTTGGTGATTCATAATCGGTTGGTCACAGCCTCTGGTAAGTCTCTCAACAAATCTAACAACCGCTTAGACTCCTATGTGGGCAAATGCTCAACATCAAATGCTACTCCCTCCGTTTGAACAAGCCCCACCGTAGATGAGACCTGGTGTCCACAGAATAGATGCCTGTTCCCGGAACAAAACTGAAAATACCTTCCCCAAATAATCCAATAAACACTGCATCCCTTTAAAAAAAAATCACATCTTAATATCAGCTCGCTTGAGAGATCCCTAAGCATCAAGAATTCTAAAGGCCAAGTAAAGCTTCCAATTCGGAGCTTACATCCCACCTGCCCGACCACTTCCAGCAGCTCATAAGACCTGGAGCGAGAGGCTTGCCTAACTTGTTGCAGCTGTGGCACCCTAGCTACTTGTTTATGTTGATAGTACCAATCCAAAATCAACCAGAAAAACAGTGCTACCTGAGTGAGTTAATGCACATAGTCGTTCAAAACCAAGTGTGGCGCATACAGATGGCACCTGTGTGAGGTAGACGGCGCACAGACTACGGTAGCCGTGCCAGGGAGTGCGCGACTCACCCGCGGATGCCATCCTCTGAGAGCACCTGATCAGACACCTTTTGCGGAGTTCCACACAATCTCTAACTAGGTGCTCTCTACTCCCGCATCGAAGACACCAGCGCCGCGTGTGCTCCTTCATACTTGACTCCACCACATTTCTCAAGAGCCCTAAGCGTACTTTACCCAGTAGCCTGACCTGACTACGTTTCTCGTCCGTATGTTTTACACTTTCTATGCTGGTCACCATCTTGTTGAAGTCAGAGAATGAGAGCGGCTTATCTATGAACATGATGCAGGAAAGATCTCGTGGCCGCACTTCCGGTAAAATATTCATGACTGCTTCACCTTCCATGCTCTCTATACATAGAGTAATTTTTACCACCCACTCACGCACAATGTAATCTGCCACGACTTCATTTGTAGTTTTTTCTCTACAAAAGTATCCATCAACTAAGTCTTTCCGTCTGTGTGCACCTAGGCACTCTGACAGGATCTTCCTACGAAGAACACTGAGAGGTCATCCAGACCACATAACTACCGTTATTAATCTACACACATGGTCTTCCGCGAAAGGGTAAATCACTTGAGGTATTATATCACGTGGAAATAATAAGATTACAGCCTTGCCTTGCAGCTGGACAGTACCCAGATACCTTGGATGACATGAGAAGAGGTGTCGGTATGTTACTAAACTGATTCCACACATTTACTTGACTACTGGACCTTCTTGCACCACCAGATTCCTGATTCTCGCCCACTTCACTTCCCTCTGATAGGCTAAAAAGGGACAATTACCATTATATAGTCAGAATTTTGTCCTGCAATTTAGACATATCCACCGTGTACTTAATGTAGTGTTGGCAGAAGAGCCAACACTGTTTTTCTAGAGGAGGCCGAAATGCACGCGTTTAATTACACGCTGACTGGCGTGAGGTCTGGAACAGGACAATATCTTGAGAATTGCAAATAAAGTACGTAGTTGATATAATACTTAACCTTAATCCACAATTGTAGAACATCTCTCTTGATGATACATGCTGCACATAATAAATATCAATTGAATACGGCGCCTTGCTAGGTCGTAGCAAATGTAGCTGAAGGCTATGCTAACTATCGTCTCGGCAAATGAGAGCGTATTTGTCAGTGAACCATTGCTATGAACGTCGGCTGTACAACTGGGGCGAGTGCTAGTAAGTCTCTCTAGACCTGCCGTGTGGTGGCGCTCGGTCTGCTATCACTGACAGTGGGGACACGCGGGTCCGACGTATACTAACGGACCGCGGCCGATTTAAAGGCTACCACCTAGCAAGTGTGGTGTCTGGCGGTGACACCACATTCCTTCCCCGCAAATCGGCGAACGGTTGTGTTATAAGGCTTCCGCCCGCCGTGGGGAGGACCCCATGTTGACGTATGCGGCGAGGTGGGGAGCCTAACAACAGGCGAGGCTGTGCCACCCGCACCCGGCCATTCGGTCCGAGGGGAGCTAGGAAACGCCTGAAAACCTAGTCCAGGGTGCACGCCAACATGCGGTGTATGGGCCCGTAAAGAGACAGGAGGGGCCGAAGATTCGACCTCCATTGGGGCGGGGCAGCCGACGGGCGAAGACGACATCTGGTCCGGAGCGGGCAAGAGTTCCATGTCGGAGGACAGCTGGTCACGGGAAGCGATCGGCAGCGCGTGACCCAAGGAGGCGCCTGGCGGTTGCAGCGAAGCGTCCACTGCGGGCGTCGCCGGCGGGAGAACAGGCGGCGGCGGCGGTGGCGGCGCGTCGCCATGGGGCAAAAGGGAAGGCAGCGTCCGTAACACCTGGGGATGAGGCGAGCCAGTAGATGGGTCCCCAGGGCGCTGACCGGACGGCACCGTCGCTGAAAGCAGACGGGGAGCGGCAGAACCCGTGCGACGACAGAGGCGCAGCTGATTGAGATGCCGACACACCTCACCAGAGGCCCCCAAAACCAGATACATAGCGCGGCCGAGGCAGCGAAGAATGCGCCCTGCGAGCCAACGCCGTGAACCTCGATAGTTGCGATAGTATACAACGTCGCCTGGAGCAAAAGCAGGTGGCTGCCGCTGCACAGGAACCTGATGCGGCGGATGCAGCAAAGACATCAAGGTTCGATGAGGACGACCGTGGAGCAACTCAGCCGGCGAGCGACCATCTCGGGGCTGAGAGCGATACGAAGACAAAATGAGCAACAACGCGTCCTCCCGAGAATGCGACTCTTTCAATTTCAACATCTGTGACTTGAAAGTCCGGACCAATCGTTCAGCGGCACCGTTTGACTGAGGCGAAAACGGCGCAGATGTCAGATGTTGAATACCATTGGCCTTGCAGAATGACTGAAATTCTGCGGACACGAATTGTGGGCCATTGTCGGAAACAATAGTCTGTGGAAGATCTTCAATGCAAAAGATAGCGGGTAACGCTTGGATGGTGGCAGATGACGTCGTGGAAGACATCCGGACAACAAAAGGAAAATTACTGAATGAATCTACCACAACCAACCATCGAGCATTCCAGAATGGACTAGCAAAATCGATGTGTAAGCGTTGCCAGGGGGAAGTGGCTTTCGGCCATGCAAAGAATTTCCTCGGTGGTGCGGATTGTTGTTCGGCACACGCCATGCAAGAAGAGCACATTTGCGTAATCGCAGCATCGATTCCGAACCAAGTACAGTGCTGACGATCAAGTTGTTTCTTGCGCACTATACCCCAATGTCCTTGGTGGAGAAGCCGTAAGACAGAGGACTGTAACGAACGTGGGACCACGACCCTGGACTGATCATTATCAGAACGCAACAGCAAAACACCACGTCGAACAAAAAGTCTCTCCTTGTGAGCAAACAATCGGCGAACCAACGGATCCTCGATCCGTGACTTTGACAAGGGCCATTGCGTAGCAACAAAACGCAAAACGGTAGCAAGGACAGGGTCAGCAGCTGTGGCTGTAGCTACACGACGAAAATCAATCGGAAACGATTCGACCACGTCATCGGTTTCCGAATCAATGAACATGCAAGCAAGTTCGGAAGAATCGAATGCTCGATCCTCAGCAACAGGCAAACGGGACAACGCATCGGCGTTTCCGTGCTTAGCAGTGGACCGATACAAGATATCGTAGCGGTACTGCGAGAGGAAAATAGACCAGCGAATGAATTTCTGCGCTGTACGTGGAGGTACAGGCTTGTTCGGATGAAAAAGCGATGTCAAAGGTTTGTGATCTGTGATGATGGTAAAGTGACGACCATACAAGAAATCGTGAAACTTAGTAACACCAAAGACGAGAGCCAAAGCTTCTTTCTCTATCTGTGAATAATTTCGTTGCGCAGACGAAAGCAATTTGGACGCAAAGGCAATAGGGCGATCATGCGATCCATCTTTGTGCGCAAGCACAGCACCGATCCCGAAATCCGATGCATCTACCATCAACAAAAGGGGTTTCTGTGGATCGAATGGCGTAAGGCAAGTATTTGAAAGCAACGCCGATTTCAACTGGCGAAAGGCGCGTTCGCATTCCGTCGTCCAGACGAACGGAACACCTTTACGGCGTAAGCGATGAAGCGGAGCTGAAATGGAAGAGGCATTGCGCACATAGCGATGGTAGTAATTTATTTTACCCAGCACACTCTGTAGCTGCTTCAAATTCTGCGGCGAAGGCAAGTCTTGTATGGCACGGAGGTGCTCTGGACTGGGATGTATGCCTTGGGCATTGATTACATGTCCCAAATATGGTAAGTCACGAGCAAAAAACACACATTTGTCCTTCCGCAAGCGAAGACCATTTTGTCGCAAGACCTGAAACAATGTTCTGAGATTGGCTAAATGTTCTTCTTCCGTCTTTCCGGAGATCACAATATCGTCCAGATAGTTTGCTGCAGTAGGGACCGACGCACAAACAGTTTGCAGGTATTGCTGAAATAATGCAGGGGCAGATGCACACCCGAATGGCAGTCGTTTGAATCGGTACAAACCAAGATGCGCGTTAACCACCAAAACGCGCTGGGAGTCTTCGTCCACTGGTATTTGCAAGTACGCATCTGCTAGGTCCAACTACGAAAAATATTTACCCGGGCACAGTTGGTCAAAAAGATCTTCCAGGTGGGGTAAAGGAAAAGTTGCAATCACTAGTTGTGGATTCACTGTTGCCTTGAAGTCCACACAAAGTCTCAATTTTCCGGATGGCTTTGGCAAAATTACTAAGGGTGATGCCCAGAGAGAAGCCTGCACACGTTCAATCACGCCTTGTGATTCCAAATCGTGTAATGTTCTTGCGACCTCATCACGCAATGCGTGGGGAACATTGCGCGCTCTGAAAAATTTCGGTTGCGCGTTAACTTTCAGTTCCAAATGTGCTTTATAGTTCCTAGCGCAACCAAGGCCGGTGCAAAAATATCTGCAAATTCTTCACATAGACTAGAAACACTGGCTGAAGGCACAGTCTGGTTCACTGATAGGACCTGATTTACTATAGACAAGTTAAACAACTGAAATAAATCTAAACCAAACAAGTTCACTGCAGAAGAAGAACAAAGTACGTAAAATGACACAAGTTTTGTTTGTCCCTTGTATGTGGCAAGAAGGCGGCACTGTCCTAACACAGGGATATTCTGACCGGAATAACTATTTAACTTAACATTTGCGGCACGCAACGGAGGTGTGCCCAGTTGTTTGTACGTGTCTTTATTGATCAATGAAACTGCAGCTCCGGTATCGAGCTGGAATGGGATCACGTTGCCATGAATGTCCAAATCTACAAAAAGTTTATTGTCCTGCTGACGACAAGAGTGACTGTCTCGTGCAATTTGAACAGACACTGGTACAGAATCACTTGCTAATTGACGTGATTTCCGGCGACGTCGATGCACACTTTTTGTGGGACGCACACAGTCACTTTTAGAGAGAGTGGCACTGGGCGGAGTGGAATTAACTACATGAATGTCCATGGGCGAAGGTTCACGAGCCTGAGTATTCTTGGTTTGATTCCGATTCCGGCGTGAAGCAAAGGGCCTGGAATGGTTGTGAGTGTCCGATCTGAGCTTTTTCTGGCAAACACTCTGAACATGTCCTTTTTTATTACAGAAGAAGCAATTAGCTTGGCGTGACGGGCAATTCTCACGCGAATGTCTAGTAACACACCGCGGGCATGATTTCACTGCATTTGCTTGTTGCCGCAGGACACGTGGTTGAGATCGTGGCGGCAGCTGCGCGGACGGGCGCGAGGGCTGTTTACAGTTCCGTGCAGCTTGCCCGGCGGGCCGGTTAACGTGACACACGGCTGGTGAAGTTGCAAATGATTCCTGAGCAAAGTCAAGTGTGTCTTGTCTATCCAATATGTCGATCACTTGTTGAAGGGAGGGATTGACTAGTTTCAAAATTTGCTCCCGTATACGAACATCAGAAACGTTCTGTGCAATTGCATCACGTACCATAGTATCTGAATAAGGGAGTCCACATTCACACTCAAAAGCACAATCCCTAGTAAGGCCTTGCAAAGTTGCAACCCACTCCCGATTAGTTTGACCGGCTGTACGTTTTGTACGAAAGAACGTATACCTTTTTGCAACTACATTGACTGATTCCTTGAAATATGCATCTAATGCAGACAAAATTTGTTCGTAGGACAGAGTTGCTACGTCGCGGCGGGGAAATAATTTCACTATCACACGGTACGTCTGCACCCCTACACACGCCAATAAGTGAGGCTGCCGCTCGTTACCTTGAATTCTGTAGGCGGCGAGATGGAATCCAAATTGGCGTGACCACTCCGTCCAGCTTTCCAGTGCCGCATCCAAATGACGAAAAGGTGGTGCAACTGCGTGTTGTGCCTGCGGTAGCGGTGGAGCGGCGGCGGCCGCATCGTTTTGCATCGCACGTTGACCCTGGACGAGCTGTCCAAGGGCATCCAATAAGGCCTGCGTCTGCTGATTCTGTAAGCGATAAAATTCGGACAGTACATCTGGAGATTGTGGCGAAGCCATGACAAGTAAATTAGAGCAATACAACCTTTAAATCTTCGTCGCCAATTTGTAGTGTTGGCAGAAGAGCCAACACTGTTTTTCTAGAGGAGGCCGAAATGCAAGCGTTTAATTACACGCTGACTGGCGTGAGGTCTGGAAGAGGACAATATCTTGAGAATTGCAAATAAAGTACGTAGTTGATATAACACTTAACTTTAATCCACAATTGTAGAACATCTCTCTTGATGATACATGCTGCACATAATAAATATCAATTGAATACGGCGCCATGCTAGGTCGTAGCAAATGTAGCTGAAGGCTATCTAACTATCGTCTCGGCAAATGAGAGCGTATTTGTCAGTGAACCATTGCTATGAACGTCGGCTGTACAACTGGGGCGAGTGCTAGTAAGTCTCTCTAGACCTGCCGTGTGGTGGCGCTCGGTCTGCTATCACTGACAGTGGCGACACGCGGGTCCAACGTATACTAACGGACCGCGGCCGATTTAAAGGCTACCACCTAGCAAGTGTGGTGTCTGGCGGTGACACCACACTTAACATCAGTATTAACTAAATTAATATCATTAACCATATGTGCTACATGATCCACCAGAGCATGCAGCCGTGTTATCTGAGTGGTCGATGGGGAGGTGCCTTCTACTAAAGCAATCCCTACCTGAATTACAGAAAGCAGGTAAGAACATGCAGCACATGCGATACTCCCCTACCAAGTTTCCACCACATCCTACAGCCGCTGGCACAACTAAGGCATGCCACCCTCCTCCAACTCACCACAGATTCTTAACTCGGACTGTGAACAGTCCTTCTGCTAACAGTTCAACCCCAGGAGACTTCGCCGACCGCGGTGGTCTCGCGGTTCTAGGCGCGCAGTCCGGAACCGCGCGACTGCTACAGTCGCAGGTTCGAATCCTGTCTCGGGCATGGATGTGTGTGATGTCCTTAGGTTAGTTAGGTTTAATTAGTTCTAAGTTCTAGGCGACTGATGACCACAGCTGTTAAGTCCCATAGTGCTCAGAGCCATTTGAACCATTTGAACCCAGGAGACTTCGTGCTTTTATAGTTGGAGGAATCTGCAAACACGCAGAAAACAAAACGGTAAGAGACACTAAATGTACACAACACACATTCTTGCCTCAGTTTTTACACATTAACTGCACTGTACCAAGGTCTGCCTTGTAGCGTAAATTAACCATGCTCTTCTACCAGCTGTAATCGGCAGGATAGGGATAAGGAACTGGAGGTCATCTTTGGAGCAGGTCAGACCAGAATACAAGTGTTCTTGAGTGGATAGCCTCTGAGCACTATAATATAATATTTATTCAATAACCTATTTCTTTTACTCAGGCACTCTTTGGCAGAAATAGGGACAATTTAAATAAGAGATACACTTAGTCAGGGGGCCATAGCCCCTTTGGCAGAGATTAATAAGACTTGAGCTACTTTATGGACACCTGCCTCAGGTGATACGATAATTCCAATTTTAATATTGACTTAGACATTGGGTACTCCTCCTTCTTAAGAAAATACCTTGTACTGTCAAATGCACAATAGGCACACCAGATAAAAAATCATATTTACTTTTAACCAACAGGTCTTAGCCTTTTAACAAATATTATTTCACGTTGGAATACTCCACGGAACCAGGATGGTTCCAAATTCAATCTTGTCCGAGACCTCGGTCTCTGCCCCTTCACAAGAAATTCATTTGTACGATTAAAATACACAAGACATCGGTAAGATTTACGCTTAATCATAGGCTGATGCCCATTTAGGAAAATACTTTTAAATTTTGAAATACTCCAGTAGACAATTAACTTAGGCCTAATGCACTGCCACGTCTTTAAGACATTAATTGTACAGTCAAATTACACAAAAGGTACACAGCAGGTAGATAAGATTTACACTTAATCATGTGCCGAAATCCTGTTAGCAAACTAGTACTAAACATTGAATTACTACATAGGCACATGCCCCTTTATCAACCAGTGGCCAATCCCGCTTCAGAAAAGGCTCTAATTCCAGGAAACAATACTCATCGGGCACTAGTCCTTGCTTACAAAACAATCGAATAATTAGAGCTTCCAAAATATACCCCTAAGTTAGTGGGCGTTGTCCTTAAAAACACTGCAAATACTAACTTAAACGTCGGTCACTGCCCGTTCTGAGCAGTTAAAAATACGCAACAAACACAGGGGCATTCACTGAATTAATGGACCTTACCCTTTCTGCTATAAAACAGTATAACAGTCATAATTTCCAACACTATAAACCCCTGTATAAGAAGCGACTCAGTGGGGGTCGCCCTTTCAAGAACAAACAGTCAATACTGAGCTAGACATAGAGCACTACCCTTTCTCAAGAAACTAATGAGAGCAGTTATAACAAACAAAACGTGCTAAGCTACCATCAGCTTAATTCAGCAAATAATTCACAGGTGAATAGATAGGAAAAAAATTTACGGACATAGCACTGCAGGAAACTTGATTACTTCTAGACAAAGATTTAGCAAACAGTTTAACGCTGAGTGAGTTAATCAGTGCAAGCTTACAGTGGTAGGCACTCAAGACAAGCAGAGCATGCTATAGAATTCGCTTTGCCATCCAAGTCACTGAGTACATACATAGATATACGTTAATATGAGCTGTCCTGAACCTGGACGATGACTTAAAACAGCTTTAAATTTCCACGGTACGCAACCGGCTACTGGGGACCCACCGGTTACATAAGACCACAGGACTTGAACCCAGCAAGTGACTTCACATTCTTGCACCATGCCCATTCTTAATAGCAGCTGAATTTTCACAACAGAGGAAACATGTAGTTAACTACCACAGAATTTTTATGTTGTCTGAGAACACCACAACCCGGCCATATTCAGCCACACAAACCACCATAAGCACAAGGCGCTCATGCCTTTTTAAAACTACACAAACTAGAGCAAGCACTCTTGCAGTACCTCAAGGCTGTTCGTCTCAATTTCACAATAAATTCTTAAAACTACACACAGAACAGTCGAAAATCTTCTGAAGCAGAGCGTGCATCGGCACAGGAATCTCCCAGCCAAACATAGTCGGACGGTCTGTAACCTCAAGAGCCTCAGTCCAAACAGACGGAACAGATAGGCTGACCGAAATCAGAATCTAAGTCCAGGTTGTTACTTCACTTCCCGAGCGGGCAGCAACACAGCAACCTGCTGATCCACAAGTGACTTATGAGCCGTCCTGACAGCTCCACCTCAGCCGGGTACACAGTGTTAAACTGCCAGGAAGTTTCATGTCAGCACCCATTCCGCTGCAGAGTGAAAAAATCAACCTGGAAGCAATCATCCAGGCTGCGACAGAGCCGTTTCTCTACAACATCCTCCCTTCCAGGAGAACCGTGGAAGGTGTTAAATGGGGTACTCGCAGTAGTAGAGCAGTGAAGGCGGGCCGTGAGTCATATGGATAGCTCAGACGACACAGGGATACAGTACTACGGATAAGGAATGCCTAGAAAAGACAGCATCGTCGTAGTAATGGTATTGCAATAATAAGATCATTATGTGTGCGAGTTTTCTTCCTTTTTTAATCTATTTTCACCCTTTTTTTGATGGCCGGAAGAAAATACTTTTCATTAATAGAACGATATCAAAAAACGTTAAAAAACTATTTTACGTGTTACACGTACGAAAGGAACTGAATTTAGTTTTAAAACATTTTATTTAACATGCAAGAAGGGAGGTTTTTAGTTGATAGGCCCTCTACATAAAAAAATTACTTTTAGAATACGTTCAAATGACAAAGGGAATACGTAAATAGGAATCACATTGGATTATTCTCCTTTTTATTTATTGCAGCATACAAATATTGTAATTCCAGAATAAAGAACTGTTTCGCCTTTATTTTAGCGTTCATTAGATGTAGCTGTTGAAGGTAACTGAAGAAGCTAAAAAGGAGAGGAATTAATGGGTTATATGGGGAGATGCGAGGCCCATTAATAAAAAAAATAAAAAAGAACACAGTAAAAAGGAATATAAACTAAAAAAGCGTCGGTAGAGCACCTGGTGAAAGACAGGAGTCATATGTTCGAGTCCCGGCTCGTCACATTGTTTTAATCTGTCAAGAAGCTCCAGGAAAACTATATTTTTAATTTTGTAGTTCTCGTAGTTACAAACCTTACCATCCAACACTGAAGGTACTTTCGAGAAGACAGTCTGCCGTAGGAAAAAAAAATGACACATTAGTTTAAACTGATTTTCTGCCCAACTAACTTCATTCAGGAAAAACTCCGGATGAAAGGGGAACACGTCACTCAAAACCGAGAGCGATCGGCTAGATATTTAACCTGCGATGCAGCCGGCCGCGCTGACTGAGCGTTTCTAGGCGCTTCAGTCCGGAACCGCGCGACTGCTACTGTCGCAGGTTCGAATCCTGTCTCGGGCATGGATGTGTGTGATGTCCTTAGGTTAATTAGGTTTAAGTAGTTCTAAGTTCTAGGGGACTGATGACTTCAGATGTTAAGTCCCATAGTGCTCAGAGCCATTTGAACCTGCGACGCAGTCCTGCTGAAACCCCCTCATACCATTCAATTCTACGCAGTTTTATCAGTGGAAAACACAGAAAAAAGTCGCAGTATCTTTCCAAGGGTACTGCCATTGCCATATCTGTTCGTCCAAATTGTAGCGCAGAAGAAAAACACGCGGGAACTGCACAAGAGGCGTCAGCCAAAATCACCGCGAGGCAATTACCGCATAGTAACGATCTATTTATTTATTTATTTTTGGTGCCTCACAATAGGAAATATGGCCACATGTTCGACGACCATAAGTGGCTGCGTATAGAAAATCAACTAAAATATTTAACAAATGAAAGACAATTGGGCCTGATGAAATGCATACGTCTACATGCAGTATACAAAAGAACTTGTACCTCTTTTAGCAGCCATCTACCGTAGGTGGCTGGAGGAACCAAGCGTTTGGAGTGACTGGAAAATGACCAATCATTCCCTTTTCCAAGAGGGATCATCGAACACAATCTCATAACTGTGGGCCTACATCGCTGACTTCTGCCTGCTGTAGAATGTAGGAGCACCTACTACTGTCGCGTTTTTTACCTTTCTGGAGTACGGAAATCTCGTCTGCAGTTATCAATATGGAGTCCATAAACAACGACCGTGTTTGTTCGCGAGATCCAGAAGGCAGTAGCTACATGCTCCCAAGTTAATGCGATATTCTATGACTTCTGGAAATCATTTGATACAGATCCATGCTTTACCATAACGAACAAAATACGAGAGTACGGAATATCACACAAGCTTTTAGACTGTATTGTAGAGTACTTAGCAAACAGTACACAGTATGTCTGTTCAAATGGAAAGTAATCTACTGGTGTAAAAGTAATTTCGAGCGTACCGCGCGGAAGTGTTACAGGATCGTTACTGTTGACAATGTATATAAATGTCCTATTGAGTGACGGTGGAAACTCCATTTGGCTGTTCACATATGGTGCTGTTGCAGATAGAGAAGATGCAACGCTAGAAAATTGTTACGAAATGCAACAAGACCTGCGGAGGATCGATGCTTGGTGCAGAGATTGTCAGCTCTCATCATAATCAAATGTTACGTACTGCGCGTAAACAGGTGGAAATACTCATTGCTATATGATTGCACGATTGACAAACAATTACTGATCGCAGTCACATACATAAGATATCTGGGAGTTTGCGTACGGAGTGATTTAAAGAGGAGTCGCAGGTAAGGCAGATTCCAGATTGAGATTCATTGGAAAAATTCGCAGGACGTGTAGCCCATCCACGAAGGAAGAGGTAGTTTATAAAATTATAGTTCAACCGATACTTGAGTATTTTTTGTCAGT
The DNA here is from genome assembly GCF_021461395.2 of Schistocerca americana. Classification (NCBI taxonomy): domain Eukaryota; kingdom Metazoa; phylum Arthropoda; class Insecta; order Orthoptera; family Acrididae; genus Schistocerca; species Schistocerca americana. Next base: position 312,297,342 of record NC_060120.1, on the reverse strand, counting down.
CTGGGACGCTGACTTGATAGGACTAACAGTTTAAACATATATAATCCCAAGAAGAGCAGCGCGGTTTGCCACAGGTTCGTTTAGTAAGCGTGCGAAAATGTCACTGAGATGCTCACCCAAATCAATTGACAGACCGTCCAAAAGCGCGGTTCGTGACGGAGTGGTTTACTGTTAAAATTTCGGGAGCGTGTTCCTAGAGGAGTCAGCCAGTCTATTGCTGCCCCCCCCCCTCCCCTCCACCATATTCGACCACGAAGGCAAGATCAGAGAGATTCGAGCTCGCACGGAGGCTTGTCAATAATCGCCATTCCAGTGCAGACGCAAAATTAGTCTCTTTAGGTTATCAGTCTTCCTAGTGGTTGGTGCAACCTGCCATGTGTCCCTCTCCTGGTCCAAAGCCCTCATCTCCGAACAGCACTGGTACCCAAAGTCCTCTACTATTAGCTCGATATCATCCAATCTCTGTATTCTTCTACAGTGTTTGGCCTCTACAGATCCGTGGAAACTATTCCCTGATGTCATCACATGTCTTCCTCTCCCTTCTTGTAGTCAGTCTTTCCAACGTATTCCTTTCTATGCCCATTAAATTGCATCCCAACTCCATACTGAACAGGATATAAAATCTGTTAAATCTGAGCTCAAGAGGGTAATCAGTAAGCCAAAAATTGATTATTTTAGGACACTCCTCAGAGACATTCACTGGACTGATGTTTACAGTGCTCATGGCATGAATGAAAAATATAACATTTTTGCTAATAAAGTGCTTACCTTATTTGAACACTGCTTTCCCCCAAAACTTACCAAGGTTAGAGCAAAGTCTACAAAGAAGCCATGGATTACTCGAGGAATAGGGGTATCTTGTAAAACAAAAAGAAAACTGTATCTGTCAATCCGAAACATTTCCAATGTTGATGCTATAGCACATTATAAGAAATACTGCAAAATATTAAAGACTGTAATACGGATGTCAAAGCAAATATATTACAAGGAAAAGATAGTCATATCAGATAACAAAATAAAGACAATATGGGATATAGTGAAGGAGGAGACCGGTAGAACCAGACATGAAGAGGAACAAATAGCATTAAGAGTAAATGATGCATTGGTGACAGATGTGTATAGTGTTACAGAACTTTTTAACAAACATTTTATAACTGTTACTGAAAAGATGGGGTTGTCAGGTTCGGTAGATGCTGCTATGGATTACCTTAGACCAGACATTTCAAGTAACTTCCATAATATGAATTTGACCCTCACTACCCCAACAGAAATAATGTCCATCATAAAATCTTTAAAATCAAAAACATCTAGTGGGTATGATGAAATATCAACAAAGTTAATTAAAGAATGTGATTCTGAGCTAAGTAACATATTAAGCTATCTGTGTAACCAGTCGTTTATCAGTGGAATATTTCCCGAATGGCTGAAATATGCTGAAGTTAAGCCACTGTTTAAGAAGGGAGATAAAGAAATAGCATCAAATTTCCGTCCAATTTCACTGTTGCCAGCATTCTCAAAAATTTTCGAAAAAGTAATGTACAGTCGTCTTTATAACCATCTTATCTCAAATAACATACTGTCAAAGTCACAGTTTGGATTTCTAAAAGGTTCTGATATTGAGAAGGCTATCTACACTTACAGTGAAAATGTACTTAATTCATTAGACAAAAAATTGCAGGCAACTGGTATATTTTGTGATCTGTCAAAGGCATTTGACTGTGTAAATCACAATATCCTTTTAAGTAAACTAGAATATTATAGTGTAACAGGAAATGCTGCAAAATGGTTCAAATCTTATATCTCTGGCAGGAAACAAAGAGTGTTATTAGGAAAGAGACATGTATCAAGCTATCAGGCATCATCCAACTGGGAACTAATTACATGTGGGGTCCCACAAGGTTCCATTTTGGGGCCCTTACTTTTTCTTGTGTATATCAATGACCTTTCATCAGTAACATTACCAGATGCCAAGTTTGTTTTGTTTGCTGATGATACAAACATTGCAATAAATAGCAAATCAAGTGTAGTCTTAGAAAGATCAGCCAATAAAATATTTGTAGACATTAATCACTGGTTCCTAGCCAATTCTTTGTCACTAAACTTTGAAAAAACACACTACATGCAGTTCAGAACTTGTAAGGGGTGTCCCAAGAGTATATGTCTAACATATGATGACAAGAAGATAGAAGAAGTGGACGGTGTTAAATTCTTGGGATTACAGCTTGATAATAAATTCAACTGGGAGGAGCACACCACAGAACTGCTGAAGCGTCTTAACAAATCTCTGTTTGCAATGCGAATTTTGTCAGACATAGGGGATATAAAAATGAAAAAGCTGGCATACTATGCTTACTTTCATTCCATAATGTCATATGGGATTATTTTCTGGGGTAATTCATCAAGCCAAGCTAAAGTTTTCCGGGCACAAAAACGTGCAGTAAGAATTATATGTGGTGTGAACTCAAGAACATCCTGCAGAAGCCTGTTTAGGGAACTAGGGATACTAACTACAGCTTCCCAATATATTTATTCCTTAATGAAATTTGTCATTAAAAATATATCACTTTTTCAAACCAACAGCTCAATTCATGGAATCAATACTAGAAATAAGAATAATCTTCACAAGGATTTAAAGTCACTTAGTCTTGTACAAAAAGGTGTGCATTATTCAGGAACACACATTTTCAATAACTTGCCAGCAGCCATAAAAAGCTTAACAACCAATGAAATTCAGTTTAAGAGAAGCCTAAAGGATTTATTGGTGGCCAACTCCTTCTACTCCATTGATGAATTCCTGAGGAAAACCAACTGATTTGTATATAAGTACAACATAACTTGTGCACAATTTCAGTGCAGTAATGTGTTCACTGAAAATTTGTGTGTGTGTGTGTGTGTGTGTGTGTGTGTGTAAGTATAATCTAACTTCTGCACCATTTCAGTGCAGTAATGTGTTCATTGTAAATAAGTATTACAGTAGTTGTATTACATGTTTCTTACCTTATAAATAAATAAAAAACTTTTTTATTTTAAATTCAGTGCAATAGTATTTGTAAAATGACTCTTAGTGTTCATTAAAAAATGACGATCATTCCACTTGGGACCTGTGGAATGGTACATTAGCTTATTTGTTTTAGTTTAAATATTTGTCATGTATTGTTGTTTTTCTGACATGTTCCACATCCTGGAGGACCTCCTCACTACGGATCAATTGGAATGAAAGTAAATCTAATCTAATCTAATCTGCAACATTACTAACGTTTCTAACAATTTATCCTAAAAGTTGAGAAAGAAAACTGAATTTTATATCCTTCATATAATAAAACATACAGGATGCCCCGGGAATGATCAATATTCAGGGATATGTAAGGTACGCTCATTTGAAGCAAAAAACTCCATCTGGACATATACCCTATTCCGAATGGTTTTTCGAGATAGAACATATGTAATGAGCATTTTTTTCCGGCTAGTGGCGAGCATGTATGCGTCTCTTTCACTAAACCTCTTTGATGTTTTATTCTATAGCAGCTAGCTCCTTTCTTTTAATGTAATGTCTGTCTGCCCTTAAACCAGCCCATTGAAGGCGCACTAGCCTATGGTGTGTTGTGACTGAAATAGTGCGAGGGATTGAGAGTGTATCAGAGAGAAGCATCGGTTAACTGTATCTGTAAGCGCGCTGGCTAAAATGCCACATATCTACGTCAGAGAAGAATATGTTGATATTGCGTATGTTCATGTTTTCTGGAATGTTTGTGCTCCTGGTGATGTTGAAGAATAATATCGGTGCTTTCCGACACGTTGATTACCTGATCGTAGTGTGTTTGCCAGAGTTTTCAGCCATTGTGTGAAAAGGGTATTCTTTCGAGTTTCCATTTTTTTTCTGAACCTATAGTTGCACAGCCTGTGCAGGAACAGCAACACACAAAGGTACAACTAGTGACGTGTACGATAATGCTTAAATTGAATACGTATCTTTCATTCGATACTTTGTAAAACGAATGTTGTAATGTTTACTAACTACTGTTGTACATGTTTAAATTGGTCAGTGTGTTGAATAATGCAGAATAACAATGTGTATTTTAATGTGTTCTATCTCGGAAACTATTAGGAATAGGACATACTAATTTTTTGCTTCAAAGACAGTTCCTGTTAAATTCCTGAATACTGACCATTCCTACCTGTACAAGTACCGCCATTGTGATCAGGGACAGGCAGACACGGACCGACTGACCTCCATGTCATCCTTTGCATTGGCGTCATTTGTCGTTTTAGTAGCTCTGGTGCCGCTACCACTCGGTCGAGTAGGTACTCAATTGGCAATATAAGGCGAGTGGACCCCAGTCCGGAACCCCCCCCCCCCCTTCGCACCATGTAAAAATTGCTGGCGGCACCGGGAATTGAACCCTGATTCTCTACATGGCAGATAACCGCACTGACAACATTTTTCTTTTTTCGTTCTTTCTTTTTCCCTTTCTTTTCTCCCGCTTTTTTAAACAAAAGTTTGGTATATCTGATTTAATGATTGGAAAGTTTATCTACACTGACGCCACAGTACACTGAATATATTGATTCTTTTTGATTCTGTCTTCTCTTTGGTCATCGGATATGCATATTGTGTACAACTCCTTCTACCTACGAGTTTAGCAATCATGAGAATAGTAACTGTACAATTCAACATCTCGTAATCGAAATCCAACCAGTGTCATAAACGAAGATCCTATAACCTGTGGCATTTCAATCCCTGTTGAACATTGCGACCACTTCTTGCCCTATACTGTTGCTGTCCTCTTTTTCTTCTTCTGTTGGGGAGCCATAGTTTCAGCTGAATCTCTCCAGCAGTACCAGTTTTCTGCGTTTCTTTTCGTCTACGTATTTGGAGGCACCGCGTTTCCTTATACCTATCTTCTGTTTGCTTTGCCAGTGGGTGTTCCTTCTCCCCTACTGCTCTGCATTCTGATGACATCGTCAACTCGAAACTACTCAGCCTCGCAGAATCACGTGCTTTATACACTGAAGAGCCAAAGAAACTGGTACACATGCCTATTATCAAGCAGGGCCACCGCGAGCACGCAGAAGTGCCGCAACACGACGTGGCATGGACTCAACTAATGTCTGAAGTAGTGCTGCAGGGAACTGACACCATGAATCTTGCAGAGCTGTTCGTAAATCCTTAAGAGCACGAGATGGTGGAAATCTTTTCTGAACTGCATGTTGCAAGGCGTCCCAGACATGGTCAATAATATTCATGTCTGGACAGTTTGGTGACTAGCTGAAGTGTTTAAACTCAGAAGAGTGTTCCTGGAGCCACTCTGGAGCAATTCTGGAAGTGTGGGGTGTCGTATTCTCCTGCTGGAATTGCCCAAGTCCGTCGGAATGTACAACGAACATGAATGGACGCAGGTGATCAGACAGGAGGCTTACGTACGTGTCACCTCTCAGAGTCGTAACTAGACGTGCCAGGGGTCCCATATCACTCAACTGCACACGTCCAACACCATTACAGAACCTCCACCAGGTTGAACAGTCCCCTGATGGCATGCAGGGTCCATGGATTCATAAGGATGTCTCCACATCCGTACACGTTCAATCGCTCGATACAATTTGAAACGAGACTCGTCGGACCAGCCAACATGTTTGCAGTCTTCAGCGGTCCAATGTCGATGTTAACGGGCCCAGGCGAGGCATAAAGCTTTGTGTCGAGCAGTCATCAAGGGTACACGAGTGGGCTTTCCGCTCCGAAACCCCATATCGATGATGTTTCGTTGAATGGTTCGCATACTGACACTTGTTGATGTCCCAGCATTGAAATCTGCAGCAATTTTCGGAAGAGTTGCACTTCTGTCACACTGAACGATTCGTCATTGGTCCCGTTCTTGCAGGATCTTTTTCCGGCCGCGACGATGTCGGAGATTTGAAGCTTCACCGGTTTCCTGACATTCACGTCAAACGGCCGTACGGGAAAATCCCCACTTCATTGCTACCTCGGAGATGCTGTATCCCATCGCTCGTGCGCCGACTATAACACCACGTTCAAACTCACTTAAATCTTGATAACGTGCCGTTGTAGCAGCAGTAACCGATTTAACAACTGCGCCAAGCACTTGTTGTTTTATATAGGCGTTGCCGACTGGAGCATCGTATTCTGCTTGTTTACATATCTCTGTATTTGGATACGTATGCCTATACCAGTTTCTTTGGCGCTTCAGTGTGTAAACAAAAATGATTGTTTGTGTTTGTTACTTGGTTAAAAAGTGGAAATGCTCCCTTTGATTGTGTGTATAATTTTTGTTCTTTTGGACTGGAATAGCGAGTGTGTGATGAACAGGTCAGTGCCTGTGCGGTGTTGCAGGCTGGAGCGCTACTCTCAGGACTCGGCAGGCCTGTCGCCCCGCCGCAGCAGCAGCCCACTGGGACACCGCACCTCAGAGGCCTCCGCCGCCTCCTCTCTGGAGTCCTGCGACCGCTTCTCCAGGAACGGCACAGGTCAGTCGCGCTCGCGTCGTCGCCCGCAACTGGTCACTAATCCAGCGCCCAGCGTCGCAGAGCGTATGAACGGGATCGTGTTAAATAGTGTGCCGTCCATGATGGTTGCAGAACTTCAGCACTAAACAGAAATACGCTCATGAGCAGCTGAATTAGATTCTGTGTTGGAGAGAAAGTGCTCCTGCTACCAAGGCGAATGGAACAGTTTGGCGTGTCTCCTGACTCGATAGAATCTCGGATGAAGGACCACAGGCAGATTTAATATTTCTAAATTTCCGGTAAGGATTTGATAGGATGGCCCACTGCAGACTGTTAACGAAGGTACGAGCATAAGGAATAGGTTACCAGATATTTGAATGGCTCGAAGATTTTTTAAGTAATAAAACCCAGTACACTGTTCTCGATGGCCAATGTTCATCAGCCACAAGGGTTCGTTAGCACAGTACCTAAGGAAGTGTGATAGAACCGTTCTTGTTCTCTGTACAGGGTGTCCCAGGAGGAACGGTCAGTATTCAGTGTTATGACAGGAACAATCATTCGAAGCCAAAAAGTCTAGTAAACGTGGAATCTAAAGCCCGTACCTTAAGAGCTGCAAGCACTTCCTCACCTTCGATACTGCGCTACAAATCTGTTCTACTACAAGCTCTTTGTTTTCCATAATTTGAAAGGTGCAGTATGGGCCAAAACAAAATAAAAATGTTCAGTAAAAGTGGGCTCTAATGTGTCTACCTTTACAGATATGAGCACTTTTTCATCTTAGCTACGGTGAAACTCATTCCTTCTACTGAACAAGTGCTGATTACTCTTAAGATGTACAATTTATTGACCATATTTATTAGACAACGTTGCCTTGCTTTCCTCTATAATTCCTACTAAAATATGGAAAGCAAAGAGCTTGCAAAAGAAGCAATTTGTTACGCAACATCGAAGATAAAGATGTGCCTATGTCTACTAGACTTGTTTGCTTCGGATGATCGTCCTTTTCAAGTCCCTGAATATTGATCATTCCTCCTGGGACAACCTGGATAGATAAATAATCCTATGGATAGGGTGAGCAGCGAGCATTGATTGTATAGTGATGTGCTGTAGTATACGGGAAAATATTGTCTTTGAGTGAGTGTAGCCGGACATAAGATGATTAAGACAAAATTTGTATTCGATTTGATGAATGGCAGCTTATTTTAAATTACAAATAGGACAGTTGATGAGAATAAGAGGACAAAGCAATCCTGTAGTGCTTCAATACAGCATTAGCAGTGTGCTGCTTGATACAGTCACGTCGATTAGATATCCAGCTGTAACGTTGCAAAGCTACATGAAATGGAACGAACACGTAAAAAAGGCGAATGGTCGACTTCGGTTTATTTGGAGAATGTTAGGAAACTGTGGATTATCTGTAAAGGAGGCCGCGTGTAGAACACTAATGCGACCAATTCTTGAGTAATGCTCGAGTGTTTGGGATCCGCACCAGGTCGGAACAGAGCGAGGTGGCGCAGTGGCTAGCGCACTGGATTCGCATTCGGGAGGACGACGGTTCAAACCCGCTTCCGACCATCCTGATTTAGGTGTCCCGTGATTTCCCTCAAAGCGTTTCAGGCAAACTCCGGAATAGTTCCTTTGAAAGCGCACGGCCGACTTCCTTCCCCGTCCTTCACTAATCCGGTGGGACTGATGACCTAACTGTTGGGTCCCCTCTCCCAAATCAACCAACTAACCACGTCGGATTAAAAGAAGACATCGAAGTGATTCAGAGACGGGCTGCTAGATTTTTTACCAGCAGGTTCGATCAACACGCAAACATTATGTATATGCTCGAACAGTGCACCGGTATACTGCCGGTTCATGGTGCCCAATGGGCACAATGGATATGCTTCGCTAAATCAAATGGAAATGCCTGAGGGAGGAAAGTTCTTTTCACGGAACACTGTTGCGAAAATTTAGAGAACCGGCATTGTACGATTCTGCTGCCAACAACATACATTTCGCGCAAGGAACACGAACATAAGATAAGTGAAATTACTACTCGTACGGGAGCACATACACCTAAACACTCGTTTTTCGTCTCCGCTTACGAGTAGGACAGGAAACGAAACAACTAGTAGTGGTATAAAGTATTCTCCGCCATGCACCAAACGGTGGCATGCTAAGTTTGTATCTAGAAGTAGCTTAGATGTAGACCTCTTCACTCTGTATCAGAATATACGCTGATTTCAAACTTTTTGGCAGACCGTAGTGCGCCAGACCGAGATTCGGACCACGCACCTGGGCTGGTCAAGAGTCGTCGTAAGGAGGCTACACATGCAATCATCTTTTGATGTGCGCAGGATAAATTTGCACAATCCTTAGAACTGTGCAATACAGGGTGTTCCATTGATCGTGACCGGGCCAAATATCTCACGAAATAAGCGTCAAACGAGAAAACTACAAAGAACGAAACTTGTATAGCTTGAAGGGGGAAACCAAATGGCGCTATGGTTGGCCCGCTAGATGGCGCTGCCATAGGTCAAAAGGATATCAACTGCGTTTTTTTAAATAGGAGCCGCCATTTTAATTATATATTCGAATAGTACGTAAAGAGTCGCGCTACGTTACATATGCGGTGCAGCAACGGCCTCAGACTTTTTGATCGGTCATTATGGTAATAAGAAAGATAAATTCAGTGAGATGAAATTTCCGCGACGAAAAGAAAAACATGCTTTTCGCATATAGTCCTCAAAATAGAAGCATGATGTGGACTTCATTAGGTCATTTCTGCTGCGCTGTAAGTTGAAACCCGTTAATGTGTTAACGCAGGGACTGGCAACACTACGATGACGAACACGACGACGACAACGACCAGCTCGGAGCTGGCCCGCACCGACTCTGGCCGCACCAACACCGACCTGTCGGAGACGAGCGAGGACTACGTGACGGCGGACGGCAACTCGCACACCGACACGGCGGGCTACGTGGCGTGGCCGGTGGGCACGCCCGTGTCCGCCCCCGGCGGCGTGGGGGCGGCGGGGGCGGGCGCGGGCCGGCGCGGCGAGGGCGACGGCAGCTCGTTCGAGAGCGGCTCCTCGCTGTACAGCGTGCCCGCCGCCGCCGAGGAGACCTCCTCCGAGCTGCAGACGACCACGACGCCCACGCCGCTCGTCGACAGCGAGGACAACGGCGACGCGGACGCGACGCGCGCCGGCTCGTCGACGCCGCGCGTCTCCGTCGACATGGGCTACGGGGCGCTGCGCCTCATGGCCAACAGCCCCAGCGACGAGAGCAGCAGCTCCTCCGGCAGGTCGGTAGCTCCCGGCACGGTCGCCACTTCGTACGGTACAGTTTCCTGCAGCAACCAAAACTACACCTATCATCATTGGATTTTACAAATGAAAACACGGTGCGATGTAGGCTGTGTATATCAATCTTCTTTTTTCAATTTGTGCAATTAGCTAATTTCGAGACTGCATCATTTTCAAACACATGAGTGACACCACCTTACGCACATCACGTTTTACATTCTGTAAATATTGGTTACATGTTATGTATACATGGCTACACGTCATACTCCACAAATACCTGTGGATAGAATCCAAATGATAATGCTGCACCATCACATGTCACGTAATAGTAGCTGTAACTACATGTACTACAACTATAGTAACTGCTAGATGTAACTTCGAGTACTGCAGCTATTATTGTGTGACATGTGATAGTGTAGCATAATTATTTAGATTCTCTCCGCATGTATCTAAGTATTATGTCCTGTAGCCATGTACGGGGCGTTCAAAAAGTCTCTCCGCAATGCCGTATGATTGTTAGCCTCGCGTGCCGTATGCCGCAGTGAATATACCGAAATGAAACTCATTGAAATAAAAGTTATTAATTTATTGAATATTCTTTTTTAATTACAAATTTTCGCATTAAATGTTGAAAGTTTCCCCTCTGTTGTTGAATACACAATTCAATTCGTCTAATCATGTTTCTAAACACAAGCTGTAACGTTTCTTCTGTATCAGAAGCAGGGAAAGTGGATATTGCAGTTTTCAATTCATCGATGGATTTTGGACGGTTTTTATAGACAGTTACTTTCGCTGCAGCCCAGAAGAAAAAGTTTGGTGGTGTTAGGTCAGGCGATCGTGGAGGACAAAGTCCCTGTGAAATCGTGCGATCACCAAAAACATCAGCAAGCAACGACATCGAAACGCGAGCTGTACGGCGGTTGCACCATCGTGTTGAAAATAACCGTTCAGTATTTCACTTAACACATGCTCTCGTATGGATGGGTACAGAATATCACTGCAGTATCGTTGTGCGTTTATTGTTTCGTTGAAAAATATGGGATCCACAAGCCGACGTCCAGAAATTGCAATCCAAACTCCTATTTTCACAGAACGAAGTGGTTCCTGAGGAATACACAATGGATTTTCAGTACTCCACATACGAGAATTTTGCGAGTTCATGAACCCGGATGAATGAAACCACGCCTCATCAGTGAAAAACGTTTCGTTAAGAATATCCCTTCCATTTTGTTGAACGAAATTTTTTAACCATTGACAATAATGCAGTCTCTTGCCATGATCAGTATTTTCGGTTTTTGCACAACTGTCACTTTGTATGGTAAAAGTTCTAATTTTTTCCTTACAGCTGTCTGGTCCGTTCCGACACTAACATCGATTTCCTGGACGAGTTTGTTACTGACTTTTTCGCACTCATGGACATTTTATCGGAAATATTGAGTAGTTTATCCTCATACAAAGCGCTAGGACGACCACTTCTCGGTGAATCTGTCACTGAACCCGTACTTCGAAATTTGTTAATCAAATCTCGCACAGTATCGCGGTGTGGGAGTGTTGTCTCTGAGAAAACTGAATTAAATGTGTGACTAACTGAAACTGTGTATTTACCGCCAGCTTTCAACACTTGTTCGACTAAAAACACACATTCTTCAATGGTTAGCATTTTTAACAGAGACAAAAACGAAACAAATGAGCAAAGGAGCTAAACTTAAACGTTCACGTCAACGCGTAACGACACACACCAACGATACTACTGACGCTGGCTGAGATAAACGAAACAGTGGAATGTTGTGAGAGTCCACTTGAAGGGCAGTAACCCAGGCAGGCGAACAATCATACGGCACGCGCGGCTAAAAATCGTATGGCACTGCGGAGAGACTTTTTTTACATCCCGTATGTGTAAGATGAATTCGATATTTATATTTACATAATGTAAAACATGATGTACATAAATTTGTCATACATGTACTTGAAAAGGATGTAGTCTCGAAACTAGCTAACTGCACAAATTAAATGAATAACGTTAACGTACAGCCTGCAACGGACCATGTTTTCCTTTGTAAAACATTTAGAGGCAGTGAACCCACACTGAAACAAAACTTTAGGAGCTATGAATCTCATCTTGTCAACTCCCTCCCACCATTCACAATCCACTCCATGTTTCGTGATTTAATTCGAAGATCATGACTTCCACTGTTGTGGTTGACGGACCAACTGAAAAGCATACGAATATTTGGAGGCTGTATCATAAGGTGGATTACAATGTAGTAAACTTCCTTTGTCTATTATTTTTTGGACAGCCACGTGGCTTATAATTAGATTTAGACGGTAGATTTGATAGGTTACTCATTTACAATATTCTGTTAGACAGGACAGTCTATCCACTATGTAAAATCTATGTAATTTTACTTCAATTTTAAAAAATATATAAGTAGTGGTTTCAAATTATAAAGTAAAATGTTCATAATTCTCAATAGATATTGAATACTAAATTTGAATGCAGCATCCTCTCATATCCCTATCTCTCCAAGGTATGCTACAGGTTTCTAACACAATCACTTTTATTTCCAAATGGTGTGTCATATTATGCTAAGTTTGATAGACTGAGCTGCTGGGGGTTCACTGTCACTCTTTGCCAGCGGCAGCTCTAAGGCTGCTAGGAGCATATCACCCTAACACGTGAATTAGCTTTGAGTAATTTGAGAATTAATTTCGATTGAAATTATCCGTCGTACCAGAATCACGCTTATTTTTACATTTCATCCCCTTATTGTCCCCACGTCGTCTACGGGGAAGTCGGGATATTTTATCCCTGTGTTATTTTTTTATTTACTATCTCAAAACCTTACGAAGTTTGCTTGTAACTGTTCCAGGCGATACAGATTAACGCTTGCTTCTACATGTCACCGCTTTCTCATGCTAGTCACCACTCCTAGACGACAAAAGGGCTGTTAACATCATAATATTTTTCAGGGCAGTATGTCGTGTAGCACATGTACAGTGAAACACGTGTTGATGGAAAATCGTCGAATACAGGCTGCGTATTATGATACTTATTAACCATTAAACTAAATGGAATCGAGGATCTCCTCATCAACAGCAGTTTGCAGTGGAAGAAAAGAAACAAAGAAAATAAGACTCCCCCACAGAAGTGTAAGCCAAACCAAAATTTACAACACTTGCGGTGAAAATAACATTCATGTTCGTAAGAAGATTTCGTCCATACTCTTAGCTATAAAATTAAATAACTTGAAAACTTCCCTATTAAGGCTGCGATGAGCAAAGAATGCAGTCATACTTTTGATCACTACCTCCCTACTACACTTACACGAATCTCTATGGTTAATAACGCAACTTTAAAAACAAAACCATATTGAAAACGGAATAGAGTAATATTACGCATGGACAAGAACATGGAAATAAGACATTTTTGTGACTGAAGGCACTTATTTAGATTGTGTGATTTCAACAAGAGAGATGCCGAAAATGCAGTTATGACCTATTGTGTTCAAAGCTGACAAATACCTTTCACTTTCCTGCAGAATAAATACTAGCAAACACTTTAGATGGGAGGAAATTTGTCGTCTCTTGAATAAGGGCGTGGAGTGGCGCCATAAAACGATCAGTTATTAGAACAGTGAAAGTTGTGTGTTTCAATTTATGACGCATATATCTCCTCTTGCACAGATGCAATAGTGCTGCCGTAAAATTTCTAGAAATCTTTCGGAAATTCGACCTTCGAAATTTAATTAAGTTTCTGTGTCATTTAATACTGAAAGTCTAAGATTATTATGTACGTAGTCAATAGTCCATTTAATCTTCTACAATAAAACGAAGGACGTTGGTACACACACCGGAAAAAAGGGGTCGATACACAGCACTACAGCGAGAAAATGATATACGATTAATATCTTATGTAGCAAGTGCATCTTACACAACAGACACCAAAAAGACGTAAACGCGAGTTCGGTGTCACCTCTAGTGTTTGGTTACCTAAATCGCAAAGGGTTACTCCTGTATTCGCCTTATTTGGCCACATTTCCATTGCGAAACGTCATTGCTATGAACTAATTATGACATTTGTCTGTAGACAAATGCGGTGAGTGCGCATGTACACTATGTGATCTACGAGGCATTGACAGTGGGTTTCCGTCGTTCACTTTTATGACGGCTTGAACTCTGCGGGGGACACTTTCAATGGCGTGGCTGAATGTCTCTGGAGGAATGGCGGCCTTTCTTCCTATAGAGCCGAAATCATAGAGCAATTGGACGCTGGGGTCTGATCGGAACTCGACTTTCTAACACGTCCCAAAGTTGTTCCATTAGGTTCAAATCGGGACTCTGAATAGTCCGGTCTATTTCAGGAATGTTATTGTCTACAGACCATTGCTTCACAGATATTACGTTATTACAGGGTGCACTGTCGTGCTGATAAAATCAGTCCTCGTCTCCGAAATGTTCCTCTACTCCACACATGGTATAAGGCTGCAAAATGTGTTCATATCCTTCCGCATTTAGCGTCTTTTTAAATGCTGTAACGATACCATACCCTAACCACGATAAACACTCCCATACCGTGACACCACATCCTCCTCACTGCCAGGTTGACACTGCACATGAAAGCAGATAATGTTCCTCAGGATTTCGCCAAACTCAAAAGCTTCCATCGGATTACCACAGTGATTAACGTGATTCATCGCTCTACATCACTCCTTTACAGTGGCGTAGCTCTTTACACCATCTCAAGCGCAGCTCTGCATTGACTACAAAACTGTATCCCATTATTTTTAAGTCCAGACGCACACTCTTTGTGTTAGCTGGACTGCATTTTGGAGCTCACGAGTAATTCATTTCGCTGATTTCACGCAATTTTTTTGCACTCACCCTCCACAATGCTCGGTGGTCCCAGTCCGTTAGTACATGAGATCTGCCAGGTCTTGGTTTAGCAGTAGTTGTTCCTTCGCGTTTCCACTTCATAGTCACGTCACCAGCTGTAGGCTTGGGCAGCTTTAGAACGATTGAACGTTCCCTGACGAATTTGTTACACAGATGACATCGAAGTCACTGATCTCTACTGACCGACCCATTCTGCTGTCACTGCACCTTCTATACTGGCGTGGCCACCTTTCGTTATATCTGGTGGTCAATTCTGCATTACATAGCAGTGCCCGGATGCTTCTGATCAGACAGTGCTTGATAGTGGTATGATTGTGTTGTTGAAACTGAGAGAGAAACCGAAGAGATAAACCTTACCACCGTAACGTAGCCTATGTTGTAACGGCGACCATAACGGTCGCAGGGTAGTAGTGACGGAAACGCGGCGGGACCTGCGGAGCGGCCAGCGAACAACAACACAACGGGAGAGGACGGACACGGCCAACGGAGGACCTTACGACACAACAAGAACAGACAACAGAGTAACGAACCAAACGAGACAACCACGTCCTCTGGAATAGAAACACGAAGTCAATACGCTGTCTGGGACGATATGTCCTGAGACGCAACGCGATGTCAGACTGCTGGCTGAGCTTTTTTTTTTTTCTTTATTGTTCACCTCATAGAAAGGTGGGCTGGCAGCGGACAAATCTACTCCGCTCTTCAGCCACAAGCATACAATAAATGAGACAAGGAAGACAGAAAGTAATAGATGGGTGGTGTTAAAAACACAATAGGTACAAATTAAAAAAACACGAAGCCATTCACACTTGAAAAACACGAAAAACTGTCGGCACTGCGCACAGACACTGAGATGGAACAAGTGAACGAAGGAGCGTGGCGGCGAAAAACACTCAAGCACAACACGATGGCACACACCCGAGAAACTGATGGCGATGATCTCCGGCGCGCGAATGTCCACTGAGCGTGTGCGAGTGCGGGGACCTGCCAAGAGTGGAAGAAGGTGGTGGGGAGGGAGAGGGGAGAGCAAAAATGCCAATGGCAGAGGAGATGGGAGAAGGAAAAAAGGTATGGGGGTAGGGGAAGCCCGGGGAAGGAGGGGGGGAGAAAGGGAGGAGGGAGGGAAGGGGGAGAGAAGGGAGAGAGGGTGCCCATAGGAACAGATACAGGAAGAGGGAGGGAGTATCAAAGTTGGTAGGGAGGGGTAGATGGAGGGGAGGAGGGCATCATCAGGGAAGGGGACGTGGCGGAAGCCACCTTGGGAGAGGGTATGGAGAGTGGAGAGATGGAGAGCAGGTGGGACGTGGAAATACAGGCGGACGGGGGCGGGAGAGGATGGGAGAGACCAGCGGGTGAGGAGGATCGAGTTTACGGGAGGTGAAAAGGATCCGTATCCGTTCGAGGAAAAGGAGGAGGTGTGGGAACGGAATAATGTCGTACAGGATCCGCGTGGGGGAGGGGAGACGGATGCGATAGGCGAGGCGAAGAGCATGGCGTTCTAGGATTTTAAGGGATTTGTAAAAGCTAGGGGGGGCGGAGAACCATTGGCTGAGCGCGAGGCAGGCGCTTAAGTATGCTATCGGGGGCGCCGCTATTGGCCGCTGGACCACGTGTTCCACTGTGGCGCCCTCACACTAAATGCGGGCCAGGAGGTGCGCGCCGCCACAGCTTACGGCGCGATGGTGCAGAGAGACCTCTACGGGTCTTCGACGTCCATGACGTCTGGCGTGGATTCAAATTCCGCGGCGCGCGGTACCAGCGCCTACCTCTTTCAAACAACACCAAGGGATTGGACGCGCTCAACTCTCTCATTTATCCGACTGCTCGCTATTAATTCTGCGATATCCCCTCCTTCATCTAGACATTGAGGAGAGGTACGTGACTTAATTTAGGAGAGTGGAGCACACAGTCTGGTGATCAAGAATCTGACACTTCTACGTCTCCTTTCGTGGTGGCCAAAGTTGGCAACAGTCTTGTCTTTCTCTAATGAGTGCTAGGCGT
Organism: Schistocerca americana; assembly: GCF_021461395.2. NCBI lineage: Eukaryota > Metazoa > Arthropoda > Insecta > Orthoptera > Acrididae > Schistocerca > Schistocerca americana. The sequence continues at coordinate 312,280,693 of NC_060120.1, read as the reverse complement.
CTTGGAATGGTTTGTGCCAAACATAAAACATTTAATCGTATGTGACAGTATTCATTACTAACTTTTCTTCTGCGAATGAAACGTGTTGAACAAATTTTTCGTACTCCGCATACTAAACATTATCACAGGATGTTGCTCCATTTGCACCATCTGGTCTAACAAGGGACGCCTTTGACCTCGAATGTTCGAAACCGCACGAAACCGCGTTTAGACTAACACTCGGTCATATACAAAAACAGAAGTCTGTGTCATTTTCATGCAAAACTCCACGTTCTACCATAAGTCACATTTTAATTGAGAAACAAAGTAGCAAGATAACAATATCATAGGAGGGAAATTATACGAAATTCAATGGCGTCAATGTATCATTACATTTTCAATCAACAGTGACAAAAAGTCTCTGCTTAAAGTAATTATAATATGGCAAAATACACATGTCCTACACACCTGGTAGTGCCTTTATTAGTCGTCAAATTGCAGGTGCGGGATTTCTCTGAAGTCGTTAAAACGAAATGGAAGACAACAATTTGCATACCTCAATAACGCCACATTTTTCCATTCAGAAAAACTTGCGCATTCAAGCAGTCCAATATCAAAAAACACACTAATTTCATTTTCAGGTGATGGTATGGTTATTCATTGTCATAACCTGACTTTCGCCAAGCTTATTACAACATAAGCGTATACTTTGGTGCAGAAAATTGATTGTAAATCGTAGATGATGATATGGGTATTCATTGTCATAATCTGACTTAGGCCAAGCAAGTTATAATAGAAGCTTTTAATTTGGTGCAGAAAACCGATTGTAAATCACAGAGTGAAATTTGATCATGAAATAACGATGATATACTTGAATCTTCGATTGTGGTTTGGCATATTTCAGTCTTATGAAATCAGCACTCCTTGTGATATAGAGCTTATATTGCCAAAAGAAGTAAATGTCAAGGGGTTGGCAATATTTTCTTGTTTTCGGTAACAATATCTTCAGCATAACATATTTGTTTTGGAAACAAGAAAAGAATACGATCTGTATGACCTGACCAGGAATCACACAGCAATAGGCTCTTTTCAGTTGTTACATGTTCGCGAAGACTGAAGTTAGAAAATGTTTCGTATGTTTAGTAGTTTTTCCACTTTTGCTTGCCTCGAGATGAATGTTTCGTGGGCACGTTTTTTCAAGTTTCTTTGAAATATTTGGGCTGAAAGTTTCTTTTTGCTTTTGAAAACAGATGTGCAATTACTCTGCTAGTCTGTCTGTCACTGATGAAGCCACATCAGTTGTGTAGCTATGGCCAGAGCTATGTACAGACTGCAACACACAATCTGTAGTTTTTTTGTCTTCTGTGAGACAGTGTTGATGATGAACACATTACATATTGAAATTTATTCTTGTCACTGCTCCAAATATTTTCTTTCTTCACACCCATTGTTGTGCCTTGTGGCGGACACTAGTATCGTCTTCTGTGTCCTTACGTGTGACAAATGTAATAATGTGCCTGGATGAAATGCCAAATTCAGCCCTCAGAGTGTGGTTAAAAGAAGCTTTTAAATTGTCCAAGCCAAACATTTTAGACGCTTCTGGTGCTGACATTTGCAGATATCCATGGTGAACTGTAGATCCATACGACCTCGCTCTATCAAATTGCGATATTGCAAGCTGTTTTATAGTTTTTAATTGCGAAAATCTGTTTCCTTTGAAACGAGCTCCTGCTCGCCTTTTGCTACACACATAATTTAGAATTAATGGTTCAAATGGCTCTGAGAACTACGGAACTTAACATCGGAGGTCATCAGTCCCCTAGAACTTAGAACTACTTAAACCTAACTAACCTAAGGACATCACACACATCCATGTCCGAGGCAGGATTCGAACCTGCGACCGTAGCAGCAGCGCGGTTCCGTATTAGAATTAATCTGCAGTCTGATTTACTTTTAATGCACTTACAGCGTCACATTAGTTTGCTACATGAGTTGAGGACACAAATGTTACAGTCTTCATAAAATGTCCTCTCATATGCTGTCATCAATATCTTCTGACGCATTAGTTTTTGACTGTTTGGGTGGAGATAGTTCGTACTCACTTTGACTGGACTTTTCCAGTAGCTCTGGAGACGAACGTCGCGTACTACTGGCACAGCCATCTTCAGATTCAGCTCTTTCTGTTCTTCAAAATCAGTATGTCTATCAAGCGTAACATCATGTATTTCTATGTCATCCTCATTATATTTCTGAATTATTACATTATGTCAATGAACTCTCTATCTTCGGCACCGATTTCATGTACATATTTATCAGGTCACCACTTCGTCCCTAATATTTGGACCACATTCGTACTGCAGCTATACTATTCACACATCTTGACTACTTGTTAGTGCCGCTACAACATGTCACCGTCTAATGGCGCTAGCAGTGTGGTAGCAAGGTTTATCTCTCCGGTTTCTCTCTCACTTTCAACAACACAATCATACCACTATCATGTACTGTCTGATGGAAATGACTCAGACCACTGTTGTTTTTGTCTAAGCATGGTTTAGTACGGTCTGAGCGCTCAAAGTCAAAGGTGTCCTTAGTAACCGCAAAACTAGAACTAGATTCAGTCCAATGTACCGTACTCATGGAATTACAGAAATCATACAAAGGGAGAAACATACTGACTTCAGACAGAAATATATTGCAGTTTTTAGCAACGGAAATCTTTTAGCAGCCTAGGAACACAGTCGAAGAGTAAGGATACAGGTTCCCGACTTAATCCCGGTTCGACGGGCCGACTGTGATCGCCGAGCAGTGAAACTCACCGGACAGCGCCATTAACGAATAGAAAAAACAGCGGATGCAGTACTGGTGGCGTCGTTTGGATGTTTTGACAGCGGGCAAGAAAAGGGTTGTATTTCCGTGATTAGCACCAGAATCACATGACAAGCCATAAGCTTGTCTCCGGTTCTCAGTGCACTACTAATTACCAGAAAGTGGCATAGCCTGCTAACAGTAAGCCACGCATACGCTCCTTTCTTGTCTTATAACGGCAAGTCGTGTTTTATGGCCAATAAAATCTTGGAAAGTTTACTCGGATAAAGTAGTATCTGCTCCGAGGAAAGCCACTTAGACGCGGCGGAAGCATCGGTTATTTAAGTATTCTAGTATTTTATTTTATAAAATGGGGTGGCAGTATAGCCAGAAGGATTTTAATCAGACAATTTTGGGTGACGTTTACGCCGTCATTTCGTATCGTATGAATGTGAGAAGACAAGTGCAACGAAATGTTTCCCAAGCTGTAACCTCGTCTCAAATTGTACTAAACAATTGATGTTTTGCTGCGTAAACTGTTGTAGAGTACTTGATAATGTCATATTTTCTTTCTGCTGTCAGATGGTGACCATAACATTCCACATAATCAGCGAGAGCTGTGTAAACAGCCTTGGTCGAAATAGGCCGAGACCGATGGAAAAATGGATTTTGTTGCATAATTTGCATCCCTGTTTATATAGATTATGCCTGCAAACGGACGTTTTTATTTTGAAAGTAATTAAGATGTTATAGCGTGTTGAATGTAACCGTGCGCCAGCCGAAATATAATCAACTGAATTACATGAATTAGTTCAAGAAATCAGATGAATTAGTTGAAGAAAAGATTTGACCAGTATAGAAATTTCTGTCCAATGAAAATTTGCTTGAATGACGCACCGGTGGTAATATTCAAAATGACAACTAGTACTTCAAGGTATACGTTTGGAAACTGGTACCGAAAGATTTTTACTGTGGGGCAAGAACAGTTGAAATAGCAGAACACATAGCTGCAGCTATATCTAGCGAACGTTATTCATATATTATGAAGACCACAAACGTGTTAGAAGTCGTCACAAGGACGAACAGCAGAAATTCGGCGGAGTTGTCTGGCAGGAAACGCGTGGCAGCCGCCGAGCAAGGAATGTTTCAGTTTGTTAAAAGAGCCCGGATTGAAAAAATACAGGCCAAATTTAAAACCACAGCATGTTTGAGAGAGAGGAAGGATGTCTCTATGGTCCTGTGATAGCCGTACCGTAGGTGCAACCACAACGGAGGGGTATCTGTTGAGAGGCCAGACAAACGTGTGGTCCCTGAAGAGGGGCAGCAGCCTTTTCAGTAGTTTCAGGGGCAACAGTCTCGATAATTGACTGATCTGGCCTTGTAACACTAACCAAAACGGCCTTGCTGTGCTGGTACTGCGAACGGCTGAAAGCAAGGGGAAATTACAGCCGTAATTTTTCCCGAGGGCATGCAGCTTTACTGTATGGTTAAATGATGAAGGCATCCTCTTGGGTAACATATTCCGGAGGTAAAATAGTCCCCCATTTGGATCTCCGGGCGGGGACTACTCAAGAGGATGTCGTTATCAGAAGAAAGAAAACTGGCGTTCTACGGATCGGAGCGTGGAATGTCAGATCCCTTAATCGGGCAGGTAGGTTAGAAAATTTAAAAAGGGAAATGGATAGATTAAAGTTAGATATAGTGGGAATTAGTGAAGTTCGGTGGCAGGAAGAACAAGACTTCTGGTAAGGTGACTACAGGGTTATAAACAAAATCAAATAGGGGGAATGCAGGAGTAGGTTTAATAATGAATAGGAAATAGGATTGCGGGTAAGCTACAACAAACAGCATAGTGATCGCATTATTGTGGCCAAGATAGATACGAAGCCCACCCCTACCACAGTAGTACAAGTTTATATGCCAACTAGCTCTGCAGTTGACGAAGAAATTGAAGAAATGTATGACGAAATACAAGAAATTATTCAGATAGTGAAGGGAGACGAAAATTTAATAGTCATGGGTGACTGGAATTCGTCAGTAGAAAAAGGGAGAGAAGGAAACGTAGTAGGTGAATATGGATTGGGGCTAAGAAATGAAAGAGAAAGCCGCCTGGTAGAATTTTGCACAGAGCACAACTTAATCATAGCTAACACTCGGTTCAAGAATCATAAAAGAAGGTTGTATACATGGAAGAGGCCTGGCGATACTAGAAGGTTTCAGATAGATTATATAATGGTAAGGCAGAGATTTAGGAACCAGGTTTTAAATTGTAAGACATTTCCAGGGGCAGATGTGGACTCTGACCACAATCTATTGGTTATGAACTGTAGATTAAAACTGAAGACACTACAAGAAGGTGGGAATTTATGGAGATGGGACCTGGATAAACTGACTAAACCAGAGGTCGTACAGAGTTTCAGGGAGAGCATAAGGGAACAATTGACATGAATTGGGGAAAGAAATACAGTCGAAGAAGAATGGGTAGCTTTGAGGGATGAAGTAGTGAAGGCAGCAGGGGATCATGTGGGTATAAAGACGAGGGCTAGTAGAAATCCTTGGGTAACAGAAGAAATATTGAATTTGATAGATGAAAGGAGAAAATATAAAAATGCGGTGAATGAAGCAGGCAAAAAGGAATACAAACGTCTCAAAAATGAGATCGACAGGAAGTGCAAAATGGCTAAGCAGGCATGGCTAGAGGACAAATGTAAGGATGTAGAGGCTTATCTCACTAGGGGTAAGATACATACAGCCTACAGGAAAATTAAAGAGACCTTCAGAGAAAAGAGTACCACTTGTATGAACATCAAAAGCTCAGATGGAAACCCAGTTCTAAGCAAAGAAGGGAAAGCAGAAAGGTGGAAGGAGTACATAGAGGGTCTATACAAGGGCGATGTACTTGAGGACAATATTATGGAAATGGAAGAGGATGTAGATGAAGATGAAATGGGAGACCCGATACTGCGTGAAGAGTTTGACAGAGCACTGAAAGACCTGAGTCGAAACAAGGTCCCGGGAGTAGACAACATTCCATTAGAACTACTGACAGCCTTGGGAGAGCCAGTCCTGACAAAACTCTACCATCTGGTGAGCAAGATGTATGAGACAGGCGAAATACCCTCAGACTTCAGGAAGAATATAGTAATTCCAATCCCAAAGAATGCAGGTGTTGACAGATGTGAAAATTACCGAACTATCAGTTTAATAAGTCACGGCTGCAAAATACTAACGCGAATTCTTTACAGACGAATGGAAAAACTAGTAGAAGCCAACCTCGGGGAAGATCAGTTTGGATTCCATAGAAATATCGGAACACGTGAGGCAATACTGACCCTACGACTTATCTTAGAAGCTAGATTAAGGAAAGGCAAACCTACGTTTCTAGCATTTGTAGACTTAGAGAAAGCTTTTGACAATGTTGACTGGAATACTCTCTTTCAAATTCTGAAGGTGGAAGGGGTAAAATACCGGGAGCGAAAAGCTATTTACAATTTGTACAGAAACCAGATGGCAGTTCTAAGATTCGAGGGACATCAGAGGGAAGCAGTGGTTGGGAAGGGAGTGAGACAGAGTTGTAGCCTCTCCCCGATGCTATTTAATCTCTATATTGAGCAAGCAGTGAAGGAAACAAAAGAAACATTCGGAGTAGGTGTTAAATTCCATGGAGAAGAAATAAAAACTTTGAGGTTCGCCGATGACATTGTAATTCTGTCAGAGACAGCAAAGGACTTGGAAGAGCAGTTGAACGGAATGGATAGTGTCTTGAAAGAAGGATATAAGATGAACATCGACAAAAGCAAAACGAGGATAATGGAATGTAGTCGAATTAAGTCGGGTGATGCTGAGGGAATTAGATTAGGAAATGAGACACTTAAAGTAGTAAAGGAGTTTTGATATTTGGGGGGCAAAATAACTGATGATGGTCGAAGTAGAGAGGATATAAAATGTAGACTAGCAATGGCAAGGAAAGCATTTCTGAAAAAGAGAAATTTGTTAACATCGAGTATAGATTTAAGTGTCAGGAAGTCGTTTCTGAAAGTATTTGTATGGAGTGTAGCCATGTATGGAAGTGAAACATAGACGATAAATAGTTTGGACAAGAAGAGAATAGAAGCTTTCGAAATGTGGTGCTACAGAAGAATGTTGAAGATTAGGTGGGTAGATCATATAACTAATGAGGAAGTATTGAATAGGATTGGGGAGAAGAGAAGTTTGTGGCCTAACTTGACTAGAAGAAGGGCTCGGTTGGTAGGACATGTTCTGAGGCATCAAGGGATCACCAATTTACTTTTGGAGGGCAGCGTGGAGGGTGAAAATCGTAGAGGGAGACCAAGAGATGAATACACTAAGCAGATTCAGAAGAATGTAGGTTGCAGTAGGTACTGGTAGACGAAGAAGCTTGCACAGGATAGAGTAGCATGGAGAGCTGCATAAAACCAGTCTCAGGACTGAAGACCACAACAACAAACACTCTATACTTTATGAGCGTTTTTCGATACAATATTTTTCAGCGTGCGAAGCACTCTAGAGTCTCGACAGATTAACCGATTCGTTTGATTTTTTAAAACTGAAAGATAGTTAAATTTAAGAGGCATTAGGGAGAGCTTCTTTTGATTCAAATTTTAAATACTCTTTTAAAAACAATGAGATTTTCTTTCTACAACGGAGTGTGCGCTGATATGAAACTTCCTAGCGGATTAAAACTGTGTGCCGGACCGAGACTCGAACTCGGGACCTTTGCCTTTCGCCGGTCAAGTACTCTACCGACTTTTTTTTTTTTAATCTCATTCTGTTCGCTTTTGATCGTTGTATCTGGTCTGGGCGGACATCGTAAGACATCCGTTTAGGTTCGTTGTTGATCGATTAACTCAGTTATTTTATTACAGAGGGCAGCTAACCCTCTGACCGGACACGCTGAGCTACCGTGCCGGCGGTGCTCTACCGACTGTGCTACCCAAGCACGACTCACGACGCGTCGTCACAGGAGTCGACGTACTGGCAGAATTGAAGCTGTGAGGACGGGTCGTGAGCCGTGCTTGGGTAGCTCAGTCGGCAGAGCACTTTCCCGCAAAAGGCAAAGGTCCCGAGTTCGAGTCTCGGTCCGGCACTCAGTTCTAATCTCCCACGAAGTTTCACTCTTTTAAAAACTTTTGAACTAATAATAACATGCCAAACCATTGACGTGTTTTAAAAATAGCTGCTTTTTTCCGAGGAATTTTTCAAAACCCCATCTTGATCATCCCCAAGTTTCGTTCTGATTTAAGAATTTTCTATTTTTATGGGTATCAGAAATGGCCATGAGTCTGTATAAGGTTTCGCGCAAACCAGGACGCGCCACGAGGAGCATACTTTGTCGAGGGCTGCAGCCGCCTAATAGTTCTGAAATAAAAAACGTTTTCCGTACACGAATGTATGTATTAATAAGGTGGTAAAACCACGATCGTAATAAAAACTATCCTTGTGTGAAAAAATTCTGAACTTGATCCTTTTTTCGTGCCTCTCGACCAGAATCTCCTTTTAAGAGGCTATGCCTTCTGGAAGGCAATGCTCGAAAACATTCCATAGCGCCACTGGAAAACCTCTAACGTTGTTATAGAAAAGTAGAATGGTCATCGCATGTAAGCGCGTCATCGCTTTAGCCTGCTTCCTTCCAACTTCGCGAGCCTCGCGAGAGAGTTTGTTTCGTGCCGGATTTTAGGCGACGTAATCTTAGTTATGCGCTCTCCGGGCAGTCCCACGCTGTCGGGGATGAGACGCAGCCTCTGTTTCTGGAACCCTCACTAAGACCTGTCGCTCTAGTGGCGGTAAAAGAGTGACTTGTGCCAATTACGAACTGTTCCATCCTGCGTTGTGTAGTCTCCAACGACACGAAAATCGAAGAAATTGGTGGTAACGATGACCGATGGAGCCTCTTCGCTGCCTAACAATAGCAACCGTTTAGTTTATACAACAGGCAATTAAAGATAGAGAAGAAACTTTTAAGGGTGATATCAATAAATTCTCTTTAAGCACTAAAACGCTTACCCAGCAGCAGACACACCGCTGGCTGTAGCGAGTTCATATCTTTGAAAAGGGCGACAGAAAACGTTCAGATGAACTGAAGGAGGGTTCACTTGTACCAATCTGCAAGCTAATGTAGTGAGGCATTATAAAAAAAAAACAGTTAAGTGAGAGTAGTACTCGCTCACGGAAGATTCCGTACAAACTTGATTGTATATATACGTGGTTCATCAATCCCGGAAATTGTCAATTTCGACGGATTTTGCTTGTTACCGGAATATATATTGGCAAAATATCAAAATATACTACATAAATGGCCGTAACATTTGATTCCATTGACTTTGAAGGTTAAAGTTTTACACGGCCAAGGGATCATAGACCTCAGAATGTGACGTATTTCAACTTGATACGTCGACGGTTTCCTGAGAAAAAGGGTTCGTAACAGACTCACTGACAGGCGGTCAGGTAATAAATGATAAGAAAATATTTTTGTGTGATATTATTACGAATTAACCATTTTCGAATTTTTTCCTTTACTTGTATTTGTACTCTTTCATCTTGCCAAATTTCATGGCAGTAGGTGAACGGGAAGTAACCTGTGGGTTTTAATGAGTGAATTACGAGTATCAAAATATGTGACATAAATGCCTGTATCTTTCGACTGCACTGACGTAAAAGCCTAAATTTTTTATACGGCCAAGGGACCATGGGCCTTAGTATGTGACTTAAATTTCAACTTGGCACATCTACCCGTCCCTGAGAGAAAGGGTTCTTAACAGGTAGACGGACAGACAGACAACAAAGTGATCGTAGAATGCTTCCGTTTTTACCGACTGAGCTACTCCTCCGGAACAGGCCATGAAGGCTCAACGGTACCAATAGGCCGCCGTGTCATCCTCAACCCATAGGCGTCATTGGATGCGGGTGTGGAGGGGTATGTGGTCAGCACACCGCTCTCACGACCGTATCTCAGTTTCCGAGACCGGAGGGGCTACTTCTCAATCAACTAGCTCCTCAGTTTGCCTCACAAGGGATGAGTGCACCCCGCTTGCCAACAGCGCTAGGAAGACCGGATGGTCACCCATCCAAGCGCTAGCTCAGCCTGACAGCGCTCAACTTCGGTGATCTGACGGGACCTGGTGTTATCACTGCGGCAAGGACGTAGGCGACTGAGCTACGGAACACTAAAAGGCTGGTAGTTATACAGAGGATATACGATCTGGTATGTGAGTTACTTCCATGTCGAGATCATTACTAATTAATATGTTTTAACATCTCATCAGTGTGGGGGAGCAATTTAAGCATAAACATACTTTCGCTACCAGTACGTCACTGACACGAAGATTACTGCAGTTCAAGGCGTTACAACCACACAAGTGAGCAATCACCCTTGCGTCCTAAGGCCACCACCTCTTTGTGTATCCACACCTTCTTCGGTTCCATACATCGACGCTTTCTCACCAATGCTCTGTTGCCATGAAACTGAACTGTCCCCTACCGACTTCGTAACGTACATACTGGTATGTTTGTTTCAACGGTCTTGTAAATTCGCCTTTAATATGAGACTACTAGCAAAGCGTGGAACTGGAAATAATTTGTACAGTGTTTATTTGTATTGCACTTCGATTATCTGTACATCACTGACCATTCAGATGTCAATAAAAAGTAAGATCCTGCCGCTTCAATAACCAGACGTTGCAGGTTATCTATGGCAGCATATTTCACTCAAGCACTCAAGTCCTTAATACTATAAATGTACATCATGTAATGTTATACGTAATGGTTACAGGGTATTGAATGAATAATATAAATATGGCTACACTTCAGAAAGTAATGAACAGCGAAAGAAACTAGTCTCAACTATTGCCGTACATTCTTTGTTAGAGATCGATTTTCGGGATTGATGAGACTCTGGTAGCACTTTCTGTTACTCAGCTCTTCCGCAATATTGAGAACGTGTTGGTGGTGGATCTGTGATGCAGCTGTTTGATACATTATTGCATCATTGGCATGGCCTCTCTGTTCTTTTTTCCCGTAGCTTGGCTGTGGACAACGTAAGCCAAGGCGACGAGAACACCCTGGCTTTCGATTTTGGAAGTCACCTCTCGTGGTCTTACGCCAGTAGCCCAAGGATCAGCGACAGGTTTTTGATACTATACAGAAGCCCCTTTTTATTTCATTGCACTATATTATTTCCCATAAACCCTACTGTTGTGTGTGATTTTGGTACTTTAACTACAAATTTTGATTCCACGCAGTCTCTTTCTTTGTGTTACTGCATATCGTCTGCCCCCTGTAGGATAATGGTTCCTACGTATCTTTAGAAAAATCGTTTTATGCATCTTCTGTTATATTTTAGTTGCAAGATGGATTATAAGTATCTTCTTAGTGCACAGATCCCCTTTCTACGGCTAAATAAAAGGCTGTTTATTAGGTTTCCAGATGAGCTTCGCATCTTTTACATCCGAAGTAGCTTTAGTGGTGATTTCATATGCTCCTTTTCTTACATGTACTGTGATAGATATATGTTTGATTGTTCTACACAGCACAGATGTGCTATTCTTCACATTTGCATCCACATTCCACATTTCAGAGTTACACTTCGCAGTTTCGGCACTGTGGATTTGAAAGAGTAAATACACGTTCTAAAAACACGCTAACGAAAATGCGAAGTGTATGTGCGAAATGTTCATGTAGTTGCCATGAACAGGACATCCTGGACTATATGGAAGAATCAAACAGTTCCATCGAAGTAAAAATATGATAAGGAACACACTAAATCGTCATTCAGGATAATTCGAAAAAGAAAACAAACGCGTGTGCAAACCAGACAGCCTTTTATTTAGTCGCAGAGTCGTAATTTGTACCCTAAGAAGACGCTAGAATAATGTTGGTTCTCGCTCTAATATTTTATGTCTCCCTCAGTCTTACACGATTCTTGTGAATAGCTGTGGTGTTCTTAACTTTATCTCCTTTTGTAATATTCATACCTCACCGTATGGTATAAGACTGTAGTAAATTTTATCTTCCGACTATTAGTTAACTCTGATATTATTTGTACTGTAGATATCCATTTCAGTACCACTCCACTTTCTGGAAACGATCATATCAGGTGCGCTTTTAGTAACACATGTTATTCGATGTGTACGGAAAGTTCCATGATTAGAATTTTTCATTTGGTGAAGTTTATAGTGTAAAGGCTATTTTTATGTCTTCTTTTAACCAAAATAGTTTCAAATTATGAAAATCTTACGAGCATAAGTCATTTAATAAGGTGGGTTCATTTTATTTCGTTACCGTACTGGAGCATTATATAGGCTGTTGTATACATCTAGTTCCTTATTGAAAATCGATTATTATTTTGTTTTCTTTTTAGTTCGAGCATCACCCTGTTCAGATTTTCATCATACCACAAAGAGCTTCAAAAGACTCAAATAAAAATGTGACCATTCTGACTGCTCTTGTTTGTATACGCTCAACTAACCTAGTCCGATTTCATGTGAATATCAAACGCGTTACCAAGAATTCAGCATAAAGTGAAGAAACAACTTCTAACCAATACCTGTCGTAGAACAAACTGCAGTTTTTCGGTAGCATTAAAGTTAACCAGTCACGAGCCTTACCACATTATCATCAGTTTACTAAGTCTGATTCTTGTAACTAGAAAAAAAATGTATTTAACAGAATTCTGATACATGCATTATTCTGTTGGACAGTAGATGAGAGATAGAATTTACGGTTTGTAGCTATAACTGCAAAGACAAGCTTATAAATACAAGAAGTCATTGTATAAAAGCGCGAAAAATACGAACAAAAAATTATTAGTTTTTCTTAAATAGGGAACATGGTGTCAGCAAACCCATTTACAGAGAGAGGGATTATAAATATATCAGCAAAGTCGTGTACAGTTAGCAGTATCACCTTATTTCATTCAATTGTAAATTACTTTGATGAGGCCGTATTATACATTTATTTCCATACCATTACATAACAGTACAATTACATTACATAACAATACATTTTAATTACAAGCGAAGAATATTGTGAGATTGTACATAACACTGGGGTAACAACTTATTATTTCGTACAGCACAACAGATAACTCATCAAGCTTCATATAATACACATTTCCTAAATCATCATGTTCTGATGTATACTTTGAGTTGTGTATGTACTTGTAAATGTAATACTTTTCTGCCAAAACTATTAGCTTATTGAAATTATCCGTGCAATTATGCCATGGATTGTCTGGAAAATCCCAATGTTTCGTCCTCGTCTGCGAAATATACCATCAGCGGATCGTATCTTTGATGTGCGAACGAATACTTGTAACGGACCGTTAATGACTGAAGTGAATTTTCGTTACAGAATCCATTCGTACAGAACGGTGACCTATTTTAAGCATTTAGTATGTTTTTGTTCCGTGTTTAGTACTTGCAAATGACCTCAGAATGTCGTGTCGTAGGATCAACAACTGCTTATGTTTCGTTTACCGTATCGTGCCATTTATAATAACAGATAATGTTTTCTTCAATTCGTGTTCAACCTGAACAAAAGATGCTTGCAGAAATTACAACTTTTTTCATAAACCTATTACTATGAGAACTACTGCCTAAGCAACCATAATTTCTGCAAAATGTATGGCATGAAAGATTCGAAGTAAAACATAATGTAATAAAATATCTCTCCACAAACATTTTCAAGAGAATTTGGAGAAAATGGTAGCGTTTCATATTTGAAGACATCTGTCGTACAGAATAATGAAAATCAAAGTAGTCAAATACACAATAAACTGAATGCGTATACTGAAATGAGATTTCCATCTCTTCCTTCAAAGAGACTCAAACTTCGATATCAAATGTTTTGAGTGTCCTAAGACGTTCTTCATGTTATAATTTTTATCGCACTTGCAGGAGAAAGAACGAAAATGACAATGTATTCAAAACACACGCAGAAAAACTTTCATTTTTATAATACAAAAAGGCAATAGTTGTACGTTTCTGGATCATGGGCGAATGGAGTAAGATAATTATTCTTCCGAAGATTTTCGTAAGTGTTGAGAAAACTCTGAAGCTAGTATTTAGATTTGCAAAATTAGTTCACGAAATTAATTCTCACTTCTAAAAAAATGGGCATATACCCATTTTTTCGCGTCCTGTAACTACATATACAGTATGAATTTTATGACATCACGGTGGTTTATCTTACATACAACACCTACTTACAGTTTAGAACAATTTCGGTTCATAATCATCACTCTGAAATCGATTCTACTGAGCTAGTTTGTTCAAACTTCATTCTTAACGGGATAGTCTCATCCATTCTCTTAATTCTGGTTATTTATTGCTTAGATAACTATTGTACAAAATACTCTCAGTACGGGATACCCAATTTTGACTTTTACAAATTGTAAAGTTGTATATATTGTACATAAGAGTTGGATTTATATATCAAGTACTTGTACTAGGGACCGCGAAGCACCAAAATAGCTTTTCAGTAGTATAATCATGTTCCTTTCTGAAGTAAAAGACTGTTACAATATTTCATTCCATTTTCTTTCATATGGACTTCTATAGTACTACGCAAATTGTATATAAAATATTCCTCAAAGGCTAGTACATTCTATATTATTTAACATAACTTCTAGCTTATAAGTTTTTCGTGTTATGAAAAATAGCTTTTTGTTCCATGATCAGTAAATGAAAGTGTGTCGGATATAATACCTAAGACTAGTCTGCAGTATATTCGGCGTCACATTAACATTACATTATAAATGTTATTGTTTAAAATGAAGTGATCAACATATTACAGAATATTTATTTTTGATAAAATCTTAAGCAATAAAGTCTACAGTGTATTTATCCATAAGTGTTTCCATATACGAGTGTGATAGAACAGTAAACAGTAAACTTACCTTGTCTGCATTTCATTTTAGTGATATTTTATCGTTAACCCGTAACCTTGACTTGACTGATAATGTGATGATACTAAAAACGATGTGTGCTGCTATTGGATTTAGATCAAACATTTGGAAAAAGACCCTGTCCTGTTGCATGAAGAAGACAGTAACTGCCTGCTGGATATCTCTTACAAAGGAAATCGTTGTCCAATTTCTTAGGGACCGAAAGCGTTATAATCGCATTGGGAGAGAACAGGACTGTTGGGTGGGTGCTCCAGTGTCTCCCACTTGAGTTGGTGCATAATGGATGAGGCTGGCCTCCCAGAGGGACCGGCTTCTTGGGTAGAAAAAAAAAATGGTTCAAATTGCTCTGAGCACTATGGGACTCAACTGCTGAGGTCATTAGTCCCCTAGAACTTAGAACTAGTTAAACCTAACTAACCTAAGGACATCACAAACATCCATGCCCGAGGCAGGATTCGAACCTGCGACCGTAGCGGTCTTGCGGTTCCAGACTGCAGCGCCTTTAACCGCACGGCCACTTCGGCCGGCTTCTTGGGTAGAATCGCGACCAGCATTGTATTTGGCGCACCATTATATACCCACACCGGAGTCGCGCTACGTTGCATATACGCTGTAGCAACTCAATCAAATCGAAATATTTTGATTGCCACTTATATTATACAGACTCACTTACGCATAATAATTTATTAAAGTTCGAATTCAGATAACATGCATCCATTATCAAATTTCCTAAAGGAATATAAATTTAAGGATACTGAAAATAATTTTCAAAACGCACAAGAAATCTACATAAATAACTACACTCATAGAATCCTTGCAAATAAGGATGAAGGTACTACTTCGTCATAGAGATTTTAAAAAGAGTTGACAGAGGATTTACCATCAATTTTACACAGTGTTTATTCGTTCCACGCTGCTTCAACGCTATGCTAAAGTTCATCAAACGTATCGGCTGGCGAGTGGCGGCGTGCCAGTTTTTCGATAACTCACGACCAGATGTTTTCTGTTGGTGAGAGGTCTGGTAAACTTTCTGGCAAGAGCAACAGTCAAATGCACTCTGTGTTGAGGCACATCTGGACAACACAGGCAATTTGCCGCTTGTGTTATCTTGTTGAAAACGTTACGAAGACCTCGAACCACGACATTAACATGTCGAAAATGTAACACAATCTGTCCAGATTAGCAGCTGTGCGACAATGGGACGATGTTGTTGGACACCCAATGGCACCCCTCACCGTCATGAACAGTCCTCTGGCCGTATGACAATCACGAATGCAATCTGGCAACGTTAGTTCTCCTCGAAACCTTCACACGTGGATGAGATCGCCTTGATGCTGTTCCCAGAACCGCGACTCATCTGGAAAGACGTCGTGTCCAGTGTTGTAGGGTGCACCAGTGTCTATGTGCTTCCCTCTGCTGCCACATCAAGACAGGCTGCAATTATGGCCCGCATGCTGACGGTCCGTGGCCCTCCCTGGGATACCTGTCTTGCTGTAAACAATCCCATTTCCCGAACACGATACAAGAAGTGGGTTTACAACTGGGGCGGCCGAGAATTCTGCTCGCGCGCTGCGCCCTGGCACGAGTGTCATAACAGCCTGACTGCACATTTCCCCGACTGCTATGCCATGCTGTCTGAGCGTAAGGAGGGGGAAACCACGAACACGCCCCATCTAAATGGCAATGTAGTCGCACTGCACATGCATGACTTTGTTTTATATTTCCCATTTCTCAACAAATACATTAAAAAGCTAATTATCAGTATTTAATTAATTTTGGGGCTCTGAAGTTATAATATTTATCTGGTAGAACTACTGGCGGTACAGACAGTCGCAGACGATGTCAGATATTCGTTCTCTGGGTGCCACATTATATATTGTTTCATTCTCGAAAAATGGTTTTCACACACATATGTTTATCTAAATGTTCTATCACATTTGCAAGCTCTTTTTGGACACATGGAAACTCTGCCTGAGGTAAACTATCTAGATCTCCTGAACTACTTTAACGTGAAAGGATTTGTAATTAAAACAGGAATTAAACTGCAGATCGACCACTTATATCTGTACATGCACATCGGTGCCTTGAACTGAAACGGCAAATTGTCTTGAAAACACCTTGAAAATAAATGTAAGATTGTCAGTGTCCACAAACCGCTTAGAAAACTCTCCTTGTAATTCTTTCAAGACCACAATGAATTCTTCAGACCTGACGTATTCTTTAATGCCAATGAGGTTAGCTGTTTTTTCTGCCAGAATTTTCCCTTCTATAATGTGATTTTCTTTTTAATTTTACCACCATCAAATCAGATTTAATTTGTTTCTCACCTTACAGTATCTTGCTGCGGGCAGTGAGCAGTCGGCGCTCCTTTTTCCTTCATAAATTCAGCAATATTGTTCAAAAATGGTTCAAATAGCTCTGAGCACTATGGGACTTAACTTCTGGCGTCATCAGTCCCCTAGAACTTAGAACTACTTAAACCTAACTAACCTAAGGACATCACACACATCCATGCCCGAGGCAGGATTCGAACCTGCGACTGTAGCGGTCGCGAGGTTCCAGACTGAAGCGCGTAGAACCGCTCAGCCACACTGGCCGGCGGTCTTCAGTCCAGGGACTGGTTTGATGCAGCTCTCCATGCTACTCTGTCCTGTGCAAGCTTCTTCATCTCGAAATACCTACTGCAAACTACGTCCTTCTGAAACTGTTTAGTGTATTCATCTCTTGGACTCCCACTACGATTTTTACTCTCCACGCTGCCCTCCAGTACTAAACTGGTGATCCCTTGATGCCTCAGAACATGTCCTACCAACCGATCCCTTCTTCTAGTCAAGTTGTGCCACAAATTTCTCTTCTCCCCAATTCTGTTCAATACCTCTTCATTAGTTATGTGATCTACCCATCTAATCTTCAGCATTCTTCTGTAGCACCACATTTCAAAAGCTTCTATTCTCTTCGTGTCTAAACTATTTATCGTCCACGTTTCACTTCCATACATGGCTACACTGCATACAAATACTTTCAGAAACGATTTCCTGACACTTAAATCTATACTCGATGTTAACAAATTTCTCTTCTTCAGAAACGCTTTCTTTGCCATTGCCAGTCTACATTTTATATTCTCTCTACTTCCACCGTCATCAGTTATTTTGCTCCCCAAATAGCAAAACTCATCTACTACTTTAAGTGTCTCATTTCCTAATCTAATTCCCTCAGCATCACCCGATTTAATTCGACTACATTCCATTATTCTCGTTTTGCTTTTGTTGATGTTCATCTTATATCCTCCTTTCAAGACACTGACCATTCCGTTCAACTGCTCTTCCAGGTCCTTTGCTGTCGCTGACAGAATTACAATTCAGCAATAGCGAGTTTTAAATCGAAAAGTCGTTCCAGGCACGCTTATTTACTTAACCAACGTACTCTTCACTAATATATGAAGTCTCCATACTCTTTGTTCAGTTCCGTTGGAAAAAGTTGCTCCCCAAATAGCAAAACTCATCTACTACTTTAAGTGTCTCATTTCCTAATCTAATTCCCTCAGCATCACCCGATTTAATTCGACTACATTCCATTATTCTCGTTTTGCTTTTGTTGATGTTCATCTTATATCCTCCTTTCAAGACACTGACCATTCCGTTCAACTGCTCTTCCAGGTCCTTTGCTGTCACTGACAGAATTACAATTCAGCAATAGCGAGTTTTAAATCGAAAAGTCGTTCCAGGCACGCTTATTTACTTAACCAACGTACTCTTCACTAATATATGAAGTCTCCATACTCTTTGTTCAGTTCCGTTGGAAAAAGTTGCAACTGACAGTGCAATACTGCAACTTTAGGAATTGTACTGTTCATACCACCTATTTCTTATGGTGCTTCTGCAAATTTAATGCAAAGTGCACAATTTTTTGCTGTTTGCTTGTCAGCTAAATCTTTAAATTATTTCCACATAGTACTGAAATATCATTTCATAGGAAATTTGCAGCACTCATCTATTATGCGATTGCATAATAGTTACTTAGAAGTCTCATCCATCTAGTCTGTCATTTCCTTTCAGTTTTAAAGGCTTGTCACGATACAGCGCTAGACGTCCTCTCTTTGTGGAGAAAGCTGCTGCACCAATGAACGTACTTCATACCACGAACAAATAAAAGTAAACATTGCTGAACCATGATCTGCCAAACTGAAAAGATGTGTGCCGACCGAAAACGTCACACCACAATACTAAATGGAATATCGCCCTTTCCGGGTACTTCTGAGAAGGACCGAGCAAAGTCGAGACTGGCCGAGCCTCGACGTTCACGGAGCAAACACATTTGGCTCACGTGCTGTTTGGCACTCCATGGCCTGCCCTGCTCCACGGTTCAGCTCGGCCATGCGGGCAACATGTGTGCCCCCTCTGACACTAGTCTCGCGGGGACGCCACGATTTTACGGTGCAGAGTATGGTCCTCCTAAATCCGTTAAGTCCATATTCGCATGACGTTAACGGGGACCTGACCAGCACGAGCAGCAGTTTTATGCAACAGTAAATCACAATCTCGAATGGTCAGACTGTTGCCACTTTCGAAATCGGAAGCATGCTGGTAGATTTTTCTCTTTCTTGTATAGGACATAATATGACCTTCTCACAAGCAAACAACATTCCAGTAAGTTTTCTGAATGATAAATCCGCTGTATAATCTCTCCTTACAGACAGAATCTCAACACCTCCCTACCTTGTGCGGTTTCGCTGAAGTGGTGATATCCAAGCATGTGGTACATTCATTCCTATCTGATATTTGTTGCATGCCATCTTCCTCGTGTTATAATTTTAATGGCAGTCAGTAAATATTCTGAGCACTTGCTGCAGATCTGTATTTCCATAGAAAATACGATCCTCATAATTTGTACCGCCCAAGTTATTTCATGCCGCGTCTGTTGTGTTCGGCCAGCTACAGCGTAGAGGGCAGCCGTGACGATCTGGACAAGATGCTGGACCAGCACCCACTGTCGCCCGTCCAGAACCACAACAGTAGCAACCACTCCAACCATTCCAACCACGCGGGCGACGACCACGAGGAGGTGGAGGCACGAGCGGTGGCCGGGGGCGACGAAGAGGAGGAGGAAGAGGAGGAGGAGGAGTACGAGGAGGAGGACGAGGAGGCGGAGGACGACCGCCCCCCCGCCGCCGGCCACCACGACGCCTCCGCCTCCGGGGAAGATGAGGAAGTGGACCAACAGCACAGCAGCGCTTCCAGTCTCGGCTCCCCCGGCGATGCTAGGTGAGTATTCGTACTTTCAGCTCCACCTTCTATTTCGTGTTTATATCGCAACATGTCTTTCATCGTTCTTCGTTCTCTTCGTAACGGCTTCTGTTACGTACGCTCGCAGAACAAAATGTTAGTCAACCGCTTAAAAAAGCACAGGTCGCGTTTCAATGTACAGAAGGTGTAGGACTGGTACCAAGCGTCACGTGACCCTCCACCTTTGACCAAGGCAAGGCAGCACAGTGGTATTGACACTACATGTATGAGGCGTATTTGGAAAGTAACGTCCGATTAGACACGAAATGGTTTGTGAAAATCCGATTGAACTTGACAGAGATGTGTTGGGCAGCGCCTTTAGTGTACCTGTCCATCGCTTCACGTCGCTGTTTTCAGTTCAGAGCGCAAAGTAACCAGGTAGAGGTGCCTAAAACAACAGTGCCTCCCGCCTGGTGAGAGATTTCGCCTCAAGCTATGCAGCCTGCTTAACATATATGTCATGTGTTTCTTTCAATGAAGACGATCCTGCAGCGTTTTCGGTGGGAAGGGTCTGATCACCCCAGATACAATCATTAATTTGGTCCCTTCGCTGTTCATCTTTGCTCTCATGAACCGCTGGCAAAAAAAACAATATTTTGGCACAAACAACGAAAGGCATAAAAGCGTAGAGAACTCGTGGAAAGCACAGGCGGCTGTTTTCTGTGACGAATTGATGGAACGTTTGTACAACGCCACAACATATGTCTGGGTCGGAGCGGCGACTATTTGAGGGGTAGCTGGAAGGTGTGGCTAACTGTTGCGTACAACAATTTTTGATTTGCATTGTAGTTACACTACTTGACATTAAAATTGCTACACCACGAACATGACGTGCAACAGACACGAAATTTAACCGATAGGAAGCAGATGCTGTGATATGCAAATGATTAGCTTTTCAGAGCATTCACACAAGGTTGGCACCGGTGGCGACACCTACAACGTGCTGACATGAGGAAAGTTTCCAACCGATTTCTCATACACAAACACCAGTTGACCGGCGTTGCCTGGTGAAACGTTGTTGTGATGCCTCGTGTAAGGAGGAAAAATGCGTACCATCACGTCTCCGACACTGATGCAGGTCGGATTGTAGCCTACCGCGATTGCGGTTTATCGTATCGCGACATTGCTGCTCGCGTTGGTCGAGATCCAACGACTGTTACCAGAATATGGAATCGGTGGGTTCGGGAGGGTAATACGCAACGCCGTGCTGTATCGAAACGGCCTCGTATCACTAGCAGTCGAGATGACAGGCGTCTTATCCGTATGGCTGAAACGGATCGTGCAGCCATGTCTCGATCCCAGAGTGAACGGATGGGGACGTTTGCAAGACAACAACCATCTGCACGAACAGTTCGACGACGTTTGCAGCAGCATGGACTATCAGCTCGGAGACCGTGGCTGCGGTTACCCTCGACGCTGCATCACAGACAAGAGCGCCTGCGATGGGGTACTCAACGACGAACCTGGGTGCACGAATGGCAAAACATTTTCTCAGATGAATCCAGGTTCTGTTTACAGCATCATGATGGTCGCACCTGTGTTATGCGGCGTCACGGTGAACGCACATTGGAAGCGTGTATTCGTCATCGCCATACTGGCGTATCACCCGTCGTGATTGTATAGGGTGCCACTGGTTACACGTCTCGGTCACCTCTTGTTCGCATTGACCGCACTTTGAGCAGTGGACGTTACATTTCAGATGTGTTACGGCCCGTGACTCCACCCTTCATTCGATCCCTGCGAAACCCTACATTTCAGCAGGATAATGCACGACCACATGTTGCAGGTCCTATACGGGCCTTTCTGGATACAGAAAATGTTCGACTGCTGCCCTGGCCGGCACATTCTCCAGATCTCTCACCAATTGAAAACGTCTGGTCAATGGTGGCCGAGCAACTGGCTCGTCACAATAATCCAGTCACTACTCTTGACGAACTGTGGTATCGTGCTGAAGGTGCATGGGCAGCTGTACCTGTACACACTCTTCAAACTCTGTTTTAATCAATGTCCAGGCGTATCGAGGCCGTCATTACGGCCAGAGGTGGTTGATCTGGGTGCCAATTTCTCAGGATCTATGGACCCAAATTGCGTGAAGGTGTAATCACATTTCAGTTCTAGTAAAATATATTTGTCCAATGAATACCCGTTTATCATCTGCATTTCTTCTTGGTGTAGCTATTTTAATGGCCAGTAGTGCATCATTTCGCGACCTATCGGACCTTACTTTCGTAACAGTCTTCGTATAAAGTATACGGACTGTAGACCTCAACCTCTTCCGCCTTTATGGCGGCTTGAAC
Organism: Schistocerca americana; assembly: GCF_021461395.2. NCBI lineage: Eukaryota > Metazoa > Arthropoda > Insecta > Orthoptera > Acrididae > Schistocerca > Schistocerca americana. Next base: position 312,258,407 of record NC_060120.1, on the reverse strand, counting down.
TCTGCTGGGGACGCTTGTTGTGAGACGTCTGAATCTCTGTGGTGGAATGGCGGCCCATTCTTCCTCAAGAGCCGAAATCAAAGAAGGTAGTGGTGGTGGTGGTGGTTAGTGTTTAACGTCCCGTCGACAACGAGGTCATTAGAGACGGAGTGCAAGCTCGGGTTAGGGAAGGATTGGGAAGGAAATCGGCCGTGCCCTTTCAAAGGAACCATCTCGGCATTCGCCTGAAACGATTTAGGGAAATCACGGAAAACCTAAATCAGGATGGCCGGAGACGGGATTGAACCGTCGTCCTCCCGAATGCGAGTCCAGTGTGCTAACCACTGCACCACCTCGCTCGGTAAAGAAGGTAGTGACCTAGGATGCTGGGATCTGGTGTGAAGTCGACGTTCTAATTACATCTACAGCATGATTATTATTAAACTTGCTACCTGAGGCAGTGTAGACGGGAAACTATTTACCGTATGGGTACCCAACTTTATCGGAATGATGTGCAGATCTGGAGCTACGGGAGTTTTGTTGTTAGTGGTGTTAGTGACATGATTTGCTGTTAGGCGCCAGTACTATGCGTGGCAACATGGACTTACTCGTAAATCTGTTTTATCAAAACAACAACAATAGTCCTGATGCATTATTCGTGAGGTGACACGGATACTCCGTAACGCATGATTGGCCCATCGTTCCAGACTATGTGGCCACCAAGATCATGAGATCTGAACCTCTATTTATCGAAGGGATACTAACAGACGTTGGATGTTGAGGACGAGCATACCGATTGCGGTAGCCATCAACCAAGCAGCAATGTTTCGGGCAGCGTAGAGCAGTCTCCTGTGTGGTTCCAGGCTATCGTGGAGACAGATGGTCGTCGCAATGAACAACGTTTGTAACCTAGAATGTAAACATGGTACGCAAATTACAAATATTACCCTCTCATGCGGAAATTAATGTGTGTTTATTTCTACCGTTTATTCGTTTTCTCTCTTTCTCATGACCTTACAAGTATTTTCACAAAGTTTCAGTGTCCTACTAGCCGTCGTTTTGGGGGCCCTCTCATGTAACGAAAGTTTCATTATAATCACCCTGTACATCTACATCAATACCATGCAAGACACCTCATGGTGGGCGGAGGAGGGTACTTCTCGTACCGCTATCTGATTCCCCCTTCCCTATCCCATTCGCGAATGGCGCGTGGGAAGTGTAATTGTCGGTAAACTTCTGTATTAGCTCTACTTTCTTGAACTTTCTCATTGCAGCCATTTCGTGGGAGCTAATTGGGAGGAAGTAATATGTTGCGAGACTTTTGCCGGGAAGTTCACTCCCTAAATTTCAATACTGCACCTCTCCGTCATGGACAGCGCCACTCTTGTAGAGTCTGCCAGTGGAGTTGTTGAACACCTCTGTGACGTTTCGCGTCGACTAAACGATCACGCGACGGAACGAGCTGCTCTTCTTTCGGCCTTCTCTGCCTCTTCTATCAGTCCTACCTGGTAAGCGGCTCAGACCGGTGAACACAACAACCGGTCGAAAAAGCGCCTTGTAAGCCACTTCTGTAGTAGATGAATTACAAAATAAATGGCTCTGAGCACTATGGGACTTAACTTCTGAGGGCACGAGTCCCCTAGAGCTTACAACTACTTAAACCTAACTAACTTAAGGACATCACACATATCCATGCCCGAGGCAGGATTCGAACCTGCGACCGTAGCGGTCGCGCGGTTCGAGACTGTAGCGCGTAGAACCGCTCGGCCACTCCGGCCGGCAGATGAATTACATTTCCCTAAGATTCTTCCTATGAATCTCAGTCTGGCACCCGCTTTTCGTACCGATACGTGGTACTTACTGGAATTAAGGAAACCGTGGGAGAGAGGACCCTCTTATATAACTTTCTTTTCACACAACCTCGTTATTTAACAATATATAAACGGTATTTTACAGATAATTGAAGCACTTAATCATAAAACTTTCTTTAACAAAATGAACAATTTGCAGAATTCTTTTGACCTTAAATCCTAAGTTGAATAAGCTTTTAACCTTTGCAAAAGAAATCTGAAATGCTGTATTGTAAAACAGCAGACAATATAACAGTGAGAGGGCCGGACCTGCAGCCCGCCCATTATCGGGTGAAACAGCGGTGTCTACTACCGCGCTGGAAACAGTCTGTTTTATTAAATGCCCTTCTGCAACACCTGAAAACTATATCATCACCACTGACGACAAGACTGATTCAGTTACTCAAAACAGGTAATGTAACTTTTAATTTGAAAGCTGTATGTCGAAAGGTTCGGGTTAAGATGAGCACTTGTGCTTAAAGGTTAAACAGATTAGCAATCAATATAACAATGCTAAGGCTTACTTCAAAGCAACGAACCTCTTAATTTCAATCGGCAGCCAAGATGCGACTGGATTCCAACCGACCCTTCTGACAATTTTATTTTGACTAAAGACCTGGCGACAGTTGGCTGTTAATATTTTCAAAGTTAAACGGGTTGTCAGTTATTAAGAACGCTCTGAAGGAACGTCTCAAAACATTTCTAGTGAACACTTATTACAAGAGAACTCACTCGGCGGAACCACAAGATCCAAGGAAAATACACCAATAATGACCGGTCTTTCAAACACAGAAGCGAACAGCTTAGTACAACAGGTTGTTCGGATTATAACTAATGACTGCGAAATGCAATCACAATCAAAGAATTACACTGGTTAATAGCTAAAATCTAACCACAAGGTCCCTCTTTTGTTTAACGGCAACCTGTGCCTTGGTTCTGTAGAATTTTTCCGGCTGTATTTACAACCAAGACCTGAATAATTAGAACGGAGTCTGTCCAAGGTGTCTACAGTGATTGGTGTACCACTCGCAGTCATGTTTCGAGACGTAAGAAGTGTCGTAAAACAATCCTAACCGACGGGTACCGGAGAGAACTTTCACGGCTTATCAATAACAATCGGTTTAAAACGGGCAAGAATTGTTGCTGTCTGAACGCAGGTACGACTCAAACAGTCTTCGATCAATGATTGCGGAAGGAACTTTATGCGGTGGACATATGGAGTCGGGGTACCTAGAAAACGCCATTGCTCGCAGCACTCCATAAAGCTCCGCGTCTTCAGTCTACATGTACACTGACCAGTCAGAATATTAAGACCACCGACCTACTATCGATATAAACCCGTGCAGGCGCTACCAGTGTCATCTGGCGAGGAGTAACATCCGGTCAGACACACACACGGTACATGTAGTATCAGTAAGTGTTCTGTCCGTGTGTAGAGTGGGGAAGGCGCGCGAAATGTCCGAGTTTGACCGAGGGCAGATTGTGATGGCCCGGAGACTCGGCACTAGCATTTCGGAGCACTGCATGTCCTGTCGGGTGTTCCAGGAGTTCTGCGGTTAGTGTCTTCAACACGTGGCGAAACCAAGGTGAAACCACTTCCTGACGGCGTGGGGTTGGGCGGCTACCCTTCATTACCCGATATCGGACGTCGTAGGCTGTGCCGGTTGGTAAAACAGGACAGGCGGCGAACTGTGGCAGAAATAATATCAGACTGTAATGCTGGACAGAGTATAAGTGTGTCTAATCATACAATACACCGAACACTCTCAACGATGGGCCTCCGGAACAGACAAGCCACGCGTGTGTCAATGTTAACATCACGACTACGACTGAAATGGGCACGTGACCATCGACACTGTACGGTGGCGCAGTGGCAGGGCGATGCCTGGTCTCATGAATCCCGATACTTTTTCATCATGCCGATGGAAGGGCGCGAATCCGTCGTTTTCCAGGGGAACAACTGCTTGACATATGTAATGCGGCACGGAGACAAGATGGCGGCGTCTCCATTATGCTCCGGGGAACATTCACGTTGACGTCCATTGGTCGAGTGCAGCTCGTGTAAGCCACCATGACGGCCAAGGAGTATCGTTCTCTGGCATCCCGACGGCAGTAGCATTTTGCAGCAAGATAATGCGCCACGTCACAAGGCAAGGAGTGTGATGGAGTGTTTCGAGGAACACAGTGGTGAGTTCCAATTTATGTGCTGGGCTCCCAGCTCGCCAGATCTGAACCCTATCGAACACATCTGGGATGTGATTGAACGTGGCTTCAGAGCCCATCCACTCCTCCCCGGAATAAGAGAATTAGGTGATTTGTGTGCGCAGATGGTATGTCAGCTCCCTCCAGGAACCTACCAAGGCCTCATTACTTCGAAGCCAAGACTCGTCGCTGCTGTTATCCGTGTCGATGGAGGGCATGCAGGCTGTTAGGTGATTGGTCATAATGTTCTGGCTGATCAGTGTACATGTCTGCATTTATATCTACATGACTGCTTTGCAGTTCGTAATTAAGTACCTGGCAGAGGATTCATGGAACACCCTCACCTTCTTTCTCCACTGTCCACTGTCGAACAGAGCGCAAGAAAATGAACGCTTAAACCTCTCCGTGCCAGCGCAAGCTCTGAATTGTCTTATTTTATTATGATGATCATTTCTTCCTATGTAGGTGGGCGCCAAGAAAATATTTTCACACTCTGAGGTGAAGTTGGTGACTGAAATTTCAGGAGAAGATCCAGCCGCAACGAAAAACACCTTTGTTTTGATGATTATCACCCCTGTTAGCGTATTATATCTGTGCCATTCTCTCCACTATTTCACGATAACACAAAACAACCTTCCCTTCTTTGAACTTCCTCGATGTTCTCTGTCAGAGCTAATGAAATAGTGGCGTAGTGTGGCTAACAAAGGAACATTCACTGGTGTAACTAAACGATCTTGATGAAAGTTTGCGGGTGTGTAGGGAGATAAAATAATGCAATATGAATTTTTTTGTTTGTGCCTAGCTTAACTTTTAAGGATAAAGTACACCCCGTAAGGTAATTTGCCATATTATATTTACAGGGAATAATTTCGAAACCATGAAACACAAGAAAAATGTGTATCATATAAAAGTTGAAATGCAGTGAACGCTCTTGTAAACCGTTAGTTAATTTCTGTAATGATTTGAAATTTTGCAAAATACGCCACCACCAATAATTAATTTTGCAAATGATAACTTTTCTTCCAGCATGAATTAAAGAAGCTTTCACGCCACATCCATCTAGGTGTAGTTAGCTGATTTCAGAAATACCATTTTTCGAAAATAAATTGTACACAAGTTGCTGCAGGAATATTTTTAACATAGATAATTAAAATATCTAAACGTTCATTACTTTTCTAACAGTTTTATTTATATTTATTTTGTATTTTAAATTGTTATTTTACGTTGTAAATTCGTTCTTTTTAGTTTATCGTTTCCCATACGTGTATTTTGTTACCTGAAAATAATAAGTAACTGATTATTATGATACAAAATCATTACAATAATGACAATCGCTAAAGAAATTATTAAAATATAACGCTTTAAAACAAAACGTTTACACCATGCACACAAAATTAACGAAATTTCTTCACATAATACACAGAATATAAAACAAAATTCAGCAGGAGTCTCAAATTGTGTTGGGCGATCCTCTAAATACTCTGTTTTGTACCAGACATATTTCAGTACTTCGGAAAAACCCGACGAAGAGAACTAATTATGTACTGGTGACTGCAGCTTGATTGTATTGTTTCTCAAGAGGAGGTTCTGCTTCCTGCTTTCTGCCACCAATCACCATCTATGGCAATCTCCAGCAGGTTGCCATGGATTCCATTCCTCCACCTTCTATTTGGTCTGCCTAGCGATCTTCTTCCGCTGGGAGTAAAATCCATGGATTTCAAAGGCCATCGATGCTTATCCATCCGAGCGACTTGACCTGCTCATACATCAACGGTTATGAAAATATTCTGTATGGTTGTGAGCGAAGCAAAATCTAAAGCAACCAAGGAAATAAGCTACTTCCTTTACATAGCTGTTCGATGAGCACTAGAATACACAAGTTAACATACGCCCTCTACACTCTGCAAACAACGTAATGCTAAACAAATAAAAAATTGCCGTTTATCTTGGATGTTTGCTGAATAATGCTTTCAGAACAAACGTACTTTCTGATTATCAGTTGAATTCTAATGAACATTACGCAACAAACAAATTCGTAATCCTTTTTAACTAGACTAAATCGTTAAATAGTACTGAAGGATAACAGAAATTTCTGTAAGTCTTTGTTAAGAAAATGAGATAAGTTTCTCTTCGTTATCATGACGCTGTCGTAAATATTATCATTTGGGCCAGGGACCTATTACAAATGTGACTTGAATGAGTTTAGTTAATAATAGTCTATACGCAGCAGTAAATTCAACCATATTGATAAAAGGACACACGAAAATACGGACCCATGTGATTTACAACGTTAAAGAAAATAGTACAGCGCCTGGATGTGGCAATGCGAAGCATTATTCTGCCATCGTCGCATATTATGTAGTCTCAGCCTCTGCATTTATAAGGCAGACACAGCGCTCTTCTTCTAATACTATGGGAGGGGTGGGGGGGGGGGGGGGGGGGAAGGGGGGCAGCAGTTTAAAAATTTCTCGCCATTGCTGTCGGATCCAACAAACATCCGAAGTAATATTTTCGACAAGCTACATAGATTTTATTTAGCCTCGTATATGACATCCGAGATGTGCTGATTATGACGGTGACTATTTCACAGATTACACGTGATGTGCAGAAATGTTCATATTTGCTACATCTTAGAAATAAACACAACATATGCCGCTGAACGTAAATATACAAATATTCGTATGTCATTGTCTCGGATAATTCAAGAGACTGACGAGATAAACACTGAGATTCGTGAAAAGATGCCACATCACGCAGGACATTTTTAATACATTTACTCTTTACTACTAACACACTCCCACAGTAGAGTCAACTTAAGAAGATCCCTGACACCTGGCAGTGCTTCTGACAACTTTCAACTGCGAAGCGCAAACGGCTGTAGGCGAAAACAATAACCGTCTATGGAGCTACGAACTGGCGTTGCCACAGGGACGTTTACAAAACTGCGTTGTACAACGTGAAGCAGCTGCGCCCACCGTACAGAAACAGTTAGGTAGTTTCGGAGGCGTTTTCACGAATACATCGAAATGAAATTTCTTCGACATTACACTACAAACACAGTTCATTTTTTATTGTCGTTTCTTATAGATAAATGGTAAAATGAATACCTGGGCAATGCCGTGTTTTGTGAGCTAGTTATCTATAAACGTTTGAAAATTATGAATGACATAAGTGTTGGTAGTACATGCTAACCACCAGGCACTCGCTCTTCGAATCATTCACCAGGAGTTCGATCTTGCTGTCTGCCACCTCCACGCTGTTGCTCATCTCCATCTGCAGCTGCAGGACTATTCTGTAAACGATAGTTAACTGCTTGGCAGAGGACTCACCGAACCTACCTTCGCACTGTTTCTCTACCGATCCTCTGTCCAATAGCTCTCCGGAAAAACGAATTCTTAAATATTTCCGTGCGAGCTCCAGTTTCTCTCATTTTATCACAATGATTATTGCTCCTTATGCAGGTGGGCATCATCGAAATATTTTCACATTCAGAGGAGAAATTTGGTGTTGAAAATTCTTCCTTAGATCTGGATAACCGAACGACGTCGTCGACATATGCAATATGTTTAATTTTCTCACCTTCGATCTCGATCCCCTTAAAATTTTATGGAAAGGTTCCCGCATTATCTTTTCGAAAGCCAGGCTGAATAATATCCATCTCGTCTCAGCTCTGTAATTACACTATGTGGTCAAAAGTATCCGGACACCACCAAAAACATACATTTTTCGTATTAGGTGCATTGTACTGCCACCTACTGCCAGGTACTCCACATCACCGACCTCAGTAGTCATTAGACACCGTAAGAGAGCAGACTGGGGCGCTCCGCGGAACTCACGGACTTCGAACGTGGTCAGATGATTGGGTGTCGCTTGTGTCATTCGCCCGTACGCCAGATTCCCACACTCGTAAATATCCATAGGCCCACTGTTTCCAATGTGATAGTGAAGTTAAAACGTGAAGGGATACGTACAGCACAAAAGAGTACAGGCCGACCTCGTCTGTTGACTGACAGGGACCGCCGACAATTGAAGAGGGTCGTAATGTGTAAAAGGCAGACATCTATCCAGATCGTCAGATTCCAAACTGCATCAGAATCCACAAAATACTATGACAGTTAGACGGGAGGTGAGAAAATTGGGATTTCATCGAGACGGGAGGTGAAAAAACTTGGATTTCATCGTCGAGCGGCTGCTCATAAGCCACACATCACGCCAGTAAATGCCAAACGACGCCTCGCTTGGTGTAAGGAGCGTAAACATTGGACGATTGAACAGTGGAAAAACGTTGTGTGGAGTGACGAATCAGCCGGCCGCGGTGGCCGAGCGGTTCTAGGCACTTCAGTCCGGAACCGCGCGACTGCTACGGTCGCAGCTTCGAATCCTGCCTCGGACATGGGTGTGTGTGATGTCCTTAGGTTAGTTAGGTTTAAGTAGTGTGGCGATCTGATGGCAGGGTGTGGGTATGGCGAATGCCCGGTGAACGTCATCTGCCAGCGGGTGTAGTGCCAAAAGTAAAAATTAGGAGGCTGTGGTGTTATGGTGTTGTCGCGCTTTTCATGCAGTGGGCTTGTACCCCTTGTTGTTTTGCGTGGCACTATCACAGCACAGGCCTACACTGAAGTTTTAAGCACCTTCTTGCTTCCCACTGTCGAAGAACAATTCGGGGATGGAGATTGCATCTTTCAACACGCTGGAGCACCTGTTCATAATGCACGGCCTGTGGCGGAGTGGTTACACGACAGTGACATCCCTGTAAAGGGCTGGTCTGCACAGAGTCCTGATCTGAATCCTACAGATCACCTTTGGGATGTTGTGGAACGCCGACTTCGTGCCATGCCTCACCGACCGACGTCGATACCTCTCCTCAGTGCAGTACTCCGTGAAGAATGGGCTGCCTTCCCCACGAAACCTTTCAGCTCCTGATAGAACGTATGCCTGCGAGATTGGAAGCTGTCATCAAGGTCAAGGGTAGGCCAACACCATACTGAAGTCCAGCATTCTCGATGGAGGGCGCCACGAACTTGTAAGTCATTTTCAGCCAGGTGTCCGGATACTTTTGACCACATAGTGTATGTTAAAGCTATACGTAACTTGACTCCCGAGTTTCATTTTCCTTTTGAATCAGTGAGACAAACTCTAATTAGGCAGACAAGTTTCCCGAATATTCCGGTCTCGCTTTGGCAAATTATCAGTCTCTCCCATTGAGTACACTCACAAGCCTTGTTAAAATCTGCCAAGAGCACATGAATGTCTTCACCATACTATCATGTCTTCTAGGTGAGCTGTCGCAGTACATAGACGTTGTGTACAGTCCAATGCATTTCCTTAAATCTCCTCATATCCACCAATCACTTCTCCTGCAAACGGCTGTATTCTGTCCAGTATATTGTTGGACAGGGTCTTGTTGCAGATATGAAATGTATTCGCAATTGCGAATATGGACAAGCAAGAGCTTCATAATGGAATTTCAGCAATGAATATTTGTGTAGGACCGGGCTCGAACCTAGATTTCCCACTTATCGCGAACGGTAGCCTTACAATAAGGCTACCCAGGCACGACCCACGGCCAGACCCAAACTTCCAAATGTCGTCAACCATGTGTCTACAACTTGTGCTCCTACACCCGTTATGTACATTCCCATAAGTCGAGACATTTTTCTTGTAAGTCATTGCTCGGTGTCAGCGGATAAATACTATACTGCAGTGCGTGTGTTATTCCGAATTACGATGCAGTGTTCCTTTGGACATGCATGCCAACATTGGGCAAGCGACTATCAAGTAAAATGTCTCACCTGTACGGGAATATGCATAATGGATGAGATAATAGACACGTGGTTGACGACATATGGAAGGTCGGGTCTGGCTCGGATGGCCTAATAGTAAGACTATAGCTCGCGATAAGCGGCAGTTTCGAGTTCGAAGCCCGGGCTAGCACAATCTTTCATTGTCGTCATTCCATTATACAGCTGATGGTTGTCCGTATTCGCAATTTCGAAAACATTTCATAACGGCTGTAGTCGCTGTAGTGCCTGTTCCTTTGGACATGCATGCATGTTCAGAAGAACATTGCGTCGTAATTTGGAATAACAGAGGCCCTGCAATATCGTACTTACTGTAGATGTTCAGAAGAGCTGCAGTTCATTTAGTCACCTTTCTTGTGTATAGGGCAGACGATTGCTGCTAGAACACTAGCAGTAGTGGGCACCAAAAAGATCCTGAGGAAGATCCCAGCAGAGGGGTCGAAACGTCGACCATTTTAGAAGAAACATGACGCGGCCTAATAACCCAGAAGATTTTAACTTCAGTGACAACGGCCACGAAAGCCTGCAGACTTACATAATCTATATTCTCTTGATTAGTTGGGGGATTCTCTAGTAGTCTTCCTCCCTCCAGCTCGCTTAAATGACTGCTGGGATTCTACCGTCTCTGGACTTTGATTCTTCTTCAGCCTCATTATCTGATTCTTCATTTCCTCTGGTGCAGGCAGTGGCTAATATAAATCTGCAGTGTCAGAAGACTGGAAACCGAACAGGCGATTAGGTTTATCACAGTTCAGGAGCTACCTGCAGCCTTATTTGCAACTCTCAGCGATGTAGAATTTATTGGTGAGTGTGGTACCTATGATATCACCTATCGGTACCACCCCATGGCGTCATAGCAACGGAACTTCAAGTTTCCGTGAGACGCCAATAGCTGTCGTGCGGGATCCGGCGGATGCAATGGAGTACGCCTGCCGAGCCACACCTCTCTAGCGGCTCGGCGGCCCCTGACGCCGCGATATAGGAGGGCCGGCGGAAGCGGCTCAGCCCTCTCCCGCTCGGAGCCTCTTACCTACGGGACTCCATGCAGACACCGCCTGGTCGCGGCTCTGGCGCCACCGTTCGTGTTTTAGTACAGATAGACGTTTCCTCGTGCGCATTGAGACAGCTGGACCTCCTTTCTTCCGCATTATCTGTAATGAGTCTTAATGTGTTTGGAGAAATACAAGTTAAGTAAATCTTTTGTTTATTGTGTTAATTTTCTCGCTAGTCGTTTCTGCTCCTGTACAGTTTTCCTACTACCACAGTTGTCGTACCACTCATTATTGTCCTTGACGAACTTTTGTCGGCTCTGGTATCCTTCCTGAAAAAGTTAACTTTATAATACGTCTTTTGAGTTTTTTTACCCAACTAATCTTGTTGAACCACCTTCATCATTCCTTTTACTTACATGCTCTTTGCTTGGGAAGTTCTCCTTCGCACTGTGCTTTTCCTTGTCCAAAATCTGAGACTCGTAACTAGCTCTCCTTGGCTTCTTTTCTCTTCGTTAATGCCTGGCGGACTTCAAAGAATGTAAAATGTACAGAGGCGCTCGAGAGTTAATGCGGTTTTCGATGTGAGATGCTTTTAACAGTTCTCGTAACTAATCTCTGTCTCGAAGTCTGGCAGAAAATCCAAAGACGTTAAGGTCCATTAAGGCCATAACCAAAGACACAATCAATACCTTCACTGAGTGGTAGCAATAGTAATATTACCGACACCAGGACCACTTAATCGAGGCTCTTGAACGACGTTTTCCGTAACTCATTCATCAAATAAAATGCAGCAAATAGTCCGGAATTGGAATCTAGAACAGCTGCTAAATTGAGCAATTTAGAGGCAAATACCCTCGGTGTAGCGAAGTGTAGAAGCAAAATCTTTGAGTACAGAATTTGTTCCAATTACGTTCGTTTCGGAATATTATTATGAAATAGTTCCATGTTTAGGAGTCATACACAACGGCTCGCTAGATTAAAGCTCCATATCTAAAGACTGAAAAGCTGCACAGATTACACCAACCCACAGTAAGGAAAACAGAAGTTACCCGCTGTATTATTAACTCATATCGTCGATATAGATTTTTATTAGTACTTTGAAACATATACTGTGCTCAAAAATTATAAAATGCACTGCCTGACAAGAAAAGTGACACACAGAAATGATGTTTGGATATAGAAGTAACTATCAGCGGGTACGTAAAGGATTAGTGTTAAAATTCTCTGTGACAGGTAGAAGAACAACCACAGTACTTTAACGTTGATCGTGTTTAGTACTGTTGGCTTGGTCGCCTGTATACGAGGTGCGAATAGCGTCAGATGATGAGTTTTTACTGTGAAGTACTCTGAGATGTCGCTTATTCATGTGAAACAGCATTATCAGCACCTGACAGAGTTTAAAAGGGGCCTCATTATGGGTCTCCATTTGGCCGGCCGGTCGAATCGCGCAGTATCCAGATTTGTGGGGTATTTGGATGACCGATGCTAGACTGCGCGGGATCGTGATGGCGGGCGCTCTCGTCGTCCCGGTTACGGTCGGTCACACCTGCCAGCCGAAGTGGCCGTGCGGTTAAAGGCGCTGCAGTCTCGAACCGCAAGACCGCTACGGTCGCAGGTTCGAATCCTGCCTCGGGCATGGATGTTTGTGATGTCCTTAGGTTAGTTAGGTTTAACTAGTTCTAAGTACTAGGGGACTAATGACCACAGCAGTTGAGTCCCATAGTGCTCAGAGCCATTTTGATCACACCTGCCCCCACAAAGGAGAGTAGTCATACTGTGTACAAGCACACAACAACCCTTCAGGTATGCACCTGCAATCTGGGAACAAGTAATGGAGTCCCAGCAACATTCTGCTGTTCCACACCGCTGGTCGGAGACTGACAGCAACTGGACTAGGGAATTACCGAGCCCTTCCGTTGGCTACCGTTGACACCACAACACAATCGGCTGTGTTTGCAGTGTTGGCCTGCTGATGAATTGTATCACACTGTGTTCAGTGGGGAATTCTGCTTCTGCACTATTCTGAATGATCATCGTTTGCGAGTATGGTGGCGATCTTGAAAGAGATCTCATTTTTTCAATGTTTTGGAGAGGCACAGAGGTGTTACTCCCGTCGTCACGGTGTTGGGAGGCATCGGTAATGGCTTCAGATCGCGGCTGGTAGCGACTGAGAAAACTCTGACAACGCAGTGGCAAGCCACGGACGATCTGGGTCGTCACGTGTTACCACTCACACGACAGTACCGTGCTGCCATTTTTCAGTAGAACAATGTTGAAGGATGGTTGCTTACCGTTTTTGGACGTCTTGGTTATTAGGAAAGTGGAGGGGTCATTAGGGAATTTCGTCAACCGTAAGCCCACACGTACGGACCTCTATCTACAAGCACCGAGTTGCCATCAACCTTCACAACCTACTGGCGTCATTTGAACGTTCGAACACCTGTCACATGTTGCTTCTGATGGAGATAGCCTCGCAAAGGAGCTGGAACAACTGCGGTCGGTGTCTCCATATCAGATTCAAATGGCTCTAAGCGCTATGGGACAACATCTGTGGTTACATCAGTCCCCTAGACTTAGAACTACGTAAACCTAACTAACCTAAGGACATGACACACATCCAAGCCCGACACAGGATTCGAACCTGCGACCGTAGCAGCCACGTGGTTCCCGACTGAAGCGCCTAGAACCGCTCGACCGCAACGGGTGGCCAACATCAGATTAGTACAGCGCTGAGGAGGAAGATATGTGACCACACACAATATACAGCGTGACAATTATTGAATTATACGAAAAAAACGTAAATTAATTACAAACTACGGCATGCACACACTTTATTCAGCATGTAAACATCACTACAGATGTTCGATATGCCTGCTATCACTGGCGGTTTCGTGGCGCAAATGAGTAGCGAAATCCTGCATGACGCACTGAAGTGTCGGAACATCGATGCAGTCGATGACCTCCTGAATGGCTGTTTTCAGCTCAGCAGTGTCTTCAGTGTAGCCCAACAAAAAGGAATCGTGTGTGTTCAGATCCGGAGAATATGGCGGCCAATCGACACCTATGATAATGGCCTCTGGATACCCCAGAGCCAGACTGCGGTTCCCAAAGTGCTCCTCCAAGACATCACTTTCCATATTCGATGGGCTCGAGCTCCGTCCAGCATCAACCACATATTGTCGAAATCAAGGTCACTTCGGGTAACTGGTATGAAATCATCTTCCAAAATCTTCACGTACCGTTCGGTAGTCACCGTTCCATCTAGGAATATCGCACCGATTATTCTGTGACTGGTCGCGAAATGCAGATTCTCAGTCCTCCAAATGCGCCAATTTTGCTTATTGACGAACCCATCCAAATGAAAGTGGGCTTCGTCGCCAAACCAAATCACGCGCATGTGCATACTAATTCTCCCATCATGCCCCGCGGCCAACCGTGCAGTTTGAAAACCCTAACGGAAACCGTTCAGATTGGCTCTGAGCACTATGGGAATTAACTTCTGAGGTCATCAGTCCCCTAGAACTTAGAACTACTTAAACCTAACTAACCTAAGGGCATCACACACATCCATGCCCGAGGCAGGATTCGAACCTGCGACCGTAGCGGTCGCGCAGTTCCAGACTGTAGCGCCTAGAACCGCTCGACCACTCCGGCCGGCAAACCGTTCAGAAGTTACGACTACTTTATTTCATATAGTTCAATAATTGTTCCCTTTAAAGAGGATAAGGAGGTGTTAAAGTCCAAAGCGTTCCTTCTGCACATCGGCAACCTTTCGTCTAAAGGAGGCGGGTTCCTAAGGAAACATCAAGATAAAGCAATCTTCCGGACACTGTCGCTGATTAGCGCTCTTCTCGGTTCGGTAAAGGACGATCTGGGACTGTGGAAGGCCGGAATTTACAAAATTCCTTGGGAGTGTGGCAAAGCTTGAGTAGGTCAGATGATGCGCATAGTACATGAAAGGTGCATTGTACATGAGCGCCACACTCGCCTTTTGCAGCCCCATAAGTTGCCCATAGCTAAGCGCTGCATTGTCACAAGATATTCTATGGATTATTGTGCCATAAAAATCTTGACCCCCGGCGAGATTCTTTCGGGAATCGCTAATGAAAGAATATGCGGAAATAAGCCTAACACAAGATCTTATAAATCGTGACGGCGTCTTTCAGCTGGACGAGGCTTGGGACCCGGCCATATTTTTAATTTCATCTTAGTGAAAATATTTATTTCATAATGACACGTCTGGCGATATCTGACGTTTGTTTGTTTTTTGCGCCATGAGCAGGCGTTCCGACAGAGGGCGGACGTGTAGTTTCACCTTTACGCATGTGCCTGCGGGCCACAGATGGAACAGTATTTGCAGAGGGCGGAGACGTCAATAAAGGACCCTCGTGTGACGGCCGCCAGTGCGTATGCATCTCAGAGCCAATTTTTGCTATAAATTCGACACTGTGAACTAGCGGTGTCCAGTGGCGGACACTCAGCTCAAGATGGCTGAACGGTTGCCAGCCAAATATTCTGGCAAGAAGTCAAACTGATCCGGCTCCAATCCCGAAACATCATAGAACACGACATTACTCGTTCACAAGGCGCATGCCTCTCCATAAAAGTGTCTCCTTTTGTTGCGGTGCTCTCGTGGCCAGCAAGATCTCCAGATCTGTCCCGATAAAACATGTGTGGGACCTGCTCGGACGTCAAATCCGCCGCAGTGTTACTGTCAATAATTTCGAGAACCATTTACAACAGTTGTGCGCCATCTTGTAGAGGATACAAAGGCTACAATACACCCTTCCCAGCCGAACCAGTGCATGCATCCAGGACAGATGGGTGCAACGTCGTACTCATAACCTCATACTGCCAACAGTGTTCTAAATTCGATTTGATTTTGCAATCACTTAAATAACTGCACATACCCTGTCAACCCGTGAAGTTTCATTTCATGTTCTCTTCTCCTTCCGGGTGCCCCGCTTTCTTTGTCAGATGTAAAAGTAATATCCAGAGTACCACATGGAAGTGTGATAGTACCGTTGCTGTTTACAACGTATATAAATGATCTAATAGAAAACGTCGGATGCCCTTTAAGGCTATTCGCAGATGATGCAGTTGTCTACACCAAAGCAGCAACGCCAGAAGGTTGTAAGAATTTGCACGACGACCTGCAGAGAATTCATGAATTATGCAGACTCTGGCAGTTGACCCTGAACGAAAATGTGTATAACATATTGCGCATACATAGGAAAAGAAATCCACTACTGTACAGCTACACCATTGATGACAAACAGCTGGAGACAGCGTCTTCCGTAAAATATCTAGGCGTAACTATCCAGAGCGACCTTAAGTGGAATGACCACATAAAACAGACAGTGGGAAAAACAGACACCAGACTCAGATTCATCGGAAGAATCTTAAGGAAATAAACTCATCCACGAAAGAAGTGGCTTATAAGGTGCCTTTTCGCCAGATTCTTGAGTATTTTTTATCTATCTGGGATCCCTGACAGGAAGAACTGATAGAGAAGATAGAAGATGATCCAACGAAGAGCGGCGCGTTTCGTCACGGGACCGTTTAGCTGGCGAGAGAGCGTTACAGAGATGCTAAACAAACTCCATTAGCAGACGTTACAAGAGAGGCTTTGTGCATCACGGAGAGAGATACTATTGAAATTTCGGGGCAGCACTTTTCAGGAGGAGTCAAACAACATATTACTTCCCCCCACATACATCTCGCGTATTGACCACGAGGAGAAAATTCGAGAAGTTAGAGCCAGTACAGAGGCTTACCGACAATCATTCTTCCCACACACTATTCGCGAGTGGGACATGGTTGGAGGGATCAGACAGTGGTACCGAAAGTACCCTTCGCCACACACCATTATGTGGCTTGCTGGGTATGATGCAGATGTAGATGTAGTGGTCGTCGAAGTAATCGATCTATTACACATAATCAGAACGAATAAGACAATATAGCTCTTGTGATACCAATCTGGGTCTTTATTCGCACGAAACAATGGGTGCAATCGAAAGGGTGTCACAAGTTCATTCCATTTTTCTACGTTCTGACGCCGTGCTCGCGTCATGGGACACAATCAACGTAAGACAAACAGCGTCTTTGTCACGTAAACTAGTCCTACCTGTTATGGAGTAAGCCTTGGTTGCCACGCAGTTTGGCTGGATCACTACCTGAAAGTGCTGTAGTAGGATTTATCCTTAAAATAAATAGGCAGACATGTCTTTTTAAGCTCAGAATTGGAAGTTTACCAGTTTTTAATCACGTCTATAAGATCCTACCAGTGATGAGCACCTCTCTTACAGTGTCTAATGTCTACAAACAGGTAGACAGTTCGTCAAAAGTAAAAGTAAAGTTTCACACAGTACAGATGAACATAATTCGATTCACAAGCAATTAAGTATGAAAAGCCACAGAACTGTTATTAGTCATGTTGAAATGACCCAACGCATATTTTGATTGTCTGTTGCTCATTATTGTAAAACTAGTTCTCTCAGTCCGGTTTGCACTAACTGAGATGCGACTCATAACGTTCCCGAGGCTGGGATAACGAACAGACGGATGCAATATTTGTCCTGTATGTAGCCAGTTACATGCCTGAACGAAACCTAAAGTAAGACTGACTAAAATGGCGCGATTGTTGGCCTTTTAAGGATTCTCTCTCCTGGATGTTACTGGACTTTGCTAATTTATAAAAGTTTACAAATTCTGTAGATCAGGAAGTTAATCTTTTACTGGCTACTGATTTTGTCATATGTTTTGTTTGTATATTATTTATCATGAGCAGTATTTATTGGCCGGCCAGAGTGGCCGAGCGGTTCTAGGCGCTACAGTCTGGAACCGCGCTACCGCTACGGTAGCAGGTTCGAATCCTGCCTCGGGCATGGATGTGTCTGATGTCCTTAGGTTAGTTAGGTTTAAGTAGTTCTAAGTTCTAGGGGACTGATGACCTGAGTTAAGTCCCATAGTGCTCAGAGCCATTTGAATCATTTTTTTAGTATTTATTGAAATACGCGGTACTAATTTATGCCTCCTCAATGGGAACCCCGCGTCTATGACCATGGGATCCTTGCTGGATGTTCAAACTTAGCTACTGAAAGTTTAGTAATTTCTAATTAGGTATTCTTGCTCCATTAAATTGGTGTCATTGGATTCAGGAAAATCAGGCGATCGAAAGCATATCAACAGATCCCAGAAATTAACAGTAATTTGGCTATAACTGTCCCTGGAAGCTACGACCAGGTGAAATCTTTAATTAACAATATCTTTAAATTAATTACGTTTTGGTTATTATAAGCACTTTACTGGAAAGAGAAAAAGTAGCACTTTAATTTGGAAGTGTCTTTCCTTCTGAATTTACCAGTTAGATCACAACTTTTGCCGTATGACTAAATGTACGAAATTTTATAAGTGCAATAAATTCCGATGGCCATTATTTGTGATGGAACTAATTAGCTCATTGCCATCAGGACGACAAACTGAACGAGCTATATAATGAAGCTTTGTGGGGGAAATTTGTTTCTACAATTTTGATAATTTACGCGGTATGTGCATAATGTAGGAATCTGAACATCGGAATTTTGAAAAGAAAATTACCGAAAATTTCATATAAACTTAATACATGAAACAGGGGTGCATACAAACCAGGATGGTGAGGGTCAACCTCCTCTGTTACATGTTTCTGTTCTATTCGACATAATGCTTCGATCTCTCAAATGGGGCTACAGTTGCTTACAAGGGAACCTCCCCATCGCACCCTCCTCAGATTTAGTTATAAGTTGGCACAGTGGATAGGCCTCGAAAAACTAAACACCGCCAATTGAGAAAACAGGAAGAAGTTGTGTGGAAATATGAAAAAAAATAAGCAAAATATACTAAATGAGTACTCCATGCGCAACATAGGCACAAGGGTAGTGTGAGCTCAGAAGCTCCGTGGTCCCGTGGTTAGCGTGAGCAGCTGCGGAACGAGAGGATCTTGGTTCAAGTCTTCCGTCGAGAGAAAATTTTACTTTTTATATTTTCGCAAAGTTATGATCTGTCCTTTCGTTCATTGACGTTTCTGTTCACTGTAATAAGTTTAGTGTCTGTGTTTTGCGACCGCACCGCAAAACCGTGCGATTAGTAGACGAAAGGACGTGCCTCTCCAATGGGAAACGCAAACATTTGATCGCAAAGTCATAGGTCAACCGAATCCTCCACAGGAAAACACGTCTGATATATTCTAGACGACAATGGTGACGGCATGTGCGTCACATGACAGGAAAAGCCGGCCGAAGTGGCCGTGCGGTTAAAGGCGCTGCAGTCTGGAACCGTAAGACCGCTACGGTCGCAGGTTCGAATCCTGCCTCGGGCATGGATGTTTGTGATGTCCTTAGGTTAGTTAGGTTTAACTAGTTCTAAGTTCTAGGGGACTAATGACCTCAGCAGTTGAGTCCCATAGTGCTCAGAGCCATTTGAACCATTTTTTTGACAGGAAAATGTTGTCGACCCACCTAACTTGTATACTTGGCGAATGGGTAAAAAGATTCTTCTACCTTGCCCGATTTAGGTTTTCTTGTGGATGTGATAATGACTCCCAAAAAAGTGATGAAAACATAAGAGTTTGTCACATAAACTGCAACAAATGAATGCAAGAGTTTCACAGTCGCACAGTTTTTCCTGTGCTCTGTCAAAAAGTATGTTTTTAACGTTTTCAAATTTTTCCGTGTGCGGACGGACGGACAGGTAATAATTGCCTGAAAATTAAAACTTAAGCTTTTCACGCGAGGGAAGACTTGAACCAAGGACCTCTCGTTCCACAGCTACTCACGCTAACCACGGGACCACGGCGCTCCTGAGCTCACACTCTCCTTGATGTTGCCTATGTTGCGCATGGATTACTGAGCTTGTATATTTTGCTTATTTTTTTCATAGTTCCACAGAACTTCTTCCTGTTTTTTCGATTGATCTGTGTTCAGTTTTTCAAGGCTTATCCACTGTGCCAACTTACAACTAAATCTGAGGGGGTGCGATGGGGTGGTTCCCTTGTTAGAAACTGGCGTTGCTTCTATGAGTAACTCGGCTTCGTCGTGTGTTGCAGGCGAGAGTGGACCGAGGAGGAGCGCCGACGCCGCAAGAAGACGTTCCGGCTGGACTTCTCGCCGCTGGGCGCCGGCCCGCACACCGACTGGGACTCCCCGCCGTCCACAGGTGCGTCGCTGGGGAATCCCCCTGTCGTACGGCATCGGGCTACAGCCTATAATAAGCACAGGCCGTGACTGTGCGAGCAAACCAAACAGCAAAGTGATACATAGTAACTCAGTTAATTCGCGTAATTCCGAGACTAAATTCTAAAATTATCTTTCCTTCTTCATTTCAAGTAATAGGTAAAACGACCATCCGTCACGCGATCTGTCTGCTCTTGTCATACTTAGGTATCTATAATTTTTGGATCTTAGGAGTAATCTTCCAGTCTCCACTTTTTTCAGTAGTTCTACTTCGACCGGTCCTAGCCTACTTTTTCACCGAGACTAACTACTTTTATATTAGTTCATTCTCCGTCCTGGTTGTTCTCATAAAGCTGCCACAATTCACAGAAATGTCATTTCTTGTGCCAATTTTTTCCTCCCCTAGAAAATGCTCTGCATTTGCTTCTGTGTATTAGTGTGGGGACAGCAATCCGTCGTATAATATTTCATAAATGTCTCTTAATGAACTTTGTTTCTTAAGTTTCTGCTATTTCTCCCACATGTGACATTTAATGTGTTTACTTCCCGGTCATCGTGTTCGGTATATTCTTGAATCATATCGCATCCCAGATACGTGCAACGTTTTGCTTTTTCAGATATTTCATTGTCAATTAAATATGTGGCGCATGTCTCTTTCGTCCTGTTGCTGTAATTACATTCTTGGAGAAAATTTTTATACATACGTGCGGTGTCAACACTTGCTTGACAATTGGCCTTGGCCTCGACGAATAGATCTGATATGAACACAGCTCGTCCATTTAGGTACATGCTTTTATAAAATACCCCAAAATTGTCAAATTGTGCACATTAAAATGCTCAGAAGTGTTGACTAATGCAACATTATTGTCTTGCTCTGTTAAGCCACATTTTTTCTGACAATTATCTCGCAAATGTAATAACATATTTCTACTTTCAAACATGTAAGTATCTCTGCACGACACTACACAGTTTCTTCCTGGATATATAATGAAAAGCCTTCTTGATGTTTACAAATGAAGTATGCGATTCTTTGTTATATATTTGTGTGCTCAATGAACAGTTGCATTACACGAGTGCTTAAAAAGTTTAGCATCCTTCTAAAACCCATTGATTTTTCACTACTCACCAGTTCTGTATGTTGCTAATCTTTCATGAAGAATTCTTGCAAATACACACATCAAAAAAAGTTTTGCAACACCCCGGTTCCCAGAACTTCAGAAGATAGACGTTGACTGTGGATATTGTACCACAGACACAGTCGCTTTAACTGTTCAGAGATGTCATTAAACCCGCCCAAAGATGTAAACAATAATCCATGAGCAGCGCCTATTGGAGGGGGTCCGACAGCCGATCAGTTCCAGTCATTCGACCACGAAGGAGATATACGGCTCGTGTTGTCGGTAGTTCAACCATGCTTAGACTGTCAATATCGCGTCCGCATTATTACTTTGTGCCACGAAGGGCTCTCAACAAGGGAAGAGTCCAGGTGTCTCGGAGTGAAGCAAAGCGATGTTGTTCGGACATGGAGGAGATACAGAGAGACAGGAAATGTCGATGACATGCCTCGCTCAGGCCGCCCAATGGCTGCTACTGCACTGGATGACCGATACCTACGGATTATGGCTCGGAGGAACCCTGAGAGCAACGCCACCATGTTGAATAATGCTTTTCGTGCAGCCACAGGACGTCGAATTTCGACTCAAACTGTGCGCAATAGGTTGCAAGATGCGCAACTTCACTCCCGACGTCCATGGCGAGGTGCATCTTTGCAACCACGACACCACGCAGCGCGGTACAGATGGGCCCAGCAACATGCCGAATGGACCGCTCAGGATTGGCATCACGTTCTCTTCACTGATGAATGTCACATATGCCATCAACCAGACAATCGTCGGAGACGTGTTTGGAGGCAATCTGGTCAGCCTGAACGCCTTAGACACACAATCCAGCGAGTGCAGTAAGGTGCAGGTTCCCTGCTGTTTCGAGGTGGTATTATGTGCGGCTGACGTACGGTGCTGGTGGTCATGGAAGGCGCCGTAACGGCTGTACGTAACGTGAATGCCATCCTCCGACCGATAGTGCAACCATATCGGCAGCGTACTGGCGAGGCATTCTTCTTCATGGAAGGTAATTCGTTCGCTCATCCTGCACATCTTGTAAATGACTCCCTTCAGGATAACGACAACGCTCGACTAGAGAGGCCAGCATGTTCTCCAGACATGAACCCTATCGAAGATGTCTGGGATAGATTGAAAAGGGCTGTTTATGGACGACGTGACCAACCAACCACTCTAAGGGAGTGGGACAATCTGGACCAACAGAGTCTTGATGAAATTGTGGAGAGTATGCCGCGACAAATACAGGCATGCGTCAATGCAACGTGACGTGCTACTTGATATTAGGGGTACCGGTGTGTACAGCTATCTGGACCACCACCTCTGAAAATCTCGCTGTGTGGTGATACAACACGCAATGTGTGATTTTCATGAGCAATAAAAAGGGCGGAAATGATTTTTATGTTGTCCTCTATTCCAATTTTCTGTACAGGTTCCGGAACATTCGCATTCAGGTTATGCAAAACTTTTTTTGATGTGTGTATATTACGGACTGAATCTAGATTGTTTGCACTTCTATGGTATCAACGACTTTGTCAGCTATAATACAAATTCTTTGAATTTTTTCCATTCACGGCTTATTATTGTACATGAGCAGTTAGACAGTAAAAGGCCTCCATATTTCCACATTTATACATTTATACTGTCTATACCTGGCGCTGGTTTGCTTTTAATGGATTTGAGTGCTTTTGTTCGTTCTTCCCTGTACGTGCTATCCAGTCTATACTTTTTAGCTTTCTCTCATACGTAGAGACCCGTAGCTCGTTTTGAAATAGTGAAGGAAATGACATATTACTTACATATTCCTTCTATGGCAAGCGTGCAACCACCGCTTCAGTAACCTTGATCCTGATCATTGGGAGAGGAGGAATAGGAGAACTTTGCGTGTAGTCGACAGTAGGGTCATTAGAGGTGGACAAGGGAAAGAATGAACCATGGAGTTGTCACGGGAATCATCTTACAATGCACCTTAAATAATATGATGAAAATAGAGAAAGGGGAACTGAAATCCTGTCGTTGTTTTAACGATTTCGCCATGTGCATTTTTGGCAACGGCAATCATCAAGCATAAAACTAAGAAGACAACACACGGTCTATAGACGTATAAGTAAATGCGAAAAAGAGGGAGCCACTGTTACTACAGATATCTTCTCAGCCAACGATGAAAGTATCAGAAGCCGCTTCATATTGATCTGTGGCAATTATTTACTTCCGTATGCAACAGATCACTTAAGCTCTCCGACCCAGCCGAAGTATTAACTGCTAACATCAAAAGTCAAAGTTCTACCAGTGTCATTGATACGGAATAGCCCAGTGATAAGCGCACTATAAATATCCAAAACTTCACATTAGTCGAAAATATTTTGGAGCGTAAAGCGAATTAAGTGATAATATTATGTTTTATACGAAGCATTATCCTTACAGTCCTGCTACATGTTGTCCTCTCTCTGAGGACGACACATGAGGTTTCAGTCTTATCAACTTATATAAAATCGTGTTATAAATATACCAAGGTGCAATTGTTTGTGTCATTGATATCAACGTCAAACTCTTTGGGAAATGAACACGAGCTCATTTGTGCTTTTGTTGCAATATATTCACGAAATTGACGACACACTCCTCTATAAAAGAGGAAGTTATTTATGGATACATAAGCCACCGTAAATTATCACATGAGAGGCTTCGCCCTCTTGTAGCAATTATGGTCTTCGGTCCAAAGACTAGTTTGAAGCAGACCATCGGGGCAGTCTATTCTGTGCAAGGCTCTGCAGCTCAGAGTGACGAGTGCAAGCTACACATATTTCAACCTGCTCTCTGTATTCGTGCCTTGGTGTCCCTCTACAATCCTCACCCCCTACACTTACCTCCATTACCAAATACATGATTCCTTGACGCCTCAGCATGTATCCTATCAATTGATCCCTTCAAGTCAAGGTTTGCCGTAAATTTCTTTTGTTTTCAATTCGTTTCAGTACTTCCTTGTAGTAATTCGATCTACCCGTCTAATCTTTAGTATTACCCTCTGGCATTTCAATAGCTTCTATTCGTCCCTTATCTGAACTGCTTATCGTCCACGTTACTCTTTCGTACAAGATTAAACTCAAAATAAATGGCTTCAGAAAAGACATTCTAACATCAACAATTACATTAGATGTTAACAAATTCCTCTTTTTCAGAAAAGCGTTTGTTACTGTAGCCAGTTTACATTTTATATCTTCTCTACTTCAGCAATCATCAGTTACTTTGCTACCAAGATAACAAAATTTCTCTTCTGCTTCTAGTCTCTCTCTTCCTGATCCAATTCCCTCAGCTTCGATTGAACTAATTCGACTACTTTCCATCACCCTTGTTTTACTTCTGTTGATGTTCATTTTATAACCTCTTTTCATGACACAACCCATTTCGTTCAACTACTCTTCAAAGACCTTTGGTGTATGTGACAGAATTACGTTGTCGGCAAACCTCAGAGTTTTTATTCCATCTCCCTATGCTTTAATTAGCTTTCCAAATTTCTCCTTGGTTCCTGCTTGCTCAACGTGCAAGTCAATACGGGCATGGACTACAACCCTGTCTCGCTTCCTTCTGAACCAGTGCTTCCCCTTCATTCGCATCGACTGTTGTAACTTATTGCCAATTGAGGGCCTGATGACGGAACGCTGTAGCACCGAAACCGGTCTCAATGAATAAAGGAATTTTAAAAAAACACACTGCTGAAGGTGCTACCATCAGCCCTCACATACTGACCACCCATCGTCCCGGTTTTCTCGGATGACGGTTGTAGGAAAAACAGACGTTGTAATCGCAGCCAGATCTCTTATTCCAAGTAAAGAGCTAGCCGGTTTCGTAGTTAAGTATTCGGGCAAAGAGAACGTCAGTCCTTATCCGGCTATCCAGACTGAGAGTTCCCGCGACTCCCCAAAATCAGTTAAGGTGAATATCGGTATGGTTCCTCCAAAACCGCCACTACCGATTTCCTGCCCTTTCTTTGTTCGACCCAAGATTTTTCGACGTCTTTAACGATTTCGAATACACGGTGCGCTAATCTTTCTCACGAACAACTGAGCCGTCTTGCAACGATTGTGACAGTTCGTATGATACTTGATAACATGCTAGCGACAAAAATAACATTCCAACCTGGCGAACCCATAGTAGCCGAAGGGAGAAAATTCTGCTAGGCAGGGAGCAAGATTAAGAAGAAGCTGGGAAGAGGTAATAAGCTGACTAGCACTGGAAAAGAGTGGGGTCCTCGCCGAAACAAGTCTACTAGTAACTACATAGGCGTCCATTTGGGACAAAAAATTTTGAGAGTGACCATCTCGAGCACACCAATATCTTCGGTGAAACTACAATGAGGAGACAATGACGCATTGATAAGTAAATGTACCTATAAGAGAATAAATGAAGAACATTCAGCAAGGGAAGGAATATGTAGAAAACGCTAACCAGAAGAAGGGACAGCATGACGTGACGTGTGTTTTGGCATGAGGGAAGTCGTTTAGTTTCATCACGGCTAAGATCTAAGCCCCTTTTGTGTCCGTAGCCGAGGAGTATGACAGCCACAACTGAAATGCACACAGGTAGCATAAACAATACTTTGTTTAATACCTAAGAAACAGAACAATACACAGTTTGTGGGAACGTGTGTCCACATCACTTGAATCAAATTCAAAAGTCAGTCCTTTACGTTGCCTAGAGGATGCTCATAGTGACGAGGTCCACAAAAGCAATAGTCGGCGGGGAGCAAGTCGGGTCCTCACTGACGATTATCGATAGATTCCAACGATGCTTGGGCTCGAGGCCGTATGAGACGAAAATCCCGCGCAGCAAGCCTTAAGCCGTCGTCACAGGAGTTGAGGCAGCTTACCCTGACATGCCAGCAGACGAAATATACAACGTCACGAGAGACAGCGCCGTCGCCACCGACGACGATCTGATTAGCGTGATTTTGAGCTCTCAGAGCTCTCCAGCGGCAGTTGTCGGCTTTATTTGGGTCATAAACAATACAGTTCGTTCACGCAAGTGAAAGCGCTTAAATTTCCTACTTTATCTCTATTAAAGCGCACATTTCCTCTCTTGTCCACATGCTAGACATGTTGTTCTTTCTGTGGGGTAAGTAAATAAAAACATCAACATCCGTGAACATGTAGTAAGACAAAAAGGAAAGATATATGTCCATCTAGGACATCAGCTTGTAAAAGTTCACCAAATCAAACAAACGCACTCCTGGTAGAGGATTCACTTATATTTACACGACAGTAAATATTACGGAAATTATTTCTATTAATTTCTTAAGAAAGTCCTCCATCCTTTTAGAAAACGCGAAGCTGAAAAAAAATTAGTAACACCAGAACGGGGACCCTCTACTATTCTACCATCTGTTCCATAACGTGCCTACTAAATACGCATGCCAAAGGTCTGCTATGGGCAATCATGTATTTTATGTTACGGTCTTCTAAATGCTTTAATCGCCGAACTGTTATTAATTGGCATTTAATCATAACAGATGCTAACTAGAACGACATTTTTTCATGAATCTTCAATGTGCCGATGCCTCAATACGGCTTACTTCCATAACATGGCGGTTATAAAGTGAAATAAGTAAATACAAAAATTCTTTAACCACCGATACGACGTTTCCAGTTTTTTATTGCAATAAATCGTACCAATAACGATTCGTTCTCCGTACGTTCAATGTGATGGTGTCTAGAAAGAGAATAAATTCATAGGCTGTAAGGCATAACATAAAACCTACCGAACACAACAAATACAATACGGCGTCGCGGTTCTTGCTTGTGACGTACGGAACGTTTTCCTTCGTACCGGTTTTACTTTGCGTGGCTTGTTGCTGAAATAACGAAAATCTTACTTCGTGTTTCACGCTACGAAATGACGCCTCAACGTGAAATAGCAGAAAGTGACGACACGAAACTGGTAGATCGTCACGTAAACGCTTGCTAACTCGTCCCCTGTGACGTCGGCTTTAGGGTGGCTGAGACGCAGGTTCACCACAGGGTGGGACTGGAGGCTGGCTGGCGGAAATCCAGTGAGAGCTGAAAGGCAGTTTCGAAGACGAAGGCGACTTCATTTGACGGACACTGAGCCCGGGGCGTATACTGGCCGCATAGCAGTTGTGCAGTGGCCCTAAGCACCAGCCAGTGCATGGCCTTTAGTAGGCACGTGTTAGTCGATCGCAATATTATTGCACCTGCGAGTGAGGGTTTTTCTGTCGGCTTATTGTTAGTTTTCAAGAGGACGCGCTGAACTACTTGATAGTGTATGTACAATTGTGTTGAAGTCATTCATAGCGCGATGCCTTTTCCCTGGCCACCACTGTACTTGTTTACTGCAACGCGATGCCTTTTCCCTAGTCACCACTGTACTTGTTTGCAGTAACTTCGCCACGTGTTTCCGATGACGGCCACGGGAGGTTAAGTGCTATAATGTCGTGTGGAAAGTGAAAGTTGTGAAGTGGTGCCCGCGACTGCAGCGCTATTTATTCTGATCTACACGCCGCATATCTGTGAGCCTGGCGCACTCCCACCCCACCCCCCTCCCCCCGCCCCACCCGATGGAGGCTGTGTGATTCTTGGCTGAAACCAGCCTGACGAGTTGTGACGATGTCTGCTGTTTCAGTGCGATCTCCTGCGGTAATGTTACTAACGGGTCAGGGATTCGGCTACTCGTCGTACACATCTGTTAAAGTGATTAATGGAAAATCTCATATACAGATGTGAAACAGATACTAACAAAGAGATAGAGGGGCTGGCCAGTACTTACCTCAGCTCAGTACATACGATAAATACACAAAACAGAACAGAAAATTTTAACATTCCTAGCTTTCGGAACTTTGTTCCTTCATCAGGGAGGAGAGAGGGGAAAGAAAGGGAAGAAGGGAAAGTGGATTCAGTTACTCACAACCCAGGTTATGAAGGAACAGGGAAACGAAAACAGGGACGGTAGCAAGGATGGAGGCACGGTTGTCAGAGTGAAGCCAAAGATGTTCTACTGTAAGTACTGTGCCAGCTTCAAACCAAAGAGGATGCATACAGAAGTAAAGAGGTACATAGTATAAAGATAAACACAACTATGTAGGATGAAAAGATGCGTGAATGGCTAAAGAGGAAAGGGAAAGAGGAGAAGACTGAAGAGTAAATGGAAGTGAGGTGGTTTAACGTAGGTTCAGTCCAGGGGGATGGCGGGATGAAATTTTTTCGTCAGCAACTGTGCTAGTTTCATTTTCCTGCTATTATCTTGTTCCGTTTATAGTCCACTTCTCTTTTTTTATTTATTGATTTATTTATTTAATATTCCATAGTTCTAACGTTCGTTATTCGCTGTTTTCCAGCCAACAATCGCTGCCAACAATCTCTTCCACACCTACCAGTATCATCCATTTCCGTCGATTTCGTGTCGCTGGCGATATTTTTGTGCCATTGGCTATCTTTCTCTGCCACAGAAAAAAAAAATTTGGGACATTTCTGCGCCACCCGCGAACTTTTTGCGGCACGCGCGATCTTTTTTGCGGCACGCGCGATCTTTTTTCGCCACTGGCTAGCTCTGTTTTTGAGCAACGTGTGTTCTTTTCCCTGATCTGGACATACTTGCTTCGTCTGGTCAACTTTTTCCGTATTGTTCTTATTTAGTGGTCTTCCTTTGGTATTGAACATTACCAACACAATTTCTTTCTTTCTCGTCCTTCCCTCCGTGTTTTATTCCTTCTTATGATTACTATTTTAACTTTAGCTATCTAATTTCCCTACCCACCAGTTACCCACAATGTACCCTAATCCTATACCACATTATTTACATTCATTCCGGAAACATGCATTCACCGTAGCAAAACTGCAATCCCACATACTTTTCCTCCGGTCCTGCTTAACCTTTGGAATTACCCCTAAAGGACTTACCTTAAAAGTTCCCATCTCTGGGTGCAATTCCTCCTTCCACCAGTCTCTCCTGGACTTCCAGAACCTTCAATCCTTAGCCCTTACCCAACTTGTCCTGAATCCCTACACTACTTCATGTAACCACCACTCCCAACAGCTCCTATCTCTCTTCAAAGCCCTCCACCTCTCAAACCCTTGCTTGGAGAACTCACTCAGGAACATCATCCTAGAAGCCATCTGCAAACTTGATTTCCATGCCACACACCACCTGAAAAAACTATTCACAGTGCTAGTGCAACACCTAAGAAGTGGGGTCCCTCTCCCTATCCCTCACAAACACCAACCACAACAGAACCTTCAACAAACCTCCCTCATAGCCAACAA
This sequence comes from Schistocerca americana, assembly GCF_021461395.2. NCBI lineage: Eukaryota > Metazoa > Arthropoda > Insecta > Orthoptera > Acrididae > Schistocerca > Schistocerca americana. Next base: position 312,228,989 of record NC_060120.1, on the reverse strand, counting down.
ACCTAGCCTAGCCACCCTACTCAATCTCCCCATCCCAGCACATACCCCACACAGACCAAATCTCAACTATAACCACAGTCAAATGCCACATATCACCAGTCCCAATTCAGTTCTAAACCTCTCATCCAGATCCCTCTCTCCTCCAGAGACATCTGTTCTATCACAAGGCTTAACCTTTAGCCCCATGCTTAAATTCAACCACACTGCCCTGGTTAAAGATCTCCTCTCATGTACCCGGAACCTCAACTGTAAATATCACTTCACTACCCAAACACAGCTCCCAAATACTAGACCCAGTGTTGAACCCTGTCTATAACAGTTTCGACCGCCTTCTCAAAGGGATCCTCATCCCTTCCCCCATAACCATCCCTTGCAGACATTTCAGGAATTCCTCACATCCAGTGTTGCCTCCCAGTCCTTCTTGAAGAACATCCCTACAACCCCCAACATCACCCCAGCTGAATCCCGTGCCATTAAGGAGCTGAAAACAGACCGCTCTATTGTCATCCTCCCGGCAGATAAAGGTTCCACAACTGTGGTACTTGACCGTGTGGAGTATGTGGCAGAAGGACTGCGTCAACTCTGCGACACCTCAACCTACAAAGCTGTTACCCAGGATCCCATTCCCTCCTTTCAGACTGAGCTGCAGAAAATCCTAAAAATCCAAGGTCCCTCACATGGCCTCACAACGGCTTCCATAGACTTACTCACTCCACCTGAGCCACGTACTCCTACCTTCTACCTATTACCCAAAATCCACAAAGAGATCCATCCTGGCCGTCCCATTCTAGCAGGCTTCAAAGCCCCAACAGAACGTATCTCAGCTCTGGTAGACCAACACCTCCAACCTATCACCCGCAGACTCTCATCCTACATCAAAGACACAAACCACTTCCTAGAACGGCTCAAATCCATTCCCACTCCTCTCCCACCTGAAACCTTTCTTGTCACCATAGATGCTACATACCTTTACACAAACATCCCACATATCCATGGTCTCTCTGCCCTTGAGCACTACCTCTCCCAACGCCCACCCGAAGATCTTCCAAAAACCTCGTTCCTTATCACACTTACCAACTTCATCCTCACCGATAATTACTTCACTTTTGAAGGCCAGACCTACAAACAAATCAGGGGAACGACCATGGGAACCAGGATGGCTCCGTCCTATGCCACCCTCTTCATGGGCCACATGGAGGAGGGTTTCCTGAGGACCCAACAGCTGCTTCCCCTGGCCTGGTATAGGTTTATAGATGACATCTTTGTGGTCTGGACTCATGGTGAAGAAACACTCCTTAATTTCCTCCATAACCTTAACTCCTTTTCGAATCTGAATTTCACCTGGTCCTTCTCCAAAACCCAAGCCACCTTAATGGATGTTGACCTTCATCTTGTTGAAGCTCACATCCACACCTCTGTCCATACCAAACCCACAAACAAACAACAGTACCTTCACTTTGATAGCTGCCACCCATTCCACGTCAAACGCTCCCTTCCCTACAGCCTAGGTATTCGTGGCAAACGTATCTGCTCCAGTGACGAATCCCTCAACAATTACACCAATAACCTGACCAGTCCTTTCCTCTCCCGCAACTACCCTGCAGACCTTGTCCACAAACAGATCTCCCGAGCAATACATTCCTCCCCATCCAACAATAATGTTCCTACCCCCAGACCACACAGAAGCATCCCCCTTGCCACCCAATATTATCCTGGCCTCGAATACATCAACAAATTACTCCGCCAGGGATATGACTTTCTCAAGTCAACCCCTGAAATGAGATCATCCCTTGACCAGATTCTCCCCACACCTCCCAGAATTGCCTTTCGTCGCCCCCCTACCCTCCGTAACATCCTTGTTAAACCCTACAATATTCCCAGACTACCTTCTCTACCCAGCGGTTCCTACCCCTGTAACCGACCCCGCTGCAAAACCTGCCCCATGCATCCCCCCACAACCACCTACTCGAGCCCCGCTACTGGTAAAACATACACAATTCAAGGCAGGGCCACGTGTGAAACTACACATGTCATTCATCAGCAGACATGCCTGCACTGCACAGCCTTTTACATCGGTATGATAACAACTAAACTGGCTGGGCGCATGAACGGACACAGACGAACTGTCCACCTAGGAGATGTCCAATACCCGGTAGCGGAGCATGCCCTCCAGCACAATTCTAGGGACCTAGAAATCTGCTACACCGTATGTGCCATTTGGCTTCTCCCACCCAACACCAGTCCGTCTGAACTGCGGAGATGGGAACTTGCACTCCGACACATCCTTTCACCCGCCATCCCCCTGGACTGAACCTACGTTAAACCACCTCACTCCCATTTACTCTTCAGTCTTCTCCTCTTTCCCTTTCCTCTTTAGCCATTCACGCATCTTTTCATCCTACATAGTTGTGTTTATCTTTATACTATATGCCTCTTTACTTCTGTATGCAACCTCTTTGGTTTGAATCTGGCACAATACTTACAGTAGAACATCTTTGGCTTCCCTCTGACAACCATGGCTCCATCCTTCCTACCCTCCCTGTTTTCCTTTCCCTGTTGCTTCATAACCTGGGTTGTGAGTAACTGAATCCACTTTCCCTTCTTCCCTTTCTTTCCCCTGGCACTTAAAGTTCCGAAAGCTGGGAATGTAAAAATTTTCTGTTCTGTTTTGTGTATTTATCGTATGTACTGAGCTGAGGTAAGTACTGGCCAGCCCCTCTAACTCTTTCTTAGTATTTGTTTCACATCTGTGAAAGTGGTTGCCGCGTCGCTAGGCAGCAGGACGGCGTGTACAACAGCTGCCAAACAGCTCGCTTTTACGCGATATGGTACGGCTCTGCAGGTTCCAGTCACAGCCAGCGTTTGCCAAACGACCAGAAATTCCTATAATTTCAATTAAAACCGTGTAAATTGATTATAGGGTGCTATATGATATTGTTTTCTTCGAAGTGCAGCATCTTCCAGTGCAACTAAGAAAGAACGCTAAGCCGACCCATGTGACCGAGCGGTTCTAGGCGCTTCAGTCTGGAACCGCGCGACCGCTACGGTCGCAGGATCGACTTCTGCCTCGGTCATGATGTGTGTGATGTCCTTAGGTTAGCTATGTTTAAGTAGTTTTAAGTTCCAGGGGACTGATGACCTCAGATGTTACGTCCCATAATGCTCAGAGCCATTTGAACCATTTTTGAAGAACGCTAAGGCTGATAAAATATGTCTGACGAATCATACTTTTGGTACTGATTTAAAGTCGTATTAACCATTACTCGAACGTGACTGTTTCATAAATATGAAATGGTTTTTCAGAGACAGCTACCAGTCACAAGTTTTGTTGAAATTCGAATTATTTAACGAAGTAAAATGTTTCGAGGTGTAATCCGCATCTTCAGGCGAGAATGGCAAAACAAAAACATTTCATGAAAGTACAAAATGGCTCTGAGCACTATGGGACTCAACATCTTAGGTCATAATTCCCCTAGAACTTAGAACTACTTAAACCTAACTAACCTAAGAACATCACACACACCCATGCCCGAGGCAGGATTCGAACCTGCGACCGTAGCAGCATCGCGGTTCCGGACTGCAGCGCCAGAACCGCACGGCCACCGCGGCCGGCTCATGAAAGTACACACAGATATTAAAGTCGTTTTCTAAAGTCTTAGCATGTGCTGTGGTCATCCAGTGTAGAAAGTTAAAGACAACCTAACAAGAAGGGATCTTCACTTTGCATGTTGCTCTGCTGCTTACATAATTTTTTTAGACAATCACTCAGTATATTCATGTGAAATGGCTGTCTTTTTCGGGTGTGTTCAGTTACCTCCATTACTGTGGCGCCTTAAGCTATTATTAACAAGTTCCAAGGAGCTAGCTGAGTACCCCTCAGGCAGACAACCGTTTCATACGAAAAAGTGAGTGATTATTTTTTAAAAAATGAGAGCAGTAGAGCAACATACGAAGTGAATATTCCCGCTCAGTAGAATATCTTTTTCTTTCTCCACAAGATGACCACAGCACATGCCAAAATTCTGCTAAACAACTATAATAGCTGCTTGTACTTCTGTTAAATGCTTTTGTATTGCCATTGTGGCCTGAAGACCAGATTTATATCTCGAAGCATGTTTCTTCATTAAATAATTTGAATGTCAACAAATTTTGTGAGTGGTTGCGGCCAGTCAAAATCTTTTCCAACTTTCTGAATGTTCTGAGACAATACAAAAAAGCTGTCCGTGTCAAGAGTTTTATTTAAAACCTTCACATAATCTTGGTATAACTTCATCACACTGAGCTCAAAAATGAGCTTTACACTTAAATTATTTCCAGTATTTAATCTAAGTAGGTTTTTTAGAAAAGGGACACATAAACAGAAAATTATCTGATTTTAATATAATAATGAGTGACGAAGTCTACTGTAATGACGTGTTTTTCTAAAGTATTAAAAATTCAGACTCCTGTCCAACGTTTAAGTGCCCTTAAAAACCTTTAATCGTTGACAATCATCAGATTAATTAGTCAGTCACTATGAACAAAATGATGTGAAAAAAGTACGGGGACCTGTATCAGTGGCTTTTTGTGGTGACGATTCCATCATATGGCATCAGTAGTATAGCTTATTCGCCTGTCCCGCAAATGCACATAGCACCGGGACGTCCTTTTCTAAGCCGCGGGTAAATTCCTAGCTCGGCCGCGATCATATATGCTTATGCGTCACCTCCTGGTGACGCTAGCATGCACTGGTAGCAAGATTCTGGGACACCTTACCGTGGCTGCCGTGAGAGGTGCTCGGTTTAGTGAGTGTTTGTGTCTGGTGTTGCAGGCTCTCGCACAACCCCAGATGGCTGGCGGCGCGGCGGCACGCCCCCCGGAGCTCCGACACAAGCACCCTCCGCCACTTCCACGGCGCCGCGACGATCCAAGGTCGCACAGGCGCACCGCCGACAGGTAAGCCATAGTCCTGGTAACAGCTTGTAGCCTCCCCCTTACTAATCGGCCTGTCCTGCTTGCGATATAAAACATGACCGTGGATCGCGTGTAAACCTAATGGAATTTTTCTAATTTGATAAGGCTATCTTTCCAGAAGAAGTAATACCGATAAGTAGGCGAAAGTGTACAACCGATCTTTCTGATAGAAAAGTCTACTAAAAATAAAAAAGTAATTAAACCGAATAGGGCTACAATTTGGAAAAATGAAAGTTATTTTGTGCATTCACTCACGAACAACACTGGACAGAAAAGGGGTACCACTCATCGTGAATCCTAGAGTTACACTAATGAACGAAAAGGAAATAATTACGGTCGCCAGCCCACTAGGGCGATTTACATCCAAAATCCTGTACAAGATGATGGGAAAGAAAAACATTTATTATTAAACACTGACGTGGCAACTGAAGGTTGTCACGTTTTTTGACACTAATTTTAAGTGAGTATGTAATGGTAAAGAAAACTGAGAAGCCACTTGTACGTTAAGTTTGTCATTAAATTTTGAAAAAGGCAATCGAGTAATGATTTGAAAATGTGCGCTTAAACTGTATGTTAGTATTGAATTTCGTTAGGTGAACAATGACTTTCAGAGACCTCAACATAACGTCATCAAAGAAATTTAGATAAAGGCAAGCACTTTTTACTTTGTAGTTACTTAATTTTCAAATTGGATTTCATATTATTGTCTGAACAACTGAGCCTTTTCTACTGACTTGAACAGAATTAAATACTAGAATACGTACCAAACCAAACAGCCATGTGCTCCAAGCTATATGTAAAATAAATACAACTTCCGCACTCTTAATTTGTGCATTTTCTTTAGATTTGGATTGTTTCCAGTGATAGATTCTCAAGCTTCGGGTAGCATATAAGGAAAAAAGGGAACACGGACCCTGCTTGGTAACAATGTCTGGGGGCAATGAAGACACAATCGCCCTGAATTTAACTGATTATTATTTTAAACAATGTTCATTAATCACATCACATTCATTTGTGCTGCTGGATTAGCCGTTAATACTTTCTACCAATGAACAGTCTTACTTCAGTGCCGTGCGTGCGACGGAACTCGGAGCCGACGACGAATCTGTGTTGCTGGAACTGCTGCTGTTGTTGAAGACGGTAGCATCTTGTGGGGCCACGGCTAATTACAAGAACGGGCAATCGTAATTAATACACCCTCTTCCGCCTGTCCACTGTCCTTCCTCCTGCTACTAGTCATCTGGCGCGCGTACATGATGCCGCCGAAATGGTACTCTCTACTGCGAGAACGTTAACACCACACTTCCGCACACTACAAGCGCTGGAACCCGTTTCCGTCCCCCACCGCGCGCTCTGCACAACAACCCCCTACCCAAAGATTTTACAATGCACAAGCACCATAGAGTAGAAACATCTCTGGAGTGAGCATTCAGAAGTGCAGAATTGATTTTGTGTTGTCAACATACGTTGCCACAATGGTCACGTGATATCGGGACGCCGTAGATTTCTCCGACATTTGTCCTATAAATTTTGAATGTTCTTATATCGCTAGTAAAGACAGATTCCCTTCGTAAGTGCTGTGGATTTAGTATAGACGTTTTGCAGGCACCGTAGCAGTTTACGTCTGATATTTGAAATAAATTGAGCTCTTAGCTTTGAAGAGCAAAATGGACGAGCATGACGTCACAGAAGCTTCACGTCAGCATGTATTTATAATGTCTTTCATGTCACACCTCCTCAAGTCGCTTAACACAGTACTGAACGGTGAAATTGGGGTTTTGAGTCACCATCCCTAATATGCATAAAATGTTAGAGTATAGTATCAGAACTGAGGAGCTAACAACGACAAAATTTGTCAATGGCCTAAGCAAACTTTATAACCTATGTTCTTGATCAATTATGTTTGGTAAATTACTGAGAAGTGAGACAACGTTTCAAAACATCGACAATTATTTGCTAGGGAAAGTATGTACATTCATAGATATCAAAGAAAGCTTCAAACGAATTAATGAAGCCTGTCAAACTTATCCATTACGTTTTTTCTTACGTAATTAATAACGTCATAAACAACTGTGTTTTACTCCTTCATTAATGCTGACTTTTTTGCTTAAAATGTCATATGGTGGAATCTGCTTCGTCTACTTATGTTCTTATATATATACATTGTGGGCGTCAGCGCCGTTGTGTTATCGTAAAACCTAAATAACTTTTCGTCTTCAGATATACAACCTCGGTTGTGTAAGAAAGTGGAAAAAATATCCTAGTCGTCGTGGAACATCTCCAGTTTGTCACTAAAACAAAGCGCTATTATAAAATATAAAGATTATGAATATACAACAGTATAAAATCCACTATTATAAGGCGAATGATCGCGGCGAAAATAGGTTAACTTAAGATGTTAACAGACTGGTACCGTTAAAATTTTCTTCCCGAGAAACCTTGCCGTGCCGTGAAATGACATGACGTTCCGTTGACGACCTATGTGAATGAATCTATTCTAAAGGTATTGTAGAATGTTTTGGTGTTACGTGACGAGACGTGACGTTACCTGATGGCGGACGCGAATTGGCGTCAAACAATCGACGTCGTCCCTAGATCACGTCACAATTCCAGTTTAATGTTGACAACATGCGCAGGACGCAATGCTCACTCCAGAGACATTTCTACTCTATGACAAGCACTGCTATTATCGTTGCTAGTCGACGCAAATAACAGTTCCTTCGGCTTTTTCTCAGAGCTTATAAGTTTCACAGTACAACACAGATAAATACAATAAAACGTCAACAGACTTCTACCTAAATGTACACATACAGTGAAGCAATGTCCTTACTTATTAAAAGAAAGGATTTAAATTACAAATATTTACATACATTTAATATATCGGTAGCAGGTGCCATGCATCCTGCATTTTCGGTGTTACAGGCTGTGTTGGGAGAGCCTGTGATAATACTGTTGACGCTGTATAACTGCGCGAGAGCGTTGATACAGACTACGCCTCACTGGCTGCGAATATGTGCCTGCGCTGTTTCAAACTCCGGTGAACACTGGCAGATCCAGCATATTTTTCTGATTGATCACAATGATAACAGTGATTAACGCATTGAACACCAATATGAGGACAAAAACCATTGGTGATAGTCATCCTTTCATTGAATGTTGATAGTGAATTTCCCATTCTCGATTGATACTCCATGATGGAAGCAGTTAATTTCCCTTCAATGTCACATCCCTCTATAACTGACAATACACAACAATCTTTCCACTGTGTTATCATCCTGGAACATAGTGAGCATCCTGCAGATGCGCCTTTTTGGCAGGGCTGCTATAGGTTGTGGCAAACACATTCGTAATCCGGGTTGCTAAGCGCTGCAGGGTAGGTAGTGTGGAGGGAAAGCGTGCTACATTTGCCGCCCTAGATGCCTTCTAGATGTGCCTATGAAAAAGGGCGGGCAAAGAGTTTCGTTTGAGGGTGTTGCTGGAGCGTATACGCAACCCAGCTCGACTCCGATGTGGATCTATGAGCACCGACATGTAGCCAAAGTGTTAGTATTGCATTCGTGTCATTCCGATGTGCTGGCGGTAAGCGCAGAAACGTGAATTATGGAGATATTATTACCAAATGGGTACGTGGTGCATTTCAGTGTTAAAAGCAACGCGTTCCTTGACCGCACTATGGCAGACAACGAAAGCTGGTACTGCCAATGGGAACCGGGATCGAAAGCGTCGACGATGCAGTGGTGTCATCTGTCGCCTCTTCGGCCCAAGAAGTTCAAGAGCGAGGCCTATGCCAGAAAGGTGATGCTAACACAGTTTTTTAATCACCAGGGCTTACTGCTTATTAGTTTCAAGACACCTGGTGCCTCCATCACTGGAGAACGTTAATGCCCAACGCTGGGGAAATTGCGGCGTGCAGTTAAGGTGAAAAAGGGAAAAGTGCTAGATGATAATGCATGTACCTAAATCATAGCAACGTAGAAGTTACGCCAACTCAAGTGGGAGAAACTCGAGAACCCATACTATAACTCTCATCTATCATTATGCCATTATCCCTGGCTGTGAAAGTTGGACTATTCCTGTCGGACAAGGTTACACAACGGGCAGTTACGGAACTCTACACACAGCAGGACACGGTTTTTTAGCAAACGGGTATTTTCATCTTGGTGCGTTGCTGGGATGACTTCCTCAATGTTCACGACGATTTTGCCCGATTGGGATACCGTTTCTGGACTGTACGGGATTCGAAAGGAAACTTTTTGATCGCCCCTTATACATTAGTAACATATCCACTCCCTTCATCACAGGAAAATTAAGGTCGTAGGCCACTGTTGACTACAACACCTCCCGCGAGGCTGCTCACCCACATATTTGGAAAGGCATTCCGTCCTCTCGCTACATAAAATAACTTAGGCCATACGTGCCCAAACGGAACGGTAGCGGAGGGGACAAAATTATATGGGTTCTATAGGGGAAGTGGCAACAAAACGACTATTCACGTTGGTGTGCAGAATGTATGAGTCTGGCGACATACCATCTGACTTTCAGAAAAGTACCATCTGCTCAATTCCGAAGACTACAAGAGCCTACAAGTGTTAGAGTTATCGCATCAGCTTGACAGCTCAGCATCCAAGTTGCTGACAAGAATAATATACAGAAGAACGGAAAAAACTGAGAATCTGTTAGATGACGATCAGTTTCACTTTAGGAAAGGCACCAGAGAGGCAGTTCTGACATTGTGGTTGATAATGAAAGCGAGGCTAAAGAAAAATTAAGACACATTCATAAGAGTTGTCTACCTAGAAAAACCGTTCGACAAAGTAAAATGGTGCAATATGTTCGAAATTCTGATGAAAATTGGGGTAAGCCATAGGGAGAGGCGTGTAATATACAACATGTACAAAAGCCAAAGCGGAATAATAAGAGTGGAAGACCAACAACGAAGTGGTCGGATTAAAAAGGCTGTAAGACAGGGAAGTAGTCTTCCGGCCCTACCCTTCGATTTATACATCGAAGAAGCAATGATGGAAATAAGAGAAACGTTCAAGACTGTAAGTAATAGTCACGGTGAAAGGATGTCAGTGATAATATTCGCTGATGACTTGCTATCCTGAGTGAAAGGGAGGAAGAATTACATGATCTGCTGAATCGAATGAACAGTCTAATGAGTACAGAATATGGATTGAGAGTAAATCGAAGAAAGACGAAAGCAATGAGAAGTAGCAGAAATCAGAACAGAGACAATCTTAAAATCAGGATTGATGGTCTTGAAGCAGATGCATTTAAGGAATTCTACTAAATAGGTAGCCAATAATCAATGACGGAGCAAGGAGACATCAAAATCAGACCAGCACTGGAAAAAACACCACTCGCGTCGAAGAGAAATCTACTATTATCTAACACAGGCCTTAATTTGAGGAAGAAACTTCTGAGATCGTACGTTTGGTGCACAGCATTGTATGGTAGGAAAACATGGACTCTGGGAAAACGGGAAAAGAAGAGAATAGAAGCGTTTGAGAATGTTGAAAATTAGGTGGACGGATAAGGTAACGAATGAGGAGGTTCTGCACGTAATCATCTCATCCGCATGGCTGTAACGGATCTTGCAGCCACATCTCGATCCCTGAGTCAACAAATGGGGACGTTTGCAAGACAACCATCTGCACGAACAGTTCGACGATGTTTGCAGCAGCATGGACTATCAGCTCGGAGACCCTTGACGCTGCATCACAGACAGGAGCGCCTGCGATGGTGTACTCAACGACGAACCTGGGAGCACGAATGGCAAAACGTCATTTTTACGGATGAATCCAGGTTCTGTTTACAGCATCATGATGGCCGCATCCGTGTTTGGCGACGTCGCGGTGAACGCACATAGGAAGCTCGTATTCGTCATCGCCATACTGGCGTATCACCCGGCGTGATGGTATGGGGTGCCATTGGTTACACGTCTCGGTCACCTCTTGTTCGCATTGGCGGCTCTTTGAACAGTGGACGTTACATTACAGATGTGTTACGACCCGTGGCTCTACCCTTCATTCGATCCCTGCGAAACCCTACATCTCAGCAGGATAATGCACGACCGCATCTTGCAGGTCCTGTACGGGCCTTTCTGGATACAGAAAATGCTCGACTGCTGCTCTGGCCAGCACATTCTCCAGATCTCTCACCAACTGAATACGTCTGGTCAATGGTGGCCGAGCAACTGGCTCGTCACAATACGCCAGTCACTACTCTTGATGAACGGTGGTATCGTGTTGAAGCTGCATGGGCAGCTATACCTGTACACGCCATCGAAGCTCTGTTTAACTCTATGCCCAGGCGTATCAAGGCCGTTATTACGGCCAGAGGTGGTTGTTCTGGGTACTGATTTCTCAGGATCTATGCACCCAAATTGCGTGAAAATGTAATCACATGTCAGTTCTAGTATAATATATTTGTCCACTGAATACCCGTTAATCATCTGCATTTCTTCTTGGTGTAGCAATTTTAATGGGCAGTAGTGTAATTACATCCAACAAGCACCTGTGGGATCTGCACTGTTGTACCAACAGAAGTACGGTTTCACCCAACCACTCCATCACAGTAACGAATACTTACAGTACACAAAACCAATGAAAATTTTCGCGCAAAAACAGCACATTGCGGCAGAACGAGTACACTGTGTCTATCATCGAAGCTGGCGCCGAAGTGGAGAGGACGCGAACTACCTTTGATAGTTCGCTCTAGAACTTACCACCCAACGGATCACAAGCGAGCACTTGCGAATGCGACCCGAGCACAGCCGAACAAGAAGCTCCAAGCATTTACATCGGAGGAAATTCTCGTACACTGTTGCACGTTGACTTGTGTTCGCTTCAGTTTGATGATGATGATTGGTTTGTGGGGGCGCTCAACTGTGCGGTCGTCAGCGCCCGGTTCACTTCGGCGTAAAGCGGGCTTCAGAAGAGCGTCACTGTTGCAGGCGAAGAAGTGCCTGGCGGCGGGCATGGTGCGCAGCCCTGCCATGCACGAGGGCTTCCGCGCGGACGACTGGGCGGCGCCGCTGCAGCGCTCCACGCCAGGCCACAGCCCGCCGGAGGGGGCGGCGCCGGGGGGCGGCAATGGCGGCGGAGGCGGAGGCGGAGGCGCAGGGGCCGACACGGCGGTGGCGGCTGCAGCTGTGGCGGCGGTAGCGGGGGCCGCAGTGGCCGGCGGCGGCACGTCGGACGAGAGCAGTGGCCGGCAGGAGGCGGCGGGCGCGGGACCGGCAGCGGGGGCGGCGGCGGGGGCGACGCCCTCCGGCAGCTCGCCGCGCCGCGTGCGCCGCATCCGCGAGCGCAAGGCGGGCGGCCGCAGCCCCACGCAGGCCAGGTAGGCCACCCACTGGCCTCTCCGTTCCACCCACCCTGACAGATCAGCACTCCATTTCTGTACCAGCCGAGTACACGCCGTTTCTGGGTCTTTTGATATGGAACTGTAACCGTGTTTGTAACTGGAATTGATCTGTGGATCCTTACGGTCTCATCCCACATCACTACATCCTACTACCACTTTGTGCTCGCCTCATGGACTAACACCCTCATCTGCAAACAAATCAGCAGATGGATTTGTCAGCGTGAAAACCGAATCCAATTCATCATACAACATTCCCGGGAGATAAAATTTTTGAAAACATTATTAGCGATCTTTTAAATTAAAATTTAAAGAATAAAAACAGTCTTGATCGAAACTTTTTATTTTTATTGGAGTGACCGGTTTCGATTCTATTCAAGAACCTTCTTCAGTCTCTGAAAAAACGCATTACCAGATAGAGGGATCGTTATAATAGTAAGTATATATAACAAAATGTAGAACTAATAAATAAATATAACCAGAACGGTGGGTGGACTCCATGGAGCAAGTTGCGCCGACCGTCGACGCTGGAATAACTGCTAATCGGACAAGGAGGGAACGGTTATTAAATAGGCTTAGTCCAAAAAGTTTCCTGATTGAATTAATAAAAAGTAAACTTTAAGAAGGTGGTTCATAACACTTTAGCTGTTCTACACCGGCTCCTCCAATCTACTACAACAACGTCCATACAGCTATGTGACACCGTCGAAAAAGTCAATCTTTGAGTTGTTGTTTAGCTTCCGCATTACGTTGGCTTGAATGTCAACTTTGTCTTCAGACACTTCTTGTGAATTCCGGCATTTTGTCGTTTTATGGTGGTTTTGTCTTTTTTTTCTTTTACTCAATGATTTTCAAAATTCAGTCAAGTCGCAGCAAGCTTATAGTTTTTATCAGAAGTCTAGATCTGCGGGACAAACTTCGCACCCACTTTCCTCTCCTTTGAAACATTTTGGAGAATGTCTTCAATATCTAATTTAGAGATGTTACTCCATTCCGATTTGCGACACAACAACGTTGACGCACTATTGTCGCACGTCCACTTATTAAAACTGCCCGCTCACAACTGACTGGTGGAATGCACATAGATTGTTTGCAGTTGTTTAGTTCAAGCTGTTCAAGCTGCCACCGTAATTTCTGCGCTGATGTGGATTATACACCACGAATAAATCCAGTCTCGGAACGTTTCGGACGGGCAGTGTATGTGCGTTACTGCTGCTCGGGCTCACCATTCCAGTATTACCGTTGGTTGTGCTCCGTATCTTTCATCTTGTTGGCACAATCCGAACCAGTTATCAGTTGAAAACAAATTCTGTCAGAAACTGTAATTTCACATACTATTTATTCTACGTCTCGTGTTGCACACATTGACTAACCTTTACATAACTTTCAGAGTTTACATTATTTTTATTACTTTCCTTGAGTTATTTAAGTCACTTAAGAGAACAGAAGAGAACTACCATACACAAAGATCCACAGCAAGAGGAGGAGGAATAATGAATGAATACACAGCACCCTGCACTGGAACCCTGTTCTCAGCTCTAAAAGACGTGTCATAAGATCAAGGCACACACACACACACACACACACACACACACACACACACACACACACACACACACAAACAACACCAAAGCTTACTGCAATTAAAAATTTTGAAATTGCCGCCGCCCAGAAGAATGGAAAGTAGATGGCGGAAAAAGCGAATATCTGATTAACACTGGCAATGCATGTTAGTAAGCGTAGTTTACACACCCTGTAGAGCCATCGAAAAGATAAATCAACAAAAAGTAGGTGCACATAATTTACATCCACAACCCACCACTCCTATTAGCCAGTTTACAAAGCCCATCAATAATCAACAAATCTTCACAACATTTTCGAGAATTGTTACTTCAATTTAACAAATGATAGTTAAAGAACAAAACAAGAAATGAGTGTTAACAGCATTATGTAATCTAATGACAGTACTACAATCCAATACTATCAAAGCGGTCAAAGGCATTTTTTTCGTTTTAGGTCTAACATGTTGGTAGATGCATGTAGCATTATGTTGAAAAATCTTGAATAATTGCAGATGACAGACTGGAACAAATATAAGCTTTACTAAAAATGTGAGACAGTTACATAAACATCAATATGTGATACTAAGTTACATAAACTGTGTTCCAGCAGGAATGGTCAACATTTAGGGATATGACATCAACGTTAATTCTAAGCAAGCACGTCTAGTAAACATGCACTCTAAACTGCATACCTTAAGAGCTATGAGCACTTGTTCTGTAGAAGAGATCTGTTTCACGTTAGCAAAGATGAACAGGTGCTCCTATCTCTTAAGGTATGCACTTTAGAATCCTGTTTTAGTCGATATTTTTCTTAAAATATGGAAAAAAGGGCTTGCAATGGAAGAGATTTGTTTCATATTATGAAAGTTGAAGAAGTGCCCACAGTTCTTACGGTATGTGTTTTAGGTCCTATGTTTACAAGACTTTGTTGCTTCAAATAGCCATTCATATCATCTCTCAGAATACTGACCATTCCAATCTGGGCACCCTGTATTTTTTCTGTTAATCTTGTGTGTTATATAAGCACATCTCCTCCCAAACCTGCGGGTCAGTTTCAACCAAAGTTGGCACAGAAACAGCAGGTGTCTTGAGTCTTAGCACTGCAGGATTTGTAAACTCCAAGTTCCAATAGGAACGAAGGTACAGGGAAAAACGTGTTTTTTTCAGCCTCTAGTGTATAGGCTACCCTACATGAATGCCATGTTGTGTGAGAACTGTATCAGTCTACCAAGTGACCTGCTTTTTTTTAGGGGGGGGGGGGGGGAGAGGGCTATATGTCACGAGCAAGAAACCGTTATTCGGACCCGATATGTAGACTACCCTACATTAGAGACGTTTTGTGTTGGAGTAGTATCAGTCTACTTTATTGATCTGCTTTGCGTGACGACCTGTATGGCAGGGTCAAATAGATGATTTTCAATCCCGTGATGTATAACCTGCCCTGCATGCTGTGGGACCAGTATTCGCCTGCTTTATTGAACTGTATTTCAGGGGCTATACATGCTGATGAGTACAGCTGGGGACAGGTTGACCTGGGGCAGGTGAAGATGGAAAGAGAGAGGGAAAGGAAGACATGGTCAGATGGAGGAGGGAGAAAGATAAGGTCAGAGAGACAGGATGGAGAAAATGGACAAATTGAGGGAGAGGAGGAGGAGGAGGAGGAGGAGGAGGATGGAGAGAGAGAGAGAGAGAGAGAGAAGATAGGAAGATGTGGACAGACAGAGGGAGGAAGCTGTGGAAAAAGAGAGGGGGGGCGAATAGGTGTGTTCGATATGTGTGTTGATCGTATATGTGAGTGAAGCTGCAGGGAAAAGGCTACTAATTTTATAAATGTAAGTGACTTCATCTCAAGACTTCATGTATAATACGTACAGTTTTTTGACATGTTATTTAATAGAAAATACCCAGTGATGACGGCGAGACTCCACAGAAACATGTTTGGCTGAAGTGGCCGTGCGGTTCTAGGCGCTGCAGTCTGGAACCGCGAGACCGCTATGGTCGCAGGTTCGAATCCTGCCTCGGACATGGATGTGTGTGATATCCTTAGGTTAGTTAGGTTTAACTAGTTCTAAGTTATAGGGGACTAATGACCTCAGAAGTTGTGTCCCATAGTGCTCAGAGCCAGCCAAACATGTTTGGATGTGAAACAAGAAGAATTTGTGAAACTTCCTGGCAGATTAAAACTGTGTGCCGGACCGAGACTCGAACTCGGGACATTTGCCTTTCGCGGGCAAGTGCTCTACCAACAGAGCTACCCAAGCACGACTGACGCCCCGTCCCCACAGCTTTACTTCTGCCAGTACTTCGTCTCCTACCTTCCAAACTTTACAGAAGCTCTCCTGCGAACCTTGCAGAACTAGCACTCCTGAAAGGAAGGATATTGCGGAGACATGGCTTAGCCACAGCCTGGGGGATGTTTCTAGAATGAGATTTTCACTCTGCAGTGGAGTGTGCGCTGATATGAAACTTCCTGGTAGATTAAAACTGTGTGCCGGACCGAGACTCGAACTCGGGACCTTTGCCTTGCCTCAAGAAGAATTTGTGTTTGCTCAAGATGTAGTAATATTTCCAAACTTACATAACACACAAAATTTCTTTAAGAATCTTTTCATTATTAGCAATGTTTCTCATGTTATATGTTGTATTATGCTGTGTGATAGGTATTTATATACTTTGGTAAGACGAGTGGCTCCAGCACGCTTTCCTGTGAAGCACACTTCCAATAGTCGGCTTACGCTGCAGGGTGCGGCGGCGAAGCAACAGCGGGGATGCGGGTCGGCGGCGGTCGTCGATCGCGGTGCCCACTGCCAGCAAGACGCCGCCGCCGGACGCGGGGGCGGAGGCGGACGCTGAGACGGCGGCGGAGGCGGAGGTGGAGGCGGAGGGCGGCGCGCGCAGCTCCCGGCTCAGCCCGCTGCGGTACACGCGCAGCCCGGCCGGCAGCCCGTCCAGGCGGCGGCGCTCCAAGGGCTCCCCTAGCAGGAACACGGCGGCCGCCGCGGGCGCGGACGCCAAGGTGACGTCTAACAGTCGGCCCATTACTGTTTTAAGTTAACTGATTTAAGTTAACTGATTCCGTATATTAAGTGTAAGATAACCGTACTTGCAATTAATAATACAAGGGATTTCTAAAATTGTTTTACAAATTTGAAACTTCATACAAACTTATTGATACGACTTATAGACCTAGTCTTGGCGTAATTTTGTAACAAAATAATTGAATGTTTGTCTCACGTAGTAAGCTAGGACAAGTCACACCACCGCGAGCGCTAGCGACAGTTGTAACAAAGATGGCTGCCTTCACTGGTCCCGATTGTGTTCACTGTGTCTTTTGATTTGAAGAATCAAAATCTGCGACAACTGTGCGGCGTAATTTTCCAACTGAATACGATAGATATCCTCCGAGTAGGGCTGCCGTTGATATTGGTTACCCGGTAACCTATAAGAAATACTCAATCGACTGCTTCCGTCTGACAACATTGTAAAACAAGTGAGGCAGAGTTTCGTCGACAGTTGAACAGAATCGACCTAAGCAGGGCTTCTCACATCTGACTATTTGTCGTTTGTTAAGAAGACTTACGAATCCCAAACTGTACAAATTAACAACGGCGCATGAACTGAAACACACTTAGGATTCATGGAGGACTGGTAGTAAGGACTCTTCTTCAGAAATGTTACCTCGATAGGATAAAGATAAATAACTCATTGGATACTTCTTCGGTGATAGTCGACTTTTAAGTTAAGCGAGGTGGCACAGTGGCTAGCACACTCGACTCGCATTCGGGAGGACGACGTTTCGATCCCGCTTCCGGCCATCCTGATTTAGGTTTCCCGTGATTTCCCTAAATCGCTCGAGGCAAATGCCGGGATGGTTCCTTTGAAAGGGCACGGCCGACTTCCTTCACCGTCCTTCCCTAATCCGATGAGACCGATGACCTCGCTGTCTGGTCTGCTCCTCCAAACAACCCAAACTCCATAAACACGACTGTAGGATTTGGGGCAGCGAAAATCTGCTAGCCCGTAAGCTAACTTCTTTTATACAGTGAGCAAAAACAAAGTTTTCGACGCTTCCTGTTTCCAAGCGAAACAACAAAGTAATAGACTTACATATGCTGGCGTGTTTTTACTGTTGCAGATTGACCAGGTTGACAAGAACGGAGCGTACAGTTCAAGATGGCGCACCGTCGCGCTACATCACTAATGTCTGAGATTTCCTCAACAGCCGCTTTCATGGGAAATGTATTGGATGACGTGCGCGTTCGGTTGATTGTGTGTGTGTGTGTGTGTGTGTGTGTGTGTGTGTGTGCGTGTATGTGTGTGTGTGTGTGCGCGCGCGCGCACTTTAAGTTTTTACTACCTGATGATGAGCGCATTGTCACTCGAAACGCGTTGTTAAGCTGCATTGCAAATGCAGGACAGAAATGCTGTTGAAAGGGAGCGCTTTACCAGCTTAGACACATGCACCATGAGAGACCAGATGAAGGCGATATCGAATGCACTCGCCCTGGCCACTTTCTGGTCAACCAATGTATCAACTGATGTCAACGATCGATTTCCTTTTGTTGGTTATATACTTTGCACTTCTGACACGATAATAAATAAATCTCTGGCATTGATCGATGATATATTCTTAGGAAGCGACTGAATGTATTGCAAGGCTCGACTGTGCAGTTCTGACTCCACTGCAGTGAAGGTTAGAGCATGCTGCTATCTAGCGTAGCAGTAGACTGCTGCTAAAATGGACAAAGATAGGAAACGAAAATCGAATGGGAAACGGCAAAGGAGTGGAAATGAATGAGGCAGAGCAGGGTGTATCCGACAGTTTCATAAGCGGGGTAATGCGTTTCCCCTGCTAAAAACACAGTCCACATTGCCCGCCATGTAGGGACGCTGCAATGTCTACCCTGCTGCGTCTTCATGGCGGATGCATCGTCTCTACGTGGCGCCACAACGAGGACACGTGGACAAAGATCTCCCTGCGCAATCGCGTGAATCGGAAACACCTTTTCCTAATGGCAAATACCGTGTTGAGATTTTTAATCAGTGTGATTTTTGGTAATCACATAGTTATTCTGAATATCACTGTCTGATACTCCTATCCCTCCACAACACATTGGTAATTTTAGAATTTTGCAATTAATTTGCGGGCAGAATTTTGCGTATTAAATGTATGTACTTGTTCAATATGCACGTAAGCGACCTGTGATTACTGTCATTCGATTCGTAATTTCACCAGCTTTTAGAAACATTGATAGAAATTTGGGTGAATTGGTTTATAACATGCTCTTCCTTTATGTGGGCTAGATGCAGTGTTCAAACTGGTCTCGCCACCGTGAGCGTAAATCGCCCAAGAGAAGTTTGTGATCTTCACGAACAGTTACCGTTAACTCCAACTGTCAACCATGGAGAGTTTTCTCTAGTTGTGTCGTGTTGGATTACATCGCAGTACTTGAGGTCCGGGAGAACGAGTGATTGTACAAGAGTACGTTTCACATCCTGTGGAGAGATTTTCGAAACTTCTGGAAGGCACAGAAGCAAATGGGAGACTTCCTGTTCGTGTATTATCTGCTCATCCAAAGTTACACGTAAATTCTTCGTTGTTTTCTGCAGTGGTACTGGTATACGATCGAGAAGAACGTCAGGCAATTGTTCGTGGTGTTCTAACTAAGTTGGTACTGATCATCATAATCATCATCATCATCATTTAAGACTGATTATGCCTTTCAGCGTTCAGTCTGGAGCATAGTCCCCCTTATAGAATTCCTGCAAGATCCCCTATTCAGTGCTAACATTGGTGCCTCTTCTGCTGTTAAACCTATTACTTCAAAATCATTCTTAACCGAATCCAGGTACCTTCTCCTTGGTCTACCCCGACTCCTCCTACCCTCAACTGCTGAACCCATGAGTATCTTGGGTAACCTTGCTTCTCCCATGCGTGTAACATGATCCCACCATCTAAGCCTGTTCGCCCTGACTGCTACATCTACAGTGTTCAGTCCCAGTTTTTCTTTGATTTCCTCGTTGTGGACACCCTCCTGCCATTGTTCCCATCTACTAGTACCTGCAATCATCCTAGCTACATTCATATCCGTAACCTAGGCCTTATTGATGAGGTAACCAGAATCCACCCAGCATTCGCTCCCATACAACAAAGTTGGTCGAAAGATTGAACGGTGCACAGATAACTTAGTCTTGGTACTGACTTCCTTCTTGCAGAAGAGATTAGATCGTAGCTGAGCGCTCACTGTATTAGCTTTGCTACACCTCGCTTCCAGTTCTTTCACTATGTTGCCATCCTGTGAGAATATGCATCCTAAGTACTTGAAACTGTCCACCTGTTCTAACTTTGTTCCTCCTATTTGGCACTCGATCCGTTTATATCTCTTTCCCACTGACATTACTTTCGTTTTGGAGATGCTAATCGTCACACCATAGTCCTTATATTTCTGATATAGCTCTGAAATATTACTTTGCAAACTTTCAGTCGAATCTGCCATCAGAACTAAGTCATCCGCATATGCGAGACTGCTTATTTTGTGTTCACATATCTTAATCTCACCCAGCCAGTCTATTGTTTTCAACATGTGATCCATAAATAATATGAACAACAGTGGAGATAGGTTGCAGCCTTGTCTTACCCCTGAAACTACTCTGAACCATGCACTCGATTTACCGTCAACTCTAACTGCTGCCTGACTATCTATGTAAAGACCTTTAATTGCTTGCAAAAGTTTGCCTCCTATTCCACAATCCCGTAGAACAGACAATAACTTCCTCATAGGAACCCGGTCATATGCCTTTTCTAGATGTATAAAGCATAAATACAATTGAAACTTCCTGGCAGATTAAAACTGTGTGCCCGACCGAGACTCGAACTCGGGACCTTTGCCTTTCGCGGGCAAGTGCTCTACCAACTGAGCTACCGAAGCACGACTCACGCCCGGTACTCACAGCTTTACTTCTGCCAGTACCTCGTCTCCTACCTTCCAAACTTTACAGAAGCTCTCCTGGTAGAGCACTTGCCCGCGAAAGGCAAAGGTCCCGAGTTCGAGTCTCGGTCGGGCACACAGTTTTAATCTGCCAGGAAGTTTCATATCAGCGCACACTCCGCTGCAGAGTGAAAATCTCATTCTGATAAATACAGTTCCCTGTTCCACTCGTAACACTTCTCCATTATTTGCCGTAAGCTAGAGACCTGGTCCTGACAACCTCTAAGAGGCCTAAACCCACACTGATTTTCATCCAATTTGTCCTCAACTAATAGTCGCACTTTCCTTTCAACAATACCTGAGAAGATTTTACCCTCAACGCTGATTAAAGAGATACTTCTGTAGTTGTTACAATCTTTTCTGTTGCCATGTTTAAAGATTGGTACTGATTTTATACTAAAATTACTTGTTACTTATTTGCGTGTATTTTAAGTCCTTGGTGTTGCACGATGACAGTATTGATTTTTCAGGTCTATCAATTAAGTGAAGTTGGAGGCCGTTGGTATAGAAATAATATTGATAGGAGGACATAAGTGACTAGATGTCACTGACATACGGGGAGAACAATAGTAGGCTCAGGTCTGATTCCTGCGAGGCTCTTGAGAAAACATGCTTTCAGAACGACTCCTCATTCCACGGATAACACCCTGCTGTCTGTTTCTGAAGTAGTTTTCAGATTTCATCAGGACAATATCTAAAAATTTTAGCTCTCACCATTTTCTGAACAATATATCAAAGTTGCTGACAGTTCAGAAGTATCGGTAATATGGCCTGTGTTATCTACGGAATATTCCAGGTAAATAGTTACCTTAACATAACTGCAGTAGGTGCCACTTAAGCTGAATTTGCGTAACTGCTCAGTAATTTGTCGTGGACGATATAATTCAGGTTTTGGTCACAGCGAATAAGATGCTAAATCGGCTTGTAACGTGACTGTTGGTTTTTGTTCTTAGGAATAGGTCGGACTATGCTTATTTTCCATTGAATGAAGTGTATCCCACTTACAACAGAAAAATATGTCTGTCAAGACTGGTACTAAGGTATCCACAAAGTTCTTGATCATGGAAAGGTCACGATAATACTGATACAGTCGTTGACTATCGCTTCATAAAAGATTGTAATCACTGTTTTCTCGTTTATTGTAACGGATTTTGTGTGGAAAGTGTCAGGGTTAGACGTGAAGACTGAGTGTTCTTGCGTGTGACAGTTGTTTGCAGTATAGAGACGGAAAACTGGTGAAAACTTCATGCAGTTTGACAGCTTAGACGAGAATCATAATATTTGATTTTTTCTGTCCTACGCCCAAGTTAACGAGATTCTTCCACACAAACGCAGGGCTCGTTTCGCTGCAGACAACGGAACGAGCGGATCTGTTCTTCACATTACAAGATTAATTCTTCATTCTTCAAAAAATGGTTCAAATGGCTCTGCGCACTATGAGACTTAACATCCGAGATCATCAGTCCCCTAGACTTAGAACTACTTAAACCTAACTAACCTAAAGACATCACACACATCCATGCCCGAGGCAGGATTCGAACCTGCGACCGTAGCAGTCGCGCGGTTCCGGACTGAAGCGCCTAGAGCCGCTCGGCCACCGCGGCCAACAATTCTTCACTCTGTTTCATGTCTTCTGTGCCTTTTATAGTGCCCAGCCTTCGGATTTAACGTGGAACGTCTATGAGCAACATCACTGTTGTTCATTATTTGATGTAATTCGGTCGTCATCCAAAGAGCAGGAGCTTTCTGTTCGATTCGTACGTGTAGGAGTATGTTCGTTACAGAGATAGCCATGAAATTCTCAGATTCGTGATTTTGAAGCTCACTGGTGATTTTGTGCTAATGAATTTCTGGACAATCAGCTCTCAGAATATGACGATCTAATATGTTCAATATTCTTACAAGTTATGCGACGCTATTTAAGGGCTGAGGGAAGCAGAACACGATAATTACGTCATGCACTGAGGGGCCTCGAGGCGGAGTTTGATAGATGTGTCTTACTTCAGTCTTTTTCGTTGCGATTACGTCTGCAAGAGTGTGATAGTGTTCAATGTGGTATGTGGGTTTGAACAGATGACTTCTCTTATTGTTGCAATTTAACAACTTATTGTGGACGGAGTGTCTTTCAACAAGACTTTTTACAAAAACACGCTGCCAGACAAAAAAAGTGAAACACCCAGGAAAGGAGAAAGAAAAGAAATGAAGATTCGCTTGTTGAGAGGATGCATGATGGTATTTCGGTGATTACAAAATCAAGTCAAATTAAAAAAATGGCTCTGAGCACTATGGGACTTAACATCTGTGGTCATCAGTCCCCTAGAACTTAGAACTACTTGAACCTAACTAACCTAAGGACATCACACACATCCATGCCCGAGGCAGGATTCGAAACTGCGACCGGAGCGGTCACGCGGTTCCAGACTGAAGCGCCTTTAACCGCACGGCCACACCGGCCGGCCAAGTCAAATTAAAAAAGAACTTGGCAGTATGAGCCCGCTTATCAGTAAGACATTATACCCCCTCAGTCATGGATGCGTGCACTGATTTGGTTGGAAAGGTTTTCATTATGCCGTTGTGTCCTCGCCTGAGCCAAGCTGGTCTATAACTTTTGGCACTGGGACGAAGTTGACGTCTGAGTTAATCCCAAACATCTTCCATCAGGGACACAGCTGAGAATCATGTTGGCCACGGGAGTACCTCAGCATCTCGCAGACATTTCATTGAGACATGCGCCATGTGTGGACGAGCGTTGTCCTCTTGAAAAATGACACCATAATATTGTCGAATGAGAGGTAAGACATGAAAGCGCAGGATGTCTGTGACTCACGATTGTGTCGTCAGAGCCCCTGCCACAAACAGGCGCGACCTGAAGCCATACCTGATGGCTCCCAACACCATGGTGCCAAGAGTAACACCACTACGACTCCCCAAAGCATTGAAAGAATGGGACCTCTCTCCAGGTCGCCGCCATACTCGCCGACGATGGTCATCCGAGGTAGTGCAGAAGCGCGATTCATCACTGAACATACAGCGACATGCTTCCTTGTCACCGTACCACTCTAGGCGGCAGCCGTTTATGTTGTGGTGTTAACGGTACACTACATAGGGCACGGTAATTCCCTAGTCCGGCTGCTGCTAGACTCCAGTCAATGGTGCAGGATGACCAGACCGTTGAAGAGAGTCCATTTCTTTTGCTCGGGTGGCAGGAGCAGATGTGAAAGGTTTACGATGTGCTCGGTGCACAGCACGGTGATTCTCCCTTCTGGCGGTCAGACGTGGTCTGTCTTACCGTTGACGACGAGTATGCATACCCCCACGTTCCCAGGCAGCCCAACATCGGGCCACTATCACAACCAGATGCCCTACAGATCTGGATATAGCACGATTCAACCAGCTGACCTAACCGAGATTGGAAGTTCTGTCCATTTCAAGTTTTGCTAGGTGCTAATAACGCTGTCTCGCCGGCGTACGAGGTATCTCCGTGTCCTTCATATTAATCACTCAACGACTGACGCCCCTTCTATACCCAGTCAGGCCTGATAACAACACTAATTCACTCTGGTGACTGCCCCAGAGAACTGCAACTCTAATCATCTATAAGGGGCATTGAAATGAAACCGGGTCACTAGTGTAAAGTCACGATAACAATTTTATTAACTCAAAAATGGAGTTATACACAGGACACATACTCAAAAATAGTCGCCAGAAATGTTGGCACATTTATCCCATTGCGACACTAGCAGATCGATTCCATCCTTGAAGAAGGTAGTAGGCCGCTGTCGGATCCAGGCCTGAACCCTGTCACACACTTCGTCGACCGTTGCGAATCGATATCCGCGAATAGCTTGTGTTACAGGTCCAAACACCGATCGATCTCGTCCGCGGTTGTTCAAGACTAAAGCTTTCACTTCCTCGACCATTTCCGGTGTGATGACACGATGACCCTGTTAACAACGAGCATCGTCTTCCAGTGACTCGCTCCCATCAAGGAATCGTCTGCGCCATTCCACAACACTTGAACAACTCAGACTGTGCTCACCGTACACAGCCTTCATCTGTCGATACATTTCACGACCTCCAGCTCCCTCCGCCGTCAAAAATTGAATCTCTCCTCGTTGTTCCTGCTTACTCGCCTGCTTGTTCGGTAGTGGACGATAACTTGTGTTTGATGATGATGTTTGGTTTGTGGGGCGCTAAACTGCGCACTTACAAAGTCCCAATTCTTACACAGTCCATCTTCTTTTCACAATCCAATCTAGTCATTCTCACAAATTATGATTATGATGATGATGAGGCCAACACAAACACCCAGTTTCCGGGCAGAGAATCGAACCCGGGATCCCATGATCCAGACGCAGCAACGCTAGCCCCTAAACCACGAGATGCGGGCGATAACTTGTGTGACTGCTCCCTCTTCTGCGTGAAACCACACTGCCGCTATGCAAAATCAAACCGTGCGCACGCGTCAGTCTCTGCCAATAGATGGCGCCACCGTACCCGCAGTTACGTGGTGTCACGTTACGTTTAAGGAAAAGGTAGACGCACTGACCAGGTTTCATTTGAATGAACTTCACAAATAGCTGCCGATGATGTATACATGTATGAAGTTACATTAATATCTGATCATATCTCCTGGGCGCTTCAATTTTATTTATTTATTTATTTATTTTTATTTTTCTTATTTTTTATTTTTTTTATTTATTTATTTTTTTTTTTTTTTTGCCGTATACATCGTTTTCGACCGCAGCAAGCTTTCAATTACCCTTTATAAAAACACAGTTATGAAACAATATTTTTCCCTTTCCATCAGAAAGCTTTAATGTGTTAATAAATTTCTGAGGGACACTTTTTCTTGGGTTCTGATCATAAGACGAATTCCAAAACTAAGGTCTGGTGACCAATACTTAACTGGTGGTAGGCCTCCATAAAGTTTCACGCATGCAGCGCTGTCTACTAACTCTTTAGTAAACTACTGCAATGTTCGTATGATTCGCTAGTCGTTTGCCAGTCAGCGAGAGCAGGTTGCAAATGGCCAAGATAATCGTAGGTGACACCAGTTGTGAAGTGTGCCTTGTGACTACATTTTTGCTGGCAAAAGGATCTGCAGCTGCTGAAATATAGCGTGACTTATGCCTACTTTATGGAACTGAAATAATGAGAGACAAGCAAGTTCGAAAACGGTGTCAAGAAATTCAAAATGGCAGCACAAATGTTCATGATGAACGGCGGAGTGGCAGGCTCAGTATTAGGACCGACGATATCGTTGATCAAATGAATCAAAAAGTTCGAAGCGATCGGCGACTGACCATTAGTGATTTGCTACTGAACACAGTATTGCTCGAACCTCAGTTTACTGGACTTTCGTTGAACAGCTTGGATATCACAAACTGTAGGCGAAGTGGGTTCCAAAAATACTCACTAATCATCACAAAGAGCGTAGACCGCGCAGGGCACGATAGTTTCTGGGGCACTTTAGAGAGGATAGATATTACTTGTTTTCCCACACTGTTGTGGCCGACGAGACATGGATATTGTACACCAACGCAGAATCTAAACGACACTCAATGCATTGGTGCCATTCAAGTTCGCCCAAACCAAAAAAACTTTAAGCAATATCCTTCCTCGAATTGAAAAATGAAGCCTACCGTTCTTTTACGATGAAAAGGGCATCCTTTTGATTGATTTCACGGATTGCGGTTTAACAGTTACAGCTGACATATACTGTGAAACGCTACGTTCGATCCAAAATCGACGCCGCTCGAAGTTGTAGTCTGGCATAATCCTCCTTTACAACGCACGCCCTCTAAAAAATGGCTCTGAGCACTATGGGACTCAACATCTGAGGTCATCAGTCCCCTAGAACTTAGAACTACTTAAACCTAACTAACCTAAGAACATCACACACATCCACGCCCGAGGCAGGATTCGAACCTGCGAGCGTAGCGGTCGCGCGGTTCCAAACTGAAGCTCCTAGAACCGCTCGGCCACCTCGGCCGGCAGCGCACGCCCTCTACAGTGCGACCTTGCACCAAGCGACTGTTTCCCCTTCTTGGATTTGGAGAAGTGGCTGGATGTGCAAATGGCGCGGTTACTATGTGCTCGTGCTACAGAAAGTGTCCACTCGCCTTGCAGTGATTTCTTTTTCTGCAGTCCAGTCCACACGCCTTTCTTGTTAAAAACAAGCTGCAGTAGAACCAGTAGCACTATACGAAACCAGCGCGTGCAATAAATGTTTTTTTAGTATAAGAATTTTGGCCAAGATAGATACGAAGCCCAAGCCTACTACGGTAGTACAAGTTTATATGCCAACTAGCTCTGCAGATGACGAAGAAATTAAAGAAATGTATGATGAAATTAAAGAAATTATTCAGATTGTGAAGGGAGACAAAAATTTAATAGTCAAGGGTGAATGGAATCCGGCAGTAGGAATAGGGAGAGAAGGAAACGTAGTAGGTGAATATGGATTGGGGGTAAGAAATGAAAGAGGAAGCCGCCCGGTAGAATTTTGCACAGAGCACAACTTAATCATAGCTAACACTTGGCTCAAGAATCATGAAAGAAGGTTGTATACATGGAAGAAGCCTGGAGATACTGACAGGTTTCAGATAGGTTATATAATGGTAAGACAGAGATTTAGGAACCAGGTTTTAAATTGTAAGACATTTCCAGGGGCAGATGTGGACTCTGACCACAATCTATTGGTTATGAACTGTAGATTAAAACTGAAGAAACTACAAAAAGGTGGGAATTTAAGGAGATGGGACCTGGATAAACTGACTAAACCAGAGGTTGTACAGAGTTTCAGGGAGAGCATAAGGCAACAATTGACAGGAATGGGGGAAAGAAATACAGTAGAAGAAGAATGGGTAGCTTTGAGGGATGAAGTAGTGAAGGCAGCAGAGGATCAAGTAGGTAAGAAGTCGAGGGCTAGTAGAAATCCTTGGGTGACAGAAAAAATATTGAATTTAATTAATGAAAGGAGAAAATATAAAAATGCAGTAAATGAAGCAGGCAAAAAGGAATACAAACTTCTCAAAAATGAGGTCGGCAGGAAGTGCAAAATGGATAAGCAGGGATGGCTAGAGGACAAATGTAAGGATGTAGAGGCTTATCTCACTAGGGGTAAGACACACACAGCCTACAGGAAAATTAAAGAGACCATCATAGACAAGAGTACCACTTGTATGAATATCAAAAGCTCAGATGGAAACCCAGTTCTAAGCAAAGAAGAGAAAGCAGAAAGATGGAAGGAGTACATAGAGGGTCTATACAGGGGCGATGTACTTGAGGACAATATTATGGAAATGGAAGAGGATGTAGATGAAGATGAAATGGGAGACCCGATACTGCATGAAGAGTTTGACAGAGCATTGAAAGACCTGAGTCGAAACAAGGCCCCGGGAGTAGACAACATTCCATTAGAACTACTGACAGCCTTGGGAGAGCCAGTCCTGACAAAACTCTACCATCTGGTGAGAAAGATGTATGAAACAGGCGAAATACCCTCAGACTTCAAGAAGAATATAATAATTCCGATCCCAAACAAAGCAGATGTTGACAAATGTGAAAATTACCGAACTATCAGTTTAATAAGTCACGGCTGCAAAATACTAACGCGGATTCTTTACAGACGAATGGAAAAACTAGTAGATGCCGACCTCGGGGAAGATCGGTTTGAATTCCGTAGAAATGTTGGAAAGGCAAACCTGCGTTACTAGCATTTGTAGACTTAGAGAAAGCCTTTGACAATGTTGACTGGAATACTCCCTTCCAAATTCTGAAGGTGGCAGGGATAAAATACAGGGAGCGAAAGGCTATTTACAATTTGTACAGAAACCAGAAGGCAGTTAAGAGAGTCGAGGGACATGAAAGGGAATCAGTGGTTGGGAAGGGAGTGAGACAGGGTTGTGGCCTATTCCGATATTATTCAATCTGTGTATTGAGCAAGCTGTAAAGGAAACAAAGAAATATTCGGAGTAGGTATTAAAATCCATGAAGAAGAAATAAAAACTTTGAGCTTCGCCGATGTCATTGTAATTCTGTCAGAGGCAGCAAAGGACTTGGAAGAGCAGTTGAATGGAATGGATAGCGTCTTGAAAGGAGGGTATAAGATGAACATCAACAAAAGCAAAACGAGGATAATGGAATGTATTCGAATTAAGTCGGGTGATGCTGAGGGAATTAGATTAGGAAATGAGACACTTAAAGTAGTAAAGGAGTTTTGATATTTGGGGAGCAAAATAACTGATGATGGTCGAAGTAGAGAGGACATAAAATGTAGACTGGCAACGACAAGGATAGCGTTTCTGAAGAAGAGAAATTTGTTAACATCGAGTAAAGATTTAAGTGTCAGGAAGTCGTTTCTGAAAGTATTCGTATGGAGTGTAGCCATGTATGGAAGTGAAACATGGACGATAACTAGTTTGGACAAGAAGAGAATAGAAGCTTTTGAAATGTGGTGCTACAGAAGAATGCTGAAGATTAGATGGATAGATCGCATAACTAATGAGGAAGTATTGTATAGGATTGGGGAGAAGAGAAGTTTGTGGCACAACTTGACTAGAAGAAGGGATCGGTTAGTAGGACATGTGTTGAGGCATCAAGGGATCACCAATTTAGTATTGGAGGGCAGCGTGGAGGGTAAAAATCGTAGAGGGAGACCAAGAGATGAATACACTAAGCAGATTCAGAAGGATGTAGGTTGCAGTAGGTACTGGGAGATGAAGAAGCTTGCACAGGATAGAGTAGCATGGAGAGCTGCATCAAACCAGTCTCAGGACTGAAGACCACAACAAAAACAACAACAGTATAAGAATAACTGCACAATTGATTTTAAGGTAGTTTGTGAGTGAAAACATTGATATATTGGTACTTTTTTTATACAGAAACACTGCCAAACCAATGCAAATCTTAAATTACTGATTAGTCTTTCAAACGTAGTTTATTCACTTGTAATAGCCAGCTTATGATAATCAGTAAAACCCGTTACCGAAAGGATTAACAAACGGATTATCTGTGACAGAATGCTCGAAAATGTTACACAATTTGACCACTACAAATGTTCAGTATGCGGTCGCACCTTTTTCAACACGCCACGCGGATTTTAGTTATTGAAAAGTGACAGTTTACTTATTAAAATCGGAATTTCACCTGTTCGTCGCCGGCCGGTGTGCCCGTGCGGTTCTAGGCGCTTCAGTCTGGAACTGCGTGACCGCTACGGTCACAGGTTCGAATCCTGCCTCGGGCATGGATGTGTGTGATGTCCTTAGGTTAGTTAGGTGTATGTTGTTCTAAGTTCTAGGGGACTGATGACCACAGATGTTAAGTCCCATCCCACGCCCGGATTCCCGGGTTCGATTCTCGACGGGGTCAGGGATTTTCTCTGCCTCGTGATGACTCGGTGTTGTGTGATGTCCTTAGGTTAGTTAGGTTTAAGTAGTTCTAGGGGACTGATGACCATAGCTGTTAAGTTCCATAGTGCTCAGGGCCATTTGAACAACTTTTTTTTTTGTTAAGTCCCATAGTGCTCAGAGCCATTTGAACCTGTTCGTATTTGTCACATGCTCTCGCCTGCTTTGCGCCACTTCACACTCAAGTTTCAACCATTATTCAGCAAAATGTTTACACGTATTCAGTGCTCCTTATATCCACGTTCGAATGTGATCAAGGCTAAGATCAGAATTCAACTTGAGTTTCACAAAGCAGTTCTTTAGCCCACAAAATACGCGTGAATGCACTGTCTCTTATTGGCTGATACACATCATACCCAATCCGGAAAATTGGAAATTTGTGGTAAGGTCTTAAGAGACTAAACTTTTCAGGTTATCGGTCCTTAAGCTTACGCACTACTTAATCTAATTTAAACTAACTTACGCGAAGGACGACACTCACAACGGTGCCCGAGGAAGGACTCTAAACTCCGACGGGGGGAACCATGACAAGGCGCCCCTAGACCTCGCGGCTACCCCGCGCGGCTACCCAATCCGGTATTAGTATTAAGCCGCGTAATCCCGCGTCTTTTATATTTGACCAATCGTAACTTAATAGCTTCTATGAATAATTTAGTAAATAAACAAATCTAAAAACTCCAGAATATCAAAATAACTCCCTCTTTATATAACAGAATCATCGTAAACTGTGTCTTGTTTTTCCCAGTCCCATGAACTGGCTAGCTGCACTTTATAATTTCCGCTGAACGTCATTCAGTCTCGCAGTACACAGTTCTCACGCTAACGTATACTTAGTTAATAGACATACCAATATTCATTTATTTACTACTTCGTATTCACACCATCGTTCACCCATTAATTAAACAATTTAGCAATAATTAACGGAAGTCGCAATAAATTGAGTTTTGTTTCCAAAATATAGGGTTATAACCACCTAATGATTTCATAGACCGTAAGATGCTGACACCTTTCGTTTACAGCCGAAACTACTTGCAGCTAGTACCGGATCCGGACGCATCTGTTATGCGAGACATGGTTCGTGTATGAAGCTGTCTGCGTGCTAACATCTCTTACTTACAGTGTCGCGGTACGAGGCGCTGTACCTCAGATCGACAACGAAATCAGAAAGACGATGAACTCAAGACTGACATTACCAGATGGTCAATTCCCAGGCGGCAAACTTCTATACAGAGGGGTTAGAGAAGCTGGTGCAGCGTTACAGAAAGTGTATAGATGTGAACGACGATTACGTAGAAAAGTAAAGTAGTTGTGTAGTTAAATATTACTGTTAGTAGAAACCTTTTGTCTTGAGCTTATTTTTTATGACCAAATGGAGCTTTGTTTTGGAATACGCCTCGTATTAATCTGAGACAAGCAGAACACTGTCAGTCATACTTTAAATGGAGTTCTTTAGTCCAAATCAGAGAGAGAGACCAGCACTTCCGAGTAAAAGGATACGCCAATTAAAACAGAAGACATTTACGCCACTCTGTTAGTTGAAGAACTGAAGACGATGCATGTATATCAATCGATACAATACGATCTTTTATTCTCTAAGCAAATGCGAACTACTTTGGAATTACAGCTACTGGTAGTACTGCACTTCTTTTTATGTCTCCACCCTCCCCCTCGCACTGTCCACCTTTTCTTCGTCATAATCGTCGTCTTCTGCCTTTGATTCGGAGAAACATCCCTGCGACAGAATGCTGAGTCTTGCTGAGGAGAATTGGAATTCGAAACCCAGTCGGCCTAGTTTAGGTCTTAGGTGATGTTACACTGCAGCGGCCTTTCACCTTCCTAACGGATCTGACTGTATCAACATGAGTGTTAAAAGAGACACAAAGCCCAACACATAAATAGGCTGAAAGGAAAGAGCACATTTTGACTGTCAACGTTTGCTGACGAGTCGCGTTCACATTTTATGAAGCCCAGATTTCATAGTATTTCTGCTGGGGAAGTAAATGTTAAAATCTCCATTTGTTGTTACCCAGCCATAGAGCTGACTCAGGTGACCTCAAATAATGCGCACACTAATTAATCAGAAGCATTATCGTAACTAGTAAGCGCTGTGAGGTATTTACTCTCCGCTGTTATACCCTATGACGCGATTACACGCCACCCAGAAGCTTTGATGGCGACTGCAGCTCCCGGCTCACCTGTTGCCGCTGTTTAATCGGCGGGTCCCTGAACTTTGCCCTCTTTAGAAGGAGCAAACAGCAACGTGTTGAGTCTTGGGAGCACAATTCCTCCGTCTGAGAGTACTTGTTGCTGCTCCACAACAGGTACAGTCTGTTGTTAGCGGACAGCTGTCAGATTACCTCATCTGTGATGGATCTCTACATCTCTGCCACCAGAATCGTGCCCCGCTGACGGAACAGATCACCGTCTCTCTCTCTGTCTCTCTCTCTCTCTCTCTCTCTCTCTCTTTCACATACACACACACACACACACACACACACACACACACACACACACACACACACGACTTGCTAATATCTCTGATGGCAGTTTTCCAACGCATCGTATC
This sequence comes from Schistocerca americana, assembly GCF_021461395.2. Lineage (NCBI taxonomy): Eukaryota > Metazoa > Arthropoda > Insecta > Orthoptera > Acrididae > Schistocerca > Schistocerca americana. The sequence goes on along the minus strand of NC_060120.1, from coordinate 312,196,141 downwards.
TTCACATGTACAAAGTGTCCCAAATTCATTATAATGAACGTTCTGTAGCTCTGTAGTTGAATATTATTTTCACCAAATTACATTACCTTTCCCTATTTGACAACTAGCTGTGAACTTTAAATTATACATAGATTAACAAATATTCATTGCAAGAAGAAAATGAGGAAACGTGAAGAGGAGGATGGGCGTGGAGAGAAGTAGTGCTAAAAAAAATAAATACTGTATTCGTTACCAGGCAGCCGCGTGGCTCTGCATAGCTACTCGACAAAGTTCACTGTTTCCCTTGCGGCCGTTTGGTATTGATTTCCAGTAAGAGCAGGAATTTAAACGGGGCAGAGGAAAGTAATAGCACGCAGCCTCCCGAGGAATTCATTAAGATTATAAGAGCGGCTATAACGCACACCCACCCACCAACGCCTCCCCCTCCACCCCTACCCCCCCCCCCCCCCAACACACACACACACACACACACCACTTTCCAGCTCAATCTGAATGTAAAACATTAGTAAAAGACCCATTTCAGTTATTTAGATATGAATAGAAACGTTTCCAACACATGAATGTGACTGTCGCTCTAAGGTCTGATATGTTGTAAATATTAGGCCTACAACTTTCTTTCCACCGTTTTGCAATAGATGTCGTCAGTGGCAAGTGGTGGTGCAGATTGTAGGTTTTAAGTATACACAGTAAGCACACGACAACATAACACCATCAAAATATTAATCGATTTGTGATTGCATCATAAAGCTATTCTCGATTGAATTTGCCAACTTACGAGCCCAGTTCTCACCATTTGCGAGAAGTTGTAATTTTCAACTTTAACATGAACAAATCTGCGGCTAAGGCTCATAAAATTCTGGGTAACACCTATGGTGAGGTGGTGAGGCACCTTTTAGTGAAAGAACGTTTCAACGCTTCGCGAACGGTGATTTTGACGTCGAAAACCGGCGTGGGAATGGCAGAGAGCAGGCTGAAATCGGCGGAAACAATCAAAGCAGACTGGTATCGAGAGAAACTGATGCGTCTGAGCTGAGCGAGAAAGGCAAACTGCGCGAATACAGCGGTAGACATGAGAAAGTCATCTTGTAGCTTGACAATGCTCGACCTCACGTCGCAAAAGCCGTCAAAATATACTTGCAAAACGTTGAAATGAGAAGTCTTACACACCCGCCGTATCATAGAGATATTGTTCGCTCTGACTACCACGTTTTTCGATCAGTGGCACACGGCCTGGCTGACCAGCACCTCCTATCATATGATTAAGTGCAAATTTGGATCGATTCATGATCTCAAAAGATGCCCAGTTCTTCCGCCGCGGGATTCGTTTGCTGTTCGAAAGATAGGAGAAAGTAATGTCTAGCGATTGCCAATATTTTGAATCGTAAATTATCTGTACTTAATTTTGGAATGGTTTAATATTACATAGCAGCGTCATATGCTGCTTAGCACTACTGAAAACTGGAAACAAAATAATAAGTAACTTTCTTCTTTCTAATTCGGAAACTATGCTGTAACCTTATAGAGACTGTATTAGACCTCTTGATGCAAACTAGGTGGAGAAATGCATTATGAGTAATCTAACCCAGAATGACGGAGTTTTATAAATAAGATTAAAAGGAATAGTAAGAAGACGAGATACTGTAAGAGTAGGACGTGGCTGCTGGGCTTTACCGGAGTAACCGCAAATGTCTTCCGCCACGCACGTTAGCATTCTTAACTATAAGTATAAATCTCCTTTCGGAGGTCCGACTGCTTAGCTGAGTGGTAACGTGCATGCATCCCATGCAAGCAGACCCGGGTTCGTTTCCCGGCCGGGTTGGAGATTTTCTTCGTTCGGAGACTCGGTGTTGTGTTCTCATCATCATTTCATCCTCACCTCTGGCGCGCAAGTCGCCCAATATGGCGTCAACTGAAATAAGTCTTGCACTTGGAGGCCGAACTTCCCCGGATGGGGCCTCCCGACCGACGATGCTATACACTCGTTTCATTTCATTTCCTTTCGGAACTGTGGCCTTTTAGCGTAGACATCCTCAAAATCGAAAGGGTTCCTTAAATTTGTATAAAAGATATTTTCAGTTCAAGAAAATCATCAATTGGAGAAATTGGAAATTTTCAAGATTTCCACTGGACTGACAAGAAAGGAAGCTATTTCATCTATATTATTTATCCTCATCTTATGTGAGCGTTTTAGAATCAAAGAAGAAGGGAACTTGGGGCCTAAAGTTTCCTCCAAGACGAAGTAATTAGAGAGGAATCACACGTTCGAACTGGGAAAGTATAGCAAAAGAAATCAGTCGCGTCCTTTAAAAAAACTATCGCTTAAGCGATTCAGAGAAACCACGGATACCAAAATTTGGATGGCCGAACGCGGATTTGAACATCCAACCTCCCTAGTGAGACTCCAGTGCCTTTCCACTACGCCACCTGATGTAGCAGTTATATTAAGATTCTAATCAGAGGTCGCTCAGCACCAACTTCAAAAACCACTTGCATCAATCTACTGTAACGCTGCTAGAATTATATAACCTTTTTTTTAGGGGAAGGGGGTTCCAATTGATGAAGATATCAAGTTTAGAGGATTAGAAAAAAAAACGAAGTAGGACATAAATTGTTTAAATACTGCAGTGTCGAAGATTAAACTGGTTTCGTCATACAGTAAGAATGTTAGAGGATAGACCTAATACAGCATCCTCTGGAAAACATGTGGAATGCTAGGAAGAGGAGGACGCAGAACTAGACGGCGAGGCAACGACCAGCACATTGCAGCAAGGCTGTATACCAACAGCGACATGACAACTAGCGCACCAGGGCAGGAAGAAACAGATGGGGCTGGTAGACCAGCGAATAAGGCTCTTGCCATGTAAATGAAAAGAACTAAATAACAGTGATCGTTGCATGCTATATGGCGAGGACAAAAAAAGTTTCCGTTTGAGAGCGTTGCTGCGACGTATAAGCAACGTAGTGCGACTCTGATACGAGAATATAAGCATCAATATGTAAGCAAGAGGTCTGCCATTCGCGTCTTACTGACTTGAACTACGGTGACGTTATTACCAATGCGTCCAAACAGGACCAACGTGTTGTTATTTTTTTTCTTGGCTGCCGAAGGACAAACACCGATAGACATTGATCGGAGAATGAAATTAAATTATCGTATGGCATTGATGGCCGGAAGCCACACCTAGGGAAGTTCGGGCACCAATTTGCAAGTCTTTTAAGTTGACGCCAAAGTGGGCGATAAAATGATGATGAGGACAACACAACACACAGTCCCCAAGCGGAGAAAAAATCCTTGGCTCGCACGAAAATCGAACCTAGGTCTGCTGCGTGGCAGTAAGACGCTTTGATCCCTATTTTTTATTCGTTGAATTTGTCCGGGGCAGACGTCCGTGACACTCGTTCAGGTTGTTCGTTGATCCGTTCACTAACTTTTTTTTATTACAGAGGGTAGCTAACCCTCTGACCGAACACGCTGAACTACCGTGCCTGCTGTCCAATCAGCTAAGGAGGCGGACGTTCGGAGAGTGAAGAATGTGTACGATGTGAAAACCAGAATTATGGAATGGTGCGCCAAGTTGCGTGCTGGTTGCGAGAAGGCCCAGGTCTATCTGGGAGGCCAACCTGACCCATCACCCTACCTCAAATCGGAGACACTGGAGCACCCGCCCTGTAGTCATTTTTCGACATGCGATTACCTCCCATTCGGTCCCTTAAAAAAGGCCTTCATTGGTCGACGATTCCTGTCTGACGATGGTGTGCAGCTGGTAGTTAAGGACTTCTTCACGTTGTAGCACATCATGTTTTACCAAATGGGTATCTTCATCCTGGTGCGTCGATGGGATGATTGCGTCAGTGCTCACGGCAATTTTGCCTGACTGACATACAGACACTAGACTGTGCAACCTGCGAACGGAAACTTTTTGATCGCCCCTTATACATTACTGTGTCTGTATGTTGAACACAGGATGAAACTGATATACACACATCAAAAAATATTTGATCACCTCGGTTCCGAGAGTTCCGGAACCTGTACAGAAAATTGGAATAGAGATCAACATAAACATCATTTCCGCCCTTTTTATTGCTCATGAAAACCACACATTGCATGTTGTACCACCATACAGCGAGACCTTCAGAGTTGGTGGTCCAGATTGCTGAACACACCGGCGCCTCTAATACCCAGTAGCACGTCCCCTTGCACTGATGCGTGCCTGTATTCGTCATGGCATACTATCCACAAGTTCATCAAGGTTCTGTTCGCCCAGATTGTCCTCAACGGTGACTCGGCGTAGATCCCTCAGAGTGGTTGGTGGGTCACGTCGACAATAAACAGCCCTTTTCAATCTACCCCAGGCATGTTCGATAGGGTTCATGTCTGGAGAACATGCTTGCCACTCTAGTCGAGCGATGTCGTTATGATGAAGGAAATCATTCACAAGATGCGCACGATGGGGGGCGCGAATTGTCGTCCATGAAGACGAATGAATGCCTCGACAATATGCTGTCGATATGGTTGCACTATCGGTCGGAGGATGGCATTCACGTATCGTACAGCCGTTACGGCGCCTTCCATGACCACCAGCGGCGTACGTCGGCCCCACGCAATGCCACCCCAAAACAGCAGGGATCCTGCACCTTGCTGTATCGCTGGACAGTGTGTCTAAGGCGTTCAGCCTGACCAGGTTGCCTCCAAACACATCTCCGACGATTGGCTGATTGAAGGTATAAGTGACACTCATCGGTGAAGAGAATGTGTTGCCAATCCTGAGCGGTCCATTCGGCACGCTGTTGGGCCCATCTGTGCCGCGCTATATGGTGAGTATAATCAATGGAATTTATGCTACACGATAAAACACACACTGTAAATCCAACTAGAGCTAGAGGTTACCGTTACGAATAACTTAAATTGGAATGATCACATAGATAATGTTGCGGGGATAGGAAGCCAGAGACTGTGCGATTTATAGGCAGAACACTTACAAAATGCAACAGGTCTCCTAAAGGGACTGCTTACGTTACGTTTGTCCGGCATCCTCTGGAACATCTCTGTGTGGTGTGGGATTCACATTAAATGGGATTGACAGAGGACATCGAAAAAGTTAAAAAAGGGGCATCTCGTTTTGTGTTATCACAAAATAGTGGAGAGATTGCCAAGGATAAGATACGCGAATCGGAGTGGCAAGCAGGCCGGTGTGGCCGAGCGGTTCTAGGCGCTTCTGTCTGGAACCGCGAGACCGCTACAGTCGCAGGTTCGAATCCTGCCTCGGGGATGGCTCAAATGGCTCTGAGCACTATGGGACTTAACATCTGAGGTCATCAGTCTCTTAGAACTTAGAACTACTTAAACCTAACTAACCTAAGGACATCACACCCATCCATACCCGAGGCAGGATTCGAACCTGCGACCGTAGCGGTCGCGCGGTTCCGAACTGAAGCACCTATAACCGCTCGGCCACCACGGCCGGCCCTTGGGGATGGATGTGTGTGATGTCCTTGGGTTAGTTAGGTTTAAGTAGTTCTAAGTTCTAGAAGACTGATGACCTCAGATGTTAAGTCCCATAGTGCTCAGAGGCATTTGAACTATTTGTTTTAATGCAGATGGCTTTCCACCTTTATGACTCATTGTGCTCTATAGCGACGCGCTTTACCTCATTCGGTGAATGACTGGAAGGGACATAGCCGAAATAAGTGCAAATGAAATAAACTAAGCGGAGTACATACGCGATATCTCGTCGATTTCTATGAAAAACCTATGTCGGACGTTACTGCCAAGTAAATGAATTACCTTTAGTGGATTGCTTACGTCGCATATCGAGACGCTCTCTATGTTTTATGATTGGTCGTGAATATTCAGGGAATAAGAAAACGATTCCAACTAATTTCAAGGGATTGTACAGGGGCTCTCCAAGAACAAATTGAGGATATGAACCTATCTGCCGTAACGACGTCATCCAATGACCTGGACGATCTGGCAGTGTCGGCAGGCGCTGAGCATATGGATACCACGGTGAAGAAGTGTTACCCCTGACGTGGAGCGAGAGGTTTGAAGAAACAGTAGATCCCGTGCAGGAGTCTCCACCGTTAGCGGAGGCAACCAGCTGACGTCAACTTCTGCGTCGTGCGTGCGTGGGGCGCCAGCAGCGCCTGCTGCTGGCTGCTCCAAAATCTTCACAGCAGCAGGCTGTAGCCCTCGACCTCGCTGGGGCGCAGCTCCAGGCGTACTTTATCGCGACACTGAATGCCAACGGCACCCGCCCACCCGTCGAGATCCACCTCCTGAAAGAAATGATATCGGCTTCGAAACTGGACATTTCACTGTTACAGAAGGTGCAGTTAGTAGCGCTACCACGGATAGCATTTCCATGCGGCTTTTCACGGATGATGCTGTAGTATACAGAGAAGTTACAGCATTAGAAAATTGCAGCGAAATGTAGGAAGATCTGCAGCGGATAGGCACTTGGAGCAGGGAGTGGAAATTGACCCTTAACATAGACAAATCGAATGTTTTGCGAATACATAGAAAGAAGGATCCTTTATTGTATGATTATATGATAGCGGAACAAACACTGGAAGCATTTACTTCTGTAAAATATCTGATTTGAAGTGGAATGATCATATAAAATTAATTGTTGGTAAGGCGGGTGCCAGGTAGAGATTCATTGGGAGAGTCCTTAGAAAATGTAGTCCATCAACAAAGGAGGTGGCATACAAAACACTCGTTCGACCTATACTTGAGTATTGCTCATCAGTGTGGGATCCGTACCAGGTCGGGTTGACAGAGGATCTAACATTCTGCGTGGTGTCTGTTTGTTCAAAGTCGTGTCTCCCTACCACTTTTGCGCAACGACGCTCTGAGCGTGTTTTTTAGGGAACTGGCTAGTTTGAACCTGGGACCTGTTGCTGGGAAGGAGACGCCAGACCACGCATGACATGCAGAGTTCAGAAGAGTTCAGTGAGACTAGCGATGATATAACCAAATACTTAATGATTTCAGCGTCAGCTCCACTGCACTACCTGTAAAAGAATCTTAATACTAACTAAATTTAGTGGAAGGGGTTCAAGGCTTTCCTATTTTTAGTTAGCTGGTAAAATAACGTCGAAAAAGCAGTTAAGTTTATCATTGGAAATTTTATTCTACTCACAAAACATTGTTTATAAATTGCACTATTGATAAAAGGAAATGTTTTAATACAGGATGATAAAAACCAACTGCGTTCAACAAATATGTGAACGAATATTCCCTGAATGGGTTTCCAAGTTCTACAATGTATCGAAGGATGACCTATGCCATATCACATCTATAATCTAGGTTTAAATTAAGTTTCACAAAAGAGAAAACTATCAAAATGGTCTAAAGTGACCCTCAATTATCTTTAATTACTTATCTAACTTGTCGTAAATTACAGTGGCTGATGTGGCTTCTCAATAACTATATAACAGAAAAATCATCGCGTTTCAGATTTTTACTTTAAGTGGCAAATGTGAACACCATGAGCTTTAATTGACGATCAACACTAGTATTACGCAAAAAGGGGATGTAACAGATGAGACTTCTGCAGTTCTGAGTGAAGCTTTATGCGCTGTTATGTGGCATCGCGTGCGTTCATTACCTTGTCGGTGTTCGGCAGGGGGCGGCGGGCAGCACAGCTCTGCTCACCTCGCCGTCTCGGAAGTAACTCCTCCTAACTTCTCCTTACTACAATTTACCGAAGTTGGTTTAAAAAAACTATCTGGCTGTGTTTTCATCTGACCAATCAGGGTCTCAATGTTAACCTTAAGCTCCGCCTACAAAAATTCTGTCTATCCAATGAGAAACGTTATACTTTTCGAGGTGCGGCAATGGTTTTAAAGTTTGCAACGTAACAGAGACGCAAAAAAGTCTCACGCTAAAACTTGCGACTGGGGTGGCCCTTTTAGGGTTATCGTAAGATCTATGCTGTTCTTCTGGAGGGCTCTAGCTTTTAACATGAGCTGGGCGGTGGTCCTGACGTAACAGAGACGCGAAAAAGTCTCACGCTAAAACTTGCGGCTGGGTTGTGGTCCTAGCGGTTAGCTGGCGACGTGGGTATCCGTCCCTTATCGCAGGGCCTTCCAGCTTAACACGGTTCTGCTCTCGGCTTCTGTTCTCATTTCTCCCCTCGAAATTGCGTCTGTCTCACGGTGGGAAGGTATGACATACATTTAGGCATTCTTGTGTTAGTCTGTGGTATTCCATTTGCTCACCCGTTACTCGTAATACTTTGGTTAATTTAATGTCACGATTTATTCGGAGCTATGTGACATACTACTGGATTTGCTTATCACGTCAGGGTTTTCAAAAATGGTTCAAATGGCCCTGAGCACTATGGGACTTAACAGCTGTGGTCATCAGTCCCCTAGAACTTAGAACTACTTAAACCTAACTAACCTAAGGACATCACACACGTCCATGCCCGAGGCAGGATTCGAACCTACGACCGTAGCAGTCGCGCGGTTCCGGAATGCGCGCCTATAACCGCGAGACCACCGCGGCCGGCTGTCAGGGTTTTCATGGAAGGTGTTGGATTTGCTGGCCACCTTACAAGGAGATAGAGAAGATCCAAAGAAGAGCGGCGCGGTTCGTCACAGGGTTATTTGGTAAGCGTGATAGCGTTACGGAGATGTTTAGCAAACTCAAGTGGCAGACTCTGCAAGAGAGGCGCTCTGCATCGCGGTGTAGCTTGCTGTCCAGGTTTCAAGAGGGTGCGTTTCTGGATGAGGTATCGAATATATTGCTTCCGCTTACGTATAGCTCCCGAGGAGATCACGAATGTAAAATTAGAGAGATTCGAGCGCGCACGGAGGCTTTCCGGCAGTCGTTCTTCACGCGAACCATACGCGATTGGAACAGGAAATGGAGGTAATGACAGTGGCACGTCAAGTGCCCTCCGCCACACACCATTTGGTGGCTTGCGGAGTATAAATGTACATGTACAGGATACGACATCTATGCCTTCATGGGGATCACCTTGGCAGTGGAGTGGTGGTTTATGTACGAGAAGCCATCCTGATTAACGATATTATGTATCTCCCGTCTGACAGGGGTGCTGCATTTACGGTTCACTCCATGCGCCTTTTGAAATCGGGCGACGGCGTGAAAGGGCACGATTTTATGCGTAGGAGGTTGCCCCACTGTTCTTAGATCACGTGAACATGTTTTGTTTGGAGGGAACTTTACTTGCGTACTCGGCAGGAAAGTTCAGCGCTCAAATTTTGCAGGAGCTACATCTCATTGTTTGAGAATTAACCTTACGCGATACCTCGAAGGTACAGCTCGCGGACGATCCGGGATAGATGTTTCTCACGAGTCATTCGGCAAGTCGGTTAGACTGCATTTAAGGTCTACCGTGGGCTGGTTGATTCCGTGCTTGATGTCAGCGCTGGCCTTGGGTGTTTGACTATTGCGCGTATAGGTGCACATTACTCCTTTCCCGCCAGGAGGTTTGGAGGAGTCGGTCGCCATGGAAACCGAACTCTCAGCATCTGCAGGATCCTGATTGTTGCTGACGTATCACTGATACGTGGACAAGGTGTGAATGGCGTCTCCTATACTGTGCATCTGTAGTGGAGTTGTTGTTGTTGTGGTCTTCAGTCCTGAGACTGGTTTGATGCAGCTCTCCACGCTACTCTATCCTGTGCAAACTTCTTCATCTCCCAGTACCTACTGCAACCTACATCCTTCTGAATCTGCTTGATGTATTCATCTCTTGGTCTCCCTCTACGATTTTTACCCTCCACGCTGCCCTCCAATGCTAAATTGGTGATCCCTTGATGCCTCAGGACATGTCCTACCAATCGATCCCTTCTTCTAGTCAAGTTGTGCTACAAACTTCTCTTCTCCCCAATCCTATTCAGTATCTCCTCATTAGTTTGGTGATCTACCCATCTCTTCTTCAGCATTCTTCTGTAGCACCACATTTCGAAAGCTTCTATTCTCTTCTTGTCCAAACTATTTATCGTCCATGTTTCACTTCCATACATGGCTATACTCCATACAAATACTTTCAGAAATGACTTCCTGACACTTAAATCTATACTCGATGTTAACAAATTTCTCTTCTTCAGAAACGCTTTCCTTGCCATTGCCAGTCTACATTTTATATCCTCTCTACTTTGACCATCATCAGTTATTTTGCCCCATAAATAGCAAAACTCCTTTACTACTTTAAGTGCCTCATTTCCTAATCTAATTCCGTCAGCATCTCCCGACTTAATTCGACTACATTCCATTATCCTCGTTTTGCTTTTGTTGATGTTCATCTTATATCCTCCTTTCAAGACGCCATCCATTCCGCTCAACTGCTCTTCCAAGTCCTTTGCTGTGTCATCGGCGAAACTCAAGGTTTTTATTTCTTCTCCATGGATTTTAATATCTACTCCGAATTTTTCTTTTGTTTCCTTCACTGCTTGCCCAATATACAAATTGAAAAACATCGGGGAGAGGCTACAACCCTGTCTCACTCCCTTCCCAACCACTGCACCACAGTGGAGTAGTGGCTGGAATATGCTAAACCGATGCTGAGTCGCACATTCATCACTTACACCAGGGAGGTGGCTGCCTAGCACAGGCACACTGCAGACTTCTACTTCACCGCCGTCCGCAACCTTGATGCTGAGACACCTTTCACGGAATTAAAAACTGAACGCAGCGTGATGAAGAAGATGCTACTAGCGACTACTCACCGAAAACAATAGTGCGTTGAGTGCGTGCCTGCAAACCTAATGTGCTGTGGTCGGAAAATTCTTCCATGCATCATACTGTGCACGATCACACACACCGCAGATGAAACTTAGTCACCGAACTCGTCCATCACCTTGCGTAACGGGTCATCTGCCAAGCGGACATACTAGATAGTTTTGTCGAACATTGTCATCGAGTCTGCCGTTCCGATGATGGGGCCGTCTTGGACTTAGATACCATCGCAGTGGACGTTCCACGCGCTCTCGGGGTTGAGGCGTGGGTTAGGTTAATGGAACCTTTCACGTTCGTGGAGGTCACTAACGTTATCTTCAGGAAATACGGCGGCCCACTACCGCCCTATCACCTTATACATACGGATTTTTGCGCTGTTATTGGCGGGTCGCTGCAGGCCCCTCTGACCTCCTGTCCTCTCCGCCGAGTAAACGACGCCAGGCGGCACAGTTAACTTCAAGACAGCCAATGGAGGCTGTCGAGACGTGACTGTACTGGCAGAGGCGTGCAGGCTTCATGCGGCGATAGCAGCCGAAGATTTTGACAGCGAGTTTGTCTCGATGCGCCATGTAATTTTTTTTTTTAAATCTGTGGTAAGATCTTGCGGGACCAAACTGCTAAGGCATCATTCCCTAAGCTTACACACTACTTAATCCAACTTAAACCAACTTACGCTAAGGACAACACACACACCCATGCCCGAGGGAGGCCTCCAACCTCCGACGAGCAAACCGTGACGAGATGCCTTAGACCACGCAGCTACCTTGCGCGGCGTACGCCATTTATTTCTACATTCTGTCTTAGAACGGATGGGCTCCCTGCCCGGTTCATCATCGTCCTTCGGCGGCTCCTTGGCAGCGTCGCTTGTTGGTCCAGGTCAATGGGTGTGTGGCGGGTGCGATACCGATCCAACGCTCGGACCGCCAAGGCTGCCCCCACTACACGTGTACCTTCATGCAGTGGCGCTGGAGCCGCTCGTAGGCTCGCTGACGGCGCCTTGTCTGGACTCTCCTTATGCGGTTACACCTTATGGTGTCGCGCATACGCAGATGACCTACAGCTGCTGGTTCGTTGCCGGGGAGAGGTCGTATAGATCAGCGAGACCATTTGCGGTCATTGCAGGACTGCTAGAAGTATAACGAATGTGTGCAAATCTACGGCGCTGTCTATTGGTCGCGGGCTTGCCCAGGAGTATCTGGCCCCCCTGCCCTGTGTTCGGCGTCTCCGCTACCTTGGGATCACTTTTACGTCACCGAGGCGCCGTACAGCGGCGGTCAGCTTTCGTCAAATTTTGAGAATCATCCGTATAATGATCCGTCACATCCCCTTAAGCCGCCTCTTTTCAGCGTGTTGTCTATCTGGATGCCTATATGGCATCCAGAATGGTCCATACTGCGCAAGTTGTACCGATGCCGATTCCCATAGGACGTTGTATTCAAGCGGAATACGCATATTTCATGACTGCTTGGTCCATCTTCTTGTGACACATTTATTCGCTGCCCTCGTGCAAGAGGGCTTGGTCTCACGTACGTGCCACTCTACATGGCCACAATGTATACACAATGGTGCGATGTCGAGGCCTCCATTACGCACCACTTATTTGCCGTCCTTGTGCCAAAGTTCCTCTCCCCGCTGGTGCCGGATCGGTAGTATCATGCCGGCGTTTGCACACATAGCGTTGTGGAACTCAGTCATCCTCGCGCCGAACTCCAACGAACGCGCCAGCCGCCACCAAAGGATTTCTACGTCTTTTCCCCCACGTAGTGTCGCCAGTAATGTCGTAGAAAGCAAGTTCCCATTGTTGCGGTGGATTGTGATTTGACGGCACATCCATCACAATTTTTTGCCGACTCGTATCTCGTCGGCTTGGTATTGTGCGACCTGTGGGAAGTATCCAGCTAATTAGCTGTTCCATGCCATAGGACTGGCGGACTCATCCCTCTGCGCCGCCTGTCGTAGTATCTACGATGATCATCACTGATTCAACTGTGTAGCCGTTGTTTTCTGAGAGGCCCCGTATGTTATGGGCCCAGAGTCCTTTCTTTACCCAGAGGTGGGATAGTTTCCTGCCTCAACGTCTCGGGCGGTTCTCTAGATAAAAGACTGGACCTTGGCACATCTATATGGGGATGCTCATCACTCGCGCCTTGACTTTTGGCAGTACTTGCAGACTGCACAAGCGGAGGTTGTTACCGAGCGAGGTGGCGCAGTGGTTACCACACTGGACTCGCATTCGGGAGGACGACGGTTCAATCCCGCGTCCGGCCATCCTGATTTACGTTTTCCGTGATTTCCCTAAATCGCTCCAGGCAAATGCCGGGATGGTTCCCCTGAAAGGGCACGGCCGACTTCCTTCCCTAATCCGATGAGACCGATGACCTCGCTGTTTGGTCTCTTCCCCCAAAAACCAACCAAGCGGAGGTTGCGCGCTGCTCCCGTTACCGCGCGTATTGTTCCAGTTGTCGTAACAGCGTTTGTACCACGCCACCACTAAGTCGTCGTGTTCCCAGCGTGGCAGGCGAACGCCCGATTCGGGACGAAAAATGACGCACCTACACCTTAGACTCGGCCCGCCCGCCAAGCTTTATCGCCTTACGGGGTTTTCAGGATTCCAGATGGGTTTGTTTTCTCAGTGTATACACGTGCAAAAAAATAAGTAAATAAAACAAAAATGAGCAGTTTGACGGTGCAGCACAGCGATAGGAGGGGAGAGCTATAGCGTCCAGGCCCTGGGGATTCGACCCTGCCTACCTTGTCTCCTCCAGCCTGTAGCTGACTGTGACGCTAATAAATAAGTAAAAAATTACAATAAATAAAAATAAAAACATGGTAGACCACATGAATGTGAAAGGTAAAGGTGCCGGGTTTGAATCCCGGTCCGACACACGGTTTTAATCTGTCAGGAAATTTCATCCTCTATTCTTTTCTGTCTGAACTGTTCATCGTCCTCATTTCACTTCCATGCAAGGCTTCACTCCAGACAAATATCTTCAGCAAAGACTTGCTGACACACAAATTTATATTCGATGTTAAAAGATTTATCATGTCATTAACGCTTTTCTTGCATTTGTAGGACGTCGTTTGATATCTTCTCTACTTCGGCCATCATCAGTTATTTGCTGCCCAAATAGCAAAGCTCATGTACTGCCTTTAATGTCTCACTTCCTGATCTAATTCCCTCTGATTAGACTGATTTAATTCGGTTACCCTCTGTTACTGTTATTTTACCTTTGATGATGTACATGTTATAACCCCTTTAGAAGATAATAGCCATTCCGTTAAACTATGCCGCCAAGTTCTTTCCGCCTCTCATATAACTACAAGGTCATTGGCAAACCTTATTCATTTCTTCTCCCTGAATTTAATTCTCTTTTGAAATTTCTTCTGGTTTTCTTCACTGATTCTTGAATGTGCAGATTGCCTTCTCAACTATTGCATTTTCTTCATGACTTTCAATTGTTGTAACTGCAGTCTGGTTCCCGCATAAGTTGCAGATAACGTTTTACTCCCTATATTTTATTCGTGGTTTCTTAAGAATATAAAAGAATATACCTAACATAGGTTTTCATACTCAAGGGATGAACGTTGGGGAGCAGATGCAGGAATAGTGCAGCGTCGTCCTCGGCAAGATTCTGGTGGCGGTAGTTTGCCATTCAAAAAATGGCTCTGAGCACTATGGGACTTAACATCTGAGGTCATCAGTCCCCTAGAACTTAGAACTACTTAAACCTAACTAACCTAAGGAAATCACACACATCCATGCCCAAGGCAGGATTCGAACCTGCGACCGTAGCGGTCACACAGTTCCAGACTGAAGCGCCTAGAACCGCTCGGCCACCACGGCCGGCAGTTTGCCATTGCCTTCCCGCGTCGTGGGTGTATCTGTGTCGTACGTATGACTGTGATGTGTGTTTTTGGGAGGTGGATTTGTGTTATTATAGATAAAAGGAAGTGAGAGGGTGAAATTTGGTGCCGGCACATAGCCTATTCGTTTAGAATTTCACCAACGGAGGCGCTGAGCTTAATGTCACCATCCAACGGGCGGCGGATAACCAACTACAGCGTCATATGGCTTCACTTCATTAGACTCTGTGGAGAGGTTTGGGATTTAATCCAGTGCAAAGTGGTGATCAGGATGTTTACCCAACCACCTCTCCTCCCCTTGCCGGCCAAATATTGTCACTGTACATTTTCCATCACCAGCATTCGAATCGGCTTACCTCCGAATTGAGCGCCACTGCACTAGCGTACGTTAACGTCCTCTGCTAGGGATGTATTTTAAAGTCAAAATTGTGTAAAGCTGTCTCTAAACGTGCAAATGCTATACACGTAGGTTCGGCTTTCTTTAGCCTATCTTCTGAGGTAAGTCGTAAGGTCAGTATGGCCTTGTGTGCTCCTACATTTCTCCGGAACCCAACCTGATCTTCCGAGGTGTCAGCCTCTATTAGTTTTCGCATTATTCTGTAAATACAGAGTGTATCAAAAAGAATCATCCGATTTGGAACGTCTATATTTCTGAAATTAATAAACATATGCAATGAGTTTTGTTTTTTGATGAACGAGAAACTCAAAAAGTTTTTTTTTTATACCTTTCCATAGGTGTTCAGTATGACCCCCCTTGAGATGCACGGCATATGTCAATCCGGTATTCAAATTGTTCCCACACTGCAGCGAGCACGTCTTGAGTTATAGCTTCCATAGCTGCTGTGATGCGATATCTCAGTTCATTCACTGTTGTTGGTAACGGAGGTACGTAAACAGAGTCTTTTATAAACAACACAAGAAATAGTCACATACAGTCAGTTGCGGTGACCTTGCAGACCAGTGATGTAAGGATGAATCATTTGGTCCAGTACGACCGATCCATGGTTCAGTAATCGTATGATTTAAAAATTCCCGCACTTCCAGATTCCATTCTGGTGGTGACCCAACCTGTTGGTAAATGAAGTCGCTCGAATCGGTATCCAACTACGGGAAAAGAAAGTTCTCAAACATATCGAGACATGTGCTTCCTGTAACAGTGCTCTCAGCGAAGAAAAATGGATTACACACCTTTTCCTGTGAAACTGCACAAAACACATTAAATTCTAAAGAGTCCCTCTGACGTTGTACAACTTCATGTGGTTGTTCCGTACTCCATACTCTCACATTATGACGGTTAAGCTTTCCATTTAAATAGAATTACAGAAGTCCACGCGTTATTGTTTGTCACCTTCACGAAAAGCTTGCAGAAGCTGACTTTTGTATGGTTTCATGTGTAAACGTCGATGCAACACACGCCAGACGGAAATCGGTGGCATATTGAGCCGTCGAGCTGCACGGCGAAGGGATTTCTGGGGACTCCTTGTGAAACCATGGCTGATGTGTTCGACGTCTGTGTCAGACGCTCGGGGACGGACCGCCGATTTGCCGTTACACAAACAACCCGTTTCTCCTAATTGTTGATGCCATTGTCTAATGCTCTGTGCTGTAGGAGGACCACACCATACCTAGTACGAAAGTCACGCGGAATAGTTAATACTGACTTGCACTGCGCAAAACGTAGAACACAAAACGCTTTCCGTGTCGCGACACCGTTTTTACTAGTGAGCGCCCACTGCTACTACCTATCAGGAACCACGTAAAACTTGAAAGTTTGCTGTTTCCAATAGTACCTTGTTCACGCACATATCTCAACTCTCAACTGACATTATAGTTACAGAATTCGTACCTGCGACTGTAGCAGTCGCGCGGTTCCGGGCTGAAGCGCCTAGAACCGCTCGGCCACCGCGGCCAGCACAACCTGTACACTTGTTGTGATGGAAATCCGCTCCTGACTGAGTGCAAGTGCAGCTAGGTGCTTTACCTACGTTAAGACAGTATGTTTGTTGGCGCCGCCGCCGCAGGAGGGCGTGGCCAGCCCCGAGGCGCAGCGGCTGAAGGCGCTGAGCGCGGAGTCCCTGCGCTCGGTGAGCCCTGGCAGCGACAGCGTCTTCTACTCGGAGGCGGGCGAGCTGAGCAGCAACACCATGACCGCCGCCACCGACACCGCCGCCGGCGTCGTCTGCCACCACTGCGGCCGTGAGGTCGCCGTCCTCTCCGGGCCCGAGGTGCGTACCTCGCCTCGCCACCACTCACCGCGAGTCCACTAACGCGAGTACGGTTCAGCTGGCGTTCGGCCGAGATCGGTAGATTCCGTCGTCCTGACAGGCTGATCTGCAGCGTAGGTTAAAAGGTGATAACTCTGTAAGTTGGCGAAGCCAACGAATGTAAATTACAAATAAAGTTCGTGGAAACAGATTAACCTGCAGTTTAACCTACTGCTTACGTTCGTAACTTAACTATTTGTTAGATTTCAGCCGAACGCCAGTTGAACCGAACTGCTTTTAGTTGCTCGGGACGTTTGTCTGCCATACATCTCCTCGCACAAAAGCTGCTGAAAAATACCGGAGCCACTTTGCAGGATACAGTACATGCTCTTAATATGGACCACCCTTTACATATTTATTATTGGTAGTAGAGACACAGCCCGACTGGCACAATACAAAACAACATCTCAGTCGAACATGAAGTGAGAAACAAAAGTTGAGAATTAATGTTACTTGTAAATACAAATTTCTGCAACCAGTCACATTTATTATGTCGTAGATTCCCTTACGTGCTTTGGAAAACTGTATCTCCATTATCAAATGTATTATTTCAATTAACAAGGCATCTATATATTGGCTGTACAACCTTTGAATAACTTGTAATACTGACTGGAATCAGAAGAGAAAAAAAATAATACTTCATATTTATCTGTATATTGATGTCATACACTATAATTGTAAGTAAACTATATCCCTTCTTCTCTGCCATTCTTTTGCACAATTTACATTATACTGAGTGCAAACGAATACTGTTTCACAGTGGTATAGTGTGAGTCCAGACGTACAATTTCAGGACACTTGTCGTATGTCAAGCCGGGAAGCAACCTCAAATTGGCCTACAAAGGACATTTAGCTATCTCGCAAGTGTGGCGCAAGATTTTGGAATATCCTCTCGCCCTCTTACGCTACCGGCTTACTCGTGCACTTACCAATCGTAAAAACGACGACTGTGTAAACTTTTGCTCACTACTTTTTTAATTTTGATAGCGTAAAATTAACAAATAAATCTTTTTGTGTCTGTGGCCTTCTTACTGTTTGACCAATATGGGTGCAAGGGTTAAGGTTAGATCGAATTACAAAATTATTTTTTTAATAACTTATTCAAGATTCATTGTTTATTTACTACCCTTACAGGAAAGGTTATGTTACTCATGTTAAAGAAAGCCGGTAGCAGAAGAGGCAGAGAGGATATTCAACATCTCGTGTGACGCACATGCTCTGTAGCTTTAGTTTCGGCGAACCACATTCCCACCTAGTGCCATCTATCCGCATTCACCGTCCATGTCCTTCATGCTCGCTAATTTTAGATTCCTGCTTCAAGATCGAACGATATTTTACATCCGCAGTGAAGATGGTGGATCCATTGCCCATCGAAGCGAATCAGTTATATGAATGCGTGATGTCTGTTCTTTCGGACGGGTCCGAAAGAACAGGCTGTGATCCATATTACGTAATTTCAGGTGAAAGGGGGACGAAGGAAAGAAAGAGAAGGAATTGATGATGTCAGCCGCATCGGTACTTTATGCGGAAGAATCAGCGACGACAAGTGAAAATGTGTACCGCAGATGGACACGAACCCAGGATCTCCTCCTTATTATGCGGTTGCGTTAACCACTGCGCCGCCCAGATACATTGTTTATGGCTTTTGGGCGGACTGTCTCGGCACCCTTCGTGGCCGACACACATCCACACCTAGCGCCACCTATCTGCAGTCCCTGTCCGTGTCGTCTTTTCTCGGTACACTGAGGTTCCCGCAGAAGGTCGAAAGAAGTTGTACATCCGCATTGAAGGTGGTGGATTCATTACCCATCGAGGCGAATTATAATATGAATGCATAGTGACTGTTCTTCCGGAAATGCTGATTCGCCTCGATGAGTAATGAATCCACCATCTTCACTGCGGATGCACAATTTCGTTCGACCTCTTGCAGGAAAATCAGAGTAGCGAACATGGAGGACTTGAACACGGATTACGAATACACTATGTTATCAAAAGTATCCGGACACCCACAAAACATACGTTTTTCAAATCAGGTGCATTGTGCTGCGACCTACTGCCAGGTAATCCATATCAGCGACCGCAGTAGTCATTAGACATCGTGAGAGAGCAGAATGGGGCACTCCGCGAAATTCATGGACTTCGAACGTGGACAGGTGATTGGGTGTCATTTGTGTCATACGTTCTCTGCCTCGTTATGACTGGGTGTCGTGTGCTGTCCTTAGGTTAGTTAGGTTTAAGTAGTTCTAAGTTCTATGGGACTGATGACCATAGATGTTAAGTCCCATAGTGCTCAGAGCCATTTGAACCATTTGTGTCATACGTCTGTACGCGATATTTCCACACTCCACTGTTTCCAACGTGATAGTGAAGTGGAAACGAGAAGGTACAGCGCAATAGCGTACAGGTCCACCTCGTCTGTTGACTGACAGGGACCGCCGACAGTTGAAGAGGGTCGTAACGTCTAATAGGCAGACATCTATCTAGACCATCGCACAGGAGTTTCAAACTGCATCAAGATCCACTGCAAGTACTATGCCAGTTAGACGGGACGTGAGAAAACTTGAATTTCATGGTCGAGCGTCTGCTCATAAGCCACGCATCACGCCGGCAAATGCCAAACGACGCCTCGCTTGGTGTAAGGAGCGTAAACATTGGACGATTGGATAGTGGAAAAACGTTGTGTGGAGTGACGTATCAGGGTGCACAATGTGGCGTTGCGACGGCAGGGTGTGAACGTCATCTGCCAGCGTGTGTAGTGCCAATAGTAAAATTCGGCTTGTTTTGAACAGTAGTGCTACGGACAACATGACTCGTGCATATGATGTTATTTATATATATTTCACGATGCTGGTGCTGATTTTGCATTTAACATTAGACGCCACTATGGCTGCAGTACATTAGGATTTTGTTTTTATAAAACAGATATACCTTTTCATACTTAAAGCGCACAAACGCATATCAGTAGTACTTTTCATTATGGTCGATTTATTGTTTTTAAGCTGTAGACAATCTGCGAGTGTGTTTATGTTTTTTTCTCATTTTTTGCTGCAGAGCTGATGATGGTCATTACAGACCGAAACCGGTAATCTGTTAACAAAAAGTTTGTGACCATAGACGTAAATTAAAGGAAAGTCAAACTTCTATAATATCATTGGTGAAAATTGGCAATTGAACCTAAATAATGAAAAGTGTGAGGTCGTCCACATGAGCGCTAAAAGGAATCCGTTAAACTTAGATTTCACAATAAATCAGTCAAATCTAAAGGCCGTAAATTCAGCTAAATACCTAGTAATTAAATTACGATCAAGTTAAGTTGGAAAGAACACATCAAAAATGCTGCGTGGAAGGTGAACCGAAGTCTACTTTATATTGGCAGAGCACTTACAAGGTGCAACAGATCTCCTAAGGAGACTGCCCACACTACGTTTGTCCGTCCTCATTTGGAGTATTCCTGTAGGATCCTTACCAAAAAGGATTAACGGAGTACAGCAAGAAAGTTCAGAGAGTGGCAGTACGTTTTGTACCATCGAGAAATAGGGGAAAGAGCGTCACGGACATGATACACGATTTAGGATGGTGATCATTAAAATAAAGGCGTTTTTCGTTGCGTCAGAATCGTCTCAGGAAGTTTCAATCACCAGCTTTCTCCTTCGAATGTGAAAATATTTTGTTGACGTCGACCAACATAGTGAGAAACGACCATCATAATGGAATAAGCGAAATCAGGGCTCGCACGGAAAGATACAGGTGTACCTTTTTTTCCGCGCTCTGTTCGCCAATGGAATAATAGAGGATTAGTGTGAAGATTGTTCGATGAACCCTCTTACAGGCACTTAAATGTGATGCAGATCTAGATGAAATTTGCATGGGAACAAATGACATTTATTGGCGTGAAATAATTGTAAAAAAATCCGTTACATTTATGGAACACCACCGTTAGCCAGCTGATGGCTTGACACTCTGGCATGAGATCTCTCTCTCTGTAACGAACAGGTTCACACTCAGTAATCTACCACAGTCTCCGAGGACACAGGAAGATGCTGAGTAGGACTCCACACCTGGACCCTGGCACGCATTTCTCGTTCTCTCAGTCTTGGGTATTGCGCTAAGTCATTTGGCTGATGACGAAGAATCACCTACTCCCGACTTCTTACGTACACATGCCGGTCGGGGTGGCCGAGCGGTTCTAGGGGCTACAGTCTGGAACCGCGTGGTCGCTATGGTCGCAGGTTCGAATCCTGCCTCAGGCATCATGGATATGTGTGATGTCCTGAGGTTAGTTAGTTTTAAGGAGTTCTAAGTTCTAGGGGACTGATGACCTTAGAATTTAAGTCCCGTAGTGCTCAGAGCTATTTGAACCATTTTTTTATTACGTATACAACGAAGACGCCACCGCCCCTCCAGAGGCCACTCAAATTCTCCACCACACAGTGGCTGTTGGCCAACTGCCCGATTTCGGCAACTCCCTGCCACTCGCGAAATTGTTCAACAAGTAGGGTTTTTAGCCAGTCAAAAGAAGGAGCAGACTGTAGAAATTTTCATTGGCCATTCCCTTCACTCGCATACTTGCCGCGCTTCTGTAAGTTGCAGCCCCCTAGTTGAACATGAAGAACGTTTTCTGCAACAGCCGGCTTGGGGAATTTCTCTTCGTGAAAACCAACCTAGTCGGCTCCAAAAAAAAAAAAAAAAAAAAAAAAAAAAAGGTTCAAATGGCTCTGAGCACACATCCATACCCGAGGCAGGATTCGAACATGCGACCGTAGCAGTCGCGCGCTCCCAGACTGAAGCGCCCAGAACCGCTCGGCCACCGCGGCCGGCGGCTCCAACAGGAACCCGCATAGAAGCATTAGCAAAAATGCAGCCCATCTTCTAAGGGCCGAACGAAAAGCCCTATTCCCCTGCCGCCGGAAACTGGCTGAGACGGATAAGACTCTTCCCGCAAACGTTACGTTATTCTGACGTCACACGCAATAGAGACGACTGTAGGAACTCCTATCGACGTTTCGCCAAGGAACAGTTTGGGTGTTAGATCCACTTCCAGCAATTTAAGCTGTCTTCTAAGGTTTCTGCCTAACCACGCAATCGGAAGTCACCACATGTTCGGAAGTCAAATGTTTATAACAAGGAAGAAAGTGAATTTTGTTGGTGCTAGATTCAGTCGCAACAATTTAAGCTACCGTCTTAGGTTCCTGTTTAACCGCACACTCAGAAATCGCTAAATATTAATGGCATTCTTCGTTTTCTAATCAGACGGAAATGTAAATAACATCGTATACTGGTGAACGTACTTCTGTTACATTCATAATACAGTCCAAGAATCCCTTAACAACGCTAACATGAAATAAAAAGTATTTGCATGTGGCGAGATGCAAACCTACAGACCTTTTTACTCCAGAAACCATGATGTAATCGATTACTCTAGTATTCTGTCATGTGAAATTAGTCTCATGTCTTGGTTATCATGGTAACTCTTGCAGGCTTATATGACTGGCACGTTGCTAACTGAGATTCAATTACAATGGTGACGTGACTGTGATAAATTTACAGTGTTTAGTTATCTTGAGACGGCATACTGCAAATTATAATGCAAGGCGGTTTCATGCTTTATCTGTAAATCATTGATAATTGCAACTCACTCCTGAGAGAACATTCTTATGTGAAGGCATTAACTGACGATAAATAATTATGTGTCTTTTAGTTATAATAATAATAATAAATCATTCCAATAATGACGTGTATTTTATAAATATTCGCTGTATGTGCATTAAGTCTTGTGAGAGGCCCATATCGAACGCTAATGAAAGTCCATATCAGGCCTTGCTGTTGTCGATATTGCGCGTGACGTCAAAATGACGTCACGTATGCGAGAAGTGTTATGAAACGAGCGGTACCCGGCTGAAACGATAACAATACCGGAAGAGCACTTGAGCTCTTCGACATCTAGGAGAAGATGCGCAACCATTGTAGCAGGCACGTCGAGCGCATTTGTCTATTGTACTCATTTTGCGCACTCCAGGCAACAGCTTCTTAAAGTCTTCGAGTCGGAGATTTTTAGGGCCGCTGCACATCTCGTTCGAGTCGACGTCGCCGCCGTAGAAAATCAAACGGTTCGTTTGGCGCAAGGTTCAAATGGTTCAAATAGCTCCAAGCACTATGGGACTTAACATCTGAGGTCATCAGTCCCCCTAGAATTAGACCTACGAGGGTGAGTCAAATGAAAACTTTAACCTTGTAATAACAAATCGAAATTTCACGCCGTTACCCTGTGAGTTAGTATACGTGCTACAAACAGCCTGGAGAATGGCCTATAGGTGGCAGCATAGTGCAGATGCACACATACCGTCGCAGTATCAGTATAAAGATGGCCGCCCAACTTGCGACTTGCACCAGGGAAGAACAGCATTCTGTAATTCGATTTCTGCGTAGTGAAAGTGTGAAACCTACTGAAATTCATCGACGTATGAAGGTTCAGTACGGTGATGCACGTTTGTCACAGCAGCAAGTTTACGAATGAAGTAGGAAGTTCGCAAATGGTGTGACTTCAGCGGAAGATGCTCCTCGTCCAGGTCAGGCACAACGAGTTGTGACTCCACAGAACATTGCAACAGTTGAAGCCATAGTGAAGGAAAACCGCCGAGTGAGACTTAATGACATTGCAGCATTTTTACATATTAGTCGTGGGTCAGCACAGCACATTGTGCATGATGTGCTCCAGTTTCACAAAGTGTCTGCAAGATGGGTGCTACGACAGCTGACTCCTGAAATGAGAGAACGACGTGTTGATGCTTGTGAACAACTTCTTCGGCGCGAGAAGGTGATGGCTTCCTTGCAAGAACCGTTACTGGGGACGAAACCTGGGTTCACTTCCACCAACCGGAAACGAAGAGAGCGAACAACGAATGGCGCCATTCCTCATCACCAAAACCAAAGAAGTTTCGAACAGAACCATCAGCAGGGAAGGTTATGCTGACTCTCTTTTGGGACGAAAAAGGCGTCATTTTGGAACATTACATACCTACAGGGACCACTGTCACCAGTGCGTCATACACAGATCTCCTAAAAAATCATCTGCGGCCTACAATCAAATCAAAGCGACGTGGATTGATATCAGCAGGTTTCTTTTTGCAACATGACAATGCAAGGCCCCACACTACCTGTACAAGAGTTGCAACAATCACAGCCCTGCATTTTGAGTGTCTTCCTTATCCACCATACTCACCAGACCTTGCCCCAAGTGATTTCCATATGTTTGGACCACTCAAAGACGCAATAGGAGGACAGAAGTTCCGTTCTGACGAAGAGGTACCCCACGCGGTACATGAGTGGTTGCGCGGACTACCAAAAGAATTTTTTCTAAAGGAATTTACCCACTTTGTAAGCGCTGGAGGACTTGCATTGAGCGTGGGGGAGATTATGTTGAGCGAGTGATACAACTTTGTACCACTCCTGCACAATAAATAATATTTTAAAAAATATTTAAGGTTTTCATTTAACTCACCCTCGTACTTTTACCTAACTAACATAAGGACATCACACACATTCATTCCCAAGGCAGGGTTCGAACCTGCGACCGTAGCAGCAGCGCGGTTCCGGACTGAAGCGCCTAGAACTGCTCGGCCACAGCGGCCGGCTTAGTGCAAGGAAGTACACTACTGGCCATTAAAGTTGCTACACCACGAAGATGACGTGCTACAGACGCGAAATTTAACCGACAGGAAGAAGATGCTGTGAAATGCAAATGATTAGCTCTTCAGAGCATTCACACAAGGTTGGCGCTGGTAGCGACAGCTACAACGTGCTGACATGAGGAAAGTTTAGAACCGATTTGTCATACACAAACAGCAGTTGACCGGCATCGCCTGGTGAAACGTTGTTGTGATGCCTTGTGTAAGGAGGAGAAATGCGTACCATCACGTTTCCGACTTTGATAAAGGTCGGGTTGTAGCCTATCGCGATTGCGGTTTATCGTTTCGCGACATTGCTGCTCGCGTTGTTGGAGATCCAATGACTGTTAGCAGAATATGGGTTCAGGAGGGTAATACGGAACGCCGTGCTGGATCCCAACGGCCTCGTTTCACTAGCAGTCGAGATGACAGGCATCTTATTCGCATGGCTGTAACGGATCGTGCAGCCACGTCTCAATCCCTGAGTCAACAGATGGGGACGTTTGCAAGGCAACAACCATCTGCACGAACAGTTCGACGACATTTGCAGTAGCATGGAATATCAGCTCGGAGACCATGGCTGCGGTTACCCTTGACGCTGCATCACAGACAGGAGTGCCTGCGATGGTGTACTCAACGACGAACCTGAGTGCATGAAGCCGGCCGCGGTGGTCTAGCGGGTCAGGCGCTCAGTCCGGAACCGCGCGACTACTACGGTCGCAGGTTCGAATCCTGCCTCGGGCATGGATGTGTCTGATGTCCTTAGGTTAGTTAGGTTTAAGTAGTTCTAAGTTCTAGGGGACTGATGACCACAGATGTTAAGTCCCATAGTGCTCAGAGCCATTTTTGAGTGCATGAATGGGAAAATGACATTTTTTCGGATGAATCCAGGTTCAATTTACTGCATCATGATGGTCGCATCCGTGTTTGGCGACATCGCGGTGAACGCACATTGGAAGCGTGTATTCGTCATCGCCACACTGGCGTCACCCGGCGTGATGATATGGGATGCCATTGGTTCCACGTCTCGGTCACCTCTTGTTCGCATTGACGGTACTTTGAACAGTGGCCAGCACATTCTCCGGATCTCTCACCAACTGAAAACGCCTGGTCAATGGTGGCAGAAAATTGGTTCGTCACAATACGCCAGTCACTACTCTTGATAAACTATGGTATCGTGTTGAAGCTGCATGGGCAGCTGTACCTGTACACGCCATCCAAGCTCTGTTTGACGCAATGCCCAGGCGTGTCAAGACCGTTATTACGGCTAGAGGTGGTTGTTCTGGGTACTGCTTTCTCAGGATCTATGCACCCAAATTGCGTGAAAATGTAATCATATGTCAGTTCTAGTATAATAAATTTGTCCAATGAATACCAGTTCATCATCTGCGTTTCTTCTTGGTGTAGCAATTTTAATGGCCAGTAGTGTAGCTCTTATCAATTGTTGTGAGGTGTCGTTCATTATTTTGTTATGTTTGTTACCCAGTATGCCAATACAAGATCCGGCGACATTCTGAGTACACAGTGTGCATCGGCGCCCCCACGACTCGGCTGTACGTAAAGGTTTCCACTGTGCCGACAGGAGCTGGAGAGCACGGCGGCGGACGGCCCGTCGCCGGACATCGTGCAGCCGCCGGCGGGCTTCGCAGACTCCCCGGAAGGCCCCCGCCAGCAGGCGCAGCAGCAGCAGCAGCAACAGCAGCCGCGCCTCTACAAGAAAGCGGACCGCCGCTTCCGATCGGAGGAGCGCCACGGCGAGCGACGACACACGCACTCCACCGGCCGCTACCGCTGCGACGGCGCGCGGGCCAAGTCCGAGGAGCGGGGGCGCGGCCGCGAGGACCGCGTGCGCCTCAGGTTGGTAGCCCTGCCCGTAGCTGCCTCCTACATTACGAACTATGGGCGACTGTCTGAATACCGAGTACGAGGAGCTGAGTTCGGTCACCCTACTACACATTTCCTTGTAAGTGACCAACCGCAGACCAGTACAAAACGGTAGCTCTGAAGAGTGGGACTCCAGCCTCTAGAATTGCGTGCGGATCAGACTGATCTCCCTGTTTCACACTGCATCATACACTGTCTGACTGAAAACGTGAAGTAGCCAGAACACGTGGTCGGTTGCCTCTACAGGCTCTACATCTACATCTACATCCATACTCCACAAGCCACCTGACGGTGTGTGGCAGATGGTACCTTGAGTACCTCTATCGGTTCTCCCTTCCAGTCTCGTATTGTTCGTGGAAAGAAAGATTGTCGACATGCCTCTGTGTGGGCTCTAATCTCCATGATTTTATCCTCATGGTCTCTTCGCGAGATATACGTAGGAGGGAGCAAGATACTGCTCGACTCCTCGGTGAAGGTATGTTCTCGAAACTTCAACAAAAGCCCGTACCGAGCTACTGAGCGTCTCTCTTGCAGAGTCTTCCACTGGAGTTTATCTATCATCTCCGTAACGCTTTCGCGATTATTAAATGATCCTGTAACGAAGCACGCTGCTCTCCGTTGGAACTTTTCTATCTCTTCTATCAAACCTTTCTGGTACGGATCCCACACCGGTGAGCAGTATTCAAGCAGTTGCCGAGAAAGGGTTCTGTAACCTACTTCCTTTGTTTTCGGACTGCATTTCCTTAGGATTCTTCCAATGAATCTCTGTCTGTCATCTGCAGTACCGACGATTAATTTTATATGGTCATTCCACTCCTAATGCCTACTCCCAGGTTGTAGAAGGGGCTTAGTGGATCACGTTTTACGTAGGAATCCATTTCCAGAAACGTCATACAGCGACCCTACAGGTCGTCAAAGATACAGGCGCCGGCGCCTGTAAATGTAAGCCTACGCATATACAGGGTGATTCTGTGATGATGATACAAACTTTGTAGGATGATGGAGAAGCGTAATGTATCAATTTGAAATAAGGGTCCCTGTAATGGAAACGATCGAGTCGAAAGTTGTAACGGAAAATCGTTCTGCTACTTCTTACATTTGAATACATGCACCGATACGGTTGTTGACAGACTGTAGGGTAGACAACTTTCGGGGGTGGTAGTATGTACCAAAACCAGAAAAAATGTCAATTAAACATGGGCTTCAAAATGTATGTCCGCCCCGATAGCTGAGTGGTCAGCGCGGCAGTCTGTCACGCCAAGGGGCCAGGGTTCGATTCCCTGCTGGGTCGGAATTTTTCTCCTCTCAGAGACTGGGTATTGTGTTGTCCTCATTATCATTTCATCATCATCAGTGGAAGGCAACGGGAAACCACCACTGCAATCACTTCCCTAGACGCTCATGCGGTGGACCTCTCTGACGAGGCTGCCCCATGACAAGACCTGCCGTAAGGCAGAACACAAAGTTTTAAAATGTATACATTAAGAGCTCTGAGCACTTGTTGAATAAGGAGATGTGTTTGACGCTAGAGAAGATGAACAAGTGTTCGTAGCTCGTCAGGTTTTAGAGCCCATGTTTACTACACGTGTTTTATCCCGTACTACCATCTCTGAAATTTGCATACCCCACATTCTTAGCAACAATAGTACCAGTACATGTATTCCACTATCAGAGGTATCATCACGGTTTCCACTTATAACTTTCGGCCTATTTGTTTCCGGAACAGGGGCCCTTACCTCAAATTGATACAGTTACCTTTGGTTCAAATGGCTCTGAGCACTACGGGACTTAACATCTGAGGTCATCAGTCCCCTAGAACTTAGAACTACTTAAACCTAACTAACCTAAGGACATCACACACATCCATGCACGAGGCAGGATTCGAACCGGCGACCGTAGCGGTCGCGCGGTTCCAGACTGAAGCGCCTAGAACCGCTCGGCCACATCGGCCGACACAGTTATCTTCCCCCGACATCCTAGGACCTCCATAACACCGTCACGGAATCCTCCTGTATATACATACATTTATTGGCACCGGTGCCTATGACACCGACGCTCCGTAGCGACGTTGGGTGACATTTTCGGACAAAGGTTCGTGTGTAAAATTTTATGTATTAAGTCAGCTCCAGAACTTCCAGAAGTGTGTAATCTGAATTGTGAAAAACTGCTATATAATAGACACGAACAGCGTCACATGTTAAAAGATCACTGTGAAGGACACGGAGATACCGCATATTATCGTGGAACAGCGTTATCAGCAGCTGACAGAGTTGGAAAGGGGCCTAGCTGACGATCTCCATTTGCCCGGCAGTTCGAATCGTGCAATATCCACAGTTGCGGGGCGTTCTCATATGACAGTTACCGGATGCTGTACTGCATAGGAACGTCGCGGCAGGCATATTCGTCATCAAGATATCCGGTCAATTGACCCCAGCAGCCGAGACTAAGAACATCAAATTTCCTTCACATTTGCGTCCATCGTCCAAGAACAAGTGATGCAATTCCTGTAAGAATCTGTGTCCTCTCGCACCACTGGTCGAAGTCTTATTTATTACGTTCCAATCTATTACTTATCATCTAAACAGGTACTGCATTATCCTCACACAAATTATTACTGTCAACAGCATGTTTATCTATACGTCGTCATCTAATTATTCAACATACATTACTATATCCAACACAATACTGCATAATGCTGCTACTGGCAGGAGCTAGACTAGGAGTTACCACCCCATACGCAGGCTGCCGTAAACAACACAAATGGCTATGTTTAGAATGGTTCCGTGACAGGGAAGCGTGGTATGCTGATGAGTTGCCCGCACCGAGCGAGGTGGCGCATTGGCTAGCCCACTGGACTCGCATTCGAGATGACAACGGTTCAATCCCCCGTCTGGCCATCCTGATTGAGGTTTTCCGTGATTTACTTAAATCGCTTCAGCCAAATGCCGGGATGGTTCCTTTGAAAGGGTACGGCCGACTTCATTCCCCGTCCTTCCCTAATCAGAAGAGACCGATGATCTCGCTGTCTGGTCTCCTCCCCCAAACAACCCAACCCAACCCAGTTGCCCCGCAATGAGTTCAGTTATCAGCCGCGGTTCCGCGCTACCGCGGATGACCGGGGTCGACGAGTACGACGGTTACCTGGAGAACTGTCGCATTCTTCCAGTGTTCCGGGGAGGAACAGTGGTGTTAAAATCCAGCGTCATGTCGTGGGGAGCCATCGGGTATAAGTTCATTTCACGACTGGCAGTGGTTGACGTAAAGCCTGACGGCACAACGGAATGTCACAAACATCCTGCGTCCTCGTGTGTTACTTCTAATGGGACAGTAACTGGTCGCCAGTTTTCACCAGGTCAGTTCTCCTCCACAAATGGCACATGTCTCTAAAACCAGCCTGCATGATGTCCAGGAATGGCCGGGAAGATCCCTAGAGCTATCACCGATAAAACATGCGTGGGAGCAGTTCGGACGTCAACGTCTTAGAGCCGGCATCCGGGATATGAAGTAGCAGCTACAACAGTTGCAGACCCCCTTGCCTCGGGAGAGGATACAAGGCTTTGTGACACCCTTCCCAACCGAATCAGTGCGTGCATCCAGACCAAAGGGGTTCTAACGCTATACTGCTAAGCGGGCTCATAGTGTCAAGCTTTTAGTAAACATGACTTGACGCTGTAATCACTGAAATAACACCACAGACTCTACCAATCCGTGAAGTTCCATTTCGTTCCCTCGTCCCCAGCTGGGTGCTTCACTTTTTTGTCAGGTATGTATTTTTAAAATCATAAGCAAAACGCGAGACACATTTATGTGACTCATTTCAAATCTCGCAACTCAAGTAGGTCATGAGGATCAAATCTCCAAGGTCATGGAATGTCTCAGTGTATGAGATTACAACATAGAAGTAATAACAGATAAAATAAAATGTTTATGAACCCAAAAAAGTCAAGCCATAAATTTAAGTAAACGCAATCAGCAATATAACATAGGAATCAGCTTAATTTTTCAAATAACTTCTCGACAGAATAGAAGGACTGACCCATGAGGAAATTCTCCAGTTTCGATTCGAAAGCGCGTGGATTACTGCTAAGATCTTTGAATTCTTCTGGTAGCATATTGAAAATGGATGCAGCAGTATACTGCACATCTTTCTCCACAAGAGTTAAGGAAGTGCGATCCACATGCAGACTGGATTTCTGCCTGGTGTGTTCCAAGTTATATAAAATGACGCACAAGTCAGAACATAACGGTACGAGATCCTTCCATACAGCTGCCGTTACCGGAACACCGACAATTTCCCACAGGCCACCTTCACGCGGCCGAGCACCTTGCATGGGATGCTGCATACATGGGAGATACGCGTGTCGTCTCCGTTCTTGTTCTCTTTTCTATTACTAGCTGCAGATGGTGCACTAACTGAAAAGTGAGACAAGAAGAAGTATCCTGACTTTCTGCAGAAGGTGTCGCTGATAAACGAAATTAGATATCTGCAGTTCCATTTCTGAAATAAATTGTAGAAAAGATATTGGCTAAAGCCAACGAATTGCAACATTCCGAAATTACAAGAAAATAATACTGTTTGTTTCCCGTGTAAATACATTAGCACAATTAGAACAAAGTATCTACGGCGCATAATAATACTGTCCGAACCCACTCTGAGCGCCGACTCGACCATTACTTTTTTGAGTGCTGACGCAAGTGACACTCTGCGGCCAATGGCTTGTCGTAAATTTTCAGAAGTGTTCGGTTCATAAAAATCAATAATCCAAACGACAGTTGGTTCATAAATTAACAAATCTCTTGCATTTATAAAGGTCCGCAACAGCATATCTCCCCCTAATATACTTCCCCTTGGTCGTCCTAACTTACCATCATTACGTTGTCGCTGTTTTCTTTCTAATCATCGGGCAACAGTCTAAAATTGTCAGTTTTTATATAAATGACATGGTCATTTTCAAGAGATGCTATGTTTGTCCTAAGGAATTGATCGTTACTCGGTGGGGTGGGGGGTGGGGGGGGGGAGGGGGTGTTGGTAAGTGCCCCCTCTTGCCCTTGCAGACGCCTATGATCGCGTTACGTACAACCTTCGAGAAATTTAAACTCAGTACTTCAGGAGTCCACTTCTTTCTACATGGATCTGGATATTCTCTTAAACTTAGATATGTCTATTTCACGCTACTCTTTACCATTACTAAAATCCCATCCGAGTCTATGTCCGCTCCTGGGTACGCACTGCAATCCGATTATCTTATTGCGGAATCTCTGTCTGAGCATGATGTAATCCAACTAGAATCTTCCCATGCCTCCAGGCCTGTTCTAAGTATGCCTGCTCCTCTTGTGACTCTTTAACAGTGTGTTAGGTATTATTAAATTTTCATCCCGCCCTTCAAAGTGAGTTACCTCTTCATCTTCTGCTAGCGACATTGGCATGTATACCTGAACTATTGTTGCGGGCATTTGGATGCTGTAGATTCTATGAGAATATATCTTCCACTGAAATGTTCACTCTCTACGCTACCGCCCTGTTCGTAATGAATCATATTCATCTGATCATTTCGTGCTACTGTTGTTATCGCCGTATGTTCATATGGCCAGAGATAGTATCTTCTTTCGATTTCTCTTGACCGGTCCCCACTAGATCAGGACTGGAGGTTTGCCTTTTCCGTTCCAGATTTTCATATCCCCTACGACATTCAGACATTTCACACTGCGGCTCTTAGAATGAACCCTTTCGTTAGTTGTTCCATATTTTTCTCATAGTCACTTCCACCTTGACAGTCTCCTCCCGCAGTTCCGTGTTGGGGGGCAAATTATGAATTCAGAGATCACCACCACACTTTTTTTCATCACAGGCCACGTATCTTGTGGACATTCATTATTAGTCTTTAATGCAGTCGTTCCATTGCCTTCTGTATCCCCACGCCTTTGATCGTTGCTGATTCTTCCGCCTTCAAGGGTAGTTCTCCACCACAAGGGCAAGAGGGTGACCTGAACCCCTGTCGCTCCTCAGATCTCATTGATAGGTCGTGGCAGAACGAGGATGACTCCTTACACCAGAAGTCTTTGACCGCTGACTTTTATTTATGTTTAAGCAGTGGTTGGAATCAAACCCAGAACCCAGGACATTTTCGATCAATCTCGAAGACCATTTCTCTACCACGGTGATGTGTATATTTTTTGTCCTATAAATGTTTATTAAAATACCTGATCAAGTTTTCTATAGAAAATAAGGCCGTCCACGCGCTGTTCCTTGAAACCGCAGGTCTTTTCTCACCCACCTGAGTCGCCTTAAGCGACAAATGACCTTTCTCAGCATGGGTGCCTGGCAAATGTGACTGTGCTAACACGGCTATGCCTCCTAATCTGCAGTAAAGCTTCTCATAATTTCTTATTAAATATGTGTACGTAGTGTGTGTTTGTATTAAGTTGTTTGTTAGCTATTTAATTGTTTACTCATCAATGGATCGTTTTATGATGACTTTAGACAGGTCAAATTATAACAGCAGTAATACGTAATTAACAATTAGCAAATACCGGTTTATAATTACTTACACGTGTATAAATTCCAATACATCCTAATCTTACACCATTTAATTCCACTTACAGCGTAAATTACACACATATCCTGTTGATTTGCATTATGACTGTAATGATACTCCGGCGTCTCCATTATATTCGTTATGCATTCCCATTTGTCTGTCTGAAATACTGAATCAGTGTAGCTTCATATTATTCGATGTATGTTGAAATCGGGAAGGCGAAATGAGGTCAGCATTTTCCATCACAGTTCTTCAGCTTAAAATTTTTCAAAAAAATGTGTGTGAAATCGTATGGGACTTAACTGCTAGGGTCATCAGTCCCTAAGCTTACACACTACTTAACCTAAATTATCATAAGGACAAACACACGCACCCATGCCCGAGGGAGGACTCGAACCTCAGCCGGGACCAGCCGCACTGATTTTTTTTTTTTTTTTTCAGTAACGTTCATAGCAATATGATAGTATATTATGGAATGAAACAAACGTCATAAAAGTAAAAAAAATTCCAATAAAATTTTGCTTCCCAGCCAGCACAGTGCTGCAAGTTATGCAGGGTGTGGCAGATATGTGGGTGTATTATGAAGCAGAACTCTAGAGATTCTTCATTCTGCTTCCCATATATCTGAAGAATGCATGAAGAGGATTGCTTGGTTATAGTTGAACGATATGACTGAGTCCGGGTAAGTAGAGACGGAAGGGAAAATGGTAAACACCGCCGTTCTCGCCACAGATTAGGCAGTTGGATTCGACCATTCGCCGTGTCATCTTCAGCCAGTGGCGTCATCGAGATGCGGTATGGAGCGCCGTGAGTTAATCACCCTGTTCTTTACCCCGGTGTCGGGTTACGAGGCCTGGAGCCGTTACTACTCGGTCACGTAGTTCCTAGGTGGACGAGGCTCAGTGCACACCGTTCCAATCTTCCAGCCATGAACAAATTTCTGGAAATAAGGCGAATCGAACTCAGGTCCCCCGTATAGTACTCTGCTGCACTGATCAGTCACCTACGGAGGCGGACTGTATTAGCTTAGCTGGTTGAGCAATATAATTGCTCGTTGCCTAGTCTTAGGCAGTACCCGAGCATTTGCCTTAACAGATTTAGGGAAACCTAGTTAAACCTAACTGTGGGGTGGTTGGCGGAGTTTTTCACCGTACTCACCCTGAATGTGCTGCAATTATCTCAAATACTGCATTATCGCACTCGGTAAATGAAGTCATTATTTGTTGTTGTTGTTGTGGTCTTCAGTCCTGAGACTGGTTTGATGCAGCTGTCCATGCTACTCTATCCTCTGCAAGCTTATTCATCTCCCAGTACTTACTGCAACCTACATCCTTCTGAATCTGCTTTGTGTATTCGTCTCTTGGTCTCCCTCTACGATTTTTACCCTCCACGCTGTCCTCCAATGCTAAATTTGTGATCCCTTGATGCCTCAGAACGTGTCCTACCAACCGATTCCTTCTTCTTGACAAGTTGTGCCACAAACTTCTCTTCTTCCCAATTCTATTCAATACCTCCTCATTAGTTATGTGATCTACCCATCTAATCTTCAGCATTCTTCTGTAGCACCACATTTCGAAAGCTTCTATTCTCTTCTTGTCCAAACTATTTATCGTCCATGTTTCACTTCCATACATGGCTACACTCCATACAAATGCCGGCCGGAGTGGCCGTGCGGTTCTAGGCGCTACGTCCGGAACCGCGGGACCGCTACGGTCGCAGGTTCGAATCCTGTCTCGGGCATGGATGTGTGTGATGTCCTTAGGTTAGTTAGGTTTAAATAGTTCTAAGTTCTAGGGGACTGATGACCTCAGGCGTTGAGTCCCATAGTGCTCAGAGCCATTTGAACCATTTTTCCATACAAATACTTTCAGAAACGACTTCCTCACACTTAGCTCTATACTCGATGTTAACAAATTTCCCTTCTTGAGAAACGCTTTCCTTGCCATTGCCAGTCTACATTTTATATCCTCCTACTTCGAACATCATCAGTTATTTTGCTCCCCAAATAGCAAAAGTCGTTTACTACTTTAAGTGTCTCATTTGCTAATCTAATTCCCGCAGCATCACCCGACGTAATTAGACTACATTCCATTATCCTCGTTTTGCTTTTGTTGATGTTTATCTTATATCCACCTTTCAAGACACTGTCCATTCCGTTCTACTGCTCTTCCAGGTCCTTTGCTGTCTCTGACAGAATTACAATGTCATCGGCGAACGTCAAAGTATTTATTTCTTCTCCATGGATTTTAATACCTACTCCGAATTTTTCTTTTGTTTCCTTTACTGCTTGCTCAATATACAGATTGAATAACATCGGGGATAGGCTACAACCCTGTCTCACTCCCTTCGCAACCACTGCTTCTCTTTCATGCCCCTCGACTCTTGTAACTGCCATATGGTTTCTGTACAAATTGTATATAGCCTTTCGCTCCGTGTATTTTACCCTGCAACCTTAAGAATTTGAAAGTCATTATTTAGACTGTCTAATTTCAATATACACAATGAGTAACATTTCGTTATTTGCTATCCTTGTTGGTGTTGGAGTAAACCTTTTTTCTGTACCGAGCGAGGTGGCGCAGTGGTAGCACACTGGACTCTCATTCGGGAGGAGGACGGTTCAATCCCGCGTCCGGCCATCCTGATTTAGGTTTTCCGTGATTTCCCTAAATCGCTCCAGGCAAATGCTGGGATGGTTCCCTTTCCCATCCTTCCATAACCCAATGAGACCGATAACCTCGCTGTTTGGTCTCTTCCCCCAAAACAACAACAACAAGAACAAAATTTTTTCTGTAAATAGCGCTCCTAGCTGCCTCGGTTTACTACTATTTATTATTGAGAATACATACAAACAGCATGAGTCAAAACATCGCTTATGTATCGAAAAGTCTCTTTCATGTGACGTCTGAGACCTAGTCTTGCGACGTGTGGCGCGGCTGAGCTGCTGAGGCACAGTTTGTACAGCCGCGGCTGTGCCCTGGCCTGCGTTTTAGGTGAGTCCTGCAGACAGGTGCGGCTGTTGCAGGCCCCTGGCGCGCTCCACGGACGCCAGCATGGAGACGCTGCGCGCCGGCGACGCGACGGCGGCTGCGGAGGACGCGGGGCCGCCCGACGGAGCGCCCGCAGCGCCGCCGGCCGAGGGCGACGAGGACGCGGGTAACTAAGCACGCGCTCCCACCAGCAGCGGCACAGGCACTGCGCTTTGGCCAGTCACGTAAAGTAGGAAAATGAGACGCGTGTTACGATTAATCAAGGAAAACCCCCAGTTGGGAAACGGGGCCAAAATTAGTTGGTTCCTGTCGAGTTGCAATTTACAATTTCTTTATTGATTACTTCAACCATTAAAAGTTATTTCTTTACCACTTGACCAGGAACAGATCCAAAAAAGCTAGCAGGCATGAGTGCCTTTTCAAAACGATTTACTTTACCGTTAATAGCCAAGCCATTTTACTTAAAACAGACTTTGATAAAGCATTTAATAACAAAATTAAAACTTTCCAAGTAATGAAACAAAACACCAATTTGCATACAATTTCGCTACCGGACATGTAGGGAACCACTTCTTTTAAATTTTGGCACAACAAGATATTAAATTGCAAGGGCTCGCTAACAGGGAGGCAGAACTAGCATTTTCAAAGGATGCCAAGTAGATTAAAACAGTCAAAGTAAAGATATATTCACCTTTTACAATAATTAACAATTTTAAAGCCACGTAATTTTTATAAACCTACCAATGAAAGGCAAACTTAACCTTTTTAAACAGTGCCCAAAAACAATCAGAGTAAAACACAACCATTTAACATTTTACAATAACTAACAACTTTAATACCACGTCCTGCCACCAAAATGTCCTGGGATAGAAATAATTAACCGGCCGGGTGTAAGGGCGGCCACAATTGTCTCCCGAAGGATGCTCAGACTAGAAGCGGACTAACAGACCCACAACGCCTCACATTCAGCAATCACACCGACCTCACGCGAGGCCAGGGGAGGAGGAGGAATCAAATCAGGAACCATAATCCCTGCCCAAAAATACACTTCCTTCCAGGCAGTACTAATAAGGAGTCAAAAGATCACTGTCTATAATTACACCGGCGACAGCGACAGGAAATCCGAACGCAGGAGGCCAAAAGGGAGAAAAAATGTAATCTAAAACAATAATCCCTGCCCAAAAATACATTTCCTACCGGGCAGTATTAATAAGAAGCGGGAAAGATCACTGTCTATAAATACACCGGCGACAGGGACAGGAAGCCCAAACGCAGGAGGCCACAAGACAGAAAAGATGCTGGTTGCACAAACCAAAATTCTTCAATTAACTTCTAAACCTTTAACCAACTTAACTTGCAGTTTATCAGAGAAACAGCAGGTGTCCACGTCGCCAGCGTACCCGACTGGGCAGTCACGCCGCCACGCGCTCTGTCACCGGAGCCCTCGTCTTCTCTGCACCCACGGCGGCGAAATACCACTCCTCAGGTTAGGCTAGTTACTAGTCCATCGTTCCCGCCTCCAGACGGACAATTTAAAGACATCCGTTGCCGCTCCCACCAAGTAGTGACTCGGAACCACAGCCGTGGGCCCCGGGTGTTCACAGCAAGAGCTTACAACCTTGTCCCGTCAACTCGTCCCACACGTCTCGCACCGCCAGGATAGACCACCCGGCTTCTCGGAACAGCAGCCAAATCTCCACCGCCACGCCGCGGCCTCATTGCACGATATTCACAAATTCCCGATTTTAAAAACCGACCGACCGACTCTTCACCGCTAGGCAACCAACCGGCCATCCCTCCAAAGATCTTACTCCCTTACACAAGGCTAACAGGAAGCAACGACTCGAAGATCGATAAGGCCATACACGCATCCAGAGGGGAATCTCAACAGAATCGTACGCAGCATAGCGATAAATATGAAAGAATCAATTAACGATGGAATTGAAGGGCTCAGAACAATCTTAACAGCGCGATGTATGTTGAGAGCCGACACACGGCTCAGAAAGTATGCGTAAGTAGGATACGTTTGTGTTGCATCTGAGATGAACGACAAGAGCGACACTACTAGCGCAGCTGCGGAAAGTGTGAACAGCATTCCCAGAGGTTCACTCTGAGCCACGTTTACAAAGGGACCACCCGGCAATCGGATTTTTAAAATTTTTTGTCGTATGTGAAATTCAGAACTTAAGTAATAATCAACCAAAGCAGTTCAACGTAATTCTCAAAAATTCTCGAAAAAATTGTTTTGCATGATTTCCGAACATCTATAATGACTTAAATTGAGGCGTATATTTCGGCAAGCTGCTTGGTTCTGCGGTAGAATTTGGGAGACTTGCATTGTGTTCCCGGGCGACTCGTTATTTTAAACAGAGATGCATGTTCTACGAGCAGTTTCGTGAAATCTACAAAACACAAAGATAGAAAAAATCGGTAGCGCACGAGACTGGTAACAGCAGGATCGGTGGTTCGAGTCTCATTTCCGCCATTACTATTTCTCTTTTTTTTCCGTTCCATTCCAACACCTACTTCAAATAAAAAAAATCATCATCTATATCCTAATTAACACTTATATAACACCCATTTTAACGAAAATGCACCTCTTCTTGTTTCTAATTACATATCGTTGACTAAAATCTTGTTCTATTGTAAATATAAATTGATAGTTACCGGTTGTTTATAAAATTGTTCCAATGGTTCAAATGGCTCCGAGCACTATGGGACTTAACATCTGAGGTCATCAGTCCCCTAGAACTTAGAACTACTTAAGCCTAACTAACCTAAGGACATCACACACATCGATGCCCGAGGCAGGATTCGAACCTGCGACCGTAGCGGTCGCGTGGTTCCAGACTGCAGCGCCTAGAACCGCTCGGCCAC
Source organism: Schistocerca americana (assembly GCF_021461395.2). NCBI lineage: Eukaryota > Metazoa > Arthropoda > Insecta > Orthoptera > Acrididae > Schistocerca > Schistocerca americana. Next base: position 312,157,354 of record NC_060120.1, on the reverse strand, counting down.
TGCGGCCGGCTATAAAATTATTAATAAAGATTGCTTGGATAAAGTAAACAATACATCGTCATGATTACGCCTAGCAACAGGGTGCGGCCGCAGTAACAGCGCACGTTCCAGTACTTCTACAAGCAGACTGCTGTCAAACGCTCCACGTCTGCATGCGCCACGGAATAATGTTCCCATTTAGAAAAATAGCACATACAGGACGAACAGTACATTTCACGTACTTCGCTTGTAGTACTCGTAATGCCACCTTCCCCGGTGAGGTCGATATTTTCCACACCTGCGTCTTTTGGTTCGTCATTTGCTGTTTCACTCGCAGATGATAATGCTGACTCTTTGTTTGAACGTAAGCAGATTGGTTATTATATTTTCAGTTTCCTCGTCCCACGCATTATCTCTCCTCCCGGTGGTCATCGCACACTTTTCTTTGCATGATACACAGCCTTTCCAGTCTTGTAATGTCCCAATAGTAAACCCTCATCTCACGAATGTGAATGCAAACGATCCGCGCGGTCTAGCAAGTCAGCCGCTTTGGTTCTTAATGGCGAGGCCCCTGATTTGATTCCTGTGACTAACTCAAATTTTGTATGGTGGAAAGATCTGGAAGGAGGTCCACTCAATCTTGTGGCGCCACCTAAAAAACTGAATATAAATGCGGCGAAGATGACACGCAAGTTACATCGAGACACTTGCACCCGGCTATATGACACACAATTATTTATTTTTTAACAACGAAAGCACCAGCAGCTATTTTTTTGGATTAGTGAGCGAGATGATTGACTTAATATGGCTACAGATCTCTGCAACACTCCAGGCAAGTTTTATAGGATTTAAGTATATATAGTTAGGCGGAGTAGAAATGGAGTAAAGAGGGTAAGTCTGATGCTCCTTAATGAGCCTCTTCGTATTTTTAATGTTATTCTGTCCATTTCTGCACGATAGTCAGAAGCATTTCCGTTATAGTCACAGACGAGAAGTGAACACAAATCGAAACTTTGCGTTCACAACAATAAAACGTTGCCTAGCACTGTTGTTTGGCAATACTCATCGCACACTGTCACTTTGCAACACTTATTCACGTAAGTGTATGAAATCACAGTTCGTATAACTACGTTACGTCACTGGCCGCCTTTTTCCGATGCTTAATTTGTTCATAAAAAGTCAAATGCTCTTTTTGCATGCATGTTCTCTAATCCGCACATAATGACTCTTTTATTCTGGCACCTTCATCAAAGCCCATAGCTGGAGCAGAATTTTTTCGATTGTATTTGATTGTATTTGCTAGCCTGGAAATCCAGTTCTGTGTCAGTAAAATCAGTAGCGTTTACAAGTTGTCACAGCTACACGCGAAGATGCTTTACATGGCTATTTTTCGCAGACGCACTGCGAGTTAACACCACACATTGCTTCGAACTGTCACTTACCGTACGTAGCCACGTCACTAAATTAGTTATGGCGACGGCCAGCTAACCAGTTCGCCTTGCCGAGTAATAACCGAGCACCGTAAATAGCGTCCACAATCCCTCCTTGCATTTTCTTCGCTAGTTTAGAGCACGGTTGTCGAAAGTAATATTACCAAAATACTTGCCAGGCCTGCAATGCCGGGCCGGAAAGTCAAATCCCGTCATAATTAGTTTAGTTTAGGACAAGTTTTGCAATGAAACGAGACATATTGAAAACAACAGCCATACGACAACGTTTATTTTACCAATTATTGCAATAAGTACTCGATACATTGGATAGTTTTTGAAGAAATTATGAATATTTGCGGCCGCTTGGTTAAGCTACACATTTATTGATTGTGAAGTTAGTTTTCCCGTACGATGATGTTCAACATCTCTTACAACTGTTAAATTATGAAGTAAGCAAATGCTTTTAATAACATCGTCAGCCACATCTGCCGAATCTTTTATTTTCTTGGCTAATATTCTTCGTTTACAATACATTACAACAAGGATACATTTAAAAATTCTTCGTGCTGCTGATAACCTAATGTTGAAGTATTTTTTGTTAGCTTCTTACTGGTGCTCCTTCCCTTAAGTATTCACAAAATGGATAAAAGTGATTATTACTTTTGTCCTTCACAGCCTAGAATAACGTAATACATGCTTAGTTATCAATTTGGCTAAGCACTAGCATCTGGATTTTAGATTCTTTCACGTGCAGTTCACAATTAGATGCCTGGCAGATGATCTTTCTCTACCATTCCACTCTCGAACGGTGCACTTAAAAATTTCTATGCAAGCTCCGATATCTCTTATTTTATTGTGGCGATCATTTCTCCCTATGTAGGTGGGTGCCAACAAAATATTTTAGCAGTCAGGGGAGAAAGTTGCTGACTGGAGTTTCACGAGAAGATCCTGCCGCTACGAAAAACGCCTTTGTTTTAATGATTGCCACCCCAATTCACGTATCCTGTCCGTGGCGCTCTCTTCCCTATTTCGCAGCCCTCTTTGAACTTTTTCGATGTCCTCCGTCATTCCCATATGATGCGAATCCCATACCGAACAACATACTCCAGAAGATGGCTGACAAAAGTGGTGTAACCAGTCTCTTTAGTAGACCTGTTGCACTGTTCCGCCAATTAATGGCAGTCTTTGCTTTACTTTCCCCACAGCATTATCTGCGTGACTGTTTCAGTTTACGTTTTTCGTAACTGTAGTCCCTAAGTATTTAGTTGAATTTACTGCCTTTCGATTGTGTGGTTTATCGTTTAACCGAAATTTTAGCGAGTTTCTTTTTGTGCTCATGTGGATGACTTGACACTTTTATTTGTTTAGAGTCAATTGCCACTTTTCACGCCATAAATATATGTTATCGAAATGATTTGGCAGCTAGTTTAGATCATCTGACGACTTTGAAAGACCGTAATGACAGAATCATCTGCTAACAATCTAAGAGGGCTACTCAGATTTGCCCCGGCGGAGGTTCGAGTCCTCCCTCGGGCATGGGTATATGTGTTTGTCCTTAGGATAATTTCGGTTAAGTAGTGTGTAAGCTTAGGGACTGATGATCTCAGCACTTAAGTCCCATAAGATTTCACACACATTTGAACATTTTTCTACTCAGATTGTCTCCTATGTTGTTCATGTGGATCAGGAACAGCAAAGGACCTATATCGCTTCCTTGTGAAACGCCAGATATTACTTCTGTTTTCTCGATGACTTTCCGTCAATTCCGACGAACTGTGACCTTCTTGAGAGGAAATCACGAATCGAGTCGCACAACTACATAGGCTCGCAGTTTGATTAGAAGTCGCTTGTGAGGAACTTTGTCAAAAGCTCGGTAATCTAAAAATATGGATTCAGTTTGACATCCCCAGTCGATAGCACTCATTATTTCATGATAATAAAGAATTAGTTGAATTTCAAGAGAACTATGTTTTCTGAATCCATGCTGAATATTGGGCAATAAATCGTTTTTTCTTTCGACGTAATTTATAATGTCCAAACACAGTATATGTTCAAAAATCCTACTGCAAATCGACTTTACTGATATGGGTCTGTAATCAGTAGATTATGTCTACTTCCTGTCCTGGGCATGACTTGTGCAACTTTCCAATCATTATGTAGAGATCTTCCGAAGAGTGAGCGGTTGTATATGTTTGCTAAGTATGGAGATACTGTATCAGCATACTCTGAAAGGAACCTGACTGGCTTAACTAATAAAACATTATCTTCGTATTTTTTAAACACTGGCCTAGAGCCAGAATGTGCAGGAAAAATAACGCAAATGCGTTTTTTGTCTACCATTCCTAAACATAAGGGAAATCATACATGTTGTTGTCCCTAACCATGATTTTTCAGAAATCATCGACGTTTACAATTCTCATTTTTGTTAGTTTTACAATCTTCTCGTTAAACTATAGTTACATCTTTTAAGATTTTCGTAAACAGCTCGAAATACCTGGAAAAAATGGGAATTCTGTAAAGTACATGCAATTCCTTTCCAATTTCTCGTTATTTATAGTTACGCGGTGTATTTAAAGGCGTAACGTTTGTTAATCGCGCTTCGTTAGATTTATCACCACGAAATAAACGAAAAAGTTCACGTAGTAAATTTAGAACTACCTTGCCTTCCATTCAAAAGCCTTCACTGTTCAGTAGTCCACTCAAAGCTGCTATGAAAGCTCCATCATGAACAGCTCATAACAACTAAGAACCACACTTCACTTTAATTGTTGCTCTGTCCGACGCTCTTCTCGTTCATCGCACGTTCACCATAAACGTACACTTAGACATGAGCGATCTAGATGCGCTAGCTGGCGTGGGAGTCATAATTGGGACTCCTTATTCCCTGACATTTCCGGTGGCATTCAAACGCCCTTTATGCCTCCAGAGTCTATGGGCAGTTGCGCCTAAGAAATCCATGGACAGGCGTGTACTTTTTCCCAGTTCTGTCAATACGAGATGTGATACGTAGAGCGATGAAACAATTTAAGAAATTCCAATTCAATATTTCGCCCTTCCCTCAGTCATCGTACGTACTAGTGTGCTCACTGACTGACTGAGTACATGCTTTTGAATCGATTACGTACGATCAAAACCTCTTCGAGTCTCTAGTCAGTTCGGTTGGGAAAATTTTACTTTCAAAGTCATTGAACGCTTCTATCATTGCTCACCTTTCGCTCATTTTCCCTTCGTTCAGTTTTTGTTTGTCAGCTAGGTTTTAACTTCTCTTACATCTGTGATGAAGCTCTTTTTTACATAGCAATTGTCTAGCACGGTTATTAAACCGCACTATTTGTTTCTCATCGCTTAAAACCGTGATCGGAAAATATTGTCTAAGGAGCAATGAAATTTTCCATTGGTGCTCCCCATCTTTGTCCTCAATACTCCATTTTTGATGTTAACTACTCAGATATTCAGATGTTTGTATCCTATCACTCTTGCTAAACAAAAATATTCTTCTACTTTTCTTAACAGTCCTTTTAACAACCATAGTCATTGATGCTACCACAGCCTTATGATCGCTGATTCATTGCTATACGTTGCCTGGTTCGAATAGTGCGGAGGTCTGTCGCTAGGAAGTCTAAGGAGCTACCTTCACGAATTGGCTCTCCATCTGCTCGAGGTAATTTTCCGATAGGACATTCAGAGTAACATAACGGGAATCCTTTCTCCGGAACCGGTTCTGATCGCATAACTCTTTCATTCTGTACTGTCAAGAGGAAGTCTCGCCGCTATTACAATAGCATGATCGCGAAACTCGCTCGTGAACCTCTGGTAGTTCTCTCAGTTCTACCACTACAGCTCCTGACTAAAGCACTCTATAAAACCATTCGATCGCTATTTTTGACCCACATTCGGTGCTTAACTTCAGCCACATTAATTCACATTCGAAATCTGAGATAACCTTACTAGATATCATAGAATTCTTTACTGCCTTCTAAGCTATCTTTACGCTAAATATTGCAATCTGAACTTAGGAGGTGAAAACATCAAATGCCATAACTCGGTTTCCCAGAAAGTTCGTTCAGTGGTAGAGGTGTCAGAATAACCGATCACGTTTCTTGGTGTATTCGTAAACATTCGACCATTGCTGGGAAAACGGCTATCAAAGTTTTCGAGGTACTTTATATCCTTTTACCGAACAAACAATTCAACCGAAACGGTGGCACAGTGCCTAGCGTCGCTTTCGCCGTCCCGTGTTCGAAACCCGACAATTATTTTTATTTTTGGTTTTCATTAGCCTACCCATATCCATAAAAGATTACTGGACGTTGTTTCCCAGTGTATAATGAACTAACGTTGTCCTTATTCGTCTAACAATTGAATGTCTGATGAATGAATTAAAAACAAAAAACAATAAAAAATTCTTTGAAATTGTTTTCGGTAAAATTCTTGTAGTGTAACTTGATTCATAGTCAACTGCAAGCGCAAGTTTTCGGAAAAATGATCCGTTATGCGTGGTTTGCCGCGAATTTATTGCCAACGCGTGGAAATCTTCAACAATGTTAACGGCGTTTCTTTCCTGAGTGAGATCCATACGAAGAAATGTCGTTGTGGCAAACCTGCCTATATTAGATTAGATTAGATTAGATTTACTTTCATTCCAATTGATCCGTAGTGAGGAAGTCCTCCAGGATGTAGAACATGTCAGAAAAACAACAGTACATGACAAATATTTACAATTCAAACAAATAACCTAATGCACCATTCCACAGGTTCCAAGTGTAATGATCGTCATTTTTTAATGAACACTATATGAAAGAAATTATTTTACAAATACTAATGCACTGAATTTAAAATAAAAAAGTTTTTATTTATTTATTTATAGGGTAATAAAAGTGTAATACAACTACTATAATACTTATTTACAATGGACACATTACTGCACTGAAATAGCACAGAAGTTAGATTGTACTTACACACACACACACACTTATTTACAATGAACACATTACTGCACTGAAATTCTGCAGAAGTTATATTGTACTTATATATACACACAAATCAGTTGGTTCTTCTGAGAAATTCATCAGTGGAGTAGAAGGAGTTGGCCACCAATAAATCCTTTAGGCTTCTCTTAAACTGAATGTCATCGGTTGTTTAACTTTTTAAGGCTGCAGGCAAGTTATTGAAAATCCGTGTTCCTGAATAATGCACACCTTTTTGTACAAGACTAAGTGACTTTAAATCCTTGTGAAGATTATTCTTATTTCTAGTATTGATTCCATGAATTGAGCTGTTGGTTTGAAAAAGTGATATATTTTTAATGACAAATTTCATTAAAGAATAAATATATTGGGAAGCAGTAGTTAGTACCCCTAGTTCCCTAAACAGGCTTCTCCAGGATGTTCTTGAGTTCACGCCACATATAACTCTTACTGCACGTTTTTGTGCCCAGAAACCTTTAGCTTGGCTTGATGAATTACCCCAAAAAATAATCCCATATGACATTATGGACTGAAAGTAAGCATAGTATGCCAGCTTTTTAATTTTTATATCCCCTTTGTCTGACACAGTTCGCATTGCAAATACAGATTTGTTAAGACGCTACAGCAGTTCTGTGGTGTCCTTTTTCCAGTTGAATTTATTATCAAGCTGTAATCCCAAGAATTTAGCACTGTCCACTTCTTCTATCTGTTTGTCAACATATGTTAGGCATATACTCGTGGGACACTCCTTACAAGTTCTGAACTGCATGTAGTGTGTTTTTTTTTCAAGGTTTAGTGACAAAGAATTGGCTGGGAACCAGTGATCTTTCTAAGATTACACTTGATTTGCTATTTATTGCAATGTTTGTATCATCGGCAAATAAAACGAACTTGGCATCTGGTAATGTTACTGATGAAAGGTCATTGATATACACAAGAAAAAGTAAGGGCCCTAAAATGGAATCTTGTGGAACCCCACATGTAATTAGTTCCCAGTTGGATGATGCCTGATAGCTTGATACTTGTCTATTTCCTAATAACGCCCTTTGTTTCTTGCCAGAGATATAAGATTTGAACCATTTTGCAGCATTTCCTGTTACACTGTAATATTCTAATTTACTTAAAAGGATATTGTGATTTACACAGTCAAATGCCTTTGACAGATCACAAAATATACCAGTTGCCTGCAGTTTTTTATCTAATGAATTAAGCACATTTTCACTGTAAGTGTAGATAGCCTTCTCAATATCAGAACGCTTTAGAAATCCGAACTGTGACTTTGACTATGTTATTTGAGATAAGATGGTTATAAAGCCGATTGTACATTACTTTTTCTAAAATTTTTGAGAATGCTGGCTAAAGTGAAATTGGACGGAAATTTGATGCTATTTCTTTATCTCCCTTCTTAAACAGTGGCTTAACTTCAGCATATTTTAACCATTCAGGAAATATTCCACTGATAAACAACTGGTTACACAGATAGCTTAGTATGTTACTTAACTCAGAATCACATTCTTTAATTAGCTTTGTTGATACTTCATCATACCCACTAGATGTTTTTGATTTTAAAGATTTTATGATTGACATTATTTCTGCTGGGGTAGTGAGGGTCAAACTCATATTATGGAAGTTACTTGAAATGTCTGGTCTGAGGTATTCCATAGCAGCATCTACGGAACCTGACAAATCCGTATTTTCAGTAACAGTTATGAAATGTTTGTTAAAAAGTTCTGCAACACACGAAGGTCATGGTATTCGGAATTTCTCTGTTTCGAATGTTTCTACGTTCGGTATCATCCAAGAAAATGCACCAACTCTTCCTCAAGAATACACATAAGAATAAAATACAAGAATTAATATAAGAATTGATATTAGAATGAAATATAAGAATATGAGAATTTAAAAAGATTATAACACTTGAAAATATCATACACACTTACATTACATAATAAATATATGACACTTATTGTAAAACGCGAGTTGTAATTTTATAATCAGTATAACGCCTTAAAGTTTTAAACATGGCTGCATGATCAGTGACCGTTTACAAATTAAAGTTAAAGCAATTACAGCCCTCGGTCGCAAAAATTAAGTCTTTTGGCCTGGTTTCGACACTTCTATGAGTGCCTTCATCAGGAAATTAAACATTCAAATTGACCTATAACATAAGTACAAAGAGTACGGGAAAATGTTTTTTAAAGTGTGAGTACTGACTAACAACACAATAAAGAAACAGTACTTACATGTCACGTATAAAAATAAATATCAAGCTATAAAGCTTTAGTTGCAAAATTTTAAAATGAAATACATGGAAGGCAAGCCACTATTGTCTGCTCACATGTGTCAAGCCACAAGTAGCAACAGACTGAGGCGCCCTCATTAGCAACTGCGGGTAGGTGAGCGTTACACCAAGAGCGCCATCTAGTAGTCTCAAATATAAGTAGGCTACTTAACATTTAAACTATAGACAGACGAATGTTAAGATGAACACTGTTTAGTATATGAAGTAACAGCAATATTTTATTTGACAGCAGCAGACATAGTAACTTTTGTCAATGTAAAAGCTTAGAAGTACAGTTTTTAGACTGAAAACTGCCTAACAGTGCAAAAAGAAACAGTACTAAGATGTCACGTATAAAATAAATTTCAAGCGATAAAGCTTTAGTCACAAAATTTTTAAGCAGAATGCATGAAAAGCAAGCCACTACGGGCTGCTCGCGTTTGTCGAGTTACAGGTAGCATCAGTCCGAGGTGCCCGCATTAACAACTGCGGACAGGTGAACATTGCACCAAGAGCACCATCTAGTAGCCGCATATACAAATTTGCTACTTAACATTCAAATAAAGACAGATGAATATTATGACGAACGTTATTTAGTACATGATGTAAAAGGCAATATTTTGTTTAAACGCAGCAGACAAGGTAACATTTTGTCTACATAAGAGCTTAGAAGTACAATTTAAAGGATGAAACCGCCATTATAAAATTACAAAGAAGGCTGAATGACAAATCCTGTAGAAAAACAATATAACATGAAATGCAGCCAATATAAACCATTTAATAAGCGAAAAATTATATGTCGACTTAGATAGAAGAAATATTCCGGTAATCGCACGAGGGAGCCCGAAATCAAATATCAAGTAACTGCTTTATACCGTTTTAGAAGTTTTTGTTACGTAATTGTAGCTGCTCATTAAGAATGAGGCTATCATTTCGAGAAAGGTGTTTAAAGGTTTCTAATTCTTCGAGAATATCCAATCTACGCCCTTTCTTCTCGGTGTGCAAAACGTTAATATCGTGAACAGCTTTAGGCGCGTGACCTGTAATCAAAAGGTGGTTGTAAAAAGACGAATTTTGGGTGCTAGTGCCATTTTTTCTTAAAATATGTTCTTTGTATCTGGTTGTAAAGGCTCGTCCTGTTTGTCCTATGTAGTAAGAAGAGCAGGTGTCGCAGAAAATCTTACAGACGCCAGAGTTTTCCAAAGGCGAACGAGTCGATTTTAAATTGTGATTAATGTTTCTTTTAATTGTTATCGGTAGAAAAGGACTATTACAGTTGCATTTATTACGAAGAATGCGTTGAATCTGGTAGGAGATGGGCCCCAAGAAAGGAATAGAAAAAAACTTCTTTGGGTTAGATTCAATAATAGATGTGCCGAGTGAAGTAACTCTTTTAACAATTTTCTTTTTAAGGATGTGATCCACTATGCCTGGTTCATATTCGCCATTAACTCCTATTGTTTTGATTAAATTAATTTCTTCGTTGAATTTTTCTTTAGAGAGTGGAATAGGAGTAGCTCTATGAATAGCAGAGTGAAAGAAAGCGTTTGTATGAGACTGTGGGAGCATGGAAGACGCAGGTACGATTTGATCAGTATATGTTTCTTTACGAAAAACATTGAATGAGATTTTATTTTCTTCTACTGTAACCGTAAAGTCAAGAAAGTTTAATTGAGGGGCTTCGTTTTCGAGTTCGCTGGTGAAGGATATTTTCTCATGAAGTTCATTAGAAAAATTGAAAATACGGTCAATGCCATCGGTAGGTCCTTTGTAGATGACTGAAATATCGTCAACATATCTGAACTAGGAGAGAATGCCTAGTGCTGTAGCTGAGAAACAGTTGGAAAACTTTTCTTCTGGAGAGTTAATGAAAATATCTGCAAGGATACCAGCTAACAAATTTCCCACAGCGAGACCGTCGGATTGGTGATACAATTGTTCATGAAATTCAAAATAGTTGTATTTGACTACGACTGTTATTAGATTCATAAAGTCAGTGAATTATTCGTCTGGAAGTTCTTTTTTAAATGACGTAAATTTTTTCTACGATCCTAAGAGTTCCTTGTACGGGAACGTTAGTGTTAAGATTTTTGATGTCTAGTGAAAACAACTTGGTATCTGGATTACATTCTAAATCTTTTATTTTATGGACTAAGGCGTGACTGTTGGATATGGAATAATTTTCTCGAAGAAGAATGATTTTTTCAGAGATTCATGCAGAAATTTCGCTAAATCATGGTACGCGCTATTCATACTTTTAAAAAACGGGCGTATCGGATGGTTAGGTTTGTGAATTTTGAATTGAGAAGTAAGTTTTGGGGGCTGAGGCATCATGTTGATAATCATTTTCTTCTGAAAAGGTTTGATTACAAATTTTGCGCCATTGATAGCTGACCTGACTTCTTTTTGTAATTCCGGAGTCGGATCCTCATGCAGTCCCGAAATATTATTTTCGTTAAAAAAATCCAAGGTTTTAGAAATATATTCAGAACTGTAGGCAATAACTAAAGTGCAACCTTTGTCAGCTTCTTTAAGTTTACTATTAATGGATTTAACCAATTTCCTATCATTATGCATAACATTTTGAACACTGACTGTGTTTTTACTGAGAATGTTAGCTACGTCAAAAGCAATTCTAGTTTGACATTAATTATCTATTTTTTATAATCAAGACCCATTTTTATGTCGACAAGCATCTTTTATGTTACATTTTTGTCTGCCAAGTTGGGCATGACATTGTACTTTACGCCTTTTTCAAGTAAGACGGGCTAATTGAATGTTTAATTTTCTGATGAAGGCACTCATAGAAGTGTCGAAACCAGGTGAGAAGACTTACTTTTTGCGACCGAGGGCTGTAATTGCTTTAACTTTAATATAACGCCCTTGTATCCCATAACTTGATAAGAAACATTCGTTGTAGTAACCTTCTACGGACATGAGTAGTTAAATGAAAAAAAATTAAATAAATAAAACGAATAAGCGAGTTACGAACACGGAGCTCAAAACTGAGAGCCCACGCCACTAGCCGCTGTGCGACAATTTCAGCTCAGATTAATGCGCGCTAAAAGGCATCTACATTACGTCGAAAGCTTTGACCGTCGTTATCGTTACCTCAGAAACAGTCGAGTATATACGGATAAGCCGAGACACGTGAGCGTCTATTTTGACTCTTCTCACACTGAGCGAAATTCCTGGGAAAACGGATTATGGCGCTTGCCGTGTTCTCCTCATTAGAATTTCTTTGCTGTTCGCTTACGGTTTCAACCAACTTTCCTGTTCCTAATATAACCTGAGCGTTATTGTTTTTAAATTAGAGATACTAATTTTAGGATCTTAGCAGGTCATGCGCAGATCGCTGCCAGCCTGCACTGGTATCGTTTTCCATGCAACGCCATAGATAGCACTTGCATAGACAGTAAACACTCTCTGACTCTGACCTACGTCCACTCATGCTATACTATTAAATTAACCCGAGTCCAGTTCAGCAAGGTCCTTGAAAAGCGCGGGGTCAGGGATTTTCTCTGCCTAGTGATGACTGGGTGTTGTGTGCTGTCCTTAGGTTAGTTGGGTTTAAGTAGTTCTAAGTTCTAGGGGACTGATGACCATAGATGTTAAGTCCTATAGTGCTCAGAGCCATTTGAACCATTTTCCTTGAAAAGCCATGTCGATTTTCTGCCCTCCACAGTTGTTTCAATGGTCCTACAGGAGTAACGGTAGGCGAAGTGACGCTGTTAGGGAGGTTCATATATCAGTTCTGTCTCACTTCAACCGGACATTAAAGTCCAAAGACTTGACAGTCAGGCAATGGCCAATGGGAACTAAGCAAGAATTCCACATTGCGTTCCTGAGCAAGATCCTAGTGGAAACAGTTTGCCATCTCCCGTTTTTTATAAGTCCATAGCTCGTATCTGTATCTGCGAGTGACTATGATAAGTGCTTATGCAGCGTAGTACTGTTTCTATGTTTGTAACGACTTCTAGGAAAATAGTGAAATCGTTTTCTGTTTTGGAAGTTGTATCAGTACGAGTACTGCAAAATATCTGCTTTATGCAGAATTATTCTTAAGTCCTTCCGGGATTTCAGAAGACGACAAGACATACAGAAAAGCCACACATATACTATGTGATCAAAAATATCTGGACACACCTGAGTAATGAGGAACTGTGCACTAAATGTCGCGATAAACGGACCAGCCGGTATAAAACGAGGGACAGAATACTGTGTTGCCAGTAGAGGCGTAGTAACAGCAGAATATGTCGATCGGGAGAGCTTACCTCTGGTGGCGTCCATTCAGGAGTCCATCTATACCCTGGAACAGTCCCGCCGTTCCGTGGTGTTTGTGTGGACCCCAGGACATGTCAGAATCCCCGGCAACAAACTTGCCGACAGGATGATCACAGAGACGACGCGGAAACCTCTTCTGGAGATAGGCATCTCCGAAGCTGACCTGCGTTCTGTCTTACACCGCAGAGTTTTCCGGCTTTGGGAGACGGAATGGCATAACAGCACGCACAACAAACTGCGTGTCATTAAGGAGACAATGAATGTGTGGAAGTCTTCCATGCACGCCTCTCGCAGGGAATCAGTTGTCCTCTGCCGGCTCCGCATTGACCATACATGGCTAACGCATGGTTAGCTACTCTGTCGCGAGGACCCACCTCAGTGTTGCTGTGGCTCCCAAATGACAGTCGTCCACCTCTTGCTGGACTGCCCACTTTTAGCCGCTCTGCGGCAGATGTTTAACTTTCCCAGCACCCCGCCTTCGGTGTTGGGCGACAATGCCCCCACAGCAGCTTTAGTTTTACGTTTTATCCGTGAGAGTGGGTTTTATACTTCTATGTAGGTTTTAGCGCATGTCCTTTGCCCCTCTGTGTCCTCCACCCTAGTGCTTTTAGTGTGGAGGTTTTAATGTGTTGCAGAGTGGCTGGCTTTCCCTTTTTATCCTCGTGGTTGGCCAGCCACTGTAATCTGCTTTCATGTTTTAGTCTCTTCTGTTTCAAGCGTCTCTCAGTTGTTTTCTTGTCCTCTTTTGTTCCTTTTAGTGTTCGTTGCCTTCCCTTCTTTCTTGTGGCTGTTCCTTTCTTTCCGTTTTGTTTTATATGTTTCGTCCGTTTTATTCTCACACTTGCAGCATTGTTTTATTAGGGACAAGGCACCGATGACCTCGTAGTTTGCTCCCTTCTCCCGCCTTTAAACCAACCAACCAATCAGGAGAACTCAGTCACTTCGAACGTGGACTAGTCATTGGATGTGACGTAAGTACCAAATATACCAGGGACATTTCGACTATTTTAGAGCTACACAAGTCGACTGTTGATGATGTGGTTGTGAAGTGGAAACACGAAGGAATAACCACAACTAAACGAAGACCAGACAGACCTCATGTACCTACGGACGGGACTGTCGAATCCTGCAGAGGGTGGTAGTAAAATATCGCATGAGTCCAGCGGAAGGAATCATTCATGAGTTACAGAATGCTACCAGGAGTCCAGGAAGCACAGTGACTGTGCGTATAGAGTTCAAAAGAGTGGGGGACAGTGATCGAGCAGCTCCTTATGAGCCACACATTTTGTGGTCAGTGCTAAACGTCACTTGGGATCGTGTAAAGAGCGACGCCATTGGTACCTGGATGACAGGAAACGAGTGATTTTGAGTGAAGAATCACTTCATACCTTCTGGCAATCCAACGGAAAGGCATGAGTTTGGCGAATTCCTGGAGTACGTTGCCTGGCATCATGCATAGTTCCGACAGTGAAGTACGGAGGAGACGGTGTTACGGTATGGCAGTGTTTTTCGTGGTTAGTGTGTGGTCCTCTTATAGCGTTTAAGAAAACGCTAAATGTGGTATGACATGATCACATTTTACACCATTGTACCGCGTTCAGCAGGGGAACAATTACGAGATGATGATTGTTTTTATCAGCATGACAATGCGCCCTGTCATAAAGTAGCATTTGTGAGGCAATGGTTTGTGAACAATAGCATTCCGGAAATGGTCTAGCCTGCCCAGAGTTCCGATCTAAATCCAATGGGACCAATTTGGAATGAGTGAGAAACTCGACTCCGCTCCAGATTCCAGCCTCCTACCTACTCTGGTTTCGGTCCTTAAGGAAGAATGGGCTGTTCAGATTCCAGCTTCCAATATCATTATCCATTCTGGTTTCAGTTCTTAAAGGAAAACGGGCTGCCATTCCTCCGCAGACATTCAGACAATGAAAGGAGTTGAAGCCGTCATAAAGATGAAGGATACATATACACGATATTAATATCCACTAAAAAGTGTCGAGTTACTTTTTAATCAGATAGCGTACTAGTTGATATGGCACCTCTCCAAGTTCGTTTCGTAATACGTGCCACGCATGGCCTAGTTCCACAAGTGGGCAGGTATGTCAAGAGAATTTAGGCAAACCATCCACTACGTATTGTCGCACTGAATTAGTTTGCGCCTGCAGGTGAATAGATATCCAAGGCTGAGAGCTATCGCCCATTCCCGGGCAATTTGTGACATCGATTTCAATGAATTTTGACATTTGTCACGTCACACATGGCGCCCATATTGAGCAACTGTAATGTAAGTTAAAACCTGGAGATATACTCTGTCCACTGACGTATGTCTGTTTTCTGTGTGTCGTAGAGTTTTCGCACATACTTCTGAAATCCTGGAGGCTCTTTTGGATAACCTTGTATTAGAGTATCTCTTGCGTCAGCGAATACAGCGATTTCTGGCCTACAGCGGAAGAGACAGGGCATATATTGCTTTGATTATCTGTTCAGGTGTGTATGCGGAAACGTACAAGAAAGCAACGTGGATCTACATTGGCGAAACTGAAGAGGTGCACGTGTGGCAGAAACCGGAATCCAGGTCGCAGGACAAAGGTAAGTGGCTTAAACTACCCGTCCTAATGTTTGGACTTCCTATCATTTATAAATACAGTACATCCACACACATTGCCTGCCAGTGATTGGAAAATAAAGGATGCTGACAAAAGTATGGAAACACCAAAAACATTACCATGCGTAAGAAACCCATTGGCGTTCGAAACAGCTTCCAGTGTTCTCGAAATGGATAAATACGGTTTCCAAGAGAATTTTAGACCATTACGCCTGCAAAACAGTGTTTTTATTATCCATACTAATCTGGGTTGACGAACGATCAGCCCACCTTTCTGTTGTGAGCGACGAACGCAAATCAAGGATTGAGGAAAAAATGCAACAGAATAGGTTGGAAATTCTCTTATTCAATGTGTTTTATTGATTTTGTTTAACTAAAAGATCTCCCTGTTGAAAGAGCTAAAGATCACAGATAATATTGTTCTTACTGTCCTGGCTCGCTTCAACTGTCCACCAAGAGGAGCCTAACACGAAAGCGCAATGGATAATTATTTAAAGTTTCCTTGGAGCCCTAAATGTGCATTTTACATCTTACACACGAGTAATTCCCACATAATGACTTCAGACGGTTAAGAACTCAGTCTCAGAATAATTATCACTCCCTATAACAGAACTCTCACTTTAAATGAAAACACGTAATAAATTCAAAATAACTTCATCTCACAGTCATACACATCCTCCCATAAAAATAAAAGTCCTATCATAAAACTAAACTTGTGGCATGTGTTCTGAAAACTATTTTTACATTCCTTGTGGCTTGTAATCCCATCCCAAGTTATTTTTCATATCATGCAATTAATATGAATTTCATCCAGTGACACAGCCAGGGCAGGGGGGGGGGGGGGGGCACAATAACCCTGGGTTCGGTGCGGAGCGGCGGGTGGACTGCTGTGGCCTGTTGTGGGGTTGTGAACCACTGAGGGCTACGGCGGGGCGAAGCCACCTGTCGTTTCTATGTCCCCATTTCAATACACGATACACAAGCATTTCGTGCGTGTTTCTATAATTTTGTCTGTAGTCGGACAGTTACAATAGTCATTTCACTATAAATGAACTGAGCCTGCGATTTTTTTAAATTTCAAGATCACATCTTTATCAAATTGCTAGTGGTGATTAGGGCTATGGAAAAGTGTATGCCAGATGGGTACCTCAATTTTTGATACACAAACACAAAAAACAGTGAATGGTAGCTGCAATTAATTTTCTCGCCCGGCACGGCAAGGATGACGAGGAGTTTTTGAGCCACATCTTTATAGTGACGACATCTGGATTTGCAGAAAAGTCCAGAAACAAAATATTAGGCTGTGGAATGGCATTGCCCACAATCCCCAGTAGATCAAAACAAAAAATCAAACAAATTCCAAGCACCAAAAAGTTTATGACTTCAGCGTTTTGCCTAGAGGGAAGACCGAAAACGAACTGCGTGGATTGTTGTGCACAAGCATTGTACTTCTTCACGATAACGCTCGGCCGCTTTCTGCTTCGCTGACAGATTTCATTCTGCATTTTAAGTGTAAAGCTTTTCAACATCCGCGTTATAGACGAGACTTCTCCCCGACTGATTAACATATTTTTCGCAAGCTAAGTGGTTTTTCAGAAGGAAAGCAATGTGGAGATGATGACAAACTGAAAGAGGACATTAGTGACTGTTTCAACAACTTGGCGGCAACTGAGTATGCACAAGGCAGCATAACACTTCGACAGTTGTTTGAAATTTAAACGGCGGCGACGCAAAAAAAAAAAAAAAAAAAAAAAAAAACAGCTAAGAAGGATGCCACACGGCAATCGTATATTTGTAATTTTTAATATTCATGGTACGTCATGCTCACAACTTAAATATCAGTCAAAGAAGTTAAATGAAACTCAAATTCTTCAGGAAATCGACTTTGAAGTTTCCCGAATATTTTTAATACCTTAAAAAAATATCGCTTATTTTCTACGGGTAGTGTGACTCTGTGGTAGAATGCTCGCCTGCCCCGTTAGGGTCCTAGGTTCGATTCCTGGCTGATGCTGATTTTTAAAGGTATCTGCATGTTCTACAAGCATCTCCGTGAAGACGTAAAGGTGGAAAATATCAGTAGCACCCAATGCTAGTAATTGCTTATTAGCATCTGGTTCCCGTCATTATTTATTTATTTTCGTTACAGCCATCTACGGGCTACGTTACACAACTTCCCTCACTTTCTAAAGTTCTCTTCCTTCCTCTTTCGCCAGTACTCTTTCATCCGTTGGCTCACTCGTGCACGTTCTTCTGCCGAGAATACTCTGTTCTTCCTCGTTTTCTCCTCGAAGAAATCCTTCACCTCCGGAACCTTTTTCCTAAAGATCTGTCTGTTCACAATTTCTTCTGCCGTGATCAAATGGTTCAAATGGCTCTGAGCACTATGGGACTTAACATCTATAGTCATCAGTCCCCTAGAACTTAGAACTACTTAAACCTAACTAACCTAATGACAGCACACAACACCCAGCCATCACGAGGCAGAGAAAATCCCTGACCCCGCCGGGAATCGAACCCGGGAACCCGGGCGTGGGAAGCGAGAACGCTACCGCACGACCACGAGATGCGGGCTCTGCCGTGATCCCGCATTTTTCTAGATCCCAGTGCAGTTCTTTCACCCATGGTTTTTTTCCGCGTTTAATTTGATTATCTACTCATTTAAATATAAAATTCACCAAGCACATCGTAATTAACAAGTGTTTAATAGTCTTTTACACGAAAAATTCATGTCTTCTTATTTCTAATTACATCCCACACAAAAATCTGTACTGTCCAGTCACATTAATGTGACCACCGCCTTTCTTCAACGTCAACGAGCAATTACCACTCAAGGGTGGCAGGTGGCAGTACTTGCGGTGCACGGTACATAAATCGTTTCCGGAGGACGTGGAAAACATTGCAGTCGTTGTTGTAATGCACAAACAGAGAAAATAATATGACGTCAAAAACGACATGAGCATTGGCTTTCGGGCCGAAGATGTAAGCATTTCCGAAATGGCTACGTTTGTGCACCGCTTGCGTGTCACTGTGGTTAAAGTACACCGTGCATGGCAGAATGGCACTATTCAAAATGACACTAAAACAATTGTGGTGTGCCACGAATCTTAGATGACAGGGGTGAATGATGGCTGCGAAGACGTGTACGGGCGAATAGACGTGCAACTATTGAGCAGCTGTCCGCCGAGAGAACCAAGGCGTTACCTACACTGTCTCCTCAACGACCGCCGGCTGTGATGGCCGAGCGGTTCTAGGCGCTTCAGTCCAGAACCGCGCGACTGCTACGGTCGCAAGTTCGAATCCTGCCTAGGGCATGGATGTGTGTGATGTCCTTAGGTTAGTTAGGTTTAAGTAGTTCTAAGTTCTAGGGGACTGATGACCTTAGCAGTTAAGTCCCATAGCGCTCAGAGCGATTTGATTTTTGAATCCTCAACGACCATTCGCGTACGTTGCTGCGTATTGGGCTCTGCAGCAGGAGCGTGAGCAATGCAACCATGTTGACTGCTGTTCATCAGCAACGAAGACTGGAATTTGCACGCCAGTACCGCAACTGAACGTCCACTGAGTAGCGAATGGTGGGCTTTTCAGACGAATCACGTTTTATGCTGCATCGGGCGGGTGGCAGACATCATGCAACTATCGCCGGAACGGTCTAGGCCGAAGGAGGAAGTGTTACTGAGTGAGGAATGTTTTTGTAATTTCCCCTGAGTGATTTCGAAATTCTGGAAGGAACAATGGATCAACACAAGAATGCTTCTAGCCTCTGGTAGCATGTCCATCCCTACCCGTTTGTTTTTCTTCTGCACTGAACTCAGGACAGTGCATCGTGTGGTACAGCTCGCAATGTACGTGTGTGGTTCGATAAACACTGGGATGAGTTTACTGTACTCCCATCACCACCGAAGTCCTCGGATTGATGTAGATGTAGATTTAAACCCAACCGAGGATCTGCGGGACCACCTCGATCGAGCTGTACGTGCCATGTAACGTCATCCGAGAAACCTGGCGCAGCTGGCCACAGCATGACTCCACGACCCTGTCGATACTTTCCAGAACCCCATTGACACTCTTCCTCTACGTCACACAGCTGTCCGCACTGTAAAAGATGCTTATTCAGGATTATGACATGTGTTCAGACTAACGTGTTAGAACTGTGTAGTTTTCATTGCAAATATAAAATCTTAATTACCGAGCTTTTGTAAAAGATTGTTGATAAAAATGGTTTAACGTCAAAAGAAGTTACAAATTAATTTTTTTTTACTCGTTATGTATTTTTCACTTCACGGAAATTCGCATGAAACATGGACCTTTGTTTAAAAATCTACCACAACTGTGAATCGTAGCTCGGGTACCCATGTGGTAGGCAAGCAATCTACCACAAGGCCACATGAGCCATCAAATAACAACTTGCTCTAGGGTATTAAAGACGTTTGGATAGCTACAAAGTCGATGTTCTCGAGAATTTTTGAAAGTTGCGTCGAAGTGCTTTTGGGACTGATATTTGAGTTCTGAACTTAACATACAACATGTATAAAACGTTACAGAAATCCGGTAGCCGTATGGTCTCCTTGTAAGATATCAAAATATGTTGAATCTTTTTTTCATTGTTGTTGTTATTGTTGTGGTCTTCAGTCCTGAGACTGGTTTGATGCAGCTCTCCATGCTACTCTATCCTGTGCAAGCTTCTTCATCTCCCAGTACTTACTGCAACCAACATCCTTCTGAATCTGCTTTGTGTATTCATCTCTTGGTCTCCCTCTACGATTTTTACCCTCCACGCTGCCCTCCAATGCTAAATTTGTGATCCCTTGATGCCACAGAACATGTCCTACCAACCGGTCCCTTCTTTTTGTCAAGTTGTGCCACAAACTCCTCTTCTCCCCGATTCTATTCAATACCTCCTCATTAGTTATGTGATCTACCCATCTACTCTTCAGCATTCTTCTGTAGCACCACATTTCGAAAGCTTCTATTCTCTTCTTGTCCAAACTATTTATCGTCCATTTTTCACTTCCATACATGGCTAGACTCGACTTTCAATACTTTTTCATTATTTGGATTAAAAATGTCTGAGATGACTCTGACATAAAGTGTTCAGCTTTCCAGCCGGGTGAGTTTTTGACTGCTCCAGAAGATGATGGGAGTGACATTCATCTAAAGCTTACGACCTTCTGATGAGCTCAGCCGGCTTGGACGCTGATACCTTACTTTTAGTTTGGTGAAACGTTTTCTAGTTTTTACTTCATGCAGTGTGAGGCACGTCACCGGTTTCCAACACTGTCACATTTCGTTTCACAGACGACAAGGCAAGCGACGGGACGAGCGAACGCCGGGACTCGCTCGAGTCGACCATCTCTGAGCGAGACTTCCGCCGCAAGTACCAGGCCATCACGCACCGCATGGTGCACAGGAAGGCCACCGTCGAGATGTACCGACGCCTCGCTAACGACTCCTTCGGTGAGTACTCTGCTGCATGACCACGCCAATGGGACGCCACTTTCCTTGAGGAAATCCAGTAGATGTTTGAAAATTGGAATTAAAGCATTCACTCGTCGTCTGAAGGGCTTAGCTAATATTAAAGATGTATGGATGATCCTGGAACTAACCCTACATCTCCACTTTCTATAGTTGAAAATCTTTCATTGGTAGCATAAGGTCTTTTCACATACTTTGCGCGAACTAGTAGTCATGTACAGATATAGTGGGTTTCAACTAACCGCCCAGACACCCACATTATGCATCCGTGCTTTCCCCCAATCGTTTAATACTGGCAGGTTCCTGTGATGTAGACACAGTCGATTTCCTTCCCCTTGTTCCATCCAAGCCTGAGAATCGACGCTGATTATCTCATCGTCGGCTGAATATCAACCCTCAATGCTGGATTTTGTTCATCTTCATGTTGCCTGTGATGGCCTGCAGCTGAAAAAATTTGGGAAGACAATGAACAACCGTTGGGGGGTAGCCAAAAATTACGGAAAGTGGTACAATGCAGCGTAACTGTTACACTGACGGAGTTTTCCGTTGGTGCTTGGCAGAACACAGCATTATTTAACAGAAAACACGTTCTTACTGGTTTGCAAAATTATGTTTATTTGTCCCCGGACAGGCTTTCGGCTTCTTCAGTCTATCATCAGGTGACCACTGAATTTCACACAAGCCAGCCGTGGTGGCCTAGCGGTTCTAGGCGCGGCCGCAGGTTCGAATCCTGCCCCGGGCATGGATGTGTGTGATGTCCTTAGGTTAGTTAGGTTTAAGTAGTTCTAAGTTCTAGGGGACTGATGACCACAGAAGTCAAGTCCCATAGTGCTCAGAGCCATTTGAATCATTTGAATTTCACACACATAGATAAAATGATGTGCGACTTTCACAAATGTTACACTCAGGTGACTTAAAAATGGTTCAAATGGGTCTGAGCACTATGTGCTTAACATCTCAGGTCATCAGTCCTCTAGACTTAGAACTACTTAAACCCAGCTAACCTAAGGACATCACACACATCCATGCGCGAGACAGGATTCGAACCTGCGGCCGTTGCAGCAGCGCGGTTCCAGACTGAAGCGCCTAGAACTGCTCGGCCACAGCGGCCAGCCCAGGTGACATAAGCCATTTGGTATTTCTTAATATCGTGTCAGATATTCTTTTACCCGGCGTAGTGCAGCATCTCGATGTGTTGTGGACTCAACAGGTCGTTGGAAGTCACCTGCAGAAATAGGGGCCATGCTGCCTACGCAGCCCCTCCTTAACTGCGAAAGTGTAGCCGGCCGGGGTGGCCAAGCGGTTCTAGGTGCTTCAGTCCGGAACATCGCGACTGTTACGGTCGCAAGTTCGAGTCCTGCCTTGGGCATGGCTGTGTGTGATGTCCTTAGGTTAGTTAGGTTTAAGTAGTTCTAAGTTCTAGGGCACTGGTGACCTCAGATGTTAAGTCCCATAGTGCTCAGAGCCATTTGAACCATTTGAACAAAATTTACACTGTCATGTAGAGATGTACAGTGTAATTGAGGTAAGAAGTCAAACGACAAACAAAAATGGCACTGCGTATTCACAAGCCGACTCATATGTATGATAGGAGCTGAAAATATTGTGGGAAAAAAGTTGCAGAGGACAACGGGAGCCATAATGTGACGTTGGTTTCTTGTTTCTAGGTGGGGTCGCTTCAGAGATATGAAAGTCAACCTTTTCCTAAAATAAAAAAGAATGGGATGCTATAGTATGATACTGATGTTTTGATAGTGGCTATCGAAACGAATCCAATGATGCGTAACAGTAAGGTCTTTGAAGGCCAACGAAGGTCTCTCTCGCATACCTTCAGGAGTAGTTGGAACGTCTTCATAAACAATGTCTTCTACGAATCCCCACAAGAAAAAACCCAGAGAATTGTCAGAGCATGTGCTCCGATAATTGCCGAAGTGATAAGGAATACCACTCAATCCATGATAAGAAGACTGCAGCACCGCATTGATACCAATGGTCATCACTTCAAACACCTTCTGTAAATGGACGTTCATGCCACCTTTTTTACCTTCGTTGACCTTCAAAGACCTTACTGTTAAACATCATTGGATTCGTCTATATAGCCGCTGTTAGAGAATAAGTACAAGACTATAGCATCCCACTTAAAAAAGGAAACAAAATTGACCTTCATATCTCTGGCGCGACCCCACCTAGCAACAGAAAACCAACGTCATATTATGACCCCCGTTGTCCCATGCAACATTTGTCCCACAAACTTTTCAACTACTGTCATACTTTCGGAGTTATTTTAGGTGCAATAGTTAGTGACTCACCCTGTAGAACTGTAGCTGTGAGCTGACATCTGTTATTATCCTGTGCAGACCAGTGGTGTCCTGAAAGCACCACTACACAGGGCACATATGTTTGTTGACAAAGACCAGTTACTAGGTGAGCTCGAAAGTCTCTAAAAGTTTTTATCTTTAACTGCTGTCCACCATGGAAGACCTACAAGGCTTTGCAGTTCAACCCGAAGGCGCACGTCTCGTCTAAAGAAGCTGATGAGGATACATTCTAGTCCATGGCCTTCTTACCGTTCATAGGGAATCTTTGTTCTGAAATAGGTCACACCTTCTCCAAACATGAAGTTAAGGTTATCTTTGTGCCAGCTGCAATGATAGCCACGGCCGTTGGAACTGTGAAGGAGTACTTCATTCTACGGAAGGCGGGCATGCATAAGATTCCGTGCCGGCGTGATTTACGTAATAATGGACGTACTTTAGGTACAATTCTGTAACTGCGTGTGGAACATCGACGCTATACCCACTTGCTGCAACCTGACAAATCAACCGCGGCTGGGCACTGTATACAGAAAGCCACACCACAGTTTATGAGAACGCCTTGATTATAATATCTGCTTCATCCTTCTCAGGCAAGCCACTGAAATAGTTTGACGGCTAATTTAATTAATCGTGATGACGGTTTTAATCTTGAAAAAATATGGAATTCACCACTGCCGACAGTTAACTCTTACAGACGACGGCATGGTTTCTCTGCCGACCGGAATTTCTGAAGTCCCATCCTTCACAAAGGGATCACGGTGGCGTATATTTCTGCAGTCTACTCATACATACTCGCCCCATTATACAGGGTACTCCAAAGTCTTTGCGTCAGACGTCATGGGGAACAAGTTTTGTTATATACAAAATTTTCGGTGATGCTTTCCAGCGCCGTTAGGCGTCGTTATGCATTGGTTGTGCCCCTGAGAGGCGGCAGGCCGTAGGCAATCTGCATCGTGTGTATGCCTGGTGTGTTAACTGTAAACCAGTCATCTGCTCCGTGTGAAACTTGGTATGCCCAGTAAAATCAAAGTTCTTCATTTGTTTCTAAAATACCAGGTAGTTATAATTAAAGCGTAGCTACTTACGGAGGCCTAGTGTGGGCTGTAATTATCGTGTGATAGCGAAACTTGGTAGATATGCTACTGCGTTAAGGCGGAAACCGATTTACTCTGGGAACAATTAGTTCCAATTTTGGCCACTAGGTTCAAATCTGGCGCTGTAGAGCATTCCGTCGAAGTCTCCGACGCTAATACTTAACAAATTGTGTAAGCATCAGTTAATAAAAAAAGAACATTATGCCTTTCTCACTTGTTTGGCCCTTTCTGCCTATGTCTCATCCCTAATCCATTACATGTGGAAACATTTCTATACATCTTCCTTGCATTCACAGCGCCAGATGTGTAGCTGATGACCAAAACAGGAACTAATTTTTTCCAGCGCAAATCGAGTTTGCATTAACTCATTAGATTATCTACCAAACCATACGATAATTTCAGCTCACAATGGACCTCTGTGAGAAGTTGCATTTTAATTATTAATTATAACCACCCGGTATCTCTCTCTATTTACGGATACTGATTCTTAAGGTTTTCTTGCAGAAAATAATTCTATCATTTTACTGGGGTAGGTGGTACGCAGCACATCTTGTTAGAACACCCTGCTACTTCGGTGAAATCTCGTTGTCCCGAGGTCGGAGAATACTGAAGGATACCGTAACTTCACCAGGAAGCGTAAGCGAACATTTTGTCTCTAAAAAAAGTTGTTCCCCAGACATAATGTATCACTCTTAGATGTTTGATTTAAAGACTATGAAATACCCTGTGTGAGGTGTATAGGAGCGCTTTACAGTCTATCTGACTTTTCCCAAAGATGGCTGGATCATTTACAGCTGAAATACTAGGAGCTGTCATGGTCACAACTGAATTCCCTTGTCCGCAGCTCGTGGTCGTGTGGTAGCGTTCTCGCTTCCCGCGCCCGGGTTCCCGGGTTCGATTCCCGGCGGGGTCAGGGATTTTCTCTGCCTCGTGATGACTGGGTGTTGTGTGCTGTCCTTGGGTTAGTTAGGTTTAAGTAGTTCTAGGGGACTGATGACCATAGATGTTAAGTCCCATAGTGATCAGAGCCATATGAACCATTTGAACTGAATTCCCGTTACTTTGTGGACTGAAATACAGTCACTCTGTACTGAGCCACTAAAAATCAGGGGTCTACTTTCCGAAAATACAAGCAACTACGCCCTTGACACAGCCGTAATAGATCCAGGAGCGATTTAAATTGAAATGGTAACACTAAACTAACTGTAGAAAAGGCAGATGCCGGACTGATACTGCAGGCTAAAGATCTTCCAATAAGTATCAGTACATACTTAGTCGTCCTGTTAATTGCCAGGAATTTCTTGACCAGTGAGTTTGTAATCCCTAGAGGGCAGATATAAAAGAGAGGTAAAGAATACCCAAAGAAGAGCAACCAGTTTCTCACCGGCTTATTTAGAAAGCGCGAGTGTGCTGCAGAATCGCTCATCGACGATATAAGAGGTACGTGCATAACGGAGTGTCTCACAGTGAAAATTCAGATAATGTACGTTTCAAGAAGAGCCAAGCAACGTGTTAAATTCTTCCACATATCCCTCACAAAATGTTCATGAAATTAAAATTAATGAACATCGATCTCGTATGAACGCTTACCTAGACTTGTGAATGGATGAGAAAAGGAAAAAGTCGTAAGGATTCACGAAATGCTCTCTACCGCAAACCGTGAGACTACACAGAGTATATAACCACAAATTTGGGTCCGAGTTTTTAGCTAGGTACGAACAAATTTTTCTTCGAACAGACTAGTTGTTGGAAAATCTTAGCGCAAACAGCTTGGCGGGAAATATGTCATGTGCGCGTTGAATAATGACAGAGTACAGAGAGAGGTAAACGGGGAAAACTGCAGAGGATTACTATGTTTGAATCATACAGCACAAATCATTAAAGACAAAGATGTAATAGATAAGTAGAAATGAAGAGATGGAAAGGAAAAAATGGGATACAACCGAGCAGTCGAAGGAAATTTTATCATTAAAATATAACAACAGCAAGCCTGCCAAAAACATCGAAGTATTTTAACAACAGCATATACAGGAATTTACATTTATTCCAAATGTAAAATATAATAAACACATGCGTTGGTCATATATACGTGATAGTTTGTTATATTGTTTATTCGGATCAAAACCGTTAGCGCGCTAGAATAAACACGCAGAGAGATATTTCACTGTTTAAGCCGGCTAGGAAACCAAACGAGCGACCCACAGAGCCAAAGACAGCACAAAGGGCAGTAATTTTGGATGCCGGGTGGTATGCGGTCTTCCTGTGATCCGTGGCGCCGCTTCCAACAGCACTCGCGACGCAAGGCTTTAAGAATAACTCCTCCGGTTGGCAAACGCCCAGAAGCACCAACCGTAGTACGGCCGCTGTTGTTTTGGGCAACTGAAAGACTTGTTATGGAACTTGCCCTATTAACAACTACCTTTGTCCTAGAGGTAAACTTGGAAAATGAAAGAACAAAAAGTTAAATAAAAGGTAATGTCAGTTTAGAGAAGACATGTTCAAACAAGATTCGGGCTTGCATCGTTTAATTCATCGCACCACATTTCGACTGGACACCTGCCAGTTATCTTCAGATGAAGCAGCGAAGATTGACGAAGAGCTCCTCCGTTACGCAGTATATACAGGGTGGTCCATTAATCGTGACTGGGCCAAATATCTCACGAAATAAGCGTCTAACGAAAACACTACAAAGAACGAAACTTGTCTAGCTTGAAGGGAGAAACCAGATGGCGCTATGGTTGGCCCGCTAGATGGCGCTGCCATAGGTCAAACGGATATCAACTGCGTTTTTCTAGATAGGAATCCCCATTTTTTATTACATATTCGTGTAGTACGTAAAGAAATATGACCACTTTTTTTGCTTTGTGACAGATGGCGCTGTAATAGTCACAAAGATATGGCTCACAATTTTAGACGAACAGTTGGTAACAGGTAGGTTTTTTAAATTAAAATACAGAGCGTAGGTACGTTTGAACATTTTATTTCGGTTGTTCCAGTGTGATACATGTACCTTTACGAACTTATCATTTCTGAGAACGCATGCTATTACAGCGTGTTTACCTGTAAATACCACATTAATGCAATAAATGCTCAAAATGATGTCCGCCAACCTCAGTGTATTTGGCAATACGTGTAACGACATTCCTCTCGACAGCGAGTAGTTCGCCTTCCGTAATGTTCGCACATGCATTGACAATGCGCTGACGCATGTTGTCAGGTGTTGTCGGTGGATCACGACAGCAAATATCCTTCAACTTTCCCCACAGAAAGAAATCCGGGGACGTCAGTTCCGGTGAACGTGCGGGCCATTTTATGGTGCTTCGACGACCAATCCACCTGTCATTAAATACGCTATTCAATACCGCTTCAACGGCACGCGAGCTATGTGCCGGACATCCATCATGTTGGACGTACATCGCCATTCTGTCATGTAGTGAAACATCTTGTAGTAACATCGGTAGAACATTACGTAGGTAATCAGCATACATTGCACCATTTAGATTGCCATCGATAAAATGGGGTTCAATTATCCTTCCTCCCATAATGCCGCACCATACATTAACCCGCCAAGGTCGCTGATGTTCCTCTTGTCGCAGCCATCGTGGATTTTCCGTTGCCCAATAGTGCATATTATGCTGGTTTACGTTACCGCTGTTGGTGAATGACGCTTCATCGCTAAATAGAACGCGTGCAAAAAATCTGTCGTCGTCCCGTAATTTCTCTTGTGCCCAGTGGCAGAACTGTGCACGTTCATGGTGCATAGAAATATGGTACGGGTGCAATCGATGTTGATGTAGCATTCTCAACTCCGGCGTTTTTGAGATTCCCGATTCTCGCGCAATTTGTCTGCTAC
Source organism: Schistocerca americana (assembly GCF_021461395.2). Taxonomy (NCBI): domain Eukaryota; kingdom Metazoa; phylum Arthropoda; class Insecta; order Orthoptera; family Acrididae; genus Schistocerca; species Schistocerca americana. The sequence continues at coordinate 312,129,071 of NC_060120.1, read as the reverse complement.
TGATGTGTGGATTAGCCGCGACAGCAGCTAAAACACCTACTTGGGCATCATCATTTGTTGCAGGTCGTGGTTGACGTTTCACATGTGGCTGAACACTTTCTGTTTCTTTAAATAACGTAACTATCCGACGAACGGTCCGGACACTTGGATGATGTCGTCCAGGATACCGAGCAGCATACATAGCACACGCCAGTTGGGCATTTTGATCACAATAGCCATACATCAACACGATATCGACCTTTTCCGCAATTGGTAAACGGTCCATTTTAACACAGGTAATGTACCACGAAGCAAATACCGTCCGCACTGGCGGAATGTTACGTGATACCATGAACTTATACGTTTGTGACTATTACAGCGCCATTCATCACAAAGCGTAAAAAGTGTTCCAACTAAAACATTCATATTTATTTACGTACTACGTGTTGTCTATCTTGTGTAAGCCATACCCCGTTGACAATGTATTCTGTAAATTCCAGCCTCCCTCAATAACAAGTCATCTTCACTGATCCCAAAAGGTCTGCAATTTTAGATGGTGGACGGAAAATCAGTTTCACGAGAAATTTATAGAGGATTCTTGCTATTTTAAACGAAATGTTTCCTATGAATGGAAGAACAGCTAAATGTTTTGCCCGCGAGTTCTCCTCTTTTTCCACTTCCTGATTCTTGGTATGGTTTTTTTCTGATCTAGACAGTTTGCCGAAAGACCTCGCACACGTGAACACAGTGTTCAGAAAACATGAGCATTTCACCCAGAAGATTAACAGGGCACTGTCAGTTAAAACCAAGAATGAGGAAGTGGGGGAAAGGGAGAACACGCCGGCAAACTTGATTTTTATGCATGCGCGGAATACTCGCAGCGCGCTATACGGAGTGTTGCCGGCCGTAGTGGCCGTGCGGTTCTAGGCGCTCCAGTCTGGCACCGAGCGACCGCTACGGTCACAGGTTCGAATCCTGCCTCGGGCATGGATGTGTGTGATGTCCTTAGGTTAGTTAGGTTTAATTAGTTCTAAGTTCTAGGCGACTGATGACCTCAGAAGTTAAGTCGCATAGTGCTCAGAGCCATTTTTTTATACGGAGTGTTTCCGTAAGAGCGTGCTAAAATTTAACAAAATATAGAGGATGCTCCACTGAACAATTTGAGGTAGGGAATCTGGGGTCGGAGAACACAGCTTGAGGAGATAATGGGAATAAAATCTGTTTTACTGTGTACTTTTCTATTTGCATTACTTACAGTTAACTTCAAGTACCATCACCGATACAATGAACGTACCGTTTGTACTGTGTCTTACAAAGTGTGCAGAAACTGACGGCAATCAACCTCAATACAAGCACGACATCGTCGAACAGGATTCTGACACACCCTGACAAATATGCCTGGTGTGTCTCGAATCACATCACAGGCAGTTACGATTCTGTTAACTAATTCTGTCTCCGTAACCACTGCGATCTCGTACACAAGTGACGTTACATAGGAAAAAAATGAAGGTGATTCAGGACAGGCCTGAACTATGTGTCGTAAAATGATATAATTTTGCTGGCACATTCAGTGGCACAGTGGCACATCCGAATACTGTCTGCAAATGTGTTGCGAATAGTTGGTAGTAAAGAAACAATAAAGTAAAATTTCACGTCTGATGTTGAAGTTTCACTGCATGAGCAGCTGAAACGTAGTACGCGATAAACTTTTTTCTTTAATTGTCTTGCAGGGAGAGATACCGATGTAAAGTTTCTTGAAGGTTTGAAAGTATGTGTAAAGTTTCTTGGAAGTCGCTAAGTGCTCCCTTTCTCAAATACTAGATGAATGTAGTCTGGGTAATTTGCGCGCCATGAGTTATGTGGTCTCGAGATGCGCACACAGTTTCTAACTGCAATACTTAGGAGTGTTGTGTTAAACCTGCAACGTAAGGTTATAGCTGTTAATGATTAGATTGTGACAGCATTTTAAATTTTTAAATTCGGTCACGAAACTTGCGGATATGTTCCTGTTTATTTAAAAGACTCTGAAACATGAGGTACCAACTACCTCATTCTATCTTCCTCAGCACCTTCAAAACTTTTCCCTAAAACTTTAGCATGAGGTCACACTCACGCTTTTTTTTAACATGCAACACCTCAAACACCGACAAGCTCCCATAACTGTAACTCACTCACACTCACTAGCCCATCACTAGTCCTTTCTTCCCACTGCTGCTTTCTCTTCTCGTTGTCAGTATTTCTTCCTCCTCGTTGTCCCTGTCATATACTCTGTCTCTCTTTATCACTGGCTCTCACTCATAGCCCAAGGGCTATCCGCAACACCTGACCCTACCTTTTTCTCACCAATAGAACCCTAGATATGAGCACAAAAATCCTGTTTTTTATGCGTGGCGTTTACGTATTAGTAACGCATGCTGTCACAAGCATACCGATATGAAACAGATTTTTATTGCCCTCTGCAAGCCGTTAGATAAGCAACCTGCTACTGGCATCGTGATCACTTTAGCCATTTTGTTATATGGATACAGTGAAGCGCCAAAGAACCAAAGAAACTGGTGTAGGCATGCATATTCAAATACAGGGATATGTAAACAGGCGGAATACGGCGGTGCGGTCGGCAACGCCTATATAAGACAATAGGTGTGTAGCGCAGTTGTTAGATCGGTTACTGCTGCTGCAATGGCAGGTTATCAAGATTTAAGTGAGTTTGAACGTAATGTTATAGTCGTCGTACGAGCTATGGGACGTAGTATCTCAGACGTAGCGAAGAAGTGGGGATTTTCCTGTACGACCATTTCACGAGTGTTCTGTGAATATTAGGAATCCGGTAGAACATTAGATCTCCGACATCATTGCAGCCGGAAAAATATCCTGAAAACGACTTAAGAGAATGGTTCAACGTGACAGAGGTGCAACCCTTCCCCAAATTCCTGCAGATTTCTGTGCTGGGCCATCAGTAAGTGTTAGTGTGAGAACCTGTCAACGAAACATCATCGATGTGGGCTTTCAGGGCCGAAGGCCCACTCGTGTACCCTTGATGACTGCACGACACAAAGCTTTACGCCTTGCCTGGACATTGGACTGTTGATGACTGGAAACATGGTGCATGGTCGGACGAGTTTCGTTTCAAACTGTGTCGAGGGGATGGACTTATACAAGTACGAAGACAACCTCATGAATCCATGGAGCCTGCGTGTAATCAAGCTATTGGAGACTCTGTAATGGTGTGGGACGTGTGCAGTTGTAGTGATATCCGACCCTTATACATTTAGATACGACTCCGACAGGTGATACGTACGTAAGCATCCTGTCTGATCACCTACATCCGTTCATGTCCCTTGTGCATTCCGACGGACTTGGGCAATTCTAGCAGGACAACGCGACATCCCACACGTCCAGAATTGCTACAGCGTGGCTCCAGGAACAATCTTCTGAGTTTAAACACTTCCACTGCCCACCAAACTCCCCAGACGTGAACATTATTGAGCATATCTGGAATGCCTTGCAACGTGCTGTTCAGAAGAGATCTCCACCCTGTCGCACTCTTACAGATTTGTGGACAGACCTGCACGATTGATGGTATCTGTTCCCCCAGCACTACTTCAGACATTAGTCGAGTCCATGCCACGTCGTGTTGCTGCAGTTCTGCATGCTCGCGGGGTTCCTTCAAGATATTAGCCAGTTGTACCATTTTGTTTGGCTCTTCAGTGTATATAGATAACACCCCTAAACAACTTCCGATATTTTGTTGGTGGGGTCTGTCTTCTCGCTGCAGAACGCACATCGCGACGCATCACCGCTTTCACCAGGGCGAAAGGGGTTTCCACTACACGCTACTAGGTGACTCAAAGTGCTCATGAATGTCGCTACGTCGGTAGTCCACAAGTGATATGCTCCGCCTGGTGGGTGCCACATCTACACTCATGCTCATAAATTAAAGATAATTGGAGAATGTGGTGCCACACAACGTGGCACTACACAAAAGTGGCGCTAATAGCATAGGGACATAAGGAACACACACGACACAGATCTGTAAGTCCACGGTATTGGCGATAAGTTGAGAAAACCGTCCCTAAACACATGTGCTACAGAACGCCACTGTTTCCTGCGCATGTACCCCGACATTTTTTGTATCCCACCTGGAAGGCGGCGCGTGGGTTGGATCAGGAAAAGGTAAAACACGTCGGTACTGCTGTATGAATTTAAATCCCCTTTACTCAAGCAATAAGAACACATAACTTGCAAGGTGGTGCGAAGCTGAAGCGAAGTGTTCTGGCTGGCTGCACGTGATGAAAATTTTTGAATCTGTAGCGGAGCTCGTAGAGCTGCACAGCACCAGCTAGAGGGCGCTGCCGTCGGTGTCTCGTGGTAGTGCCAACCTGAGAAACTATTCCGTGGCATCGTTATCTATACCACAACATCAATATGGGACATGATCACCATACACACGTACACAGGCCGCACAACGGGTTGGCATACTCTGGATCATGTGGTCGAGTAGCTGCTGGGGTATAGCCTCCTGTTCTTGCACCAGTGCTTGTCGGAGCTCCTGAAGTGCCCTAGGGGTTTGAAGACGTGCAGCCATACATCGACCGAGAGCATCCCAGACGATGGGGCTTAGGTCGGATAACAGGCAGGCCACTCCATTCGCCTGATATCTTTTGTTTCAAGGTACTCCTCCACGATGGCAGCTCGGTGGGGCCGTGCGTTATCATCCATCGGGAGGAAGGTGGGACCCACTGCACTCCTGAAAAGGCGTACATACTGGTGTAAAATGACGTCCCAATACACCTGACCTGTTACAGTTCCTCTGTCAAAGACATGCAGGGGTGTACATGCACCAATCATAATCCCAACCCATACCATCACACCACGACCTCCATACAGGTCCAATTCAAGAACATTAAGGGGTTGCTATCTTGTTCCTGGTTCACGCCAGATGAAAACCCGGTGAGAATCAGACTATACCTAGACTCATCTGTGAACATAACCTGGGACCACTGTTCCAATGACCATGTACTGTGTTCTTGACTCCAGGCTTCACGGGCTCTCCTGTGACCAGGGATCAGTGGAATGCACCATGCAGGTCTCCAGGTGAATAAACCATGTCTCTTCAGTCGTCTGTAGACTGTGTGTCTGGAGACAACTGTTCCAGTGGCTGTGGTAAGGTCCCGAGCAAGGCTACCTGCAGTACTCCGTGGTCGTCTGCGGGCACTGATGGTGAGATACTGTGAACGTCCTGTACTGTAGCACCTGGACACGTTTGTGTCTGCTGGAATCTTTGCCATAATCTTCACACTGTGGCACACGGAAGGCCTGCACTACGACCTGCTGTGTTTGACCAGCCTCCAGTCGCCCCAGTATTCTACCCCTCACAACGTCACCAGTGTGTGTTCTTTGGGCCATTTTCAGCACACAGTCGCCATTAGCACGTCTGAAAACGTGTGCACACTTAGTCGCTGCACCGTACTCTGACATGCACCAACACACCTCTGCGTATGTGGACTGCTGCCAGCACCAACGTGCGACGACCGCAGGACAAGTGCACCGCATGGTCATACCCCGAGGTGATTTAAACCCGCAAACCGCCATCCAGAGCGTTGTTTCACCATGTATCAGCATTGTCCTTAATTTATGAGCATGAGTGTAGAAGGTGGTCGTATTGGTGCGAACCCGACAATGTACGTTAGCGTTGGAATTGGCTTTGAGCGCCGGTGTCACCACTCTCCCCCACCTCTGCCGCTGGCGTTCCCTGAGAGTGGCGGCGCTGGTGCTAACGTGGCAGATCTGAATCAGGCGGGCGGCGAGCCGTGCGACGGCGACCGGCGTCTCTCTGGTCCGCCGCAGCCGAGAATAGCGGGCAAGGCCGCCCCTCCCCTCCTCTCCCAGCCTTCAGCTGGACCGTGGCCAGACCTGCCCGCCGCCTCAGTTCAATGCAGCGACGCCGCGCGACGAGCGTCCATCCGACGAGTCGCGAAGCCGGCAACGACCGTATCGACAGCGAGTGCGACTGCGACGCGAAATGGTCGCCGGTACGTACGCCGCGACAGCTGCGTGTTGCCGACGCGCCGATTGCTGCTCCCAAAAGGCTCCACTGTGCAGTAGCTCCTTCTTACACCCTCTGTATACCCGCTATCTCCCGACTGCTCGGGCCATAGTAAGCAAGAAGGTCGGTCGTGCTTCGAGCCATTGAGCTGTTCATCCGTGTGCTCGACCCTGCGGAGAATATATGTTACGTATGACATGTATATTTCCGCGCACCGATAGCAGCTGTGAAACAATAGACAACAATGTTGGCAAAACCAATAATTTTAAGATGTCTGCGCAGTAAATACGACCGATTCATTAGTGAAAAAGAAAAATGATTTCATATTTGCAAGTGGATAATGTATCAGTTGTTGTTGTTGTGGTCTTCAGTCCTGAGACTGCTTTGATGCAGCTCTCCATGCTACTCTATCCTGTACAAGGTTCTTCATCTCCCAGTACCTACTGCAACCTACATCCTTCTGAATCTGTTTAGTGTATTCATCTCTTGGTCTCCCTCTACGATTTTTGCCCTCCACGCTGCCCTCCAATACTAAATTGGTGATCCCTTGATGCCTTAGAATATGCCCTACCAACCTATCCCCTCTTCTAGTCAAGTTGTACCACAAATTCCTCTTCTCTCCAATTCTGTTCAATACCTCCTCGTTAGTTATGTGATCTACCCATCTCATCTTCAGCATTCTTCTGTAGCGCCACATTTCGAAAGCTTCTATTCTCTTCTTCTCCAAACTATTTATCGTCCACGTTTCACTTCCATACATGGCTACACTCCATACAAATACTTTCAGAAACGACTTCCTGACACTTAAATCTATACTCGATGTTAACAAATTTTTCTTCTTCAGAAACGCTTTCCTTGCCATTGCCAGTCTACATTTTATATCCTCTCTACTTCGATCATCATCAGATATTTTGCTCCCGAAATAGCATAGCTCCTTTACTACCCTAATCTAATTCCCTCAGCATCAGTCGACTTAATTCGACTATATTCCATTATCCTCGTTCATCTTATATCCTCCTTTCAAGACACTGTCCATTCCGTTCAGCTGCTCTTCCAAGTCCTTTGCTGTCTCTGACAGAATTACAATGTCATCGGCGAACCTCAAAGTTTTTATTTCTTCTCCATGGATTTTAATTCCTACTCCGAATTCTTCTTTTGTTTCTTTTACTGGTTGCACAATATACACATTGCATAACATCGGGGATAGGCTACAACCCTGTCTCACCCAATTACTGCTTCCCTTTCATGCCCCTCGACTCTTATAACTGCCATCTGGTTTCTGTACAAATTGTAAATAGCCTTCACTCTCTGTATTTTGCCCCTGCCACCTTCAGATTTTGACAGTTTCAGTAACAATTTATAAATTAATACTTAGCTTAAATACATTATTTTCTTGCAGTATGGGTCCACAGCTCCTATATATTTTTTAAAAGATTTCATCTTGCTTTCAGCTGTTAGAAGTACCTTTTGCGAATGCAATTTCGGCACTAAGCCATTTTCAGGCATACACAAAACATAACAGAAGGTAATGAGGACAATTTACAGTGGTATAAACAATAGGTACAGATTTGTAGTTTATTGACGGTCGTATAACTCACTTACAACGTTTTTATGTATAGGGCAGAAATAACAACGTAATTTACACAACTGCACATCAAAGAAAATTAGTCAGCGATACTGGTCAATATTCCATTTTATGTGCTGCCATTTTAAGTGTATTGTATATATCGCAAAACTACGAATGAGCACTTACCGTACCTTAGAGTAAATGTCTGTTTGTTCATTGAGTACGTATTGTGGTTTTTCTATGAAGGCGCTATAAATTTTAGTTTCTTCCGGAGCGTCCATTAACCTGTCTTTCTCTATCCTGTGTAGTGCCTTTACATATTCCTCGATGCTGCTGGTGTTATGATTACAGTTTCGTAGATCTACAGTGAAGAAGAATTACAGTGCTCGCTTATGTTTGTGTGCTCTCTGAATTTCGTGGTGAAACATCTGCTTGTGTATATGAATGCGTGCTGTCTGTTCATTCGCACGTCTCCGAAATAACAGACATCAAGCAGAGACTGTAAATTGTCCTGATTACGCTCTATTATGTTTTATAGACGCTTGTAAATAGCTTAATGCCGAAAGGAAAATCGCAAAATAAAGTTCTAACAGCCGAAAGTAAGATGAAATCCTTTACATAAATTGTTCTGAGAGTACTTTCAGACTATTATTAATCTTCAACTGTGCGAAATTTTTCGAAACAGTGATGTTTATTTAAACGGAAACCGAAAGTTTTTGCATTCTCGAGATGTTTCTCTCTGTTCCTTATTTTTTGTACGTAGTTTGCAAGCTCTTGTTGGAGGGGTTTAAGTTTCACAATTTGGCCTCAATGTTGCCTGTACAGTCTCATCGGTATATGTCCCGTCGGTAATGGTCCTCGCCAATCTAAACTTGTGACGGAACGTTTTGTAATAATTCTTCGGCTGTTTGAAGTCTTTCTTATACTCGGCATGTTTTTGTTTCTTTTTCATATTTTTGTGTTATATAGAATATATGCATTATGAAGTGCTAAATGCCGGCCGGAGTGGCCGAGCGGTTCTAGGCGCTACAGTCTGGAACCGCGCGGCCGCTACGGTCGCAGGTTCGCATCCTGCCTCGGGCATTGATGTGTGTGATGTCCTTAGGTTAGTTAGGTTTAAGTAGTTCTAAGTTCTAGGGGACTGATGATCTCAGAAGTTAAGTCCCATAGTGCTCAGAGCCACTTGAACCATTTTTTTAAGTGCTAAATCAAATACGCAAAATACACTTTTCGGTACGCTTCCAAATATTTCCTCATAACAAGGATACCCGATAATATCTGATCTTGGCGCTGAATAACAGTCATTCCCTTGCTGTAACCAACAATACATTTTCCTTTGAAAGGAGAGCTTCGTTCACTTCCGTTTTCTTTCGTGCTTTATAGAAATAATATGGACGGCTCATTTATCCTTCCACTTTAACGCTAATATGCCATTTGAACTTCTCATTGTGCATTCCCCCATTTTTTAAATTTTACCTTAATAAACTCTCCCGACATGTTTTTCTATTAACCCTTAATCGCGAGGTGACTTTTCTGTAACGCATACCACGAGGTGGGGTCTCTGGGACCTCCATGTTTAAGACGAGATTTAAGGCAAAATTGAAATATTTAATTTAAGCAATATAACATTTATTTTCACAATTACTTAAGTATTGTTTAAATGCTTCTAGTTTATTTTATAGCACTATACAAAGTTAGCAGCATTTTACTATTTATCACACAAGACCACGTAATTTTGTGTGGTTCTTTTAAATAGTACACACAGATAGACTGTTAGAGCACTGAATTTTACGTTCTGAAAAATTATACAATCTGTAGCAAATAAATTTCCAAATAAAACTAAATTCCAAGATTTAAATTTGCTCATAACAATTCCACCCGATAGGTACAAAAGAAAGTCTGTCAAACTGACGTCCATTGCTGGGAACTACATTTTTCTTATCACCACTCAGGACACATTCGATTTTGACAGACACTTTAAGTACTTCATTGAAGAAACAGACAGATCCCTATCACAACGTTCCTGAAGTTCTTCCTCTGAATGATACTCTAGGTCGACAGCAGAACTTTGATCACTGGCTGATCTAAAATCGTCGTCTTTTTCGTTTATTTCTGAGACCATAGACCGACTAACAATTTCATCAAACTCGGGAAAGTTAAAAATGACACATTCGTGCCAAAACATTTTGAACTATACGGTACCGTGCTGAAGAAAACAGGTACGTAGTTCTCGAGGCGCAGTCTAGCAGAATGGTTCAAATGGCTCTGAGGACTATGGGACTTAACATCTGAGGTCATCAGTCCCCTAGAACTTAGAACTACTTAAACCTAACTAACCTAAGGACATCACCCACAGCCATGCCCGAGGCAGGATTCGAACCTGCGACCGTAGCGGTCGCGCGGTTCCAAACTGAAGCGCCGAGAACCCCTCGTCCACACCGGCCGGCAGTCTAGGAGATTCCAACACCTATCAGTAACACGTGTCGACAATGAACACAGAAGGCGGTAAAGCAACCGACGACAAAACATCGTAGGTTTGGCAATTTGAGGAGGGTAGGGGTGGTATAGAAGCATTCCACCACAATTGGCCTTGGAGAGCGAGCCTGAAAATTTTCTCACGGTCTGAGAGACTATACCTCGTGACCTCGAGAATTAAGGGTTAAAACGTACTGTCTCAACAGCATCCGTTCCATTTTCGTCTAAAGTTACAAGCGCTTTCGGCGAATATTACTAATTATCCATCCACAAAGAGTGTCCTTTATTTTGTATTGACTTTGATATCTCCATCACAATCGTTTCAGATGCATTGCAATTACGATCTGTTTTACCTTTCCTGAATATATTTTAAAATTATAGCAATAGCACTATGCTGACTTACAAAGTTTCCAATATTTTATCCCAAATCTCGCCCTCTTCGAGGAATTAAAATGTTTATAAAACGTGCGTCTCTTAAATTTCATTAACGATACTTCGATCGCGATGTTCTCTTCCATTACTTCTTTGAATTTTTTATTAAAACAGTTTAATACAGCTGCAAGTGTAATGTATTCATCTTGTTAGTCATATGGTTATTTCCATAATGTAGAAACATAGCGATTTGCAAAAATCTTTTCATTGGAACTGTTTTCTTGAGTATCGACGTTTCTGTGATGAGTCTTTTAGACCAGTACCTCTGTATTTTTCAGTTTTTGTTACATGAGCTGTAATTATGCACAAAGCAAAGTATATTATAATTCCATTACAGCCGACAGGGATCCATGTCTCATAAAGTTTCTTTCTTGTATTTTCATTGCTAATTTTTTGTCTGCGTTCCGAATCGTTTCCGTGATAATATTATTCCAAAACACACTGATGAACACTATATAAAACGTCAAACACTGTTGCACTTCCACCTAACCGGTCAAAAATTCGTGACCGATGGGGGTAACGCAGGGGACTAGTACACTGGACTGGCATTCGGGAAGACGACGATCCAAACCCGCGTGCGGCCATCCTGATTTAGGTTTTCCGCAATTTCCCTACATCGCTTAAGGCAAATGCCGGGATGGTTCCTTCGAAAGGGCACGGCTGCTTACATTCACCATCCTTCTGTAACCTGAGCTTGTGCTCCGTCTCTAATGACCTCGTTGTCGACGTGACGTTAAGCACTAATCTTCTCCTCTTCCTCTAAAATTGGTGCTAGTATGCCAGGACTCTGGGTGTACTCCCACATTTTTCGCTTGTTATTTTCTTCTTTTCAAATCCATTGCGTCGGTTATTCATGATTGATAGTGTCTTTACCATGCGTGTCACCTTCAGCGATTAATCTTCTTGGATGTTTTCGTGCAGAAACATAATACCGTTAACATCACTGTCATTATCGGCAGGATCTACCGAATCACTGTCGGCAATAGTAACACATTTTCACTACCATCTTCGGTAATAGATATTACTGTTACCAACAAGATAGGTATATGGGTTGTCTAATTCTTTTATGGAATTACAACCGACACGTGGTGTGTGAATGCAACGAAGGAAACTTCCTGCCAGATTAAAAGTGTGTGCCGGACCAAGACTCGAACTCGGGACCTTTGCCTTTGCCGGAATGTTTCATATCAGCGCACACTCCGCTGCAGGGGGAAAATCTCAATCTGCAACGAACGAGTTCACGTAATTGACTAAATAGAATATTGAGAATTGTTGAACCACGACTCCGAACTGTGTTACTGTCCTTTGTCACGAGTGACGTATCACGAGCCAATCTCGTCTTGTTTACGTGTGGTTCACACGAAGAACTGCGAGGCATGTTCGTACTTCTCCGCCCCTGGTAGCTGAGTGGTCAGCGTGACGGAATATCATACCTAACGGCCCGGGTTCGATTCCCGGATAGGTCGGAGATTTTCTCCGCTCAGGGACTGAGTGTTGTGTTGTCCTTATCATGATCATTTCATCCCCATCGACACGCAAGTCGCCGAAGTGGCATCAACTCGTAAGACTTGGCCAGGATAACGGTCTACCCGACGGGAGACCCTAGCCACACGGCATTTCCATTTTCATCCTCGTGCTTGTTGCTTATAGTCTAACTTGCTTACCACGAGTCTCACTCGTGGTTGTAGGCCAAGGGCTTAATGCTTCTTTCTAAAGAAATGTCACTATTATCGTGTCATAAATTTGGACCTTTTAAAGTTTCCTTACTGTAGCTCTCAACAGGTGAAACAACATGTTTCTCACGGTTAAGCTTAACTTTTGAAAATTTTTCAGGAATTATAAAACATAGGTGTCAGTGGCCTGTTGTGTATCAAAAAATAAATTCAAAGTTTCTGACTTGAATTCCATGTCTATCCTAACGTTGATCACACGTGATGAATTTGAAGTATGTACCAGATAAGGATTCGAACACAGGTCTCCACTTTTCGCGAGAAGTGCGTTTCCATTTACGCTATGCAAGGATGACTCACGGACTGACTGACAGCTCCAAAGAGAGTAGCCCCTGATTGACAAGTTGGATCTTTGAGTCGGTTCGTGAGAAGTGCTGAGATGTATTTTATGTTCAAAATCAGATGGCTCTGAGCACTATGGGACTTAACATCTGAGGTCATCAGTCCCCTAGAACTTAGAACTACTTAAACCTAACTAACGTAAGGACATCACATACATCCATGCCCGAGGCAGGATTCGAACCTGCACACAAGGTACACAGAATCTGGACAGGTCAGTTTCATCTACAAAAAAAATTGACCACATCGCCCAAATCGTCAAAATAAATATCACATGGCCACTGTCTTGTAGTACACGTGAATTTTTAGGGTAACGTATATGCTGTAGCAAACGCTTAAGTTCTGCAGTTTAATTTCCCTAATTTATATCTAAAAGCCGTTCAAATACTGCACGAACATAGGACAGAGAAAATTATCTACAAAAACAAATTAAAATTAGGATGCTGATCGAAAAATTTATATTTTTGTGGGTTCCAAAATATCAGCTGGAGTTGTCACTTTTTAAAACAAATTTCCTTTTCTGTGTAACATAAACAAGTAGACCATATTTTGATAACTTTTAAGCTTTTTACGCAGGGTAACTCAATTCATTTAAACTGAATAAAATATTACAAGAAAAATAACGTCGTAGACAGAACATTGCCAGTAGAAGGCAGGGATCCTGGTACGAATCTTGGTCCAGTACATAGCTTTGTCATGTATGGTAAACGTAGCATATATTCTCCAAAGAATAAAATATTTCCTTCGCTCATCCAATCATACTTTCTGCAAGAGAGGCGCTCTGCATCGCGGTGTAGCTTGCTCGCCAGGTTTCGAGAGGGTGCGTTTCTGGATGAGGTATCGAATATATTGCTTCCCCCTACTTATACCTCCCGAGGAGATCACGAATGTAAAATTAGAGAGATTAGAGCGCGCACGGAGGCTTTCAGACAGTCGTTCTTCCCGCGAACCATACGCGACTGGAACAGGAAAGGGAGGTAATGACAGTGGCACGTAAAGTGCCCTCCGCCACACACCGTTGGGTGGCTTGCGGAGTATCAATGTAGATGTAGATGTAGATTCCATACCTCAGTCGGTAAAAACGGAACCCGTATAGGATCGCTTTGTTGTCCGCCTCTCTGTCAGATTATTACGACCCCCTTTCCTAAATTGAGATTTACTCGTATGTCAATGGAAATGAAATTAACGTATGGCATCGCTGGCCGGGAGGCCCCATCCGGAGAAGTTCGGCCGCCGAGTGCAAGTCTTATTTCAGTCGACGCCACATTGGGCGACTTGCAAGCACGCCGGTGATGAGGATGAAATGATGATGAGGATAATACAACACCCAGTCCACGAGCGGAGAAAATCTCCAACCCGGCCGGGAATCGAAACCGGGCCCGCTTGCATGGGAGGTGAGCATGTTACCACCCAGCTAAGCAGGCGAACCGTACGTCAACTACTGAGGTGTACGGAAAAACATTTACGCTGTTAAGTCAATGCATTCAAAAGATGCGGCCATTAATGTCACGTAGTTTTGATACTCGCAAACTCATTCATCAAAACCCAAAGGCTGTTTCCCGTTGACTTAGAGTCATGAAATTGGGCAAGAAGCATGGCTTCCAAGGAAAAGGAAAGGAAAAAATCCGAAAATTGGTAATTTGCAATTATACCACATAAAAATATTTTTCACCGTTTATTGTCCGTCTGTCTGTCTGCCTGTCTGTTTCTTTAAGGCCACTTTTTCTGACGAACGGGTAGAGCTATCAAGTTAAAATTTTGAGTTAAACACTGAAATTTACGACCTCTTGGCGGTTTAAAACTTTGAAGCTTCAAAGTTAACTCAATCAAAAGATATCGCCATTTTTGTCACGTAGTTTGATGCAACTTCACTCATCAAAACCTATAGACGAACTATCTACATGCATAATTACTTTTGTACGGTACCCTCAGAGCGCGAGTCCTGTTCCTACAACTGAGACTTTATCGTCATTTGAGATCACTTTCACGCAATCTATAGCTCCATGGCTCCGATTACACATTAAATTGTAGGTCCCCTAGTAAATACATACACCAAAAAAATTTGCTTCACCCCGGTTCCCAGAACTCCTGAAGATAGACGTTGACTGCGGATATCGTATCACAGACACAGTCCCATTGACTGTTCAGAGATGTCATTAAACTAATTCAAATATTAAACAACCATGCATGAGCAGCGCTTATTAGGCGGAGTGCGTCCGACAGTCGATCAGTTCCAGTCATTGCACCACGAAGGAGGTACACGGCTCGTGTTGTCTGTAGTTTAACCACGATTAGACGGTCAATATCGATGTTCGATCGCGTCCGCATTGCAACTTTGGGCCAGGAAGGGCTCTCAACAAGGGAAGTGTCCAGACGTCTCGGAGTAAACCAAAGTGATGTTGTTCTGACATGGTGGAGATACAGAGAGACAGCAACTGTCGATGACATGCCTCGCTCAGACCGCTCAAGGGCTACTACTGCACTGGATGACCGCTGACTGCGTATTGTGGTTCGGAGAAATCCTGACACCAACGCCACCATGTTGAATATTGCTTTTCGTGCAGCCACAGGACGTCATGTCACGACTCAAACTGTGCGCAAGATGCTGCATGACGGGCAAATTCACTCTCGACGTCCACGGCGAGGTGCATCTTTACAAGCATGACACCATGCAGTGCGGTACAGATGGGCCCAACAACATGCCGAATGGACCGCTCAGGATTGGCATCATGTTCTCTTCAGCGATGAGTGTTGCATATGCCATCAACCAGACAATCGTCGGAGACGTGTTTGGAGTCAACCCCGTCAAGCTGAATGCCTTAGACACACTGCCCAGCGAGTGCAGCAAGGTGGAGGTTCCCTGCTGTTTTGGGGTGGCATTATGTGGGGCCGACGTACGCCGCTGGTGGAAGGCGTCGTAACGGCTGTACGATACGTGAATGCCGTCCTCCGACCGATAGTGCAGCATATTGGCGAGACATTCGTCTTCATGGACGGCAATTCGCACCCCCATCGTACGCATCTTGTGTATGGCTTCCTTCAGGATAACGACATGGCTCGACTATAGTGGGCAGCATGTTCTCCAGACACGAACCCTATCGCACACGCCTGGGATAGATTGAAAAGGGCTGCTTATGGACCACGTGGCCCACCAACCACTCTGAGGGATCTACGCCGAATCGCCGTTGAGGAATGGTCCAATCTGGACCAACAGTGCTTTGATGAAATTGTGGATAGTATGCCACGACGAATACAGGCATCCATCAATGGAAGAGGACGTGCTGATGGGTATTAGAGGTGCCGGTGCGAACAGCAATCTGGACCACCACCTCCTAAGGTCTCGCTGTATGGTGGTACAACAAGAAATGTGTGGTTTTCATGAGGAATAAATGTGGCGGAAATGATGTTTATGTTGGCCTCTATTCCAGTTTTTTTTACAATATCCGGAACTCTTGGAACCGAGGTGATGCAAAACTTCTTTTAGAAGTGTGTATGATACAGATACCCGAGACATGTGGAACACTATACCTAACAAACACGGAGCAGTTCCACCCTAGCTTCCTGGTTGGTGAATACTTTTAAAACATGTAGAATATCACGGAAAGCTGAATTTCCAACAACAGTGACATCAAACTTCCTGGCAGATTAAAACTGTGTGCCGGACCGAGACTCGAACTCGGGACCTTTGCCTTTCGCGGGCAAGTGCTCTACCAGCTGAGCTACCCAAGCACGACTCACGCCCCGTCCTCACAGCTTCACTTCTGCCAGTATCTTTCAGTTGGTAGAGCACTTGCCCGCAAAAGGCAAAGGTCCCGAGTTCGAGTCTTGGTCCAGCACACTGTTTTAATCTGCCAAGAAGTTTCATATCAGCGCACACTCCGCTGCAGAGTGAAAATCTCATCCTGGAAACAGTGACATCATCAAGGAAAAATTCTCGTTTTCGAGTTCGCCGCGACTGTACGCCTTGGAGTGTGTACTTTTATCTGTACGTGTCTCATCATCGTGAGATCCTGTATTCCACAGCCGCCACCGGAAGCCATTGCTCTACTCATGTAATCATAGAGGCCGTGTGTTCTGCAGACGCACTCATTCACCTTCGATTGTTAAGTTCCTGTCCTGCATAACGTATTTCTAGCCCTCGTGGCGTGCACGTCACTAGCCCAACAATCTCCCTACTGTCAGTAAGCCTATTACGCGTGCGTAGTTCGGCGCTTTTCGAAAAAAGAGAGCCTGCCATATTCTGTTATGATTAAAACGAACATTTTCGTTTAGAATACACTAACGTTCATGTGATGAGCATGATACTGCTGCTCGTCTGACCGATCTTGTGAGATTGATTTTTGGTTGCGAAAACACATATGATGAAATCTGCGAGTGCTTAAATTATGATGCTTAAGAACCAGGATCGAGCTACCCATTATCACACAAACTGACGCACTGAAATGCATTGATCTGTTATGAGAGTATTCAGTACAAAATTCGTATCACTATACCATCATTTTGACACTCAGAGAAAAGCGAATGAAAAACAGAAACCGAAAAAATTGGAAGACCATTTCCCGAAAGAGAAATGAAAGCAAGTGACATAATCTACAGTACGTTTTAAGTGTAATTTCGTATATAAGTTATCGGTTTTCGGCAGTAAGGCTTATAAAGTGCAGTTAGCTATCAAATTTGTCAGGTAGTATGTTTTGTAAAGACAGTAAACGGCAGTTTCTGGTAACAACTTGTGTATTTTGGATTATACGTGTTTGTCGGTTATGTGTGCAGTCTCAGGTCCGCATTAACTCGAATAGTCGGAAGCTTTCTGTACTTCGGAACGGTTCAAGATATTGAAACATAATGTAACGTAGAAACTGGCAGCCACGCCAAAGTTTGAATTTCATTGATACGCTAAAAGCCTTGTCACTATGTGAACTCACACCAACGAAATTATCGTACTGAAAATTACTGCATTTCCCTGTCATCCTCTGCGCAATCTCTTGCTATTCGTAAGACCATATTTATAAAAATAGTTTCCTTCTATCTCTTTACAAACAATTTTGAGCAAACGCGTTGTCGTCTATTCACAGTTTGCGACACACCCTACTTTGATTTCGCTGACACACGAATCTAGCAGTAAATGGGGTATGGCTGCCCACATCGCTTCGCTACTTAGAGGTCGCGCAGTTTTGATACATTGTACAGGGCATCAAAAACTCACAAGCATCTACGCTTTTATAGGTGCGCTGCATTCCAGCTTGCCCTTTAAGCACGCTGGGGTGCCCATACCTTTAATTAATGTAACCTTAGGCATTCAGCTCTTCGGCTCATACCGAATAATAGGACAGATCGTTAAGAATTTGGAAGTGGATTGCCTTTGTTGTCCTACATTCATCTATTCGATATACTTTAAAAATAAATTGATATCCATTAGCAGGCAAAAGGAAATAAGGAGAAAAGAAAAGGCTGGTGCAATGCTGTGAATTACAAGAAACAAGAAAGAGCATCTGACATTATCTTCAGTGGTGCCCGGTTCTTGTACACCTTCCGCATCTTCACTGACTGAATGACGCAGCAATGTATATACACTATGTGTTCAAAAGTATCCGGACACCCCCAAAAACATAATATTTTTCATATTAGGTGCATTGTGCTGCCACCTCCTGCCAGATGCTCCGTATCAGCCACCTCAGCAGTCATTAGACCTCGTGAGAGAGCAGAATGGGAAGCTCCGCAGAACTCACGGACTTCGAACGTGGTCAGGTGATAGGGGTGCCAGTTGTGTCATACGTCTGTACGCGAGATTTCCACACTCCTAAACATCCCTAGGTCCACTTTTTCCAATGTGATAGTGAAGAGGAAACGTGAAGGCACACGTACAGTACAAAAGCGTACAGGCCGACCTCGTCTGTTGACTGACAGAGACCGCCGACAGTTGAAGAAGGTCGTAATGTGTAAAAGGCAGACGTCTATCCAGATCGTCGTACAAGTATTCCAAACTGCATCAGGGTCCACTGCAAGTACGATGACAATTAGGTGGGAGATGAGAAAACTTGGACTTCATGGTCGAGCGGCTGCATATAAGCCTCACGTCACGCCGGTAAATGCCAGACGTCGCCTCGCTTGGTGTAAGGAGCGTAAGCAGTGGACGATTGAACGTTGGACAAACGTTGTGTGGAGTGACGCATCACGGTACACACTGTGTAGATCACATGGCAGGGTGTGGGTATGGCGAATGGGAAAATGTCATTTGCCAGCGTGTCTAGTGCCAGCAGTAAAATTCGGAAGCGGTGGTGTTATGGCGTGGTCGTGTTTTTCATGCAGGAGGCTTGCACCCCATGTTGTTTTGCTTGGCACTATCACAGCACAGGCCTACATTGATGTTTTAAGCACATTCTTGCTTCCCACTGTCGAAGAGCAATTCGGGGATGGAGGTTGCATCTTTCAACACGCTGGAGCACCTGTTCATAATGCACGGCCTGTGGCGGAGTAGTTACACGACAGTAACATCCATGTAATGGACTGGCCTGCACAGAGTCCTGACCTGAATCCTATAGAACACCTCTATGATGTTTTGGGACGCCGACTTCGTGCCAGGCCTCACCGACCGACATCGATACCTCTCCTCAGTGCAGCACTCGGTGAAGAACGGGCAGCCATTCCCCAAGAAACCTTCCAGCACCTGATTGAACGTATGCCTGCGAGACTAGAAGCTGTCGTCAAAGCTGAGGGAGGCCAACACCATATTCAGTTCCAGTATTACAGATGGAGGACGCTACGAATTTGTAAGCCATTTTCAACCAGGTTTCCGGATACTTTTGATCACATAGTGTATGTTGTGCCAGTCCGTCGTCACATGGTTATCCTCGTAACAGTCTACATCGACATTACGTACACTCGGGAAGGCACATCATGATGTGTGACGAAATTACTTTGTGTGCCTGTGTCACTTCCTTCAGTTTCTGTTCGTAGCGAATGATGCGCGAATGAACGATTGTTAGTACAGTAAGTCACCGGGTGAACTCGAACCTCTGTAATTTTAACTTCGTATGCATAGGAGGAAGCAATATATTAGTTTACTCTTCTAGGATCGTACCTGCTCTGAATTTTAACAGTAAACGACACCGTGATGCACAACACTTACCTGTAGCGCATGGCAATGTATTTGTTTGCGCAACTCGGTCACACTTCCGAGCTTACTGTGATGAAATGCGCGGCATTTCTTTAGATCTTATCTGTGATTCCTGTCTGGTAAGAATCTCACAGTGGTGAGCAATACTCAAGTAACGGTCGAAAGAAGTTTTTCTAAGCCACCATATCCATAGGTGGCCTACACTTCTGACGAATCTTCCAATGAATCTTGATTTGGCATCTATTATTCCCACGATTGGTTTTATGTGGTCTTCGGACTTCAGATCGCCCCGTCCGCATACTCTTAGATTTTTAATGGATGTGTGTGCTTCCAGTGATTGCTCGGCAACTAGTGACGGGAACAACAGAACTAAAACAATCGATGCAGTCGGACGTTGAAAAAAAGTCGATTCA
Organism: Schistocerca americana; assembly: GCF_021461395.2. Classification (NCBI taxonomy): domain Eukaryota; kingdom Metazoa; phylum Arthropoda; class Insecta; order Orthoptera; family Acrididae; genus Schistocerca; species Schistocerca americana. Next base: position 312,108,976 of record NC_060120.1, on the reverse strand, counting down.
TTTGATTGTGGTTTTACATATGGGTTGAATTATTAATTTTTTTTCTTTTGAGCGAAACCAATCTGTGGGAACAACCGAATGAAAACAGTCTAGCCAGTCGGTTGCAGCTTTACGTGTCGGTTGGACTTTTCATTCACTCTTTTGAGAGAAAGCAGTCTGTGAGAGCAACTGAGCGAAAACAGGCAAAATACACCGGCGCATTCGGTCCTGAGCGGAAACATTTGATCGCGTTTAGGCATTATTAAATCATTACCGTTGACTGCACTCAGTTATCGCCTGCAGTCGCTGTTATTGCCATTCCGATATCTGCTTTTTATTGAGTGCCAGTAAGTAGCTTTTAGTTCAGTTTGTCGTTCATGTTTATTAATAGCCGTTTACTTAATAATGAACTCTGATCTGGATTATAATGACGAGATATACAACACCGTGGGAATGGAAGCAGTCATACGACTGAATAAAATATGATCCTCGAGATACTTCCATTGCGATACGCAGTATCTCTGTAAGGATGATTCATGTTATGAAACTAAACGGATTAAAGAAATTCAAAGAAAATTAACGAAAGAATATTTCTCACAAAAGATAATTCCTACAAAAGTTTGAAAAGCAAATGATTACGCCAAACAATTAAAAATAAATTATCTCTTATCCTTTCTGTTCAGCTGACATCAGCATTTATCGAAATAAAACTATCGGTGATGGGTGCAAACTAGCGGGAAAGGGAGAAACAGAGTTTCAATAAATATAAATAACGAAACAAATATTCATTATTGTAAATATAAATTTATAATATACGAAAAATTCACATTGAAGTAAATAAATTTATAAATTTTGAAAATATTTTATTTTTAGAAATAAACTTTTTAATCACTTCTTTTTGAAATAGGTCACATTATTTGTCTCTAAAAATGTTGGCAGCCCTAGTTGTTGTCCACGTATAACAGGAAAGTCTGAAAAAGCGCGTAAATGAAGTCACTCAAACCCAGAAATTGACTGAAAAATATTCATACACCTGTCTGGCTGGAGACTACTTTCACTTGACTGAAAAAAATCACCTGAATGAAAAACAATCGACTCACCAAACGGTTGTTAACAGCAGTCGGTTTTTCCATCACCATCATCAAACTGTGTAATCATGCAACAACTGGTTTCTGTCCTATTTCGCAATACGTTACACTTGTTCATGTTGAGAGTCAACTGCCAATCTACATCTACATCCATACTACGCAAGCCACCTGACGGCGTGTGGCGGAGGGTACTTTGAGTACCTCTATCGGTTCTCCCTTCTATTCCAGTCTCGAATTATTTGTGGAAATAAAGATTGTCGGTATGCCTCTGTGTGGGCTCTAATCTCTCTGATTTTATGCTCATGATCTCTTCTCGAGATATACTGCTTGACCTCGGTGAAGGTATGTTCTCGAAACTTCAACAAAAGCCCTTACCGAGCTACTGAGCGTCTCTCCTACAGAGTCTTCCACTGGAGTTTATCTATCATCTCCGTAACGCTTTCGCGATTGCTAAATGATCCTGTAACGAAACGCGCTGCTCTCCGTTGGATCTTCTCTATCTCTTCTATCAACCCTATCTGGTACGGATCCCACACTGGTGAGCAATATTCAAGCAGTGGTCGAACAAGTGTACTGTAACCTACTTCCTTTGTTTTCGGATTGCATTTCCTTAGGATTCTTCCAATGAATCTCAGTCTCGCATCTGCTTTACCGAAGATCAACTTTATGTGATCATTCCATTTTAAATCACTCCTAATGCCTACTCCCAGATAATTTATGGAATTAACTGCTTCCAGTTGCTGACCTGCTATATTGTAGTTAATGATAAAGGATCTTTCTTTCTATGTATTCGCAGTACATTACACTTGTCTACATTGAAATTCAATTGCCATTCCCTGCACCAAGCGTCGTTTTTCTGGAGGATTCCCAAGTTTCTGGACACAGTCTGAGGTTGAAAGGTTCCACTCTGCGATGCACAGCCCTGTCGATAGTACATGAAATAATGACTCTACTTCGGCTGTTTAGTGCTTGACGGAATACAGACTGTCGAGGTGGAACTACTATTTTATACACTCTGAAATTCTCTTCAATACGATGGGAACTACTATTTTATACACTCTGAAATTCTCTTCAATACGATGAAAAGCCATAGCTGTAGTTTCTGCAGTTTGTGAGTGTGTAAATCAGAAAACTTGTGATTACTTCTCCACCATACTGCTGAGGTGAGAAGTGTGATTGCCGGTGGTTGCGCAGCCGACCCACCGCCAGCGGGGCGTACCTCCCTGCGCCGCAACCTGGAGGAGCTGCTGAAGACGATGCTGCGGGTGTGGGCCAAGCAGGTGGTCGCCGTCTCCGTCACGGGGGGCCGACCGTGCGGTAAGGCCGGGCGCGCGCGCCTAACACCGTGTGCTACTCACCAGCTAACACCTCACTAACCGCACGCAGTGTGTGAACAGTGTGTAGAACGAGGCTTTTGTCTAGGCGCCTAATGCCACTGCAAGAAAAATCACGGGACAAATGGTTACCTTGTGCCGTACTGGGACTCGAACTCAGATCTACAACTTGTCTCGAGCAGTCATTTCACCCACTAGAATATTCGATTATGTGAGAATAGGGCCATCGGATTTGATGGAGGTATCGGGGTTCACCACAGACGCAAAGCTATCTTGTGGCCTTTAGAAATTTAGTCTTCTGCAGCAGACGTCACACAGTCACCGTGTAACATCGTCTATAGTCTTGATAATGATCTCGGTTCGGCGAGGAAGAGAGTCCATAAGTTTCTTCATGTAAACCCTACCGAGCTGAAGCCACTCTTCGATGACCAGGTTGAGCGCCATGTTCCATTTGCTGTTCAAATAGTTTCTAGCATTTCCTAAGGGAATTACATTTTCCTGGAGATATTTGTCTTCTATACAGATATAAGTTATGAATTGAAGTTTGTTCTAAAGCGAGGACTTGTGTGTCCGGCTTACTGGGTAGGGTCACCCTGAATAGGCCTGGCGTGCACTACACGCAGGAAGCGGCTGCAAGGGTAGAGGAGTACGTGTGGAATGCACATGTGCGTTTTTTAGGTTAGAGAATTCCCTCCCAAGACGCCTCCTGAGACGCGACAATGTGCCAGTAGGCAAAACTCAACAGGGAATGACAATATTAATGTGCTAATAGTAAACTGCAGGAGCGTCTGTAGAAAGGTCCCAGAACTACTCTCATTAATAAACGGTCACAATGCCCACATAGTACTAGGGACGGAAAATTGGCTGAAACCAGATGTAAACAGTAATGAAATTCTAAACTCAGATTGGAATGTATACCACAGAGACAGGCCGGACAGTGAAGGGGGAGGCGTGTTTATAACCATAAAAAGTTCAATAGTAACGAAGGAAATTGACGGAGATCCGAAATGTGAAATAATTTGGGTGAAGGTCACGGTTAAATCAGGCTCAAACATGGTAATTGGATGTCTCTATATGCCCCCCGGCTCAGCATCTGTTGTGGCAGAACACCTGAAGGAAAATTTGGAAAATATTTCGAGTAGATTTCCCGACCATGTTATGGTGTTGGGTGGAGATTTTAATTTACCAGATATAGGTTGGGAGACCCAAACGTTTATAACGGGTGGCAAGGACAAAGAGTCCAGTGAAATGTTTTTAAGTGCATTATCTGAAAACTACCTTGAGCAGTTAAACAGAGAACCGACTCGTGGTGGTAACATATTAGACCTTCTGGTCACAAACAGACCCAAACTATTTGAAAAAGTTAATGCAGAATAGGGAATCAGCGATCATAAAGCTGTTACTGCATCGGTGATTTCAGCCGTAAATAGAAATATTAAAAAAGGTAACAAGATTTTTCTGTTTAGCAAAAGTGGCAAAAGGCAGATTTCAGAGTACTTGACGACACAACACAAAAGTTTTATCTCAAGTACAAATAGTGTTGATGATCAGTGGACAAAGTTCAAAATCGTCGTACAGTATGCATTAGATGAGTATGTGCCAAGCAAGATCATAAGAAATGGAAAAGAGCCACCGTGGTACAACAACCGAGTTAGAAAACTGCTACGGAAGCAAAGAGAACTTCACAGCAAACATAAACATAGCCAAAGCCTTGCAGACAAACAAAAATTACACGAAGCGAAATGCAGTGTGAGGAGGGCTATCCGAGAGACGTTCAACGAATTCGAAAGTAAAGTTCTGTTTACTGACTTGACAGAAAATGCTACGAAATTTTGGTCTTATGTCAAAGCGGTACGTGGATCAAAACAAAATGTCCAGACATTCTGTGACCAAAATGGTACTGAAAAAGAGGTTGACAGACTAAAGGCCGAAATACTAAATGTCTTTTTCCAAAGCTGTTTCACGGAGGAAGACTGCACTGTAGTTCCTTCTCTAGATTGTCGCACAGATGACAAAATGGTAGATATCGAAATAGACGACAGAGGGATAGAGAAACAAAATCGCTCAGAAGAGGAAAGGCCGCTGGACCTGATGGGATACCAGTTCGATTTTACACAGAGTACGCGAAGGAACTTGCCCCACTTCTTGCAGCGGTGTACCGTAGGTCTCTAGAAGAGCGTAGCATTCCAAAGATTGGAAAAGGACACAGGTCATCCCCGTTTTCAAGAAGGGACATCGAACAGATGTGCGGAACTATAAACCTATATCCCTAACGTCGATCTATTGTAGAATTTTGGAACACGTATTATGTTCGAGTATAATGACTTTTCTCGAGACTAGAAATCTACTTTGTAGTAATCAGCATGGGTTTCGAAAAAGACGATCGTGTGAAACCCAGCTTGCGCTATTCGTCCACGAGACTCAGAGGGCCATAGACACGGGTTCCCAGGTAAATGCCATGTTTCTTGAGTTCCGTAAGGTGTTTGATACAGTTCCCCACAGTCGTTTAATGAACAAAGTAACAGCAAATGGACTATCAGACCAATTGTGTGATTGGATTGAAGAGTTACTAGATAACAGAACTCAGCATGTCATTCTCTATGGAGAGAAGTCTTCCGAAGTAAGAGTGATTTCAGGTGTGCCGCAGGGGAGTTTCGTATGACCATTGCTATTCACAATATATATAAATGACCTTGTGGATAACATCGGAAGTTCACTGAGGCTTTTTGCGGATGATGCTGTAGTATATCGAGAGATTGTAACAATGGAAAATTGTACTGAAATGCAGGAGGATCTGCAACGAATTGACGCATGGTGCAGGGAATGGCAATTGAATCTCAAGCGTAATGTGCTGTGAATACATAGAAAGAAAGATCCTTTATCATTTAGCTACAATATAGCAGGCAGCAACTGGAAGCAGTTAATCCCATAAATTATCTGGGAGTAGGCATTAGGAGTGATTTAAAATGGAATGATCATATAAAATTAATCGTCGGTAAAGCAGCCGCCAGATGAGATTCATTGGAAGAATCCTAAGGAAATGCAGTTCGAAAACAAAGGAAGTAGGTTACAGTACACTTGTTCGCCCACTGTTTGAATACTGCTCACCAGTGTCGGATCCGGCCCAGATAGGGTTGATAGAAGAGAGAGAGGAGATTCAACGGAGAGCAGCGCGCTTCGTTACAGGATCATTTAGTAATCGCGAAAGCGTTACGGAGATGAGAGATAAACTCTAGTGGAAGACTCTGCAAGAGAGACGCTCAGTAGCTCGGTACGGGCTTTTGTTGAAGCTTCGAGAACATACCTTCACCGAGGGGTCAAGCAGTATATTGCTCCCTCCTCTTGCGAAGAGACCATGAGGATAAAATCAGAGAGATTAGAGCCCACACAGAGGCATACCGACAATCTTTCTTTCCACGAATAATACGAGATTGGAATAGAAAGGAGAACCGATAGAGGTACTGAAGGTACCCTCCGCCACACACCGTCAGGTGCCTTGCGGAGTATGGATGTAGATGTAGATGTGCTATCCATTATAATACCCAGGCATTGTGGACAACACAGTCGCATGGACTACCCAAGTGTTAGGGAAGGCATCTGTGTGTTAAGGTTACATGTAGGACTCCCCCTGAAATCTTGGGTGCCGTGACAGCGCAGCCCGAGATCTAGGCTATCCATTGAATGTGAAACCGGAAAATATGGTTGCGGTAACAAATTGACCGCTAGTATAGCCCAATGTTTACGTCCACGCCATGTTGAGAAATGCAAGGGGAGTACAATACGTAACGTCTATCCACCTGTGTCAGCCACAGTGCCAGGGTGGTGTGTGGACAGTCCATGTGCCTAGTAAGCAGGAAACCTGGGTTCAGGTCTCGATCTTGGCACATGTTTTAATTCGCTACTTCAGCTTCTATCCTTATCGAAGATAAAAGTTGAGACTCGTTATGTCTCCAGGAAAATGTAATTCCATCAGATCAACAGATAACCTAGGCCTGTGATACATACAGGATTTCCCCATCACATGAAAAGTTGGGGTGCTATCCCAAAATTGGAGAATCTCGGCATATCTGACGATGTGGGAAGGGGAAAGTCAAGATGGACTGAGGTGTGAGCCACGTGGAGTGGCCCTGCGGTTTGAGGCGCTATGTCACGGACTGCACAGAGGGTTGAGTCCTCCGTCGGGCATGGGTGTGTGTGTGTGTTGTCCTTAGCATACGTTAGTTTAAGTTAGTTTAGGCAGTGTGTAAGTCTAGGGACCGACGACCTCAGCTGTTTAGGAATTCACACACATTTGAACTGAGGTGTGAACTGATGTTTGTGTTAGTGAGGGCACTGGACTAGGGTTGTCCCTGCAGCTGTGTTAGCCACATTACCAGGGTGGTGTAGTGGATAGCACGTCTGTATAATGAGCACCGGAACGGTAGCTCAGCATGTTCGCTCAGAGGGCTGGCTGGTCTCTGTAATAAAAAAACTGAGTGAAAGGATCAACAACGAACCTCAGCGGATGTCATCTGACGTCCGCTACGACCAAATGCAACGGACAATAACGAACAAAAACTGCGAAAAAAAAAGCAGGAGACCCGGGATCAAGTCCAGCCTTGACACAAATTTTGATTCATTACTTCAGCTTCTGCCCTTATGAAGATTTCCGAAGGAACTATGATCGGGTTATTTGGTGGGCCAATAGAGCTGTCATAGGATGCCAGAGTGCTCCTCAAACCAAGGACGTAAGTGTGCAGTTCTGTGAATACAGCTTTTGCAGCTTTTGTCATCTCGAAAGACTGGACTGTCGCAGTGTATACTCACCATCGACGTATAGAAGGAAGAGCAAAAATGGTCAACGAGAATGTTGAAATAAATTGTCTGGTTCATGGTTGCGGTAACCGAAATGAGTTGGCTCAACTCACTCTTCGAAAAACGCACTCAAAACATCACGTATCCACTGCCAGCCTGAGCTATAACCTCCGCAAACTGCGGGTTAAATGCCTCATTGCGCCGTCCAGGTGTTCGACGCCTTCCTTCATTTGAAAAGAGGCAAAATTTCGATTCGACTGACAACACTCATCCAGCCAGGCACTGCCCACTTTCTGTGTCGTTTGGCCCACTGAAGACTTAGAGCTTTATGTGACGGTATGAGTAATGGCCTTAAGCAAGGTACCCGATTCCAAATGTCCACTGCAAGCAGTCCTCTTCGCGTTGTTCACTCGAAAACTGGTTATCATGGCGCTGCATTCACTGACAGCAGCACTTCCTGTCGGATTTGAAACCGATTGACTTTTACAAGGCGTGACACACTTGTCAGCGGTACCTGTAAGTTAGGGTCTTTTCACAACCACTGTTGCTGCAACGAGTTACACGGCTGTGATTTGTTCTCCATTCCTTGTAGCCACGTTAGGCAGTTCGCGTTTATACACCAACAAATTGGTTATCTCCATTCAAAGTGTGATCATAGGCACGTCCAAACACGAAAGCACCTTTCTGCCATTCTGACGTGTCTCCACATCGACCCATCTTGTTGCGGTGATCCCATACCACCAACTGGCATATGCACACTACTTCATTGTTTAGTGTCGTGGCTTACTTCAGCGGTGGATGGACACATGATCGTATCGTACTAGCTCTACGCCATCCACAGTGTTCCAAGGCTACCAGTGTGCTATAGCAGTAGGGTGAATAACACTTTATTCGGCGAACTTAGTGAGGAAACATAATTTAAATTAGGGATGCGTCTCGAAGTGCGCTCAGTCAGTCTCGCATCTTAGACATCATCGAATCTCCTGTCGACGCACGCCTCTACAATTGACGTGTGAATCCTTTTGTTGTGGTGATCGACTGGAAAGGAGTCACTTCGAAATCCGTATCGAGACAGGTGGGAAAGTGGCTGACACGATTGGCGGATTCTCATTGAGAGAAGTGAGCTTAGATTCCAGTCCGATCATCCTGATTTAAGTTGCCCATAGTTTCCACACAATTCATGTAAGGCCAAAGGCAGTATAGTCTCCACTCGACGCGAACGAGGCACCAGGCATTGCTGAAACTGCCGTAAATTATACATTGATTACACTGCGAAATTACCTGGTTCCCAGATTCATATCTACCCACAGCCTCTCGCGCAACGAATAGTCCGGAATCACTGGAAGAACGCACAGATCGCAGCTGTTCACATAAAAATAGGTGACCCAACGTCCGTCTGTTTCGGTATCCAACGGCGTTTGCTGACCTTGGAAGTTTTGACGCTCCTGGAGCAATAAAAGCTTCTCTGTAAGAATAAGCACGTGTGCAACACAGCTAGCCTTTTATATACACGATATCTTGCAAATAGTAGATGCAAGTGAACACGTCGATTCCGTCTTCATAGATTTTATAAAAGAGCTCGACAGTTAACCACATTATCGTTTCGTAACAACCAAGACATTGTCATCATAATTACCTTCACAATTACGTGGTTCGTTGGAGGACTAATGCACTACATCGACATACACCCCATACCAAAAAAGTAAAGCCCACAGAAGACATGGTCGGATGTCAGTGTAGTTTCGTACAAGTACACACCATCGGTTGGCACGCAAATGATTGAGTTCCAATTCTCTGCAATACATGCGAGTGTCGTTCAATAACTAATGCAACAAATTTATTTTCTCGGCCAGTTTCGGTTGAAAAAAATGTGTAATTTATTGTGGAACATCGTGGAACATTTCCGCTTCAGCCACTGTAGTTTCTTGAAGTTCCGGTGGGTAGTGACGCTGAACGTCGGCTTTAAAATGGCGTCTGTAACGGAGGTGCGTTCCAAGAAGAGAGCTGTCATTGAGTTTATTTTGGTGGAAAACCAGAGCAGAATGTCTACGGAGACCTGGGAGTGAACAAAAGGACAGTGAGTCACTGGGCGAAGCGTCTGTCATCATGGCAACAAGGACGCGCAAACCTGTCCGCCGTCCCGCGGGCCGGCCAGCCTCACACAGCTGTGACTCCTGCACTGATGGAACGTGCGGACACTCTCTTTCGTGATGATCGACGGATCACAGTCAAACATTTCAACTGGACATCTATGTCGGTAGTGCTGACACACACGTCCACCAATTGGGGTACTCAAAGGTGTGTGCCCGCTGGGTTCGTCGCCATCTAACAGAAGGCTATAAAGAGAAACGAAGGACTATCTGTGCGAAATTTCTTACGCCTTATGAGGATGATCGTGACAATTTTTGGTGTAACACCGTCACAGGCGATGAAACATGGGTTGATCACTTCGAGCCGGAAACGAAACAGCAGTCTTCATGGACTCTGAAGGGGTTATTCTGTTTGATGTCCTCCCTTATTGTGCTATGATCAGCTCGGAAGTGTATTGTGCTATCCTCAGGACATTGAAGAAACGACTTCAGCGTGTTCGTTGCCACAAAAATGCAAACGACCTTTTCCTTCTCCATGACAGCGCAAGCCCTCACACAAGTCTGCGCAACCGAGAAGAGCTTATTAAAGTTCCCCGATCTCGCACTTTCCGACATCCACCTGTTTGGCCCAATGAAGGACGCACTCCGCGGTAAGTAGTACGTTGATCATCTACATCTACCTGATTACTCTGTTATTCGCAATAAAGTGCCTGGCAGAGGGTTCATGAACCACTTTCAAGCTCTCTCTCTAAAGTTCCACTCTCGAACGGCACGCGGGAAAAACGAGCACTTAATTTTTTTCTGTGCGAGCCCTGATTTCTCTTATTTTATCGTGATGATCATTTGAAATTTCGTGAGAAGATCCTGTCTCAACGAAAAACGCCTTTGTTTTAAATATTGCCACTCCAATTCACGTATCATGTCTGTGACACTATCTCCCCTATTTCGCTATAATACAAAACGAGCTGCCCTTCTTTGTACTTTTTCGATTTCATCTGTCAGTCCCATCTGATGCGGATCCCACACCGTACAGCAATACTCCAGAATAGGGCGGACAAGCGTGGTGTAAGCAGTCTCTTTAGTAGACCTGTTGCACCTTCTAAGTGTTCTGCCATTGGATCGCAGTCTTTGGTTTGCTCTACCCACAATACTATCTATCTGATAGTTCCAATTTAGCTTATTTGTAATTGTAACCCCTAAGTATTTAGTTGAATTTACACCCCTCACATTTGTGTGACTTATCGCGTAATCGAAATTTAGCTGATTTCTTTTAGTACTCATGTGAATAACTTCGCACTTTTCTTTATTCAGGGTCAATTGACACTTTTCGCACCGTACAGATATCTTATCTAAATCATTTTGCAAGTCGTTTTGATCATCTGATGACAAGACGTTAAATGACAGCATCATCTGCAAACAATCTAAGACAGCTACTCAGATTGTCTCCTACGTCGTTAACATAGATCAGGAACAACAGAGGGCCTATAACACTTCCTTGGGGAACGCCGGATATTACTTCTGTTTCACTCGATGACTTTCCGCCTATTACTACGAACTGTGACCTTTCTGACAGGAAATCACGAGTCCAGTCGCACAACTGAGGCGATACTCTGTAGGCACGCAGTTTGGTTGGAAGACGCTTGTGAGGAACGGTGTCGAAAGTCTTCTGTAAATCTAAAAATATGGAATCAATTTGACATCCTCTGTCGATAGCACTTATTACTTCATGGGTATAAAGAGCTAGTTGTGTTTCACAAGAACGATATTTTCTGAAATCGTGCTGACTATGTGTCAATCAATCGTTTTCTTCGAGGTACTTCATAATGTTCGAATATAGTATATCTTCCAAAACCCTGCTGCAAATCGACGTTAGTAATATGGACCTGTAATTCAGCGTATTACTTCTACTTCCCTTTTTGGGTATTGGTGTGACTTGAGCAATTTTCCAGTCTTTAGGTACGGCCCTTTCTGTGAGCGAGTCGTTGCATATAATTGCTAAATATGGAGCTATTTTATCAGCATAGTCTGAGAGGAACCTGACTGGTATACAATCTGGACCGGAGGCCTTGCCTTTATTAAGTGATTTAAGCTGCTTTGTTACTCCGAGGATATCTACTTCTAATATTTCTCGTCTTGGCAGTTGTTCTTGATTGGAATTCAGGAATATTTACTTCGTCTTCTTTGGTGAAGGAGTTCCGGAAAACCGTGTTTAATAACTCTGATTTAGTGGCACTGTCATCAGTGACTTCACCGTTGTTATCGCGCGGTGAAGGTATTGATTGCGTCTTGCCACCGGTGTGCTTTATGTATGACCAGAATCTCTTTGGGTTTTCTGGCAGATTTCGAGACAGAATTTCGTTGTGGAAATTATTAAAAGCATCTCGCATTGAAGTACGCGTCATATTTCGAACTTCTGTGAAACTTTGCCAATCTTGGGGTTATTGATGCAGCAAGTCGTAGACTCCGACATCGACCAGTAGAGTGATGCCATGCGGGCATACAGACTCCCCCAGTAAGATGGCATAAGGCAGCCACACTGAGCACAGTTTATGTTGACATATAGGGTTTTGTAGGGAAAAGAGCGGCGAATAGCATGGTCTATTGGAATCCTGAATAAAATTAACCTGTTTTCGTTGCGTTGCATTACTTATTGAACGCCCCACGTAGAACAGCCACCTTAATGAGTTAGTGTGTTTCCTGTTTTTCGTTTTTACTGGAGATACTAGAGCACGGGGCGTGAAAAGTGTTAGATGTTGAGTGATATCTTTCAAGGATACGGAGACGCCATGTTTCGTGTGAGATAGCTTTATCAGCACTTGTCGAGTTTGAAAGGGGCCTCTTTATCGGTCTCCATTAGGCCGGCTGGCTGAATCGTGAAATACCCAGATTTGTGGGGTACTCGGATGTGACAGTGGCACAATATTGGACTGCGTGGGAATGTGAGGGCAAAATCTTCGCCAAAGTTCCCGTCGACTATGTGTGATCACCACAAGTAAGAATCGCCGTTTTATGTACCAAGCACGTCGTTACAGCTTTGTATTTACGCCTGACATTCGGGAACAAGTAATGGACCGGCTGCAGCGTTCTGTGTCAACACGCGTCATTGGTCGGATATTAGCAGCGGCCCGATCTACGGAATTATCGCCCTATGTGTAGACTGCCGATGTCACCAGAACACAAACGGATGCGTTTGGAGTATTGCTATGACCTGGAAGCTTGGACTCTGGATGAACGCTTTCGCACTGTGCTCAACGATGACTCGCGGTTCTGCACTACCTCAAATGACTGTCGTGGGGGAGTGTGGCGGCAACCTGGGGTGAGGTCCCATACCTCCAATGTTTTTGAGGGGCACAGCAGCGTTATTTATTATAGCTGGTTCTCGTGGTGTCATGGTGTGGAGTCATCGGGCATGACTTCAGATCACAACCATTACTGACTGTGGGAACTCTGGCGACGCAACCATATGTCACACATACTGCGTTGTCCTAAGTATTAATTCTCATGCTACAGTATAGTGCTGTCATTTTTCAACGTGACACTGCTCGTCTATTCGTGTCAGGAACTGTCTGCGTGATGTCGAGGTGTTACTGCGGCCAGCAACTTGTCAAGAGGTGTCCCAGGTAGGACCTACTGTGAGTGAGTAGCTCAGATGTCAACTCTGGCCCAGCTGCAGCATTCAGGATATCGAGGACCAGTTAAAACATTTTTGGGCAACTTGTCTCGGAAGAGGATACAAAGATTTCATGACACCCTTTCCAACAGACTCAGGTCATGCATCCAGATCAGAGGGGATGCTACACTATACTCATAAGTGGACACATATTGCCAAGTTCTTTGTTAATATGCCTCTATTTTGTAATCACTGAAATAACATTAAATACTCTCTAAACCCATGAATTTTCGTGTCATTTATTACTCCCCTTCTGGGTGCTTCATGTTTCTTGCCAGACCTTGTTACAGACTGTGCAAGACACTCCACTGTGCAAGGCGGACGTTAGATCTAATCCACTTACAAATTTTATGTCCTGTTCCATTCATGTACTGAGCGAGGAAATAAAGGCCTACATATCTCTATACGCGCCCTAGACCACTCTTGTTTTATTGTCGGCCCCTAAGGGAGGTATACCAATCGCAGCAGAATGGGCGCACTCTTCCTCGAATATCGGCTCTTTAAGTTTACCGAACAGAATATCGCATAAAACAACGTCTCCGTTATCGCAAAAGTTCTCATTTATTTTCCCCCCAGCGTATCTGTTGTACTTTTATATGGGCTCTACCGAACTGCTGCTAACCTAGTAGAGCGTCTCTGAATTTGTTCGATGTGATGTACTCAACACACTCTCTACTAATGTTGCAATCGGATACTATCGGGTCTTTTTTTATAGGTCCTAACTCCCACTCACTCACACTTAAACAGAACTGCCATTGATTATAGGAAATGTAACTTTTGCCCATGTATTTCCGCATTTCTTTACGATCGTTCAACGCTGACAGACAACAGCATTAACAACGAACATAATTATATTCCTGATAGTCCTACCTGATAAAGTCTACTGAGAGCATTAGAAGGTATATTATACACCTTTGGAGAACAAGCGATGTTACTTTCGTTTCTGTTGAATATTCGAATCGATTTACAGCTTACTAGGTACGATTAATTAAAAATTCTTCACGTTAATCACACGTCTTTAAAGCTACTCCTTATGATCGTGGCCTGGTTACTAGTCGCCAATGAGGAGGCAGAGGCTTTTTGGAAATCGAGGAGAATGGGCTCTGCCTGCTCTACTATTTAAAAGATGTCGTACATGTAAAAAGGTGAGCTCTGTTTCACACCTGAGGTTTTCCTGAACCCCTGCTGATTCTTTATGTCGAGCATAATATTCGAGCTCAGCAAACGATGTAGCATAACGTAACAAGACTGACATTAGCGTTAGTCGTCTGCAATATTGTTCATGTCTTTGTTTACCCTTTATCTAAATAGTTCTTACCACTACCGGACTATTCATTGCTCAAGGAATTCTCGGTAAATGTAAATTTGGAAAGGAGCTAATTCCGTATCACACGTAAAGTAAAATTTTGTCAGAGACAGTAAGGGACCTGGAAGAACAGCTGAAGGGAATGGACAGTGTCTTGAAGTACCTACTGCAACCTACATCCTTCTGAATCTGCTTAGTGTATTCATCTCTTGGTCTCCCTCCACGCTGCCCTCCAATACTAAATTGGTGATCCCTTGATGCCTCAGAACGTGTCCTACCAACCGATTCCTTCTTCTAGTCAAGTTATGCCACAAATTTCTCTTCTTCCCAATTTCATTCAGTAACTCCTCATTAGTTATATGATCTACCCATGTAATCTTCAGCATTATTCTGTAGCACCACATTTCAAAAGCTTCTATTCTCTTCTTCTCCGAACTATTTATCGTCCATGTTTCACTTCCATACATGGTTACACTCCATACAAATACTTTCAGAAACAACTTCCTGACACGTCCAGCTCGATGTTAACAAATTTCTCTTCTTCACAAACGCTTTCCTTGCCATTGCCAGTCTACATTTTATATCCTCTCTACTTCGACCACCATCAATTATTTTGCTCTCCAAATAGCAAAACTCATTTACTATTTTAAGCGTCTCATTTCCTAATCTAATTCCCTCAGCATCATCCGATTTAATCCGACTACATTCCATTATCCTCGTTTTGCTTTTGTTGATGTTCATCTTATATCCTCCCTTCAAGACACTGTCCATTCCCTTCAGCTGCTCTTCCAGGTCCTTTGCTGCCTGTGACAGAATTACAATGTCATCGGCGAACCTCCAAGTTTTTATTTCTTCTCCATGGATTTTCATTCCTACTCCGAATTTTTCTTTTGTTTCCTTTACTGCTAGCTCAATATACAGATTGAATAACATCGGGGATAGGCTACAACCCTGTCTCACTCCTTTCCCAACCACTGCTTCCCTTTCATGCCCCTGGACTCTTATAACTGCCACCTGGTTTCTGTACAGATTGTGCATAGCCTTTCGCTCCCTGTATTTTACCCCTGCCACCTTCAGAATTTGAAAGAGAATACTCCAGCCAACATTTTCAAAAGATTTCACTATGACTTCAAATGCTAGAAACGTAGGTTTGCCTTTCCTTAATCTATTTTCTAAGATAAGTCGTAGGACCAGTATTGCCTCACGTGTTCCAACATTTCTACGGAATCGAAACTGATCTTCCCCGAGGTCGGCTTCTACCAGTTTTTCTATCCGTCTGTAATAAATTCGTGTTAGTATTTTGCAGCCGTGGCATATTTGCATGTATAGTACAAAAAAGGATGATCCGTATCTAATCTCGTACCTATAATTCGTTGTAGAAAAACGTAGAAAAATGATAGTTCATATTGGTGAGATTCCATTACCTTTATTGGTATAAATTGTTGATGAACTACAAACATTTTATTAATAAATCACGTGAATAAACAATATGTTTTATTATTCCATTCGCTGTGTAATAGAATCAACTTAAAATAATTGAAATTAATGCTAATACACTCCTGGAAATGGAAAAAAGAACACATTGACACCGGTGTGTCAGACCCACCATACTTGCTCCGGACACTGCGAGAGGGCTGTACAAGCAATGATCACACGCACGGCACAGCGGACACACCAGGAACCGCGGTGTTGGCCGTCGAATGGCGCTAGCTGCGCAGCATTTGTGCACCGCCGCCGTCAGTGTCAGCCAGTTTACCGTGGCATACGGAGCTCCATCGCAGTCTTTAACACTGGTAGCATGCCGCGACAGCGTGGACGTGAACCGTATGTGCAGTTGACGGACTTTGAGCGAGGGCGTATAGTGGGCATGCGGGAGGCCGGGTGGACGTACCGCCGAATTGCTCAACACGTGGGGCGTGAGGTCTCCACAGTACATCGATGTTGTCGCCAGTGGTCGGCGGAAGGTGCACGTGCCCGTCGACCTGGGACCGGACCGCAGCGACGCACGGATGCACGCCAAGATCGTAGGATCCTACGCAGTGCCGTAGGGGACCGCACCGCCACTTCCCAGCAAATTGGGGACACTGTTGCTCCTGGGATATCGGCGAGGACCATTCGCAACCGTCTCCATGAAGCTGGGCTACGGTCCCGCACACCGTTAGGCCGTCTTCCGCTCACGCCCCAACATCGTGCAGCCCGCCTCCAGTGGTGTCGCGACAGGCGTGAATGGAGGGACGAATGGAGACGTGTCGTCTTCAGCGATGAGAGTCGCTTCTGCCTTGGTGCCAATGATGGTCGTATGCGTGTTTGGCGCCGTGCAGGTGAGCGCCACAATCAGAACTGCATACGACCGAGGCACACAGGGCCAACACCCGGCATCATGGTGTGGGGAGCGATCTCCTACACTGGCCGTACACCACTGGTGATCGTCGAGGGGACACTGAATAGTGCACGGTACATCCAAACCGTCATCGAACCCATCGTTCTACCATTCCTAGACCGGCAAGGGAACTTGCTGTTCCAACAGGACAATGCACGTCCGCATGTATCCCGTGCCACCCAACGTCCTCTAGAAGGTGTAAGTCAACTACCCTGGCCAGCAAGATCTCCGGATCTGTCCCCCATTGAGCATGTTTGGGGCTGGATGAACCGTCGTCTCACGCGGTCTGCACGTCCAGCACGAACGCTGGTCCAACTGAGGCGCCAGGTGGAAATGGCATGGCAAGCCGTTCCACAGGACTACATCCAGCATCTCTACGATCGTCTCCATGGGAGAATAGCAGCCTGCATTGCTGCGAAAGGTGGATATGCACTGTACTAGTACCGACATTGTGCATGCTCTGTTGCCTGTGTCTATGTGCCTGTGGTTCTGTCAGTGTGATCATGTGATGTATCTGACCCCAGGAATGTGTCAATAAAGTTTCCCCTTCCTGGGACAATGAATTCACGGTGTTCTTATTTCAATTTCCAGGAGTGTATTTAGCTAACTTGAACAGATAAAAAAATTTTGGTTTTATGTTTTGACCTATAGATGTACAGAGTTTTTAGAGTTCCCACTCTGGAGCTAGCAACTTGTAGGTCACCACGAAAAAAACCTGGCTTTTCTAAATTTCATCCGGCAAAGCGCAATGACTGTCCTTGAGCTGTGTTGATTGTCGTCGCGAAATCAAGACGCACAAGAAACCGTTGTCGTTTGAACTTTAAGGAAAATCAGAGGAATCACTGGAATGCGTGGAATCAGTACACCTTGTCCTTTACATGTACCCTTAATTACTATTGCTTCAGTCACATTCGACACCAGTTTTCTCACGGAAAGTCTGGTTCCGTTACACAACTTTGGAGTGTTGAGGTTCCGAAGGAGCAGTATTGGTGAGCCAACTTTCAACGTGAATATTAATGTTGACATTCCAGGAAATGAACTGAGAAATTCTATCGGATCATCATCAGTTTAATCTTCTGCTGCAGCTGTTTCATTGGATTTGTATTTCGTAGCCGCACCAGGAATTTTCAGTTGAATCTTATCACTGATTCTATTGTCATCATCAATTTTTGGAGTTAAGACAGGTCACTCGCAGAGCCGATCGTGATTCCTGAAGTTGTTGACGATGTTCCGAAAATCCTTCTTTTCAAGGTCTTCACCTGACTCCTGAAGTTCACAGAAGTTCGGTGGGAATGGCGTGTCCTGTGTTTCAGCAAGTACCGGATGTTTGCCGTTGTCCATGTCCAAAAACTGGTTGGGATTTTTTTTTATTTTTTTTTTCTTTTATTCAGAAGCTTCTTCAAGTAAATCCCTACACATATTGGTCGAATATGTAATTTTTTTTAAATACCTACACAGAGCCGAATTCTTCAGGCATGCGTTCAGTTTGTCTGTTGCTGCTGATCTTGGAATGACAGGCAAACTTTGACGGAAAGGAGCGGTGAGCAATATCAGAGCTCCGCCCATTTGGCGCTGATCGCTTTGAAAATCTCACGGACTATGATCAGCTGCCTCAAGTCTTTCTTACGTGCCGTGGTACACTCACCGCAAATATTTGATTCGGCACCCTTCATTAAATTTCAGCTGTACATCCCATAAATTTCGCTTCTTCTTCTTCTACTACTACTAATATTTCGACTGTATATCGTTCAGCAATCCTCACAGTGAGCCGAAAGACTGACGCTCCAGCACTCGCTTCGTCATTTTAAACTCACGGACCGGGTCACTACACATGCAGACACAGATACACAAGTGCCAGAGACATTGATCGATGGCAAAGAAGTACCAATATCCATGAATTAGAGCTGTCTCTACACGGTCAATCCACACTGGGATGTATCAATATCAGCGGCACTGTCGCGTCGCCTTTGTACATTTAGTACAGAAACCGTCGGATTCCATAATTTATCCAAGCTGAAGCCGCTATCTCTATTAATTAAGCTCGTTGCCAGGCGAATTTTAATCGCCTGTTTCACTACTGAGTCCCGAAAAGATGAAGTAGACGCTTAAATTTCGACATTTTCGTAGAAGATAGAGTACCCAGTATCAATACAGTGCTCTGCGACAGCCTATTTATTGGGCTCTAAGAGAATCGTGTCCCGTAAATCCTTCGTGGACTGTACGAGTCGTCTGTCCGATGTATGAAAGGTGTGTCGCCTCCTATTGCTCCCTACTGGCGCTCCCACAATCAGCGAAGATGTAGTCTCCTTTTTCTGTGGCCAGCCAGTATTCTTAACCTCGTCGAGATACCTGAAAGCGGGGCGACACAACACAGTCAATATTCGTTGGTCAATAAGTTGAAATTCAAATTATTACCATCGGCTAGCGGCGTCGTTTAGCAGTTGCCACCAAAGATACTCATTAACAGTCACTAGGCGGCTGATTCGTGTTTCAGAATGAATTGATATCTTTGATTTTGCGTAGCACAGCTAGGCCAAATTAATATCTTCAGCCGAATTAATATCTTCAAAAGTCACAGGGTTCATTTAACACAGTTTATTGGTATGATTCACTACGACAAGTAGTCATGCTTAAGTCCGATAATAAATGTCCAAACAGGATCTGTAATCTAAAGTCAAAGAAATGTACTTTTAATTAGTCCGGCATCCAATGATTTTAACTATTTCACGCAGTGACGCATGGACTTAAAGGGTCTCGAATATTCAAAACGCCAACGCTACAAGCTCTGTTGCTAAAATCTCGAACACAAAGATTCCCAGACACGGTTATTAGAAACTCTTTCAATAAAGTCTCTTGCTGCTTTGCATAAAATTCTCTATTCCATTGGCTCTTATTAAACTTTTATTTAATTTTTCTGCTTTAAAAGGACAATTCGTGATTTTATTTGAAATACGGGAACTGTTCATGACCAGTTCGAATAAATGTTGGTTTAAAGAAACATTGGATATGTAACGAGGGGTCACAAAGGCCACGTTCACAAGAGATCTTGTAAACTACAGCCTTCCGCAGCATCACGTCATCTTCAGTTGAACCCAAGAGTGCTGCTGTATTCGGTGGAGGACGAAAAATAACTTTTACTTTGTGCCTGCTGAGGATCCGTCCTGCTTTTCACAACAGGCTTCCCACGTGACGGGAAATTCAGGGATTTAAATTTTTTGTGTCTTTTTCTGCATTCTTTATGACCATCTTTGGTTTCATCCGTAGTGCCTTAAGTATCTGCTGCGGATAATACCCACTGGCTTCAAAAACTCTCTTTAAATGTATATGGTAGTCCTGCAGACTGCGCTCGTCATCAATGGTGTGTGCTACGTGTACCAGAGTTCGGAGAACATTCATCATTTGGGAAGAATGGCGGCAGCTATTTGCATTCAAATATAAATCTCTACGTCTCTGTTTCCAGTACACTGGCATGTCCCAAAGTGCCATCATCTGTGCGTCGAACCAAAACATCAAAAAATGGAAGGCATCCCTCATTTTCCATTTCCATTTCAAACTGGATTTGTGCATGGATAGAAGTCAGATTGTTTAAAAATTGTTATTATTTATCTGCACTCTGGGGCCACATCACAAACGTTAATCTTCAGAATACTGTGGCCCTTAAATTAGCGTCTTTTCCTCGAAGTTCTCCAATAAAAATTGTGGCGAAATCATGACAGGTTTGAACAAAGCTGTAATCTCTTTATCAAAACTTCTGCCGATAATTGATAACGATTGTGAAGGAGGAGCCTTAGTGAACAAAGACACGGCATTATAGAGTCCCAATTCCAGCAGACGAGTATCTCCGCCACCGCGACCGATGCGATTAAGGTGACATACTGCGGCTACCGTCTGTGAGTGTGGAAGGTAAACAGGTTCTCAAAAGTTAATCAAAGATAGAGCAAGACATGATATGCCTACCACGCCTTAGGACAGGTTAGTGATAGTAAAAACTTCGTGATTTCCCCTCATATGCCTTAAGCTGTCTTCGTGACCACTACATGTAAATCCTCGAAAACGTCTCCAGAGGACTGCATGAAAGTGAGAACCTCGTAAATACAGACGTTTTCAGACCATAAAACTTATTTGCGTTTATTGTATTTGTTTGTACTTGCACTGTTTAGAAGTGCAGTCCTCTGATCATTGATGTGATTGTAAGCTGCGGTGGTGTCCCCTACAAATTGATAAGTTTGGTAAGGAAATTATCGTATGTGTTGTGAGTCGTGTTGGCAGAAAATGAGGGTCAATGGCAAGAAGAGACACCAGAGCGTCCCCTTGAAACACTTCTAGCGCGTCGTAGACGGAGGAATCTTGGCAGGAGGCGACGTAGCTGCTGCCAGCTGTTCGCGTAACCCACTCAGTCTGCGCTCTGACATCACACACCGTTTTATAGCGTCCAGAGCATCTAAGAATAAGTACGCTCAAGTAGGTCTTCAAAAGAAAACGATTGCTCTGTCATTCTCTTAACACTTTATTGATTTCACTAACTACGATACAAACTGAGATCCAGCTATAACTGCCTGTAGCAAAGTGAACAGTGTCGTAACGAATCCAACAAGCTACAGCGAGTGCCAGAGCTGTTCAGAAATATAATCCCTCAACTTCCTAGGCTTCTCGGCTACTACCTTATTCGATTATAACCTTTTAGTGATGATAGCCCTTCACCCTGTACATCGATCCACAATATGCAGACAGAACTAAATGTGTATTAGTTGTATATAACTAGTGATCAATAGTCACTTCTAAGTGAAATCTCTAACATTGTTGACTTATTGTCAATGCTGGAAAGTTTTCTGTATGAATGGTTTCGTTATATTGTAAATTAGCGAACGCTCAGCGAAATTTAAAATGATCTTATATATTGGAAATACGCCTTATTTTAAGCCCCAGTGAATATACCCACCCTAAAATTCAAATTGTACGAGGATGAGTCAAATGAAAACCTTAAATATTTTTTAAATATTATTTATTGTGCAGAAGTGGTACAAAGCTATATCACTTTTCAACATAATCTCCCCCACGCTCAATGCAAGCCCTCCAGTGCTTACAAAGTGCATAAATTCCTTTAGAAAAAATTCTTTTGGTACTCCGCACAATCACTCATGAACCGCGTGGTGTACCTCTTCATCAGAACGGAACTTCTTTCCTCCCATTCCGTCTTTGAGTGGTCCAAACATATGGAAATCACTTGGGGTAAGGTCTGGTGAGTATGGTGGATGAGGAAGACACTCAAAATGCAGGTCTGTGATCGTTGCAACTGTTGTACGTGCAGTGTGGGTCCTTGCATTGTCATGTTGCAAAAGGACACGTGCTGACAGCAATCCACGTCACTTACATTTGATTGCAGGCCGCAGATGATTTTTTTATGAGATCTGTGTATGATGCACTGGTGACAGTGATCCCTCTAGGCAGATAATGCTCCAAAATGACGCCTTTTTCGTCCCAAAAGAGAGGCAGCATAACCTTCCCTGCTGATGGTTCTGTTCGAAACTTCTTTGGTTTTGCTGATGAGGAATGGCGCCATTCGCTGTTCGCTCTCTTCGTTTGCGGTTGGTGGAAGTGAACCCAGGTTTCGTCCCCAGTAACGATTCTTGCAAGGAAGCCTTAACCTTCTCGTTCAAAGCGCCGAAGAAGTTCTTCACAAGCATCCACACGTCATTCTCTCATTTCAGGAGTCAGCTCCCTTGGCACCCATCTTGCAGACACTTTGTGAAACTGGAGCACATCGTGCACAGTGTGGTGTGCTGACCCTTGACTAATCTGTAAACATGTTGCAATGTCATTCAGTGTCACTCGGCGGTTTTCCTTCACCATGGCTTCAACTGCTGCAATGTTCTGTGGAGTCACAACTCGTTGTGCCTGGCGTGAACGAGGAGCATCTTCCACTGAAGCCACACCATATGCGAACTTCCTACTCCATTCGTATACTTGCTGCTGTCACAAACGTGCATCACCGTACTGAACCTTCATTCGTCGATGAATTTCAATAGGTTTCACACCTTCATTACGCAAAAACCGAATAACAGAACGCTGTTCTTCCCTGGTGCAAGTCGCAAGTGGGGCAGCCATCTTTATACTGATACTGCGACGGTATGTGTGCATCTGCAATATGCTGCCACCTACAGGCCATTCTGCAAGCTGTTTGTAGCACGCATACCAACTTACAGAATAACGGCGCGAAATTTCGATTTGTTATTACAAATTTAAGGTTTTCATTTTAGTCACTCTCGTATGTCAGAAAATATAATGTTTTCGTAATGATTCGTGATAATGATGCTTTGCGAGTGAAAATGGATAAAACAAATTGAGCAAAACTATTAGAAACATACGAGGGCGTGCTGAAAATCTATGCCTCCGAATTTTTTATTTGAAAGCTGTTACTGCTTTTAAATAAAACAAACTAACAAACTTAACATTCTCCATCTTTATTCTTAATGTCTACACATTTATTTCTCACTACAGTCACTGTGGCAACGAGCACATTTCTCCTAACAAGAAAACACTGTAAAATGTTTGACTTTGTTCACGGAGCCAAACGCTCACCTCGGCTTGCACTGCTCAGACATCGCAGCGCTCGTGTGAGGTATGGCATTTTCATGCTGACGGCGAGTGTGCTCCATGTGTGGAATTCGTGCTCTCACTTTTCTGAGGGTTTCGCAGTACATTGCAGAGTTTATGGTAGAGATTTTAGGCATGAATTCCAAATGCATCACATATTGAACATTCCAGAACACTGTGAGCGTAACTTTGTCTGCTGATGGAATGGTATTGATCTTTTCTGGCGTCGGTGATCCTTTGTGGCGGATCTCCATTGATGCTTTCTTGTTTTCGGGGTCAAAACAGTAAACCCAGTTTTCGTCTTTTGTCACATTACTGACGTCGATATAATCACCGCCACAAACAGCTTTTATTCTTCTATGTTTTTCAACTGGAGACATGTTGTCTACAGTCAGAAACTCGATTACAGCACGCACCGACAAGTTACGTTACACACCTCCATGTTATACGCTGCAGTTCGGAGCCGTCTACCGGCGGACTGCGTCAGCGAAGCGAGAAAGTCAACCGAATAATATGCCTGACGTGTAATACCACAACCGATATTGAGAGCAGAATAAAAAAATTGAAGGCATTACTTTTCAGCACGACTTCGTACATGTCATGACAGAAATTAAGTGTTCCACATTTTTTGCTTTTTTTAAACTGTGTGTTTTGTATACTCCAAGATATATGGGTAGTAAAATATTAGAATGAAAAGCATTCTAAGTAAATGAGGGTAAAAACTAAAAATATAGAAATGGACTGGTTTAGGGACCAAATCGGATACAGAACACTTTAAGTCACTTGTCAAAACCGTAAACTGGTGCAGGGTGTAGCTTTGAGCAATATATAAGGAACTCACTGGAAAAAACATGAAACACACTCTGCAGGAACAAAAATATTTTCGAAAACGTTGAAGGCCAACTTGTTTAGCGTCAAAGATATTCTGTCAATATCTTTCAACACGTCACTTCGAATTAATACAACCATATTACTGTGCGAAAGCAATGAAGTCACAAAGAACTGTCATAAGTGAATAGATCTTGATGTCGACCTGAACTAGCGCCGAGCGCGGTAACAATCCATACGAGTTACTGAGCTATGATAATGGCTAAGAATTGTCAAGTCCGACTGCGACTCTTCTCTTGTCGTCCATTCCAGACGTGTAGGCTGATCAAGACGCGTCGAAGTGTGTCAAGCTGATGCTGCATTGACCATGCGTAAAATTATTAAATCGCAGTTGAGTAAAAGTTCTCAACATTTATTACTGATGAAGTATACAGGGTCTCTCAGGAGGAATGGTCAGTATCAGGGGATATGACAGGGACGATCAATAGAAGCAAAGACGTCTAGTAAACGTTGCCACTAAAATACATACCTTAAGAGCTATGAGCACTTTTTCATCTTCGATACTGTGGAACATATCACTTCTACTGCAAACTCTTTACTTTCCATATGTTGGGAGGAGGTATTATGGATCGTAACAAGAAAAAATTGTGTAGTAAACATGGACTCTAAAATGCATACCTTCAGAGCTATGAGTACGTGTTCAGCGTCCGCCCTCTGAAGTGAGTGGTCAGCACGTTTGACTGGCATGCAGGGGCGCGGGTTCGATTGCCGGCCAGGTAAGAGATTTTCGCTGCTCGGCGACCGAGTGTTGTGTTGTCCTCATCATCATTTCATCATCATCGACACGCAAGTCGCTGAATGTGGCGTCAACTGAAAAGACTTGCAACTCGGCCGCCGAACTTCCCCAGGTGGGGACTCCCGGCCATCAATGTTATACAATCACTTGTTCAGTAGAAGAGATGTGTTTCACAGTAGAGATGATAATAAACAACTGTTTATAGCTTATTAAGGTGTGCCTTTTAGAGCCCATGAGCTTTGATTCGAATGATCCTTCCTATCACAACCCTGAATATTGGCCGTTTCTCCTGGGACACCCGGAATACAATACTTAACGTTCTTCTTCAGAGCACCGATGTTAGCCTCAATTTTCACTAGTTGTCATTTAGTGGCGAATCAGGTTAAGTTAGACTTCAAAGATGTTCTCAGTCCAGTCGTTGATCAATGTATCTGGTGGGCGTCCGGTGGCCGTTGAAGACAAGTGGTGGTGCTCGTCGTACTAGCTGGCAAGGTTTTGGTGTCGGAAGTAGATCCGCTGATTCTCCAGTTGGACTCCAGTTGCCTCTCCACTTCGCTCTGGTGTCGTCGGGTCGTGTGGCCTCCCTAAATACTTGGCAGGCGGCAGGTTTCTGAGCAAAGCTGTAATCGTTTATTTGACAGGTGCAGCAAAATAGAAGTCTCGCTACGCCGAACAGGAACTATGGTGTCGTCTCCCCACATAAACCTGGTGTGCAGGCAACGCCGCTGACTGCTGTACCGCATGGAGCCTCTGTGCCCAGTGAATACATCCGTTGACACCTGCCTCTCGATTTCTGTAGCAGTTAGCACCTACGTTTATATCTAGATATTTACCGCAGTGAACTGTGGACTTGATGCTAAACATCTCAGTCAGAGGGATCCCATTCACAGCTTCTTGCCAGCCACGGTTCTAGGCGCTTCATTCCGGAACCGCGGTGCGCTACGGTCGGAGGTTCGAATCCTGCCTCGGGTACGCATTGTGTGATGTCCTTAGGTTAGTTAGGTTTAATTAGTTCTAAGTCTAGGGGACTGATGACGTCAGATGTAGAGTCCCATAGTGCTCGGAACCATTTTTTGAACAGCTTCTACGATTTGGTTCCACTGCGTACAGATGTTATTGGAGCATTTGGTAGCCTGATTCTTACTGGTAGTATGAATTAACCTAATATTTAACCTTATTTGTATTACTATACTGTTCGTCACTTGTGATAAAATGTCAGCAATTTTTTGCCGCGCGGAGTGGCCGCGCGGTCTATTGCGCCATGTGACGGACTGAACGGCCCCTCTAGCCCTCGAGCATGGGTGTGTGTGTTGTTCTTAGCGTAAGTCAGTTTAAGTTAGTTTAAGTTGTGTGTAAGTCTAGGGACCGATGACCTCAGTCGTTTGGTCCCTTAGGAATTCACACACATTTGAACATTTGTCAACGTTTTTGCTAATTCCCAACTGGGCTACAATTTTCTCTCTCAAGCGCTGTTTTGTAATCGTTCTTCTGTGCTTTACCTTCTATGGTGTGGATCTGCTCCAGAAATCCAAATTCTGTCGCTGGTACACAGAGCAGAGACGATATAGTTATTACACAAGGTATTCTGCTTGTGAGCCTCGGGGCTACAAGAGGTGATATTCGGCGGCAGTTCGTCCCAATACAACGGAGAACGTGTACCAGATAACACATGCGGACGCTGGAGGTTTACGCTGCGCTGTTCCAGACTGCGACAAGACGGTGGTGGTGCGGCGGCAGTCCGGGGAGTTCGGCTTCCGCATCCACGGCTCCAAGCCGGTGGTGGTGTCCGCCATCGAGCCCGACACCCCTGCCGAGTCGTCGGGGCTGGAGGTGGGCGACATCGTCATCACCGTCAACGGCCACGACGTGCTCGACGCCTCCCACTCAGAGGTCGTCAAGCTGGCGCACGCAGGTCAGTGTGCGGTGCGTTTGTCTGCTGTCTCTGTGCCTGCCTGCTCTATAAAGCCAACAAAAAAAGCTCTGTTCAGAGTGAGAATTTGAGTTGTGGACAAGCCAACTAGCTGGAGAAAACTCTGCAACTTCCAATTCACACAGTTCTCTATAACAACAAGTAAACGAAGAAGACAGAATGATTTCTTAATTTTTCGCTAAAGGAAAAGGTTCCAGGTTCGAGTCCAGGTCCAGCGTAAAGTTTTAATATGTGAGGCAACACTCCGCAGCAGAGTGAAAGATACATTCTGTAAACAAATCCAACGGCTGTGGCTAAGCCATCTCTCCACAGTATTCTTTCTTCCAGGAGTGCAAGACCGACAAGGAGTGCAAGAGAACTGCTGTGGAGTTTGGAAGGTTGGAAACGAAGTACTGGCGTACGTAAAGTTGTGAAGGAAGGAGTGAGGGGGGGGGGGGGGGTCGTGGGGTCGTCAGATTCAGAGAATACACGAAAGAACAAATAACAATCAATCCACCTTCTCTACGCACCTCAAAAATTAAAACGACGAAGTTGACAACATTGAAAACTCACTACAAATACTGCGCAAAATCCCAAAAGGTTCAATCATGAATACTTTGGAGGAATTTTAAATATACATATGCACTTAGGATTAACCCCACGATTTAGTAAATGAACAAACCGATTACAAACATACAAAGTTTTAAAAATTTTATTGAAATTTTGCGAAAGGATAACGGATAACCATAACACCAGAGATTACAAACACATCACCCATAGTTACATTGACACAGAACCCACAACAACATGAATATCTTTGAGTAAACAACTTGCTTTCAAATTTGAATTTCTACGACAGTCAAAATAGCAAAAAATTATTATAATATACATGCAGCATCAAATCCTTAAACAACTTTAAAACGCTACTAAAAAAATATTACATCCAACGACTACGGACAGCAGTAATAGTTTATTTAAAGTTGACAAACGTCCATGTACAACGTCAGGACGTGAGGGCAATACCCAATCTAAAAACCCTCTATAAATTATACATAATGTAAAAATAAATAAATGCGATTGCCTTCAGATATATTGATCGAGATAATAAAGCCGAAATAAGCTTATACAACAAAAATAAAATATTTGGCAGCATACTATCTACTAATCTTCTCCGTAAGATCTACTAGGGTTACCCAGAAACTAATGCACCGCAATTTTTTTCTTAGCCGAAAACAATGCTACGAATGCAAAACGTTACGTAGGCCGATGTAAAATTTGAAGTCTCCTGAGTGAAAGCACCAAGTTTCCATCACTTCCGAAAGATAGCGTACCTGCACGACAGTTTCAAAATGGCGTCTGTAGGTGATGTACGTTACAAGCAATTTCTCACTGCAGAGGAAGAAACTGTGGGGAATATTCACAACCGTCGTGTAAAGTCTATGGAGCATCTGCTGTCAACAGAAGTACAGTTAGTCGCTGGGCAGAAGGCGGTTCGGCAGAGATCCTCGGTTTGTAACGGTCGGGAGACCATCCACGGCTGCCACACCTGACACACCTGATCTAGCCCCTCGGACCTACACTTGTTTGGGCCATTAAAGGATGCCATTCGTGGAAGACGCTTCGAGGACGATGAGGAGGTGATTCACACAGTGAAGCACTGACTACGCCACCAGAACAAGGATTACTACCGACAGGGCATGCACGCCGTTGTTTCGTGCTGGAAGAAGACCATAGAACGCGACGGGGAATACGTGGAAAAATAGGGTATGTAGATAAAACACCATTCTGTGTCTGTAATTCTCATTATGTTCAATACTGAATTGCTGCAGAAAAAGATGCAATGCATTACTTTCTGGGCAACCCTCGTAATTTAATTCAACTTTCATTGTTCTACAGAAAAACACTAACTTAATCAACGACATTTCCTGGGGCAGATGTGGACTCTGACCACTATCTATTGGTTATGAGCTGTAGATTAAAACTGAAGAAACTGCAAAAATGTGGGAATTTAAGGAGATGGGACCTGGATAAACTGAAAGAACCAGGGGTTGTACAGAGTTTCAGGGAGAGCATAAGGGAACAATTGACAGGAATGGGGGAAAGAAGTATAGTAGAAGAAGAATGGGTAGCTCTAAGGGATGAAGTAGTGGAGGCAGCAGAGGATCAAATAGGTAAAAAGACGAGGGCTAGTAGAACTCCTTGGGTAACAGAAGAAATATTGAACTTAATTGATGAAAGGGGAAAATATAAAAATGCACTAAATGAAGCAGACAAAAAGGAATACAGACGTCTCAAAAATGAGATAGACAGGAAATGCAAAATGGCTAAGCAGGCATGGCTAGAGGACAAATGTAAGGATGTAGAGGCTTATCTCACAAGGGGTAAGATAGATACTGCCTACAGGACAATTAAAGAGACCTTTGGAGATAAGAGAACGACTTGCAGCTCTAAGCAAAGAAGGGAAAGCAGAACGTTGGAAGGAGTATGTAGAGGGTCTATACAAGGGTGATGTACTTGAGGACAATATTATGGAAATGGAAGAGGATGTAGATGAAAATGAAGTGGGAGATACGATACTGCGTGAAGAGTTTGACAAAGCACTGAAAGACCTGAGTCGAAACAAGGCCCCGGGAGTAGACAACATTCCATTAGAACTATTGACGACCTTGGGAGAACCTGTCCTGACAAAACTCTACCATCTGGTGAGCAAGATGTATGAGACAGGCGAAATACCCTCAGACTTGAAGAAGAATACAATAATTCCAATCCCAAAGAAAGCAGGTGTTGACAAATGTGAAAATTACCGAACTATCAGTTTAATAAGTCACAGCTGCAAAATACTAACGCGGATTCCTTACAGACGAATGGAAAAACTGGTAGAAGCCGACCTCGGGGAAGATCAGTTTGGATTTCGTAGAAATATTGGAACACGTGAGGCAATGCTGACCCTACGACTTATCTTAGAAGAAAGATTAAGGAGAGGCAAACATACGTTTCTAGCATTTGTAGACTTACAGAAAGCTTTTGACAATGTTAACTGGAATACTCTTTTTCAAATTCTAAAGGTGGCAGGGGTAAAATATCGGGAGCGAAAGGCTATTTACAATTTGTACAGAAACCAGATGGCAGTTATAAGAGTCGAGGGACATGAAAGGGAAGCAGTGGTTGGGAAGGGAGTGAGATAGGGTTGTAGCTTCTCCCCGATGTTATTCAATCTGTATATTGAGCAAGCAGTAAAGGAAACAAAAGAAAAATTCGGAGTAGGTATTAAAATCCATGGAGAAGAAATAAAAACCTTGAGGTTCGCCGATGACATTGTAATTCTGTCAGAGACAGCAAAGGACTTGGAAGAGCAGTTGAATGGAATGGACAGTGTCTTGAAAGGAAGATATAAGATGAACATCAACAAAAGCAAAACGAGGATAATGGAATGTGGTCGAATTAAGTCGGGTGATGATGAGGGAATTAGATTAGGAAATGAGACACTGAAAGTAGTAAAGGATTTTTGCTATTTGGGGAGCAAAATAACTGACGATGGTCGAAGTAGAGAAGATATAAAATGTAGACTGACAATGGCAAGGAAAGCGTTTCTGAAGAAGAGAAATTTGTTAACATCGAGTATAGAGTTAAGTGTCAGGAAGTCGTTTCTGAAATTATTTGTATGGAGTGTAGCCATGTATGGAAGTGAAACATGGACGATAAATAGTTTGGACTAGAAGAGAATAGAAGCTTTCGAAATGGGGTGCTACAGAAGAATGCTGAAGATTAGATGGGTAGGTCACATAACTAATGAGGAGGTATTGAATAGAATTGGGGAGAAGAGGTGTATGTGGCACAACTTGACAAAAAGAAGGGACCGGTTAGTAGGACATGTTCTGAGGCATCAAGGGATCACAAATTTAGCATTGGAGGGCAGCGTGGAGGGTAAAAATCGTAGAGGGAGACCAAGAGATGAATACACTAAGCAGATTCAGAAGGATGTGGGTTGCAGTAAGTACTGGGAGATGAAGAAGCTTGCACAGGATAGGGTAGCATGGGGAGCTGCATCAAACCAGTCTGAGGACTGAAGACCACAACAACATCAACCAACGCTACAAGTATTATAGAAACTTACTCTCGACTCGCTCATTAGTCTGTCATCATCAACTGAATAACTGAAGAACTTTCACTTTCTAAGTGCCATTTTTTCGCAAAACGCGATTCCACTGCTATTGTGTTGTCGATGCTGTGTTGCATGTTCCTGAAGTTATTCCGTGTTGCAGTCATGTATAAAATGCATCAAACATTCAGCACCGGATCAATGAGTACTTTGTGCTGAGCAGTAGTTCTGGTGTTCCAAGTGCCAAACGTCAAGGTCTCCTCCATTTACTTAATGCACGGTAAGTATGGTAAGCTTTTGTTCTTATCAGTAAAACGTCTCTGTAATGGAAGAAGATAATTTGGGTGTCAAAAACAGTAAAAACGTTGTAGATGCCAAGAATACGTGTCTGGAAAAAGTTATGAAAAGAGGAAGACAAAACATAGTTTCTGATAAATATACGCTGAATTATGAGGTTAGTAAGTTATACTAGTGATTCAGTAACATGAATATTGTTGTCAATGCCGGCGTGCAAGACCTCGAAATGCAGTAAATTCCATCTCAAATAGCCGTATAAAGTGCTTACTCTGAAACAGAACAACGTAAAAACGGCGATGTACTCAAAAGAGAAAAGATCATCGCTGACACACACAGTGCAGCACTTGTTCTGAAAGACCTGCCAAGTATATCAGTTGTAAAACAGGAAGACCTGCTGACGATGTTGCTTTTTCTGCTCAGCAGCAAAAAGAGTTCTGTTGTAGACTTTGCAACACCTTACCTCTAGAATGGTGTTGTACAAGAAACACAAGTCAATACTGAAAGAATGTTTCTTGAATTTAATTGTGTTGTTCTCTTGTAAAAAATTTCAAAGATATTAGAAACAGTTTTCGCTGGTTACAGTCCTAATGTGTCAACGGCCTTGCCTCAGTGGTCACACCAGTTTCCGTCAGATCACCGAAGTTAAGTTCTGTTGGACTTGGGTAGCACTTGGATGGGTGATCGTCCGGACTGACGAGCACTGTTGGCAATCGGGGTGCACTCAGCCCTTGTGGCGCCAATTGAGGAGCTACTTGACTGAGAAGTAGCGGCTCCGGTCACGAAATCTGACAACGGCCGGGAGAACGGTGTGCTGACCTCACGTTTTTACCCAGTGACCGCTGTCGGTTGAGGATGACACGGAAGTCGGTCGGTACCATTGGGCCTTCCGAGGCCTATTCGGACTGAGTTTAGTTTAATTTACAGTCCTGGCAGTTAAAACATTTATGAAGTATTTATATAAAGTATTTTTATGCTGGTATTATCATGAACAAAAACGTAGCGTCCCAATATTAATGGAAAAACTTTCTTACTGCTGCTTATTATCAGGCAATTCCCTGGTGGGATATGGTTGATAAATCATTTATCGGTGCGCATGCAACAGTATGTGCTTTGTGCTATGCTCCAAAAGGCGCTCATACCTCGGATTCCATTGGTGATAGATAGATAGGCTCAAGTGCTTGGGATAACCCTCAGGCTGAGGACCATTTGTATACACAACAAAAGGACCGTCTTAGTGTCACTATCCTACAGAACAGGGTCAAAGTACGGGTATTAGACACTTGCTTCTGCTAAGGCAAATGAAGAAAATCACTTGGTTTTTTTTTTCTTGCGTTTGATGTGGTCTACGGCGGACCATGAGTTAATTATGGAGGTACCATTACTTCATGGGCAGTTCCTCAGAAAACCTAAAAAAAAGGAGTTTTACGATATTTTTTCGTGCAAAAACCACTGATTCCTCAGATATGCACAGCAAGTGGCTGAAATTTTTACGGTATATACCTACGATCCCGATCTCGAACAATCTTGGAAATTTTAGTGATATGTTTACCCGTTTCCGAGATGGAGGGTTTCAAAGTTACTCTACTTCTACGCATAAAAAACGCGCGTAACATCCGGACTGAGGCGAAAACGTAGTTTATAAAATGACGTAGAACGGTGAAATATGCTGTGTTGCCATTAGAAAGGTTCTGATAACAAATGAAAAAATGTTGTACACATAAAAACTGGTGTGAGGTGTAAAACTACTTCTGCGTTATTTCATCGTCACAGAAGCGAAGTATCAAAATTTTCGGAAACATTCTGGTAGAAACAGCGATCGATGTTCACAACTGTGCTTATAAAAACAATCTATATCGCAGAAATCACGTTTACTGGTGAGCAGTTTAAGTCTAGAGGCGGGCCATCTTCATATCGTATTACAGTGTTGATGTATGGAGGCGGATCCACGGAGCAGCAACTGTAGAAACCTCCAGGTGTGCAGTTGGCAGCATCTGGAGGGTTCTGCAGTTCATGCTCCGTGGATCCCCCTCCTCAAATCAACTTTGGAGCACAATCTGAAGATGGCCCGCCTTTGGACTGAAACCGGTCACCAATAAATGTGATTTCTGCAATATGGACTGATCTTCTAAGTACAATTATCAAAATTTTACTGGTCCTTAAAATTCTTTCTATATGAGTGACATGCCCTGCTGTGACAAGGGAAAGCAGGAAATAGCGGAAACATACTTCTCTCGGAGCATAAAAAAGGAGAATATGCTGCTGTTTAAAAGACTCTAACTGAAAAGTGGGGTGCCGGGAGCCTCATTCAACCGTCCTCAGTATGCAAACATACTCGCGCTTTTTTATGCTGAGAGAGGAGGAAACAGTGGCAGTGCGAAAGAGAAGGAAAAGTAATAAATATTGGAAGATATTTGAGGTGGTCGTGGTAAAGAAAGAGCGAGGTTAGAGAAAAGGAGGAACACATTGCCTGTGGAGCGTAGTTGACAGTGACAGAACAGTGCCGCGAAGAGAGTGAAGGAGATAATGCCAGTGGGAAAAGAATAAAGACAAGAAGAAGGTGGTACTGGATGTGTGCCAGTGATAATAAGAGGCAGAGAGTCTATAACGATGAGGAGAGAGATAGTGACCGTGAGAAAGAACAAGAAAATGACAGTGATAGTAGTAGTAGGATAGATCGAAGTCGACTCTAGCTGTGAGACAAGAGACAGGGTCAGAGGGTCACGAAGGACTAACGGCGATGAGTGGGGCTGAATGAGTGAGTGAGAATAGGCAAGTGGGAGCGACTTGCAGCGGTGGACTATGGGCGTGAGTGAGTTACGGTTTGGGGGGCTTGTGGGTGTGAGACGTGAGCTGCATGTTAAAAACAGCGCAAATATGTTCGCATGCCAAAATTTTGGGAAGATTTTCTAAAGGTGAGGAAGACAGAATGCGGCAGTGGATACCTCACCTTTCAGAGTGTTTCTTTGTTTTTTTTTTTTTGTGCTCCGACAGGAGCACTTTTCCTCTGGTTTTCGACTTTGTCTCTTATTCTTCGCAATGATGAGGCGAGTAGCACAATTTTGTGCTATCAGAATACCTTCTCAGTTTTTTGTATACAACTAAGTTATATAGAATATGCTATACATTGTTTTTTGATTCTCCTGAGATTTGGCACTTGGAATTTTTAACATTTATAAATCCAATATACTGTAGTACTTATTTGTCCACCCAATCCATCATCGATAGTCTACAATCGCTCACAGAGTCTAGAAAACTATAACCGGGCCGCTGAAACATGTCACTTCAAGGTCACTCCCCAAGCGCCGTAGAGTTGGTAATATAACTAACAAACAAGTGAGGAACGAGAGGCGCCGCGTCTTCTGAACCAATTTTATTATTTATTTAATCGTATGGCTAGGGCCCCCGCCGGGCAGACCGTTCGCCGGGTGCCGGTCTTTCAATGTGACGCCACTTCGGCGACCTGCAGTCGATGAGGATGACAGGATGATGATGCGGACAGCACAACACCCAATTCCTGGGTGCAGAAAATTCCCCGACCCAGCCGGGAATCGAACCCGGTCCCAGAGGATTGGCAATACGTCACGCTGACCATTCAGCTACCGGGGGCTTCTGAACCAATAACAGCATCGAACAAACGAACAAAAGTCGGTTCCGGCGTCGACGCTACCATGCTGCTGGCTTCCGTGTAAACATTGTATGTTAGTGCGCGAACGCCTGTTGCTGTGTTGTGTTACCGCATCGACTACAGTTTTTGTTTGTTAAACAATGTCACCAAAACGATGTCGTTCACCAAGCGACAATCCGTTGCGCCGTGGAGTGCCATTAAATAGTCAGACTTTGGATTTGCTGCGGAGGACGCGTGAGTTTTACGAGCAAGAAAAAGAATTTGTTTCTGCTCACGGGCATGCGTCGACTCCTGCCGATAAAGTTTTAGAGCGTAACTCGAAAAGTCTAGGACTCGGTGAAAGAACAGTTATAAGGAAAGGGATGCTACTTCAAGACTTACAAGACAGTGAGGTAAACCGTGTGGAAGAAAGGCCGTGTGGAAGAAACAGTGTGGTTTTAAGTACTACGGGAAAGAAAAAAAAGCAGCCTCGTCCTGCTACAGAGATTGATTTTTTTCCAATCTGATGCTATTCGGCGGCACATATACAGATACTATAAAAGGAAAGAATACCCCACAATAGCGAAGCTGCTAATTTCTTTAAAAGAAAGTGAACTTTTCTCAAGGGGGAAAACCTCACTTAAGATTATATTAAAAAGTATGGGCTTCCGTTTTCAAAAGTTAGATTGACGAAAACTGTTACTTGAAAAAGCTCAAGTCGTTGCAGTTCGTACCATTTTCTTACATGAAACTGTAAGAAAGGAGATACATTCAGTTATATGGTTAGACAAAACATGGGTCAGCGCTGGAAAATCAGTTGAGAAATGCTGGACAGATGATACTGCGAATTGCAGCGGTCATCAGCCAGCAGGGATAGGATCCAGATTAATTGTGCCCCAAGCAGGATCTTCTAACGGCTTTGTGCCTGAAGGACGTTTATAGTTTTTCGATGCAAAAAAAACTGGTAACTATCATGAGGATATGGACCACCCACGGTTCCTACAGTGGTTTAAAAATTTGTTGCTCCAGTTTAGTGTTCAGACAGTGTTTGTGATGGACAATGCACCACACCATTCCGTGATAAAACTCCCACCACTAGTGACCGTAAAGAAACTATGGTGCAGTGGTTGCAGGCGAGAGACACGAGCATGACAAAGCTGCTGTTATACTCGCTCATGAAACAAAATAAGCCTGTGACGCCTAAATACGTTGCAGATGAAATTGCAAGCGAACAGAGTCACTTGGTAATTAGGCTACCGCCTTAACACTGCCGTTTTAATCCAACTGAGTTGGTTTGCAGTGAAGTCAAGGCGTACATTAGAAGTACCAATAATACGTTTACTATAACAGAAGTGGAAAGACTGCGACATGAAGATCTTGCTACTGTAGACGCTACCTCATGGAGGAAAAAAGTAGACCATGTTGCTAAACTCATAAGAGAAGCACAGCTTATAGACGACATTATAAATGGAAACGAACAATTACTGATTTCTCTTAATGATGATGAGGATGATGATGATGACGAAGACAACGGTTTTGGCGCCGATTCCGATGATAGTGGAGAACTGGATGGAACTGCACCGTTGACATCGTAAATTGGTGAGTGTAAATGTATACAGAATTAATTCTTTCTCTCTGCAATAAGGTAGGCTATGCATGTTTTGCTTTATTTCTTTCTATGAGTGTGGATAGCGTGTTCTCTGGTGTGCTTACATTTACATTATTATACGACTTTTTATGGGCAACTTTTACGGTAACAATTTGGAACGACTTTTCATAGATATTGTCATTAATTTCGGGTGTTTTTATTTCGCTGTTTCATATACTATCAAGCGCTTAGTCTCCGTCGTCGTTCTCTCCATTGTTAGAAAAACGTACTTTGTTGAATATAACGTATAAACGTTAATTGTACGAGGGTCACTCCAAAAGAATTGCACACTATTTTTGTAAAAATACATTTTTCATTATGCATTTGTGAAAGTTTTACAGTGTGTACATACATCCTTCGCGCTTGTTTTCAAACATAGTTCAACCTGTTCCCGTGAGTGGCGCCGCCACAGCATGTCTTCAAGATGGCTGTTACACTTGACGTTCGTCAGAAGCAACGTGCTGTCATAGAATTCCTGTGCTGTGAAAACGAGACAGTGGGAAACATCCAAAAGAGGTTGACAAA
Source organism: Schistocerca americana (assembly GCF_021461395.2). Lineage (NCBI taxonomy): Eukaryota > Metazoa > Arthropoda > Insecta > Orthoptera > Acrididae > Schistocerca > Schistocerca americana. Next base: position 312,072,035 of record NC_060120.1, on the reverse strand, counting down.
GGTGTATGGAGATGCTGTTGTCGATCGCAGTACAGTTAGTCGGTGGGCAAGTAGGTTACGTGATGAAAGCGGACATGGCAATATTGAGGATTGTGCTCGCAGCGGCAGGCCTGGTACTGCACACACTCCAGACAATGTGCAGAGAATTAACTAATTGGTGACTGCTGACAGATGCATCACAGTGAAGGAATTGTCACGCTACGATGGGTTAGGGGAAGGAAGTGTCTGCAGAATACTGAAAGTATTGGCGCTAAAAAAGGTTTGTGCCAGGTGGGTTCCCAGGATGCTGACAGTGGCTCGCAAAGAAACAAGAAAAACGGTATGCAGCGAACTTTTGGAACAGTACGAGAATGGTGGGGATGAATTTCTTGGAAGAAATATGACAGGTGATGAAACATGGCTCCATCATTTCTCACCAGAGACGAAGAGGCAATGAATGGAGTGGCATCATGCAAATTCACACAAGAAAAAAAAAAAATTCAAAACCACACCTTCTGCTGGAACAGTTATGGCTACGGTGTTTTTCGATTCCGAAGGACTCTTACTTGTGGACATCATGCCAAGTGGAACCACCATAAATTCCGATGCATATGTGACGACACTGAAGAAACGTCAACCTCGACTGAGTCGTTTTGGACCACATCGGCAAAAGCAGGATGTTTTGCTGTTGCACGACAATACATGGCTACATGTCAGTGAAAAAGCCATGGAAGCGATCACAAAACTCGGATTGACAACACTGAAACACCCGCCTTACAGTCCTGACTTGGCTACATGTGACTATCATCTGTTTGGGAAACTGAAAGACTCTCTTCGTGGAACAAGGTTTGAAGATGATGACTCCCTTGTGCACGCTGCCAAACAGTGGCTCCAACAGGTTGGTCCAGAATTTTACCTTGCGGGTATACAGCCGCTGGTTCCAAGATGGCGTAAGGCAGTTGAGAGGGATGGAAATTATGTGGAGAAATGAAGATATTGTTCCTAAAGGATGTATCTACACACTGTAAAACTTTTGAACACGTAGAATAAAATATGGTTTTTGAAAAAAATTGTGTGCATTTCTTTTGGAGTGACCCTCATAGCTTACATTTACAAAAAGTATTTCGGAGTTGTGGGCGTGTGCGGTGGCAGCTATTGCTATCTCGCAACCGCAGCATAGCCAACCATACGCTAGCTGTCAAGTGACATGTTTCACCGGCCCAGGATTAGGATGAACACTGCTTATTCCTTTGTTGGTGATCGTGAATGAGGTAGGTGGGACTTTGGCTCTTTGTTTGTCCCTCCCTTTGGATGCGTGCGCCTCCAGTTCCCTTCTCCCGCTGGCTGTTTACCTGTCTGTCTGACGCGGCTTGTGTGCGGCAGGCTCTGAGACGCTGAAGCTGGGCGTGGCCCGGACGGCCAACGTGCTGACGCCGGTGCTGCGCGAGCCTGGCGCGGGCAAGGCGCTCTACTCGGGCTTCCTGTGGCGGCTGGGCGGCGCGGGCGGCACCACCTGGGTGCGCCGCTGGTTCTCCCTCAAGCGCGACAACTGCCTCTACTACTACAAGACTGACGCGGTGAGTACACCACGCCAGGGCCAGGCGTAAGGCTGAGGCCGCGAAACTTAGTGGTGGTGTCAGCTCCCTCTCTACATATTCACCCCTCAATACGACACATATTTCCCATCTTCCTGAGAGGTCCGGACAAGCGCAGAGGGTGGGATTGCTTGTCATTGAAAGCTCCAAAGTTAGGCGGGTGATGGAGCCCCTTAGGGATATGGCAGCAAGAGAGGGGAAGAAAACCAATGTGCACTCCGTGTGCATACCGGGGGGAGTCATTCCAGATGTGGAAAGGATCCTTCTGGATGCCATGAAGGGTACAGGGTGCAGTCAACTGCAGGTGGTGGCTCATGTCGGCACTAATGATGTGTGTCGCTATGGATCGGAAGAGATTCTCTCTGGTTTCCGGCGGCTATCTGAGTTGGTGAAGATTGCCAGTCTTCCTAGCGAGATGAAGGCAGAGCTCACCATCTGCAGCATCGTCGACAGGACCGATTGCGGATCTTTGGTACAGAGCCGAGTGGAGGGTCTGAAGCAGAGGCTCAGACGGTTCTGCGTCCGTGTAGGCTGCACATTCCTCGACTTACGCCGTAGTGTGGTGGGGTTTCGGATTCCGCCAAATAGGTCAGGTGTCCACTACACACAGGAGGCGGCTACACGGGTAGCAGGGGCTGTGTGGCGTGGACTGGGCGATTTTTAGGTTAGACAGTCTTGGGAAAGATCAAAAATGGCTCCAGTCTCAAAGGGTACAGGGCAAAGAAACGACGAGAATCGACCAAGCAACAGTCGGTATTGTAGCTGTAAATTTTCGTAGCTGTGTTGGAAAAGTACCAGAGCTTCAAGCGCTGATAGAAAGCACTGAAGCTGAAATCGTTATGGGACCAGAAAGCTGACTAAAGCCGGAGATAAATTCTGCCGAATTTTTTACAGAAGCGCAAACCGTGTTCAGAAAGGATAGATTAAATAAAGTAGGTGGTGGTATGTGTGTGTGTGTCTGTTGGTAGTAGTTTATCTTGTAGTGAAGATGAAATATATAGTTCCTACGAATTACTATGGGTAGGGGTTATACTCAACATCCGTACCAAAATAATAATTGGCTCCTTCTACCGACCCCCCCGACTCAGATGATATAATATCTGAACTCTTCAAAGAAAACTTGAATCTCATTACAAATAAGTACCCCACTCATACAGTTGTAATTGGTGGAGACTTCAGTCTACCCTCGATTTGTTGGCGAAAATACATGTTCAAAGCCAGTGGTAGACAGAAAACACCTTCCGAAATTGTACTAAATGCTTTCTCTGAGGATTACTTTGAACAATTAGTTCATGAGTCCACACGAATTGTAAATGGTTGCGGAAATACACTTGACCTCTTAGCCACAAATAATCCTGTTCTAATAGAGAGCGTCATGACGGATACAAGGATTAGTGAACACAAGGTCATTAAAGCGAGGCTCAAAACCGTATCAACCAAAACCACTAAAACTAAACGCAAAATATATCTATTTAAAACAGCAGATAAAAATTCGCTTGATGCCTTCCTAAGAGAGAGTCTCCATTCCTTCCAAGCTAATTATGTAAGTGTAGACCAGATATGGCTCAAACTCAAAGATATAGTATCGACAGCAATAGGTAGATTCATACCGCATAAGTTAATAAGAGACGGGACTGATCCATCATGGTCCACAAAACACGTCAGAACACGTTGCAGAAGCAACGAAAAAAGCATGCCAAATTCAGAAGAACGCAAAATCCCCAAGACTGGCCAAGTTCCACGGAAGCTCAAAATTTAGTGCGGACGTCAATGCGAGATGCTTTTAATAGTTTCCACACTGAAATATTGTCTCAAAATATGGTAGAAAATCCATAGAGATTCTGGTCGTATGCAAAGCACACCAGTGGCAAAAACAGTCAATACCGTGACTGCGCGACAGCGATGGAAATGTTACCGATGATGGTAACACTAAAGCGGAGTCACTAAATACAGTTTTCCGTAATTCCTTCACGAAAGAAGACGAAGTAAATATTCCAGAATTCGAAACCAGAACAGCTGTTAGCGTGATTGACATAAAAGTAGATATCTTAGGTGTTGCGAAACAACTCAAATCACTTAAGAAAGGCAAGTCTTCCGGTCCAGATGGCATACCAATCAGGTTCCTTTCAGAGTATGCAGACACAATTGCGCCTTCCTTAGCAGTCATATACAACCGCTCACTTGACGAAACGTCTGTTCCTAAAGACTGGAAAGTATCACAGGTCACACCAGAATCCAAGAAAGGAAATAGGAGTAACCCATTGAATTACAGATCCATATCACTGACCTCAATTTGCAGTAGCATTTTGGAGCATATACTGTACTCGAACATTATTAATCACTTTGAAAAAAAATGACTTATTGATACATAACCAACACGGATTCAGAAAATATCATTCTTGTGCAACACAGCTAGCTCTTTATTCCCGTGGAGTAATGAGTGCTGTCCACATGGGATCTCAGATCGATTCCATATTCCTAGATTTCCATAAGGCTTTTGATACCGTTCCTCACAAGCGACTATTAATCAAATTGCGTGCACTGGAGTATCGTCTCAGTTGTGTGACTGGATACGTGATTTCCTCTCCGAGAGGTCACAGTTCGTAGTGATAGACAGTAAATCATCAAGTTCCGCAAGGTGGTGTCATAGGCCCTCTGCTGTTCTTGATTTACATAAATGATCTAGGTGATAATCTGAGTAGACCCCTTAGATTGTTTGCAGATGACGCTGTAATTTACCGTCTAGTAAAATTATCAGACGATCAATTCCATTTACAAAATGATCTAGAGAGAATTTCTGTATGGTGCTAAAAGTGGCAATTAGCACTAAACAAAGAAAAGTGCGAGGTCATCCAACGGGTACTAAAAGAAATCCGATAAATTTTGGGTATACGATACATCGCACAAATCTGAGGGCTGTCAACTCGACCTAATACCTAAGAATTGCTATTACGGGCAACTCAAATTGGAAAGACCACATAGATAGTATTGTGGGGAAGGCGAAACAAAGACTGCGCTTTGTTGGCAGAACACTTAGAAGATGCGACAAACCCACTAAAGAGATAGCCTACATTATTACACTTGTCCGTCCTCTGCTGGAATATTGCTGCGTGGTATGGGATCCTTACCAGGTAGTATTGACGGAGGACATCGAAGAAGTGCAAAGAAGGGCAGCTAGTTTCGTGAGGGGTGAGAGTGTCACTGATATGATACGCGAATTGGGGTGGCAGTCACCGAAAAAAAGGCGGTTTTCTTTGCGGCAAGATCTATTTACGAAATTTCAATCATCATCTTTCTCTTCCGAGTGCGAAAATCTTTTGTTGACGCCCACCTACGTAGGGAGAAATGATCTTCATAATAAAATAAGAGAAATCAGAGTCGAACGGAAAGATTTAGGTGTTCCTTTTTCCCATGCGCCATTCGAGAGTGGATTGGTTGAGAAGTAGTATGGAAATAGTTCGATGAACCCTCTGCGAGGCACTTAAGTGTGAATTGCAGGGTAACCATGTAGATGTAGATGCAGAAGATGGATGACTTGGCAGAGGCGTTAGTTGTAGGAGCCTGTATTTTGGATGTTTAGGAAAAACGTTCTCCCTCGGAAGTCATCTTGTCGCCATTCTGGAAATGGCTGCCACGCACTCGTTGCTCGACCTGGGGAAGAGGACGAAGTCACTGTGTATCCTGTCGGGACAGTTCGGGATGTGAGGCAATAATTGATACTCCAGTGAAGCAGCGTGTGTGAGTCCATCCGGTACAAAATGAGCTCGGCACGCTGTCGTGGAGCAAAAGCGGTAACCCTGTTAGTAGATTTCGGGTAGTGTGCTCCTGTGGCGGTTTGCCCTTTACGACCATCATAGCAACGCACGATGATAGTCTCCAACAACACGTTGCCTGAAAATGGTTGGGTCTTCGCCTTTGCCAAACCATATCTTCCGCAACTTACTTTCCTTCTTTCTCCAGGGATCGTAGTCGATGTTGATCAGGCGACTAAATAAATCATATAAATTCGGCTGACACAGCTGCAACATTTCCGCTGCTGCCTCGGTTCGGCCTAAATTTTGAATAGGTGCGACGAGTTCTGGAAAACAGCCGAGCGCGATCTTTGTTATACTCATATTGTCGTGTGAGCTTTTGAAAACTTGTCCATGACTTATTTTCACTTTCTTCACTGTCGCGTCAATTGTAATAAGCTGGTCTTCGAGCCCCATGCCTTTTCTTCTATTGCACTTGCCTGTTCTTCAGTGCCACTTAGTTCCTTGTGATTTAGATATATTTGACCAAATAGCAAAGTGTTCCTTTATATTGGTCTTCAAATCAGGTGGAGACAGAACGTGTCCCTAGTAAACCCATTCCTTTAGATATCCCCAAAGTCAAAAGTTATATGGGTTCAGATCAAGTGATCTTGCTACCTAATCAAAGTCTCATATGATGCTGCGTTATCGCCGTATACTTCCCAACTCAGTATTGATTGTTAAAGCGTTGTTCTCCTTCAAATACGGAGAACGAATTAGCCCACTATAGTGCTCTTCTTCAGTGGGCGGTGTCATTTTGTTTGGTTCATCAAACGACGTGCTACGGCAGCCTATTTCGATGTGTAGGATGACTACGCATATATAGCAATAAATCAAAGAAGAATTAATCAAGTGCCATTATTTTTCGAGGCTATACTTAAAACCGTATGACTTCCCTAGTATATGTGTGCCGTCGCAAGGCTACACCTAAGAATCAAAAAGTATGTTTTGTTAGTAATGCTGATTACATGACATATTTTTATTTATTTGTTATATTATTTCATATCTATCTATAGTATCTATGTTGATGACGATAGGGCGCAAAGGAACATCCTTTTTGTGCACCTTTGGTAACCCATAGAGCCTTGGGGGGTGCAGCAGCTCGAGGTCGGAGCTTCTTGAAGATTTCCTTCGGCAGGCAAATAGGCGCTCCATCGTACCAGCTAGCCAAATATTTAACGGCGGAATTAAGCCCTCATGTCGGTAAATGTCAGCATCACATCAGGAATTCTGTACATTTCATTCAATGGCTGCAGGAGCTGCGCCCCCGTAACCAGGACCTCATGGTGAGCTTCGATGTGGTCTCGCTTTTGAGCAGAGTAGTCTTGATTAGGGATAAATTCAACCCGACAATGACTAATCTTTTCGAATTTGTTCTCACATCAATATTCTTTCTCTTCGATGGAAACTATTACGAACAAAAGGATGGTATTGACATTGGTTGTCCCCTGTCACCAGTGGTAGCAAACTTGTTTATGGAGGACTTCGAAGAGAAAGCACTGGAAACTGCAGCACTGAAGCCTATGTGCTTTTACAGAAATGTTGACGACACATTTGTGATATGGCCACCTGGAAGAGAAAAACTTCAAAGTTTATCCAACACCTGAATTCTCTGCATCCTAACATCAAATTCACCATGGAGGTGGAAGAGAATGGTCAACTCCAGTTTCTGGACGTCCTAGTCAAGCGCAAAGCGGATGGCACCTTGGGACACAGTGTATACAGGAAAGAAACCCACACTGACCTGTATGTCCACGCTACCAGCTGCCATCATCCTTCACAGCGTGAGGCTGTACTGCAAACACTGGTACGCAGGGCCCGCGCAATATCGGACGAGGAATGCCTACAAGGAGAACTTAACCACCTTAAGGACGTTTTATGAAGAACGGATATAACGAGAGTCAAATTCGACGTGCTTTCAGGCAGAATGCACAAGCCCAGCAGAGAGAGAACGAAGAGGACGAGAAGAGAACGGCGTACCTGCCTTACGCCGGCAAAGTATCCAACAAAATCGACAGAATTCTGGCTCGGTGTAACATAAAATGTGTCTTCCGCCCACCTCCGAAAACGCGTGCTCTGCTAGGTACAGTAAAATATGACCTGAGGCTCCGCAAACCGAGTGTTTACCGTATTCCGTGTAAATGCGGTAAGGCATACATCGGGCAAACTGTACGGGCAATCGAAGAAAGCTGCCAGGAACACAGAAGGCACACTGAACTGAAGTAGCTCACAAAATCTGCGGTTGCGGAACGTTACATGGATACTGGAGATACTATGGAGTACGCGAAAACGGAAGTTTTACGGCAGGCCTCGTCTTTTTGGGACAGTGTTCTGAATAAGGCGATTGAAATCCGTGTAGCTGATGGGCTGATCAACAGAGACGCCGGGTTCAACCTCAGCAAAGCCTGGGACCCAACACTCGGCCAACTAAAAGCACAGCGCCGACCCAGAGCGACTTCCGCGACCGACGAAGGCCACAGGACATCTGATGGTCCACAGTTCGCATCCAGCAGCCAGCAGCCCGCCCCTCCCCACCACCACTCCACGCAGCGCCGCGTGCGGCATGACGCGGGGGAAGGGGTGGGGTGCGATCAGAGTATAAAGGGGAGGAGATTCAGCGGAGACGCTCAGTCTGCAGGTATCACCTGAAGATGACGCCAAGGAACGCTGTCGAAATATCGTGGTTTGAAAACGACTGCACCCGGCTGGAGACCCGAGAACAGTACAAACAGATATTTGTAGTCTTCAATCCGCTCCAGTTCCATAAAGATCGGAAATCGGACACATGTTCATGGAACTTTGTCAGTTTATTTTGACATGTGGGATCGCCTCACAATTTATGTGACATTCCTTCTGAATTATCCTGTATGCTTCATACAAGTTTGAGACTTCAAAAGGTGTCTAGGACTATATAGTTTCATATGATTAAACTATTTTTGTGATGCCAAAATATATGCCATAACGGCCATGCAGTAAGTGCCATCTGGAAAACTCCTTTCCTTAGGGTTTTAGGGAGTACATTTTAATCAGTTCCCACTCACATCTCACGACATTAAGACAGGCAACCCACTATGTATTTATGTATATTGGATATGTTCATTTTTGCTATTTTTTGATCCATAAGATATTGTATGTCATATATTTCGTCATGTGCTACTTTCATTCACTTGTCATGGTGTATTGACTAGATGTCATGACATATTTCTCCTGTTTATGCATTTTACTGTGGATCCTTTGAAAATGGAGTAACGCCAAACATGTAAGGTGTAACAAAGGCAATAAAAACTATAGATGAAATGTATTCGCAGTTGCGAATATGGACAGCCATCAGATGTACGTGGGCAGTTCAATAAGTAATGCAACACATTTTTTTTCTCGGCCAATTTTGCTTGAAAAAACCGGAAATTTCTTGTGGAATATTTTCAAACATTCCCACTTCGTCTCGTATAGTTTCATTGACTTCCGACAGGTGGCAGCGCTGTACGGAGCTGTTAAAATGGCGTCTGTAACGGATGTGCGTTGCAAACAACGGGCAGTGATCGAGTTTCTTTTGGCGGAAAACCAGGGAATCTCAGATATTCATAGGCGCTTGCAGAATGTCTACGGTCATCTGGCAGTGGACAAAAGCACGGTGAGTCGTTGGGCAAAGCGTGTGTCATCATCGCCGCAAGGTCAAGCAAGACTGTCTGATCTCCCGCGTGCGGGCCGGCCGTGCACAGCTGTGACCCCTGCAATGGCGGAGCGTGCGAACACACTCGTTCGAGATGTTCGACGGATCACCATCAAACAACTCAGTGCTCAACTTGACATCTCTGTTGGTAGTGCTGTCACAATTGTTCACCAGTTGGGATATTCAAAGGTTTCTTCCCGCTGGGTCCCTCGTTGTCCAACCGAACACCATAAAGAGCAAAGGAGAACCATCTGTGCGGAATTGCTTGCTCGTCATGTGGCTGGGGGTGACAATTTCTTGTCAAAGATTGTTACAGGCGATGAAACATGGGTTCATCACTTCGAACCTGAAACAAAACGGCAATCAATGGAGTGGCGCCACACCCACTCCCCTACCAAGAAAAAATTTAAAGCCATACCCTCAGCCGGTAAAGTCATGGTTACAGTCTTCTGGGACGCTGAAGGGGTTATTCTGTTCGATGTCCTTCCCCATGGTCAAACGATCAACTTTGAAGTGTATTGTGCTACTCTTCAGAAATTGAAGAAACGACTTCAGCGTGTTCGTAGGCACAAAAATCTGAACGAACTTCTCCTTCTTCATGACAACGCAAGACCTCACACAAGTCTTCGCACCCGAGAGGAGCTCACAAAACTTCAGTGGACTGTTCTTCCTCATGCACCCTACAGCCCCGATCTCGCACCGTCGGATTTCCATATGTTTGGCCCAATGAAGGACGCAATCCGTGGGAGGCACTACGCGGATGATGAAGAAGTTATTTATGCAGTACGACGTTGGCTCCGACATCGACCAGTGGAATGGTACCGTGCAGGCATACAGGCCCTCATTTCAAGGTGGCGTAAGGCCGTAGCATTGAATGGAGATTACGTTGAAAAATAGTGTTGTGTAGCTAAAAGATTGGGGAATAACCTGGTGTATTTCAATGCTGAATAAAACAACCCCTGTTTCATAAAAAAAATGTGTTGCATTACTTATTGAACTGCCCTCGTATAATGGAATTACGACAGTGAAAATTTGCGCAGGACCAGGAATAAAAACCGGATTTACCGCTTAGGCCTGTATTACAGTATCAAATTTCTTTGTCAAATTTGATATGTCAAATATTTTTGTCAGAGAAGTTTGATGGTGTAATAGGACACTTTGTCAAATCTCGTCTGTCGTCAAATAAATTTGATCAAATCTAGGGCCTCGCTGTAAATTTGATCTTAAAAGTCGCTTGTCTTCTGTTCACTGCAATATGACACGTTTCCACTTGGAGCGCTAGCATTGCTGCAACGTTCTGTCATCTGTAGTGTGTTTATAAACATGGCCGGTAAATGCAATTGGTTTGTACTGACAACTACAAATTTAATAGAGATGTATGAAGCTGATTAGGCGCTTTGCAACGCGAGGTACCCTGAAAACAAAAATAGATTAAGAAGATTGGAGACCTAAACTAACCTAACCTAACTCTCTCCCGTAGCAAGGAATCGGAGTGTTACAGTGAGCCTGTCTTCTGCAGATATAGCAGATCGTAAGTGAGTATTGTGCTTTGTGATATGAGGATACACTTCATTGAGCCATTACTGAAATGTATGCTCCTCCATTCTTAAGTAATTTATGTACGACTTGACGTCCGCCACCACAAGCTCAGGTAACAAGTTTTGTTGAATGCTTTTATCGTCTCGTCGTAAAACCCACGGCTTCACCGAGGTACGTTTCCTTTTTTTTCCCCCTCTTCTCTTCCACATGTGCACACAGTGCAATTGTGGCACATGCAACTGCTGCGGTTAATAACAAGTTGTTGTTGTCAGCCATCTTGAACTTTGACGAAAAATTTGATGAGAGTGTATTACCCCTTTTTAGCGCCACATCAAAGATCTTTGTCAAATAAATTTGATGAGTGTTTCATCACATCTTTGATCAAATCTTTGACAAAGAAATTTGATAGTGTAATACCGGCCTTATCGCGAGCGGTTGCCGAACACGACTCACTGCCAAATCCAAACTTCCATATGTCGTAAATCATGTGTCTACAACCTGTACTCGTACATCCCTTGTGTATATATCCGTACAGGGGAGACATTTTACTTGAATATCGCTTGCCCGGTGTCTGCGGACAAATACCAGGTTGCAGTGCCTGTGTTATTCCTAATTACGTGCATGCATGTCCGAACGGTCATTGCATCATAATTCGAAATAACACAGGCACTGTAATATCGTAATAAAAACTACGGTCCAAGACAAAAAGTGTTACTATAGTATTTGACTTACTGGGTTAAACCTTCAAGATTTTCGCTCTTAATGGCTAGATTATGACAGCATTTCCAGTTCTTAAATTCGACCAATAACTGTATGAAATCGCGAAAATCGAATTTTAATTCCCGACAGTTAGCCGTTTAGTGATACATATAATTCAACGGATTATTTCTGTTTCCTTTCTTGTGTACTTGTGTGATCTGCGTAAGTTTCTATTCTTTGGGTACGAATGTTTTGTCTAGGGAGCGAATGAATATGATTCCTAAAAATGGAGCTGTTTCGTTAGCATACGGCACATCTACATCTACACCTACATGGATACTCTGCAAATCACGTTTAATTGCCTGGCAGAGGGTTCATCGAACCACCTTCACAATTTTCTATTATTCCAATCTCGTATAGCGTGCGGAAAAAACGAACACCTACATCTTTCCGTACGAGCTCTGATTTCCTTATTTTATCGTGGTCATCGTTTCTGCCTGTGTAGGTCGGTGTCAACAAAATATTTTCGCATTCGGAGGAGAAAGTTGGTGATTGACATTTCGTGAGAAGATTCCGTCGCAACGAAAAACACCTTTTTTTTAATGATGTCCAGCCCAAATCCTGTATCATTTCTGTGACACTCTCTCCCATATTTCGCGATAATACAAATCGTGCTGTCTTTCTTTGAACTTTTTCGATGTACTCCGTCAGTGCTATCTAGTAAGGATCCCACACCGCACAGCAGCATTTTAAAAGACGACGGATAAGCGTAGTGTAGGCAGTCCCAGTAGTAGGTCTGTTACATTTTCTAAGTGTCCAACCAATAAAACTCAGTCTTTGGTTAGCGTTCACCGCAACATTTTCTATGTGTTCCTTCCAATTTAAGTTCTCCGTAATTATAATATCTAGGTATTTAGTTGAATTTGCGGCTTTTAGATTAGACTGATTTATCGTGTAACCGAAGTTTAACGAGTTCCTTTTAGCACTCATGTGGATGATGTAGCTGAACCGGTTTATAGTATTTCGTGACTTTAATTACTTATAAATGATATTTCCGGTATCTCAAAAAAAATTTAAAACCAGTTACCTACTGTCAGCGTAACAATTCGTTTGATATCAGAAATGATTATCCCGGCTACTATTTGTCACTCTGCTAAGATCTGCTAAGGAAATCTCCACTTGACGTTGTGGAGAAATGTTGTCTGTAAAGTCCTGTGAGTGACATTAAATTGCATATCATTTATCAGACTTTACACAACTGTTGCTTAAGATGGAAGCACTTTTCTCTAGCAAAAGGAACAATTAGTCACAAAGTACTACCCGCACACAACACTGACGTATGTCTCCTATTAAAATATTTCGTGTAAATCGGCCGAAATAATTAGGCTTCACACATCAGCAAATAAGAAATTGATATTCCGTAACGTGCTGTGAGCACTATTTTTAAATATTCAATCTGAGTTGAATTCTGTCTTTTAAAGTAGGTTCGGGACCACAGGTGAACATTTATTTGCATTCATTTCTATCTAACAACATTTATGTTTGTTAAAATTCTCAATTCAAAACTACCGCGGAGACATTTTTGCTAAGATGGCAGGGGACGGACGATAGTCAATTTGTCTATTGTTATTCTCGATTCCTTTTATATCAAGTTAATATATTCAGATAAAAGTCTTTAAGCCTTTTGTTCTCTATTCTTTAGCATTTAAAATTATTCTCAATGAAAAATGTTTTATATTTTTGATACCAGCTACTAGTAAACTCCGCTGGAAGTTACTAGCGCTAATGGCTGCGCTCCTAATTGCGGGGCTGAAAATTAACACTAAAGACATTGATTAGATTGGATTACTATTGAAATAAATACAAATCCACGTCTAGACAATAGCGACTTTATTTTTCAAATAATAATTAACAATATAGTTACAGGTTTTCTCTTTACAGACCTCACACGTCTCACGTCCGAACAGTTTAACGGTTAGGACAGGAAGAACAACTGAACCACAGTTATCACAGATAACAAAAAAAATTATAATTGTCGTTGTCCATCAATGTAGTTCTCTGATAATAGTTTTAATGCACACAGAAATTAAATTATTATAGTAATAATGAAATAATTAACGTCATTTTTATACGATAGTCATTTTTATACGTAGTATCGATAACATTTGTTGAAGTTTGTACAGTTAGTTCATTTTAACATCTATTGGCTGTAACATAGTGTCGTGATATTACAATGACCTCACACTTTTCGTTATTTAGGGTCAATTGCCACTTTTCGCACCATTCAGATATCTTTTCTAAATCGTTTTGCAGTTTGTTTTGATCTTCTGATGACTTTATTAGTCGATAAACGACAGCGTCATCTCCAAACAACCGAAGACGGCTGCTCAGATTGTCCCAAATCGTTTATGTAGATAACGAACAGCAAAGGGGCTATAACACTACGTTGGGGAAATCACTACTGTTTCACTCGACGACTTTCCGTCAGTTACTACGAACTTTGACGTCTCTGATAGGAAATCACAAATTTAGTTAGCGCCGGCTGGAGTGGCCGAGCGGTTCTAGGCGCTTCAGTCTGGAACCGCGCGACCGCTACGGTCGCACGTTCGAATCCTGCCCCGGGCATGGACGTGTGTGATGTCTTTAGGTTAGTTACGTTTAACTAGTTCTAAGTTCTAGGGGACTGATGACCTCAGGTGTTAAGTCCCATAGTGCTCAGAGTCATTTGAACCATTTTTGAACAAATCCAGTTACATAAGTGTGACGATATTCCATAAGTACGCAAATTCACTACGAGCCGCTTGTGTGGTGCAGTGTCAAAAGCCTTCCGGAAATCCAGAAATACGGAATATATCTGAAATCTCTTGTCAAATGGTTCAAATGGCTCTGAGCACTATGGGACTCAACTGCTGTGGTCATAAGTTCAAAATGGCTCTGAGCACTATGGGACTTAACATCTATGGTCATCAGTCCCCTAGAACTTAGAACTACTTAAACCTAACTAACCTAAGGACATCACACACATCCATGCCCGAGGCAGGATTCGAACCTGCGACCGTAGCGGTCGTGCGGTTCCAGACTGTAGCGCCTTTAACCGCTCAGCCACTCCGGCCGGCAATCTCTTGTCAATAGCACTCAACACTTAATAATTCGGAATAACACAGGCACTGTAATATCGTAGTAAAAAGTACGGTCGAAGACAAAAAAGTGTTACAATAGCATCTGACTTACTAGGTTAAACCTTTAAACTAAGATTTTCGCTCTTATTGAGTAGATTATGACAGCATTTTCAGTTCTTAAACTCGACCAATTAGGCCTACTGTATGAAATCGCGAAAATCGAATTTTTTTTGCCCGGCAGTTAGCCGTTTAGTGATACATATAATTCAACGGATTATTTCTGTTTCCTTTCTTGTGTGATCTGCGTAAGTTTCTATTCTTTAGGTACGAATGTTTTGCCTTGGGAGCCAATGAATACGATTGCTAATAATGGAGCTGTTTCGTCAGCATACTCAGCATACGGTACTTTGAAATGGTGCAGTGGATTTGCTCGCTATGCTTGCTACGGACGCCGTGGCCTTCCTTCTTTTCCGCAGGAGAGCCTGCCGCTGGGCGCGCTCATGCTGCACCGGTACGCGGCGTCGCGGTGCGAGGCGGCCGGACGGCAGCACTGCCTGCAGCTGGCGCGCAAGGGCGGCCTGGGGCTGACGCTCGCCGCAGACTCGGAGGAGGCGCTCACGCGCTGGCTCGCCGTCCTCTCGCACGCCATCGAGCGCAACAACCACGTGAGTAGCCGGCCCGCACTCCAACTACGACCACTGTACATGTCAGTCAGTAGCCTAACCCCATCACACATTGTTTTCTACTCGTAACATAGGTAGTACCACACTAAAGTATCCAAAAGAAAAAAAGTGAAATGCCAAGACAAAACAGTGATTGCTTCCGAAACAGGGACTAGGCGACAACCGAGTAACAACGCCAGGAATTGAACCGGGGTCTCCTCCTTATTAGGCATGTGCACTAGCAAATAAGCCACCTTGGGAAAGCGGTTCAGAAAACTGCACGGATTACCCTGGCACGCTTCCCTCCTCGATCCAGTCTCACTGCCTCCCCAATCTACCGGGTGATCAAAAAGTCAGTATAAATTTGAAAACTAAATAAATCGCGGAATAATGTAGATAGAGAGGTACAAATTGACACACATGCTTGGATATGACATGGGGTTTTATTAAAACCAAAAAACTTCAAACGTTCAAAAAATGTCCGACAGATGGCGCTTCATCTGAACCGAAATAGCAATAATTAGCATGACAACGTAAGACGAAGCAAAGATGATGTTCTTTACAGCAAATGCTCAATATGTCCACCATCATTCCTCAACAATAGCTGTAGTCGAGGAATAATGTTGTGAACTGCACTGTAAAGCATGTCCGGAGTTATGGTGAGGCATTCGCGTCGGATGTTGTCTTTCAGCATCCCTAGAGACGTCGGTCGATCACGATACACTTGCGACTTCAGGTAACCCCAAAGCCAATAATGGCACGGACTGAGGTCTGGGAACCTGGGAGGCCAAGCATGACGAAAGTGGCGGCTGAGCACACGATCATCACCAAACGACGCGCGCAACAGATCTCTCACACGTCTAGCAATATGGGGTGGAGCGCCATCTTGCATAAACATCGTACGTTCCGGCAGGTGTTTATCAGCCAGGCTGGCGATGATGCGACTCTGTAACATATCGGCATACCTCTCACCCGTCACGGTAGCAGATTTGCTGTCCAGCGCCATCAGTCGGACATTTGGTGAACTTTGTTTTTTTTCATTTGGTTCTAATAAAACCCCATGCCATTCCAAGCATGTGTGTCAATTTCTACCTCTCTAACTACATTATTCCGTGGTTTATCAAGTTTTCAAATTAATACTGACTTTTTGATCTCCCTGTAATTTCACACGAACGGAATTGCTGAGCCTCTCCATGTTCTGGAACAGCACCTCAGCACCCTTGTTACAAATGTTCACTCACCGCTTCAGTCTACATACGTAAAAAAGATCATTTTCTTTACGAGACCCGTAAAATCTCTGAAATTGTGTCATTTTATTTGTATAAATGCCTGCACTTGCGTTTCAACTGGATCCCACATTTACGTTCGATGCCAAGATGCTATTCCAGAAGATGGAGAGCCTCGGCAATTCTGTTCGTCTGTAACACGTAAGCCGGCCGGAGTGGCCGAGCGGTTCTAGGCGCTACAGTCTGGAACCGTGCGGCCGCTACGGTCGCAGGTTCGAATCCTGCCTCGGGCATGGATGTGTGTGATGTTCTTAGGTTAGTTAGGTTTAAGTAGTTCTGAGTTCTAGGGGACTGATGACCTCAGCAGTTAAGTCCCACAGTGCTCAGAGCCATTTGAACCAGTCTTTTGTAACACGTAATTTAAATTACACTGGGTCGGCATAGAGAATTTGGATCGTGGTAATCCGTGCAGCTATGCGAACCTATATGCTAAGGTGGCTTAGTGTCCAGCGCACCTGTCTAATAAGCAGAAGACCCAGGTTCGATTCCTAGCCTTGGTACAAATTTTCACTCGCTGCTTCAGTCTACATACAAAAAGAATCATATCTGTATGAGACCAGTGAAGTCTCTGAAACTGTATCATTTCATTTGTAATCAAGTAACACTTGCTCTACAGAATTACGTTCAGAACACCTGTATCGTAAATCTCTCCCAAGCCAAAGTCCACAAACACCAAAATGTTGAGCTCTGACTACGCAGTTAGCGTCTTTAGTTCCTGTGGCGCTGAAGTTCTGCCTCACATTCCCGATAAGCACTTCGGAATATACCAACAACAAACTAAGAGGTTAGTGAACAGTAGTTAAGACCTTATTTGGAGTTAAATGTTGATGATCTTGATACGTAGCCACGCTGATAGATGGCACGTGAACCAAGAAAGAAAAGCGATGACAGTGACGCCTGCACCGTAGCGTGCTTCTTTCTGTGACGTAGGACGATTGCGTAAAACACCCACCCACACCTGTACGCTTATACCCAGATGGTGTGTAAATGAAACCCCACTTAAACGCACTTACCTGCATATTATATGTCGCCCCCCTGATTTGATGGCTGGAGTACTGCAGCACCAACCTTCTTCTTGTTTTTATGCTGCTGGCCTCTGCATCACAATGAAATACGTGTAGTAGTACTGCATGTCGCGGGAACAAGATCTACATGCGGGTTCAGTCCTTTCGATAGCTGAGAAGGGAATCATCAGACATTTTAATCAGGAAAATGGTGAATCTTTGGTATGTTTTAGAGGGCCCTCTGTACCTGGCTAGTGGCTTTACATATAACGGCCCCTCCTACCTGTGAAAATCATGTTGGAGTTTTACACTTACCGTCTGCACCTCTAACGTTAGTCACGTTACAACCAAGCGAAAATAATGCAGCGGCTAAGATTCACACTCATGGCTATCAGGCTGGCGGTACAGGTTCACACCCTACTTTCTTTCAGTTTCAAAGTACAGAATCCCATTAAATAGTATATGTCACAGAAAATTACTCAAAAATAGTCATTTTCGACGTAGTAATATCATTAATAAGTGAATCATTACTGCAAACGTTCTTCAAACGTATATTCCGTATGTGGTTCGCAGTTAAAATGCCAATTCGAAGGGAGGGCAAACTGATAAGACACTCAACGATCAAACCTTTGTACGTGAAATAAAAGCAAGCACCTGTACTGTAAAAATTATCTCCTCTTTGCCAACTGTGTGATGTTTATTTTTAAAGGCAGATTAAAATTTTCACGAAAAAAATTCAAAATGCTCCCAATTTGCTACAGGCTAATAGAAAAATCGCTTCGAGCGAAGAATCCATAAAAAAAAATTCTTTTAGTCTGCATCAGGAATGATGAAATACGCGTGGTTCGCATTGAATTTGATCGAAGAATGAACCCGTTATCGCTTCTTAAAAATCCGTGTTCCAGCAAGGCAGCGACTTTCACTAAATGTGCGTGGTGCTCAACCAGTTTTTGTTTCGGATGCTTCTACTATAAATAACATCCGGAATTCCGTTGCAGTACAGTAAACGCTGCAAGCCGTAGCGAGTAAGACGATTCTGTAACAAACGGTATACACGTTCGAAGAAAGTTTGCGGTGGTGACTGATTCATTAATGAGCGTTTTTGAACAATTAAGCATGACATATATTATTTAATGATGTACTGTACAGTGAAACTGAGAAAAAGTACACTGGCTGCATTTGAACGTGTACCGTCAGCGTGATAGCCATGAATTTAAGCCGCTGCTCTTCCTTCGCTTGATTGTAGCATCATTAACGTTACACATGTAGGAATTATTGATTTTCACGGAAACTAGGAGCCGTCGCATGAAAATCCGCTAGCCAGGTTCTCTACAGCTCACCTTAAAATCACTAAAATGCGTGATTAACAGGTCTGATGGTCCACTTGTGAGCCTAACTACTGGAGAACGAAGCCACAAAAGTCTTCGAAACGGAGTGCAAATAAAGAAAACAACGAAAGCATCGTCGAGCAGAAACTTATTGATAAAATAGCCTGTGCGCTCCAAAACAATTCAGAGCTTAAGTCCCCATTCTGCAGCGTTATGGAAGCAACAAGACAAACTGTTGGCTTGTCTTTCCATCGCATCCCTCTCAGATTTAGCTGTAAGATGACCTGATGGACAGCCCGTCAAAAACTTCACACAGGTCGAGCATGAAAACAGGAAGAAGATGTAATGAACTGTGAAAAAAGAAACAAAATAGAAACAGTGAAAGGTCCACGCTCAAGACGTACAATATCATGCTGATTCGAACAGACTCGGCGTGGCGGTAATGTGGTCACAGTGTTGGGCTGCAAATCTCCCTCGTGTCCCCTTTTTTTCGTGAAATTATGGAAAGTCCGTTCGGTCATTGAAGTGTCTGTCCTCTTTCTGTGGTCATGGCAATTGTCATACTGTAAATTGGTTATAGAGTATAAGGCATGCGGTAAGAAAATATTGCCGTCGCAAGTACTTGTGATGAATAGTGAGATCAGGCGAGACGCCACGTAAATGAAAACAACATGTAAACGGGAGTCAACTATGTTACAACACAGAAATCCAACAGTCAAAACTTCCAAAACGGAACGCAATAGCCATAACATGTGGTACTTGCGTAGAAAAAATAGGAAGTACTTACGTCTGGAGG
The DNA here is from genome assembly GCF_021461395.2 of Schistocerca americana. Lineage (NCBI taxonomy): Eukaryota > Metazoa > Arthropoda > Insecta > Orthoptera > Acrididae > Schistocerca > Schistocerca americana. The sequence continues at coordinate 312,052,567 of NC_060120.1, read as the reverse complement.
CCCGTAGCCTTGTAATCATGGGATCTGGTGAAAACGCACGTCTCTGATACACACCGGCTAGTGGTCGGGACCCACTGTAAACAGTAGGGCAGATGCAAGATAACCGCGCCGTGGTACATTGGAGAGGCGGAAAGCTTTGTGTTGTGCAGTCACCAAGTGTACACGAGCGGGTGAAGTGAAGTGTGAATTTCTAAGGGACCAAACTGCTGAGGTCATCGGTCCCTATACTTGCGCACTACATAAACTAACTTAAACTAGCTTATCCTACGAACAACATACACACACATGCCCAAGGGAGTACTCGAACCTCCAGCGGGAGGGGCCGCGCAATCCGTGACATGGCGCCTCAAACCGTGAGGCCACTCCGCGCGGCTACACGAGTGGGCCTTTTGCTCCGATAGCCCATATCGATGATGTTTCTTTGAATGGTTCGCACGCTGACACTTGTTGATCGCCCAGCACTGAAATCTGCAGCAATTTGCGGAAGAGTTGCACTTCCGTTACGTTGAACGATTCTCTTCATTCGTCGTTAGTCCCGTTCTTGTAGGATCTTTTCCCGGTCAGCGATGTCGGAGATTTGATATTTTAGCGGATTTCTGATATTCATGGTATTCTTCTTCGCTACCTCCGAGATGCTGTGTTCCATCTCTCGTGCGCCGACTGCAACACCACGTTGAAACTCACTCAAATCTTGATAACCTCCCATTGTAGCAACAGTAAGCGATCTAACAACTGCTCCAGACACTTGTTGTCTTATGTAGGCGTTGCCAACCGCAGTGCCGTATTCCGCCTGTTTACAAAATGGTTCAAATGGCTCTGAGCACTATGGGACTCAACTGCTGAGGTCATTAGTCCCCTAGAACTTAGAACTAGTTAAACCTAACTAACCTAAGGACATCACAAACATCCATGCCCGAGGCAGGATTCGAACCTGCGACCGTAGCGGTCTTGCGGTTCCAGACTGCAGCGCCTTTAACCGCACGGCCACTTCGGCCGGCGCCTGTTTACATATCTCTGTATTTGAATACGCATGACTTTGGCGCTTCAATGTATGTTATACGGAATCAACTTCCATTACAAGACCGTTCCATACACCTAGCTGTAGCAAACGGACGTTAGGCCACGATACAAACTCAAATTTGAATACATCTATCAGACACATCAATGATAGGACGGAAAGTTCATAATTTTATGAAAAAACGGACACGAGAGAGTTTCGAACACGCATCTCGCGCTTTTTATCCCAACACCGTGACCAGATAATCACCACGCCGTGGCTCTTCCAGATCAATCGATGTTGCATATCTTGAGTTTGGACCGTTAGCTGTTCCTACTTTGCTTCTTTCTTCACAGTATAGTACACCTTCCTGTATTCATGCTTCATGTACGCCCTGTTTTTGACGGACTCTCGACTGGGTCATCTTCCATTAAATCTGAAGGACCCATATGTCCATTTTTTCATAGACTGTTGCAGGATTCGGCTTTTTGACACAGGAAGTAAAATCAAACACCTTTCAGCCGTCTAGTTTCCAAATTTATTTTATTTGGCTACAAGTTTCGGCGATTTACTACGCCATCTTCAGGCCCCTGATCGACGTATAGGAATATTCCACCTCGGTTCTGATCAAAACAGGGGCCAGCAATACTGGCATTAGTAGACTTCTGCTTGCTATAGCGATACCTTGAACGATCATCTGCCGACCTAGGTATCGCAATAGCAAACAGAAGTCTACTAATATCAGTATTGCTGGACCCTGTTTTGATCTTAACGGGGTTGGAATCTTCCTACACGTCTGTCATGGAGTTTCCCTTGTCAACAAGTCATTGGCTTCCCTTGCCCCACGACCAAGCCGTGAAGCTGCTACGGAGAAGTAACGGCCTCAGCTGCCAGAGTGTGGCTACCTGTTGCAGGCGGACGAGTGGCTGGAGGCGACGCAGCGAGCCCTGCGGCTGCCCGCCAGCAGCGTGCTGCAGCCCGACTGCGCCGGCTACCTCACGCAGATAGGGCCGAAATGGCGGCGCCGCTTCTGCGTGCTCAAGGACGCCTGTCTCTACTTCTACCAGGACAGCACCGCGGACTCCGCCATCGGTGAGGCGCCTCACCCCTCTTCCCTGTACCACCTGCATGTTTGTGAATCAAAGAATACGCCCTATGAAACTAAATAATAATTTAAAAGATGCCCGTTATTCTTGCTGTAATACGAGGTATGTCCATTTTGGTTATATAAAACGAACGTGTACAGATACAGAAAAAATATTTATTGTACAAAAATCAAAAGCTGTTAAACTACACTACTGGCCATTAAAATTGCTACACCAAGAAGAAATGCATATGATATACAGGTATTCATTGGACAAATATATTATGCTAGAACTGACATGTGATTACATTTTCCCGCAGTTTGGGTGCACAGATCCTGAGAAATCAGTACCCAGAACAAACACCTCCGACCGTAATAACGGCCTTGATATGACTGGGCATTGAGTCAAACAGAGCTTGGATGGGGTGTACAGGTACAGCTGCCCATGCAGCTTCAACACGATACCACAGTTCATCGAGAGTAGCGACTGGCGTATTGTGACGAGCCAGTTGCTGGGCCACCATTGACCAGACGTTTTCAGTTGGTGACAGATCTGGAGAATGTGCTGGCCAGGGCAGCAGTCGAACATTTTCTGTTTCCAGAAAGGCCCGTACAGGACCTGCAACATGCGGTCGTGCATTATCCTGCTGAAATGTAGGGTTTCGCAGGGATCGAATGAAGGGTAGAGCCACGGGTCGTAACACATCTGAAATGTAACGTCCACTGTTCAAAGTGCCGTCAATGCGAACAAGAGGTGACCGAGACGTGTAACCAATGGCAACCCATCCCACCACGCTGGGTGACACGCTAGTAAGGCGATGACGAATACACGCTTTCAATGTGCGTTCACCGCGATGTCACCAAACACGGATGCGACCACCATGATGCCGTAAACAGAACCTGGATTCATCCGAAAAAATGACATTTTGCCATTCGTGCACCCAGGTTCGTCGTTGAGTACACCATCGCAGGCGCTCCTGTCTGTAATGCAGCGTCAAGGGTAACCGCAGCCATGGTCTCCGAGCTGATAGTCCATATAGTCCATGCTGCTGCCAACGTCGTCGAACTGTTCGTGCAGATGGTTGTTGTCTTGCAAACGTCCCTATCTGTTGACTCAGGGATCGAGACGTGGCTGCACGATCCGTTACAGCCATCCGTATAAGATAGATGCCTGTCATCTCGACTGCTAGTGATACGAGGCCGTTGGAATCCAGCACGGCGTTCCGTATTACTCTCTCGAACCCACCGATTCCATATTCTGCTAACAGTCATTGGAACTCGACCAACGCGAGCAGCAATGTTGCGATACGATAAACCGCAATCGCGATAGGCTACAATCCGACCTTTATCAAAGTCGGAAAGGTGACGGTACGCATTTGTCCTCCTTACACGAGGCATCACAACGTTTCACCAGGCAACGCCGGTCAACTGCTGTTTGTGTATGAGAAATCGGCTGGAAACTTTTCTCATGTCAGCACGTTGTAGGTGTCGCCACCGGCGCCAACCTTGTGTAAATGCTCTGAAAAGCTAATCTTTTGCATATCACACCATCATCTTTCTGTCGGTTAAATTTCGCGTCTGTAGCACGCCATCTTCGTGGTGTAGCAACTTTAATGGCCAATAGTGTACTTTCCTACATAGTTCCTCATTAAACTTAATGTGGTTTCACTTACAGTTGTTGACGATTTGTTGTATATATGTTTATTGCAAAGATGATAGTACACAGTGGCACCCAAAGGTAATCATATGCAGCCTGAAGATATTTAACATTAGTAGTCATATATCTTTGACATTTTGTCATTTTAGTATTCAGCTGTTCTATTATCGATACTCTTTGATTTCACTATCATTACAACTCAAGGACATGTGTTCGTCTTTTGTATACCAAAGTAAACCTGGTTTTCCTAAATATGACGAGCCCACGCGACTATTTACTGATCTTTTTTCAACCTGATGATTTTACGTCTGGCATTTCGTCTGGAGCCAATATTTTTCTTAATTTGTGGCCAATTTTGAGCTTGGTGCCCTGCAATATACGTTAATGTCATAAACTGTAAGGACATATTTCGTAGTTATACACTTATTTATAGTCATTGTTTAAGACATTTTACATCTTTTGAAATAGTATGTGATATTATTGTACGCAATTTTTGCTTTTAGCAATCACTTGGAAATGGTACAAAAGGCAGAAACCTGGGTCTTAATTCAATAAACAAAAATGCAATGACGTCGCGGTGTGTTAATTTAACAATTATTGTATGACTGTTGCTCAGAAACATCATAAATCGATTTCCAATAAGGCTGTCGCTCCGTGAGACCAGCAAATTCACATCTCGTCCCCAGATCGTTTAGAAGGTATACCGATCTGTGCATTCAGGAAAGTTCTGTGGATGCGAGCAGCAACACCATCGATTGTGCACAATAGAAACAAGCGTCACTTTAATGCCGCGCTACAATACGCAGTGTACAAGAAAACCCACCAGTTACAAACGCGTCTACCAAAACCTTAAATTTCGATGCTTTAATTACGAGGGTGGTCTGGTAAGTCTGGTACATTTCTTTGAAAGAATGGAACATTTTCGATGTGCCTTCATGTTGGTAAGCTTGATTATTCCAAGGGTCGTATTAAGAATTTCAACAATGTATAGCGTACAGTTCACTGTTGACAGATGTCTGAATTGGTCAATGTGTCGACTACGATTGAAAATGTTGTTGTTAAACATTTTCATTTGAAAGGTTGGACTGCCGCAGAAATCAAAACCGAGTTGGATGAAGTTCACGAGGACTCTACACCATCTTGAAGAGCATTTACTTTTGGATTAATGAAGTTAAACGTGGTCAGGAAGCACCGAAAACGAAGCACGCTCCGGCCGTCCGACTGCTGAGACTGTAGGCACCTCAACTGAACGACTGTTTAATATCCTGCCCTAAGAATTGGCTATGGAGAAGCTGCGTGTGAGGTGGATGCCCCAAACCTAACAGTCGATCAAGAGCGCATCCGGCATGACGTTTCAACACACAGTCTGGCGATGTTTAATAGCCGTACGCAAGACTTTTTGCGCCAATTTATGACTGTTAATTAAACTTGGATCCATGATTACACATCAGAATCAAAACGGTAGTGAAAACAATAAAAAAACTTGTGAAGGTGTAGCGAAGAAGGCAAAGACCATTTTGTCAGCTGGTAAAGCTCATAGATTACCTGGAAAATGGCAGAACCAGAACTGGGTACTATTGTCCTTCATTGATAGACCGTTTGAAACATGCGTTGACTTAAGGAAGACCAAGATTGGCACGCGTAATAGTCCTCTTTCATATGGATAATGCACCATCTCACACATCTCTAGCAATCCATCAAAGAAAGTGGGACTGCAGCCGGACAGCGGCGGTATTTGAATCTAACGTCGTTTATTGTTTTCAACATAAGCTACCAGTTTCGACACCACATGGTGTCATCTTCAGGATCCGAACGTAACCTGCCATCCACAACCGTTTTCATGTGCAATGAACAGAATCGTATGCAGCGGGCCGAAATTAACCGGATTCCGTACTTTCTGTGGCAACAACAAGCCCATTATGGTCGTCTGACCATGGTAGCGTGTAGAATAAACAACGTTAGATTCAAATACAGATGCTGGTTTTGTTTCATTATTCGAGTATCTCACACATCAGCGATAGCAACGGCGAAAGTGCGTTAATCGCGCTTTGAACTGATTCCTCATCCACCGTATTCACCAGACCTACCCCCAAGCGACTGCTGACTCGAAAGTTTGGCTTGGAAAGCGATGATTGCAGTCAAGTAGTATTTTACAGAGTTTGACAGAACTTATTTTTCCGATGGTATGAACAAGCTGGAGGATCGTTGGATCATGTGTATATTCCCCAAAGGAGACTACGTCGGGAAGTAAGGTGAGATGTTTACGAAACTCGTTTTTTCTTGCTTTTTTACCAGACTTATCGAACCACCCTCGTAAATTCATCGTATGTTTCCGTCTTCGTTCGTGTAGAAGATATGTGGTAGCATTTTGAAACGGGACGAGTCTTTTAAAACATTCTGTATTCTTCCCCGTGTATGAGTTTCTATGTATGCGTCGCATTAACAGTGTAACAGCCAGATAAGCTACTTACAGGCTGCGCCCGCGCCCTGTGCAGGGATGGTGTGCCTGCACGGCTACCGGGTGCAGAACTGCGGCACGGGTGAGAAGCGCTTGTCCTTCGAGGTCTTGCCGCCCGATGCTCGCCAGCGACACTTCTACTTCCATGCAGAATCGGAGCTCGACAAAAAGAAGTGAGTACATACCCTGCTCATTACAAACAGCACAATACACGTCCGTCACTGCACCTTGCAAGGAAACACTCTCCCATGTGAACAGTTGCTATTAAATTTGTGAAGCAGCTCATCGAGAAGTAAGCGTCTCCATTACCCATTCTTGCACATAACCATCTGGCAAGCAACAAGGCGTGAAGTAGGCTGTGGAAACAGTTCGATGTGTCCGTTTCCTTATGTGAGCACAAAATAGAGAAGAATGGCTGCAGCTAATGCCGAACCATCAGAAGAATAAGACGGAGGAGGAGGCGGAGGATGATGCAAAAAATTATTCAAAAATTGGTGATCAAAAATATACCCTAAAATGCCACGACTGATCTTTATACACACTACGCAGCACAGTTAAAAGCTCATTCTTTCGAAATCCCGTAATTGTTTCCCACTGCGACGTAGAAGTTTGAAATTTGGCTCGGTGGAGCCGACAACCTTCCTCTTTAGCGCAGCAAAAGTGTGGCGCCCTGCGGCATGACCTCCGCGAAGCTTCAAACAGCAAGGTACTCGCACACGCGAAGAAAAAGGCCACAGCTCAGAAGTTCACGTGGTGTGTGAGGTGTCTTAACAATGTCATATTGGCATCAAAGTGCATGACAATTCTACGCAACACCACTGTGGACATGTCACAAGATGGGAAGGTAATGAAACCCCTCTTACCCACATTTCACCCTTTCTTTTGACGCTTCTGCTATGGAGATCAGAACCGCGACAACCAGCTTTGAAATCACGCAGTTTTCTTATGGTTGGCAGAGGAAATATTTCAGACACACCGCCGCTCAACATCAACACGAAAAGGCTTCGGGGGGTGACATAAAGGACGTCAAGGAAACTACCCTTGCCTTGGAACGTTGGTTCCTACACATTTAATGGTCAAAAACGACAGTTTTCAGTACCATGAACAACAGACAGGACGACTTTCTTGACAGCCCTTCGACACAGGTAGGCAATCAAACTTCTCTAAGTGTTGTCTAAGGCTCAGGTGCTAGAGCAGACGCGAGACTCAGTGGGTCTCGAAGTTAGTGTGAGATCACTTTTAACATGCTCAATAAGGGTGAATGGGTTTGAAAGTAATCGATCCAACTTCAAGAAACCTAGCCCTCTTGACGTATTTTGATAGTAACTGAATGGTGAATGGGAAAAAATGTTCGAGGTCTCAACCCGATAGTCTGTTATGGAGCCATAACATCGCTACCGTTTGCTGGCTCGAGAAAATTGGTTTTGATATTCAAATTGACTGATTTAATTAATGTGCTTTTTAATTACGTAGTTGGTAAATCCGTGCTTGGAACCAATAAACTCGTTATGTCGTAAACAAGATGAATCAGTAATCGGTTTTCCTGGATTAATTTTAATTCTCTCTCTCTCTTTCTCTTTCTCTGTCGTTTTTCTTGTACTGGAAAGGGCAGTCTGTATGACTTTGCGATGTGCTGTGTCTGTCCACAAAAAGTTTATGAGTTACAGCGTGTGGAACAAATCACTCAGTAACCTCAAAGAGAAGATTAAAAAAAAAATGGCTCTGAGCACTATGGGACTTGACATCTGAGGTCATCAGTCCCCTAGAACTTAGAACTACTTATACCTAACTGACCTAAGGACATCACACACATCCATGCCCGAGGCAGGATTCGAACCTGCGACCGTAGCGGTCGCGCGGTTCCATACTGTAGCGCCTAGAACCGCTCGGCCACTCTGGCCGGCGAGAAGATTAAAGCTTTTCTTGTTATCATCGGCGTAGATTCCCTATCGATATGTCAAGCGTCTTCCTCCTGTTCGACAGTGAACCACTATCTCTCTCACATTTGCCAACAGTCTCTCACGTTTCCTCCTCCCTGACTTTTTATGTTTCTTTTGGATATCCAATGCAACTGGTTTTCTTTAATTATCTACTCTGGTAACTTTTCCCTATGATTTCTCACCCGTCTCCAGACCAGTTGACTTCTTCTGCAGAGGTGCTTCTGTTAGTATTCTTCCATGTGTTTTGTAAGTTTTTCATTCTCCTGTTAAACAGGAACGTTATATTATGATAAATGTACTTAATACAAACCTCAAGAAACTAACATTACTGCAACTATTACGCTCATAAGTATAACTGTTGTTGTCGCTGCCGCCATGTGTAACTCAAGCAGTGTGCACTTTAGAATACCAAATGTGAAAAATACCTCTAAGAGAGACGAAATAGAGCGTCTAAAAGCTCTAATTCGGCCAAATAAAATAAATACGTGAATAAATAAATATATGTGTCGTTGACGAACACAGTCTGTAGCTTGTAGGAAATGATAATGATGTAAGAAGCAGACTTGAGTGCACGCACGAAAGGGGCGGTGACAAGAATCTGCACCTGCTATGATTCGTTATCAGCACGCTTTATATACGACGAAATTCACACGGGCATATTGTCGGAAAGGCGCTGTTCCGTTACTCGATACCACCACATCCTTCGTGTGCAGCTTGGGAGATGCAAGGAAGGAAACCTCAAATGCTAATAACGTTAGTGTGACTGCATAGCTTCTTGGCGCTTACACGGAGATTTGAAAGTTCACTGCTAGAAATTTTTAATTGTGAACAGTAAATTCAGAGATAAAGTATATTACAATTTAAGAGGGAATGGATGTTCATGCAGATATCCCGATAGTAAATGTCAAGGCTTAAAGGAAAGAATAGCATTATTATAAGGGGCGATCAAGACATTTCCGTTTGAGGAAATGCATCAGGGTACATGCAAAGTAGCGCAACTCCGATGCAGGTATATTAGCAACGACATGTAGGCAAGGGATTAGTGTAGCATTTTTGTCTATCCGACGTGCGTGTAGTAAATGCAGAAACCTGAACTATGGCGATGTTATTACCAATTGCGTCCAAACAGGACCGACGTGCTGTTATTCTTTCCTTGGCTGCCGAAGCACAAACAGTGGTAGATATCCTTCGAAGAATGGCGAATATGAATGGGGGAGCATCTTCCTCGGAAACCACCGTTGTGGAAGGGTGCACTTATTTCAGTGCTGGTCACGATCCGACACAAGACGCTCCAATTTTGAAAATGTAACGCTGAAGTTACACCACCTCAAGTGGCTAACATTCGAGCACCCGTGCTACAGTTCTGGTCTCTCCTCACGCGATGATCATGCCTTCGGTTCCTTAAAAAAGGCCTTGAAGGGTCGACGGTTACTTGTCGGACGAGGATGTGCAGCAGGCAGTTACGAACTTCTTCACGCGTACCAAACGGGTATTTCCAACCCGATGCGTCTCTGGGATGATTGTCTCAACGCTCTCGGCGATTTTGCCTCTTTGTCCTAATGATTCTGGACTGTAAAGTGTTCGAGCGGAAACTGTTTTATCACCCCATTACCCCTTGTATTTTGGGTTATCACACAAACCTCTGATCAGTTACTGTGATTATGAATTCAATATTCGAGGAGCGTTCAACAAGTAATGCAACACATATTTTTTCTCGGCCAATTTCGTTTGAAGAAATGAGGAAGTTATTGTGGGACATCGCGGTATATTCCCGCTTCAGAGTCTATAGTTTGATGAAGTTCTGATACGTCGCAGCGCTAAACTTGTACTTAGCCTTCAAAATAGCGTCTGTAACGGAGTTACGTCCCAAGCAAAGAGCTGTCATTGAGTTTCTTTTTTCGGAAAACCAGATCATCGCAGATATTCATAGGCGCTTGCAGAATGTCTACGGACACATGGCAGTGAACAAAAGCACGGTGAGTCGTTGCGGGAGGCGTCTGGCATCGTTGCAGCAGGTTTGCTTGAACCTGTCCCGATCTCCCGCTTGCCGGCCGGCCGCACACGGCGGTAGTGTTGGAAAGTACGTACACTCTCATTCGAGGTGATCAAGGGATCGAAATCAAGCACCCCGCTGTACAAATGAAGGTCTCTTTTGGTAGTTCAAAAATGACTCTGAGCACAGTGGGACGTAACATCTGAGGTCACCAGTCCCCTAGAAGTTAGAACTACTTAAACCTAACTAACCTAAAGACATCGCACACATCCATGCCCGAGGCAGGATTCGAACCTGTGACCGTAGCGGTCGCGCGGTTCCAGACTGAAGCGCCTAGAACCGCTCGGCCACATCGGCCACTAGTTGGGGTACTCAAGATGGGTGCTCTCTGCATTCCTCGACGTCTAACAGAAGAACACAAAGAGCAACAAAGGACCATCTTTGTGGAATTGCTTGCGCTTAACGAGGCTGATCGTGACGTTTTTTTGTCGAACATCGTCACAGGTGATGAAAAATGTGTTCATAATTTCGAAGCGGAAACAAAACGGCAGTCTAAGGAGTGGCGCCAAATCATCTCTTTTCTGAAGAAAAACTTCAGAGCGACACCCTCGGCCGGTAAAGTCATCGCGACGATCTTCTGCGTCTTGACGGGTTATTCTCTTTGATGTCCTCCATCATTGGGCAACGATTGACTCGGAAGTGTACTGTGCCACCCTCAGGAAACTGAAGAAACGACTTCAGCATGTCCGTCGCCATATAATGCAGACGAACTTCTCCTTCTCAATGACAACGTAAGGCCTCACCCAAATCTGCTCACCTGACAGGAGCTCACAGAAATTCATCAGACTGTTCTTCCTCATCCACCCTACAGCCCAGTTCCTGCATCTTCGGACTTCCATCTGTTTGATCCAATGAAAAATGCAGTCCGCGGGAAGCAATACACGGATGACAGAGAGGTTATTGATGAAGCAGAACGTTGGCCTCGACGTCTACCAGTAAAGTGCTACCATGCGGTCATACAGACCCTGCCAGTAACGTGCCATAAGTCCATCGCATTGAACGGAGATGATGTTGAAAAATAGGGTTTTTAGCCAAAATAGTGGGGAATAATATGGTGTATTCGAATCCTAAATAAAACCTACCTCCTTTCAGAAAAACAATGTTGCATACTTATTGAACGCCCCTCGAACATTATTTCTTTCTTGGATGAGTTACATTACTTCCCACAAATGAGGGTACACACACAATAACACCATGAAATCGAAAAAAGACAAGGCTGTTGAGTCGAAAGTAGTAACCACATCCTTTTCGTATGGCTGACACTACGGTGGACACCGACGCAATTTGAGAGGTTACATGGCAGTAGTGTTTATGTGTCTCGATCTGTGAATGTGTAAGATTGTGGACCAAATTCATATTTTTCCTCATTTATTACTCTACACACACTGATAGCCATTAATATTGCAACACCACGAAGATGGCATTTATCAACCGTCGACTGTACTGCATGCCTGGATACGCAAGTGATCAGCGTTCCAGTGCAGTCTCGGGAAGTAGGCAGCAGTAATGCTATCTACATTCTGTATTTAAGAAAAGATTATGCAAAGAGTTACTCATTAAAAAAGCGAATTGAAATGTTTTGTTTTGTTTGTAAGAAGATCCTGATATACGTCGTGTAAGAAAGACAAATGTCTATCAGCCAGAGGCTGAGTCCAGTTTTCGAGGTTTCTGTGACGTTAGTTTCTAACAAGATAATCCAAGACCGAGTTTTTCCCGTGCTGTACTGGCCTATCTCAATATAGAGGGTGTTTGAGCCGGCCGTTGTGCCCGAGCGGTTCTAGGCGCTTCAGTCCGGAACCGCGCTGCTGCTACGCCTCGGGCATGGATGTGTTTGCTGTCCTTAAGTTAGCTAAGTTTAAGTAGTTCTAAGTCTAGGGGACTGATGACCTCAGATGTTAAGTCCCATAGTGCTCAGAGCCATTTGAACCTTTTTTTTTTTGGGGGGGGGGGGGGGGATTGTTTGACTGTTGCCCTTGCGAACACATTCTCCATATCTTCCACACATTTGAAAGAGACCATTACGACTGACGAACTGTAGCATAGAGTTAAAGCAGTACGGACTGATGTACCCGTATCTGCCGTCCAAGGTCTACATCTACATAAAAACTCTGTGTGGGGTGTACGGCGAAGGGTACTTCTGGTACCAATATCTGATGCCCCCTTCCCTGTTCCATTCGCGAATAGCGCGTGGGAAGAATGATTTTCGGTACAACTTTCTATTAGCTCCAATTTCTCGAATTTTCTCGTTTTGGTAGCTTCGCGAGACGTGTGTGGAGCAGGTAATATGTTGTCTGACTCTTCGCGCAACATACTCACTAGAAATTTAAGTAGTAAACGCTACCGTAATGCGCAACGCCTCTCTTGTAGGGTCTGCCACCTGAGTTTGTTGAGCATTTCTGTAAGCTCTCAAAAATGGTTCAAATGGCTCTGATCACCATGCGACTTAACTTCTGAGGTCATCAGTCGCCTAGAACTTAGAACTAATTAAACCTAACTAACCTAAGGACATCACACACATCCATGCCCGAGGCAGGATTCGAACCTGCGACCGTAGCGGTCGCTCGGCTCCTGACGGTAGCGCCTAGAATCGCACGGCCACTCAGGCCGGCTGTAAGCTCTCGCGCCGCCTAAACTATGCTGTGATGTCACACACTGCTGTTCATTGTATCTTCTCTATCTCTTCTATCAGTCCTTCCTGCTAACGGTCCCAGAGTAATGAACAGTACTCAAGAAGCAGTCGAACAAGCGTTTGGTACGCCACTTCTTTCTTGGATGAGTTACACTTCTTTAATAATCTTCCTACGAATCTCAGTTGGCATCTGCTTTTCCTACTAGTCGTTTTATGTGGTCATTCCTCTTAAGTGTCGCTCAGGATTGTTACTCCTAGACGTTTCACGGTGGATACTGTTTCCAGCGGTTTGTCATCAGTAGTGTAGCTATACAGTAGTGGATTTCTTTTCTTCCCACGCTTCCCACGCCCGGGTTCCCGGGTTCGATTCCCGGCGGGGTCAGGGATTTTCTCTGCCTCGTGATGATTGGGTGTTGTGTGATGTCCTTAGGTTGGTTAGGTTTAAGTAGTTCTAAGTTCTAGGGGACTGATGACCATAGATATTAAGTCCCGTAGTGCTCAGAGCCATTTGATTTCTTTTATTATTATGCGCAGTGCGTTACATTTATTTACGTTTAGGACCAACTGCCAGAGCCGGCACCATTCAACAATCCTCTGTCATTCTGCAAATCGATACCGCCTCCTCCCGTTTCTACTTTCCTATAGACAACCGCATCATCTGCGACTAGCCTTATAGCGCCTCTCCCACTTTCTACTAGGTCATTTATACAGGGTGTTACAAAAAGGTACGCTCAAACTTTCAGGAAACATTCCACACACACACAAATAAAGAAAAGATGTTATGTGGACATGTGTCCGGAAACGCTTAATTTCCATGTTAGAGCTCATTTTTGTTTCGTTCTTCCACCTACGCTCAATGGAGCACGTTATCATGATTTCATACGGGATACTCTACCTGTGCTGCTATAACATGTGTCTTTACAAGTACGACACAACATGTGGTTCATGCACGATGGAGCTCCTGCACATTTCAGTCGAAGTGTTCGTACGCTTCTCAACAACAGATTCGGTGACCGATGGATTGGTAGAGGCGGACCAATTCCATGGCCTCCATGCTCTCCTGACCTCAACCCTCTTGACTTTCATTTATGTGGGCTTTTGAAAGCTCTTATCTACGCAACCCCGGTACCCCGGTACCAAATGTAGAGACTCTTCGTGCTCGTATTGTGGACGGCTGTGATACAATACGCCATTCTCCAGGCCTGCATCAGCGCATCAGGGATTCCGTGCGACGGAGGTTGGATGCATGTATCCTCGCTAACGGAGGACATTTTGAACATTTCCTGTAACAAAGTGTTTGAAGTCACGCTGGTACGTTCTGTTGCTGTTTGTTTCCATTCCATGATTAATGTGATTTGAAGAGAAGTAATAAAATGGAAATGCCTTCCTGAAGTCCAGGAACACGGCGTCAACCTGAGCGCTGACGTCTACGGTACTGTGGATCACGTGGAGGAACAGAACGAGCTGGCTTTCGCATGCTCTCTGATTGCAGAATCCATATGGATTTTTATGGAGGAGATTTTCGTACTACAAAGACGTCATAATACGTGGGCATAAAATATGCATCATAATTGTACAACAGACAGATTTCAGCGATATATACCTATAATTAGGTGCAGCTGTCTTACGGCTCCTCGTCAAAACGGGAATGGCTTCCACTTTTTTCCTGTCGCTAGGTGCCCTTCGTTGCTCAAGCGACTTCCGACAAACTGCTGCTAGTAAGGGAGCACGTTCTTTCGCATAATCTTTGCAGAATCTTACAGGTATCTCATCTGGTCCTGACGCCTTCCTCTTACTAAGCGAATGTAGTTACTATTTTATTCCGCTATTTCTCGATCAGTTATCTCAGTATCTGTCATTTCGGCGTTCGTACGACTGTACGCCCCGTCGCTGCTGCGAATTTCGCTTCCTGTGTACCCCCAGACGACCGTCAAATTTAATAATGCCTGCTTCCTCCTCGTGCTGTAATTTCACTGATCAACAGTGTATTACGATATGAGTTAAAAAGTAGGTTATACCTTATAACGGCAGGCCAAGTAATTTTAACGGAATGCCACAGTACACTTCAGAGTGACACAGATACATTACACTATTTTTCAACATAGACCTCACGTCTCTGTAACCAACAGTCGAATATTATACCAGTCATTCAGTTCCTCGACGATAGAAATGCCCTTCTGTGTCACCGAGTCATTCAAGAACCGTTGTGTGAACGTCCTCATCGTTGGAAAATCTATTTATACCAGCTTACGGAAAGATGGAAATCACGTGCTGCCAGTTCTGGACTTTAAGTTCGGTTGTGCGACCTTGGTCAAACTGTTGGCACAATTTCTGTACGGGTAGATGCAACATTGCGTTTGCTCCGTATACCGCCAGAACTCCTCTGTGAATCTGCGTGAAATCTAGACGTTTTTCCCGCAAGAATTGTACTGTCCCGCGGAACTTCAAGTCTGGAGTACGTCTCAAGTTGCCACGTCATTTAGCGCGCGCATTGTGATGCACCTGCTATTCCTACAGCAGATGAACTGTGTCATCAGAAAACCCAGAACAAGTAGTCTCTTCTGACAACGCGCCACTCTTGTTGATCAAAGGTCTTAGCGCAGAACTACATGTGTACCTTACTTTTTGAAGTCTCTTCGTAAATATGAGAAGTAGTACCACCACAGCTGTATCTTGAGAATTTCTTTATTCTACCACGGGAGTAGTTTTAGCGCCACATTACAGCCATACTCAGGCCCTGTTTACTAAAGAACAGGCCGGCCGCGGTGGTCTAGCGGTTCTAGGCGCGCAGTCCGGAACCGCGCGACTGCTACGGTCGCAGGTTCGAATCCTGCCTCGGGCATGGATGTGTGTGATGTCCTTAGGTTAGTTAGGTTTAAGTAGTTCTAAGTTCTAGGGGACTGATGACCACAGATGTTAAGTCCCATAGTGCTCAGAACCATTTGAACCATTTTCACTAAAGAACAATAACACAGTATTTGAAAACGAAACAACTATAAAACAAGGAAAACATAAAATTATGGTACCCTTATGTATTAGTTGAAATGACCTTAGGGTAATATTCGAAACGCCGGCCGGTGTAGCCGAGCGGTTCTAGGCGCTTCAGTCTGGAACCGTGCGACCGCTACGGTCGCAGGTTCGAATCCTGCCTCGGGCATGAATGTGTGTGATGTCCTTAGGTTAGTTAGGTTTAAGTAGTTCTAAGTTCTAGGGGACTGATGACCTCAGATGTTAAGTCCCATAGTGCTCAGAGCCATTTGAACCACTTGATTTCTAATATTCGAAACGTAAACACAGAACAAACCTGAATCACAGTCACAAAATACATGGCTGTCGTCTTACGTAAGAAACAATGGACGTCTAAAAAGGCAACTTTCGCTCCTTTCAAAGCAAATCATTAAAACAATACGTGTTAATGTAGCACGGTTATCAATTTAACAATGGGTCACAAATATCAGACATGACCCAACTAAAAATGTTCACTAATGTTTAAAGACGTATGTCAAAGGTGTATACGTGATGTAAGAACATAATGGTAAAAGTGAAATCAACCTGGTACAGTCCAACCCTTGACCCACCGCAGCTGCACATGAACTACACAATTCTGTGACAACCTATCACCAAGAACTGAAAAGGCCCTCCTCTCAAAACCCTTGATGACTATGTACCCTTAAATATAGAAGTACACCATGCCTAAATATTAACCGCAAGGAAAAAATGGCTCTAAGCACTATGGGACTTAACATCTAAGGTCATCAGTCCCCTAGACTTAGAACTATTTAAACCTAACCAACCTAAGGACATCACACACATCCATGCCCGAGGCAGGATTCGAACCTGCGACCGTAGCAGCAGCACGGTTCCGGACTGAAGCGCCTAGAACCGCTCGGCCACAGCGGCCGGCTAACCGCAAGAAATAAAACTAAAATACCCACCTCAAACAGTATATTTCCCCACAGTAAAAACCCTTCGTAAATCGTAGACAGGAGTCTACTACCTAATCATACCTTTTAGCACGCGCTTTACGGAAGTCATGACATTGACGTGAAAGCGTCTGTTTGCTCGTTGATCGAACTTTCTTGTGTGGCAAAATACTGTCAGATTTTAATTGTCAGTAAGCACGGGACTAATAACGCGTAAATAATGGGTGAGCGCACAACGGATAGATGGTGTCTCTAGTGGTTGCCACGCAGTATTTGTTTTGCCTGTGACGTCGTCTTACCAGTGTAGACGCATGCGCGTGACTTTGTGTAAAGTTATATATGGCTGTAACGTGTGAATTCGTTTAGCTATGCCACTGATTCTTTGTGAAGAACTTGCGGTACACTACTAGGTCCCAAAGGGTGACAAAAAATATTCGTCGGAATGTAAGTGAAAATTGGTATTAAGTTGGCAGTCAAAAATAACGAAAGATGTCGTCTCATATGACTCGTAAATATTACCGGAATCGTGAAAACGCAAGTCAGAGGAAAGCTCACGCCCGAAGCAATCCAGAAATCCCAAAAAGTCCAATGCCGAGCGAATGCTACAGCAAGGAAA
Source organism: Schistocerca americana (assembly GCF_021461395.2). NCBI lineage: Eukaryota > Metazoa > Arthropoda > Insecta > Orthoptera > Acrididae > Schistocerca > Schistocerca americana. The sequence goes on along the minus strand of NC_060120.1, from coordinate 312,035,210 downwards.
CGTAAAAACAGCCAAAGCGATTACGCAGCTGGCCCTCGGGCGAACAGCGACCAGGGGCAGTCGTAACTTATGATTTATCTATTGTATAATTATTGTACTAACAGTCTGAAGTCAGCCGTTAAAAATATTTCGGACCTCAAAACCAGACATTTATGCCATAATTTAAAAAAATACTCTATCTTGGTACATCTTAAATGGTAACACATATAAAAAAGAACCAAGCTGCAAGGTTCATTTTTCATATGTATTTTAGTTCTTGGCTAGATCACAAATTTTACGATAATGATGATAGAAAGTATTGTTATACTTCAAACTTTTTAGGTCGTTTCTTGATCAGTTTCATACGTAATTGGCATTTTTAAGCAAAAGTCTCTGGCAGAGGCTCTGCGATCAGGTCAAAACCAGTTTGTTTCTTTCCTGGTCGTTTTTTCAGTAAATTTTTTCGTTTTCTCCTAACAAATCTTGTAAACTCGGATTGCATGCTGCATCCTCGTGAGATTCATGTGTAAAAAATAGGAGATGAAGCGAAATAAAACGGAACTGAATTGTAATTACAGCAGTAGTATGTGTAGTAACAGTATTAACGACGAAAAATTGTAGCAGCCGCAACTTATTTGAATATGAATCTCCATCAAACTGTTTGCAAACAGATATTTCTCCCTCCGATTCAACAATTTAAAACATACAACATATGTAAGTAAAATAAATAAATAGAATAATAATGAATGTTTAGATATTTTAACTATGTATGTCGAAAATACTCCGGCAACATACTGTATAAAGTTTATTTTCCAAAAAACGTATTTCAGAAACCTCCTTTATTACATATGGATTTATGTGGCTTGGAAGCTTCTTTAATTTATTTTGTAACAAAAAGCTTTCATTTTTGAAAGTAATTAGTTACGGCGGGATATTTTGCAAAATTTCGAGTTATTGCATAGTTGAATACACAGTTTTCAAGAATTTTTATTACATATCAACTTTTATATGAAGCACATTTTTATATATCATCGTTTCGAAGATATTCTCTCTAAACGTAATATGCCAAAATACCTTCCGAGATGTGTTTTGCCTTTTAAAACTGAAATTGGGTACAAACAAAAAGTGTGTATTGAATTATTTTGCCTCCCCTACACACTCGTCAAGTTTCATCACGAACATTTATTTACAACATGGGAATGTTCCCTTGCCAGTGGTTCGCAATAGCAGTTCTTACATTCGCTACTGTTTCTTTCGAAGTCGTCGTCGTCTTTGTTTCTCCTTTATCCAACATCTGGCCTGGTTGAGACTTTTATAGTATTTCTCCACTTTCTTCTGTCTTTCCATCACTCTTCTTCTGAAACTGTTTTGCTCCAGTACAGATACCTTCTTCTTAATATGGTCTTTATTGAGTCAATCCATCTTGCTCTAGGTCTCACTCTTGCCCTCAACTTTGGTCTCTATCATACGTTTTGGTAGTCTCCCATCTTGTATTCTCTTAACATGTTCAAAGCATTTTCACCTGTTCTCCTCTCATTCAGCTTTTATACTGTAATTTCGTTCCTAATATCTTCATTAGTTACTCACTGTCCCCTCGTTTACCCTAGCATACTTTCAGGAATTTCATTTCACTGTTTTGGTTTCTACTTCGTCTCTGTCCAGGTCTCCAATGCATATGTCAGATGGTTGTAAAGTACGTGTAGTAGAACACTTCCTTACAGCTGATTGGTCCTCCATTCCCCAGACTAAGCCCCTCTCACACTGGTAAAATGCATTGCTCTTTCGTATCCTTTTACTAACTCTCATCCCCATACTTGCATCCCTTGTTTTCACACTTTGGTCACGCGGGATTAGCCGAGCGGTCTCAGGCGCTGCAGTCATGGCCCGTGCGGCTGGTCCCGGCGGAGGTTCGAGTCCTCCCTCGGGCATGGGTGTATTTGTTTGTCCTCAGGATAATTTAGGTTAAGTAGTGTATAAGCTTAGGGACTGATGACCTTAGCAGTTAAGTCCCATAAGATTTCACACACTTCTTTTTTTTTAACATTTGAGATTTTCACTCTGCAGCGGGGATAATTTAGGTTAAGTAGTGTGTAAGTTTAGGGACTGATGACCTTAGCAGTTAAGTCCCATAGGATTTCACACACTTTTTTCTTTTTTATAAACATTTGAGATTTTCACTCTGCAGCGGAGTGTGCGCTGCAGAGTGAAAATCTCATTCTGGAAACATCCCCCACGCTGTAACTAAGCCATGTCTCCGCAATATCCTTTCTTTCAGGAGTTCTAGTTCTGCAAGGTTCGCAGGAGTGCTTCTGTTAAGTTTGGAAGGTAAGAGACGAGGTACTGGCAGAAGTAAAGCTGTGAGGACGCGGCGTGAGTCATGCTTGGGTAGCTCAGTTGGTAGAGCACTTGCCTACGAAAGGCAAAGGTGCCGAGTTCGAGTCTCGGTCCGGCACACAGTTTTAATCTGCCAATTAAATTACTTATTAATACGACACAGTTTATAACACTTTTGTCCTAGCGTTTTCGTAAAAATCTGTGGTGCGAACCCGAGTTGCGCCCGCAGAAATGTTTTGCCTTTTGCGGCAGGTGGTTGGCGGCCCTGGAGTACTCGATCGACCGGTGGATCCGCGTGGGCTGACGGCGGTGCCACGCGTGCCGGCGGCGCGCCCGCTCCCGCTCACGCTCGCGGCTGCTGTCCGAGGCGGCGCTCGCGGACGCAGAGGCAGACGCAGAGGCCGAGGCCGACGCCGACGCCGACGCGCGCCAGCGCCTCTGACGGCGTCCGCGCGCACTGCCGCCCGGCAGCCCGCGACGCCGCCGGCGCCGCCGCAGGCTGCGCAACTGCTGACCGGCGCGCATCTGTCCTCCTCTCTGCCGAGTAGCAGCTGCCCCTGGGCGGAGCCATCTGCGCACGTACTCTCTGCCTGTGCCTGCAGGTTTCCGGCGTCGCCTTCCTGGCGGGAGATCAGTGTTGTCGACGTACGAGACTGTAGCGGCATTGCTGCTTTTCATAGCGGTGTAGGACCTACGCTGTTACAGTACCGAGCGAATAGCTGAACGTCACAGTGCGTGTTGCTCATGGTTAGCGAACACAGACTATGTGAAAATAGCATGTAACTATACCTGCCACGATCCAGTCAACATTTTACAGACTACTGACAAGTACGTACAAAAGCTCTCGGAGGTATACAGGGCACTGAATTGCATTCCGATTCAAACCAAACCGTAATTATTCTGGACATTTTATAAAAAAGTTAAAAAATTAATTCTTTGATAGTGAAGAGCAGCAAACCTGCAAAAGCAATCACACATAATTCCGCTTGCCTGAGTGTATCAAATTCTTTGTGCCCGACAGTGAATCTAGATGCTATTCATTTTTGCGTCAGGCTTCCCACTTCATATATTCTGTTGCTTTTCATTCGAATGACAGTTTCCAACTAAATTCGATTCTTAAACTGAGGAACAACCGAGCAATATCCATACTCTCATAGCAAGGAGCGGGGTACAAATAGCCTTCCTGCCAACACAGCTTCAGATTTCCTTTAGTATCCGTACATCGCCCGCCCGGTTGACCGTGAGGTCTAACGCACGGCTTTCCGGGCGGGAAGGAGCGCCTGGTCCCCGGCACCAATCCGCCAGGCGGATTTGTGTCGAGGATGGTTTTTAGGCGGTTTTCCATCTGCCTCGGCGAATGTGGGCTGGTTCCCCTTATTCCGCCTCAGTTACACTATGTCGGCGATTATTGCGCAAACAAGTCGTCCACGTACGCGTACACCACCATTACTCTACCACGCAAACATAGGGGTTACACTTGTCTGGTGTGAGACGTTCCCTGGGGGGTCCACAGGGAGCCGAACAGCACAATAACCCTGGGTTCGGTGTGGGGCGGCGGAGGTGTGAAGTGGACTGCGGTAGTCGTCGTAAGGTTGTGGACCACTGCGGCTGCGGCGGGGACGGAGCCACTCCGTCGTTTCTAGGTCCCCGGTTAACATAAAATACAATACAATACAATCCGTACATCGATCAGTGCAAAAGTAGGGATAGATCCTTGTAATTGGACACGGTTGATTTCTTCCCCTATCTTGTCCGTCTCTAACGACTTCATCGTCGATGGAATGTCAAACCGTAATCGTGTTTCCTTCCGATGAAGAAAGTTCAAAGCCGGCAAAGCATCTTATGAAAAAAGTTTTACTAGTATAACAGTTCTGACGAAGCAACGTAACAAATTTCTTACTGTACTCATTTATCACTGGCAAAAGAGACTTCGCTCTTTCGTCGAATTCCTTCCACTAAATTTTGCTTATTTCTGTGCAAAGAAGAGAGTATATTTAGAACATTCGCCATTGTGTGCGTCCTGTAACTAGACGAACACCTATTTCATAGTTTGCCATAGATCAGTAGTCTCACCATTAGTCACAGTTTGAGAGCTTTAATACTTCCCACTCTGTTGCTTAGGGGCCGTTCCTCTGACTGTGAACGGCTAGCATCTAAGGACAGGTGACTTGATTTGCAACATCTAACGAGCAGGCTATGTTCAGCAGTCAGTTCCTGTGTCGTTCGTTAAGAAGAGCAAAGAAGGGAACAGTTCCGAAATTTTTTACTGGTGATGCTTTGGGAGGGCAGGGAGAGCGCCAAGAAAGCAATCCTCAGTACTTCTTCCGACTTCTCAGCACTTGCAAGTTCCAGTGAATCACTGCAACATCCATGTCGACAATGTTTTATCATTACATTGCGGTTGTTTCACCTTTATTAATAAGTGAATAAACCGGCAGTTCTGTCTTAAAACCCTACTCCTACCCCTCTCGATTTCTTCTTCAACTTAAGCCTGTTAGATACAATTTTCCCTTTTTTATTTTTCGCTATTCTAGACCATCTCCTGGATTTCTGACTTCTGTTTCATTCTAAATCATCACCTCTCTGTCATTGTATAAATTTCTAGTCTGTTATTTTGACATATTCTCAGCAATTCGTACGAATTTCTCAGATACATACACAGATGTTTTTACATTGGTCTGTCCTACCTTATGTTTGTTGCCACAGACCATTAAAGGAATATTTCCAGTAGACAATCACTTCTCCTCAAAACTCAGTTTTCTAATAACATCAATGAAACTTGTACAGAATCCGCCAAATGCATTCCCAAAGATTTCTAATGTAAAAAACCTAAAACCCTCTTTATAAGTGGCATGCGCATCCACATGAATTTTTTATACACTTAGCTGAAGAAGATGTAACTATTTACAACTGTTCCTTTTGACATGGTTTCACAATAGTTCATAGACCGTAAACTTCTGTGTAAACCAGCTTTTTGCTGTCTTTCTGTTTTAATGGGATTCAGACAACACAAGAACTAAGACTGGATGAGATAGCACAAATTTTTAACAAAAATGTAACTAGATTAATAGGTGTGTTTCACATTTCATGATATTTCTAGTATCTGGTTCAATGTCATTTATAATATGTATGTGACTTTTCTATGGCAAAACAGATACATATGCTAAAAATGGTGAGCTCAGTTTCTGAAAATAAACTCCTATAGATTACTTTGTTTCTTACTGCTCTGTTCTGACAGCGCCAATATTCACTTACCCAAAGCTTTCTCATTACTTTGCAAATATGACATATTCTTCATGAAACTGTCCATCAGTTTTTACATCTTTTCCAAGTAGGATGTCTTTTTTGTCAAAGCTAAATATTATTGGCAAAACAGATAGGACTGTAGTTCCATGGATTTCATTTGTTTTCTTGTTTTCTGAACATTAACAAAAGTTTTACTACATTTAGTTTTGTGAATTAATGTATTAGGCTGCCAAGTGCATCTGAGAAATAAATATTTTAGTTAGATGCATTAGAAATGAAAGTTGCCAGTGGCAGTCAGAAGCGCAACAGGAAAAATTCGGTACTTTTCATATGACTTTGTATAGCATCCAGGTTCTGTGCTATCGAAATGATTATCTGTCACACACGTTGTGTACAGCCCAGATACATTGAAGTAATTGTCAGTTGCCATAGTCCTGTACTTTGTAATTTTATGAGAAAGGTTATGAAGTACTGTCGCATGAGTGAACAAAGCAATTCAGAGCTCTGTATTACCACAAAGAAACTATAATATCACACTAGTGACATTAAATCTGTATTACATCAAAATATTTAAGAATGCTTTTCCTTAATTACATAGACTGCTGACATTTTTTTAAAAAAACAGACAAACGTCTTGCCTTCTCTTTTTCCGTGTTTGCTACAGACTAAGAGAATTGCTAGTTTTATTTCTTTCTCTTCTCCTCCTGTTTCAATTAACCTATTCATTTTCATATGCATCTTAGAGCACTAATTGTTTGTTTCATCTTGGCCAAATTTCAGATCTCTCTACTTTTGAATTCAGACATCTAATATAAGTTCAAATGATTATTAACTACTACAGTAGTTAAAGATGGTGAGCAATCACACCCTTTTACAGCTTTAGCATTAAGAACACGAAGAATGGTCTTGAAAAGTCTTCTATTTTTCTTCTCTTTCATGCTACATTATGCAATCCTTGTATTCATTATTTTTAAATGCATACATACAATTAAAGAAAGTGGCATGTTTATTTCTATCATATGAAAACGCTGGTTCCTTCTTCTAAGACTTATTCTTAGAACAGACAACACAAGAAATTCATTAAAACACAAAAAATTTCTGAATGAACATTTCAAACCCATAACTATGATTTCTTCCCATCAGCAAAACTTCTGTACAATTAAATCAGCTTTGAATAAAGTGTAATAATGACACTTCTGCAACTGATTTTCGGAACATTCAAATTTAATTAATGTACATGATACTACATTATTTTTTTACATTCATGGGACTCCAACTGGTGTGGCATGGGTGAAATTGCTCCAGAAGCAAATATGTACATTTTATACTACCATTATCAACAGAAGTGTTGAATTTCATGAACTGACATGTGCAAATCCCGACTGTTAAGGAACAGTTATCATAATGTATGAACTATTGTATTTCTGTATTCATGTCTGTCTTTGTGAGATGTATTGCTCATATGCCATCTCCTGTTACGGTACACAATTAAAACTATAAGGACTAGTTTAAATTAACATTAAGAGCAAACAATTATTTGTAGCTCAAATGAAGCCAACAGATAATTATTACAGGAGAATCTTTCTGTTACTTTTTTCTTTCATGAAGTTTAATACTCATTTATGTCTAGCATCACTGGTTTCTGCTATGTTTTCAAGCAACACTCGTGCAAAGGGTAAGAAGTAATATGACAACAAACAATTATATATTCCATTTCCCTCAGAACTGCAGTACCAAAACCATATTCAGATCTCAGATCCTCTTTATAAACACTACTATGTATGCTCCACAACCAAGCAGGTCTGATATTTGTTATTTCATAGGTTTTTCATTACATTTCTCTAAAAATTTACAGAGTGCTGAAGACATTTTGAAACATATCAGGAGTAAATTTTTGCATGAATGTGAAAACAAGTCATAACAGTTTTATGTGTTTACATGTGAAAGTGCAGGATACTGTGTGTTTTGTCTAGGCAATTTCTGTAGTTGAATGTTCCTGAAAGTAAGCAACAAATAGAACGCAGGAGTCTGTGATCTCTCTTAACGTAAATTCTCATACTTGTGAAGTAAAACTATCTGTGGTTTTAGAAGATGTTAGCTTTAGACTCTGTGGAACTGCAAGCTTCTGTAACTACATGTATTTGTGTTATGACCCACTGTAATTTTTAATTTAATGTCACATCAGAAAAGTATGTGTTGTAAAATCTTCTAAATAATTGTCTCATTCACTTTTAATTTTTTGCTGTGATGTTATTGGAGATATGAAAAGAAAAATCGAGACAATATTATAGTATAATCAGCTTTGCTAATGTACTAGTAATTAAGCTACTGCATGTCTAGGGGTGCTAGGCAGAATCATACATACACTTATTATGGGACTTGTCCATTCTAGATGTGCAGGCAATGTGAAATTCAGTGTACTGGTATAGACTTTGAACTGCTTCTTTTCTACCCACATATGATATACCAGTAATATTTTATGTGAGCTGGTTGTCTGAATTTCAGTGTCCCAGTAACTTGTAGCAGCACAAGAGACAGTTCATGTCATGCAGATAATTCAGACATGCAACACTTTTCAGAGTTGTTCGTCTGATACAGAATGTTCCAATTTGTATGTGACATTAGTCTAACACTGTGCTATGTGGCAACTGCTTTCTGTATGGCTGAATATCTAAAGTCAGAGTAGGGGGTGTAGATTTCCTGATGCGAGAATTAGAAGTACAGTTGAAAATATTAAATGGGAATATTATTGTTGCTGTTGTTAAATAAGGAAAGTCATTAATTAATGCAAATGTTGTATAGATTTTAAACACAGATTTTAAAAATACCAAAGTGCTTGCTTCATGAAGAAGAAGCAACGTAAATAGAACGCCAGTAATTTACAAAAGTAGTGAGATATTTAGAATGAGTGAGCACTGATAACAGATGAAACTAAAAATAAATTTCTAGTTTTGTCTAGAAAGAATTTAATTGTTTCTAAAAGGAAAAGCTCATATAAACTCATAAGACTTGATATAATAAAGCGGGTTGAAATAAAACTAATCAAACATTTAATAATAATAAACTAAGATGTTCTTAAAAAACAGAGGCTCCTTGTCTTTATTCCAAATTAATGCATAACCCATCCATTTTGGCATGGTATCTGTAATTTGTAAGCAAAGTATATTTTTAAAGAAATAACTATTTAATTGTTTAGAGGAATAAACCAATATTTATAAGAATTTGTTTTTTGTTTGTTGAATAAATGTTTGAAATGAATAATTTTTTTATAAATTGAAGCTAAACTTTGTTTTGTAAAACTCATTATGCAATATACATGTTTCAAGGGTTAAGACATGGCATTTCAGTTAAATGTCTTCTTGAACATGTAGCTTTGCATTCCTTATTGGCAGTTGTCTGATGCTTACTTCATGTCTCATGTGATAACAGGAATTCCTACTTACAGAAAAATACAGATATCAGATGCCATCCTGAAATGCTGTTTATTTGTGCTTTCCAAAATAAGGAAATTTCTAAAGCATTTTCCTGTCAGAGTAAGCTTTGAATGTTTAACTGTATTTGTAATATGTCACCATTCATCTTAGGTTGGCATCATTGATAAACTTGTGTGTTGCTTTATTCATTTGTATGTGAACATTATACTGCTTATAAAAACTTACTCACTGTGCTTAAAGGAAAGCATCCTTAAGTGTCCAAGAATAAGCTCTTCTAATCATCTTACACAAAAATGTTTTTAAACCTATAATCCGTTCACACCATATCCAGTGATTTTTAGCTCTTGACTGCAATCTGTTTCTTGCCAGTACAAATGTACACACAACATATTGAGTGAATGTTGGTAACAGTGTAAATTACAGTACCATTTGCTTATATTCTTCTCTGGTTTGCACTTAGAGAATGCTCAAAGTGCACAACAGTTTGGGGAAGCAGGTACTGTGATCATATTTACAAAAATTTAAGAGTTCAGCTCTTATTTAAATTTAACATACATCGCCCATAGCATATAATTGTATTTTGGAATAGACTGGCCATTATTATGTCTAGTTCTTGATTCATTCAGTTGAGGTTAGTATGTACCACACCTCTTTAATTAAAACATGAGTCATACTTCCACTAGATTTTCCATACTATATTTAGTTAAAACTGGGTTATGATATGCAGACATCTTCAATCAAATATTGTGGACTCTTGACATGATTATCTACTTCAAACCTATGAAGAATATAAAAGAATTTTCACTAGGAAAATTTTGAAGTGCACATTATCTTCTGGTTGATTATACCTAAGTTAAGAAACAGAAGCGGAGTAATTTTCAGAACATGTCGGCAAATACTAAAATATGAATTAATTTCGTGATGGAATCCTATAATACCAAATGCAAAGCTTGCAGTTAGTAATTTTCTAGTGTAACAGCAAATTTTGAGAATACATTCGCTGTACAGCATGAGCTGTCAGAATGAGCTGTAAAACAAATACCTCAGCATCAAATGGAGGCCTTTTCAATAATCTTGATGTTATTAAAATATTCCACTGCTTATTTCAGTGGTATTCATGCTCAGATACACACATCATCTTTTGGTAATTTCTGATGTACATATTTATGAAACTACCAAAAACTAATTTTTGAATATTTCAACTTTTGGTAATCATATGGAGAGCTTCATACAGTCTTCATTGAAGTGGTGCCAGTTGCTAGCAGTTGTGTAACAGGAAATAACACACTTGTATACAGCCACATACTATATAGAAACTAAGGTCCTGAAATCTGCAACAATGATTTTTTATCTGCAATACATTATGGTAACAAAAGTTTAATTTTCAAACTATGTTTAAACATCTAGAGTTTAACCACTTCAGCCTCATAACTTCAGGTGAGTACCAGGATAGTACCTCAGACAAAAATGAACTCTGTGTTAATTAGACACAAAAACCAAATACTTTTTAGAAAATTCTTACAATTTTCCTCAAATATTTCAGAAAGTGACTTACATAATATAAATTATGAGTGAGTTTGTAGAACAAGGAAACTATGAGAGTCTGCACCAGTTATAGTCACTGAAACATCCTGGAACATTTCCAAAGTTCTCAAAATAATATTTTTATAGAAACTGAGGTACAATGGCTTTAACTTAACTGTTATGGAATTAATGGTTCATTCATAATGTACTTTGAATTTTGTTGTCATTGGAGTACAGACAAGTAGATGAACAGATGAAGGATAAAAATTAAGATTGGTTTTCTACAGACTCAGCCAGAACACGTGCTTGTGGTCTGTCAAAGGTCTTACATACTATGACAGCAACAAACACATAAGTTAATGAAATATTGCTCTCATTCAGAGCACAGAAACTCAAAAGCGTCAAGTGAAAGATGTTAATTTACTAAGTCATCAACTGTTAACAGACAGCTTACTTTCACAGAACTTCAGTTTAAGCAATAGCATATTAATAACTGACACAATGTTGAGGAAACAAAAATTAATAGACACATACTCAATGAAACATTGTCGATCAAATGACAGGTATCAGTATCTTGACTTGTACTGCCTGCTATTACGCCCAAACTCTGGAAAAATCACTGTGTAGGATATGGTAGAAGATATTTTCAATAGCACTGTGTATTAGGGAGTTTCCCATTCCCATTCATATTTGGAGTTAAGGAACACCGACTGCATAAATGCCTCTGTATGCACTGTAAACGATCTAATTTTTTCTTTGCAGCTCACGTGAGAGTTATATGGATGCGTGGTGCCTTGTCTTTCGGAAGGGACTACTGATGTCAGTTGCATCAGGACTTTATACGGACATCTCTGAAAGAACAGACACCTCGCATTCATACAACTGATTCGCCTCGATGGGCAACGAATCCACCTTCTTCAGTGCGGATGCACAAATACATCTGACCTTCTGTGGGAACCTCCAAGTAGTGAACATGGAGGACATGAACAGGTGCTTCGGATAGTTGGCGCTGGGTCAGAGTGTGGGTCGGCTGACAGGTGTGCCGAAACAGTCCACACAGTTGCACCAAACATTCTGTCTGGGTGGCACTGTGGTTAACGCACGTGCCTAGTATGCAGCAGAGCCTACGTTCAAATCCTGATCTGGCACACATTTTCCGCTAATTCTGCGTAAAGTCCTGATGCAGCTGACATTAATATCCCTTCCCTTTCCTTCCCCTCCCCCCCCCCTACCTTTCATTTACATCAAATGAGAGTAATACATAGAGGCTGTATGTATTCCAAGTATTCTTAGGCTGCTCACTCAGTACTGGTTCTTGGAGCCTAGTAAATACACTTTCATAGCATAGACTTTGATTATTTTCAAATGTCTGCCTGTTACCTCACACTCTTCCATGAGTCAAAGAAACCTGTGACACACATGCTGCCGTTGCGAAAACATCGTTGACCTCTGATCAACAGATAATCAGTACCAAATAGAGAGCGTCACGAAAGGTACAGGCATTAGTGACCACAACGTTGTTGTAGCTAGACTGAAATCTGTCAGAAAACCCAAAGACATTCTGGTCATATATAAAGTACACATGTGGCAAGACGATTAACGATGGTGACATAATTGATTTATTTATTATTTATTTATTGCCAAATTATAGACCTGTTACCTGATGTTTAAAACAGGTCGTACATCTTACAATTTTCGTTTTTCATCTTTTTACAGTTTTCTTTTCTTTTGTTTTATCTACAGCTTTTCAAAATAACAATAATTTAAGGTTGAAATATATATAAAATTTCGTTTTGTTTTTTTAAAAAGAGTATAAAACGATGATAGGATAGAGGAGAGATTCGTTAGTACCATCACCGAATGTGACCGACGGTGAATACCTCGGAATGGTTTCTTCGAGCCGTTGACCGCCAGTCGCATACGCACAGAAAAACAGGCGCGCGCGCGCACACACACACACACACACACGTACACACACGAATGGTTATTAGTAGTGAAATAATATTGCTTATCCTATTTATTACTAATCCTATGTATTAACTATTTTAGGTGCCCATCCATGTACAGCATTTGGTGATTTCTTGGCTGGATCGCCAGCACTTTATGCTTATTTACTGTCACATATCAGCTTCCTCCTCCTGTTCCTCCTCATTGTCACTATTTCCGCTGTCGCTGTTGGTATCGCTGTCCACCCTCTGGAGATTGTTGTTACGTTGGCTGCAGATTCCTTGACTTGCGCCATAGGGTGGTGGGGTTTTGGGTTCCGCTGGATAGGTCAGGAGTTCACTACACTCAGCTGGCGGCTACACGGGTAGCGGAGGCTGTGTGGCTGGGCGGCTTTTTAGGTTAGAAGGCCTCGGGAAAGTACGGGGTGGGCTGCAATCTCAAAGGGTGCATGGCAAATACAGGACGTGCTTGGATCAAGGAACAGTCGGAATTGTAGTTGTAAATTGTTGTAGTTGTGCTGGGAAAGTCCCTGGGCTTCAAGCGCTAATAGAAAGCACAGAAGCTGAAATCGTTATAGGTACAGAAAGTTGTCTAAAGCCTGAAATAAGTTCTGCAGAAATTTTTAAGAAGTCTCAGACGGTGTTCAGGAAACATGGATTAGGCAGAATTGGTGGTGGAGTGTTTGTGTCTGTCAGTAGTGGTCTATCTTGTAGTAAAGTCGAAGTAGATACTCCGTGCGAATTGGTATGGGTGCAGGTTATACTTAACAGCCGAACTAAGTTAATAATTGGCTCCTTCTACCGACCCCCAGACTCCGATGATATAGTTGCTGAACAGTTCAGAGAAAATTTGAGTCTCGTAACAAATAAATACCCCACTCATACGGTTATAGTTGGTGGGGACTTCAACCTTCCCTCGATATGTTGGCAAAAATTCTTGTTCAAAACCGGTGGTGGGCAGAAAACATCTTCCGAGATGGTCCTAAATGCTTTCTCCGAAAATTATTTCGAGCAGTTAGTCCACGAACCCACGCGAATTGTAAGTGGTTGCGAAAACACACTTGACCTCTTAGCAACAAACAATCCAGAGCTAATAGAGAGCATCATGACTGACACAGGGATTAGTGATCACAAGGTCGTTGTAGCTAGGCTCAATACCGTTTCTTCCAAATCCACCAGAAACAAACGCAAAATAATTTTATTTAAAAAAGCAGATAAAGTGACACTAGAAGCCTTCCTAAGAGACAATCTCCAGTCCTTCCGAACTGACTATGCAAATGTAGACGAGATGTGGCTCAAATTCAAAGATATAGTAGCAACAGCAATTGAGAGATTCATACCTCATTAATTGGTAAGAGATGGAACTGATCCCTCATGGTAAACAAAAGAGGTCCGAACGCTGTTGCAGAGGCAACGGAAAAAGCATGCGAAGTTCAGAAGAACGCGAAATCCCGAAGATTGACTAAAATTTACAGATGCGCGAATTTTGGCACGGACTTCAATGCGAGATGCCTTTAATAGGTTCCACAACGAAACATTGTCTCGAAATTTGGTAGAAAATCCGAAGAAATTCTGGTCGTATGTAAAGTACACAAGCGGCAAGACGCAGTCAATACCTTCGCTGCGCAGTGCCGATGGTACTGTTACCGATGACTGTGCCGCTAAAGCGGAGTTATTGAACGCAGTTATACTAAATTCCTTCACCAAGGAAGACGAATGGAATATTCCAGAATTTGAAACACGAACAGCTGCTAGCATGAGTTTCTTAGAAGTAGATACCTTAAGGGTTGCGAAGCAACTCAAATCGCTTGATAGGAGCAAGTCTTCAGGTCCAGATTGTATACCGATTAGATTCCTTTCAGATTACGCTGATACAATAGCTCCCTACTTATCATATACAACCGCTCGCTCACCGATAGATCTGTACCTACAGATTGGAAAATTGTGCAGGTCGCACCAGTGTTTAAGAAGGGTAGTGGGAGTAATCCATCGAACTACAGACCTGTATCATTGACGTCGGTTTGCAGTAGGGTTTTGGAGCATATACTGTATTCAAACATTATGAATCACCTCAAAGGGAACGATCTATTGATACGTAATCAGCATGGTTTCAGAAAACATCGTTCTTGTGCAACGCAGCTAGCTCTTTATTCGCACGAAGCAATGGCCGCTATCGACAGGGGATCTCAAGCTGACTCGGTATTTCTAGACTTCCGGAAAGCTTTCGACACCGTTCCTCACAAGCGACTTCTAATCAAGTTGCCGGCCTATGGGGTATCGTCTCAGTTGTGCGACTGGATTCGTGATTTCCTGTCAGGCAGGTCGAAGTTCGTAGTAATAGGCGGCAAATCATCGAGTAAAACTGAAGTGATATCAGGTGTTCCCCAGGGAAGCGTCTTGGGACCTCTGCTGTTCCTGATCTATATAAATGACCTGGGTGACAATCTGAGCAGTTCTCTTAGGTTGTTCGCAGATGATGCTGTAATTTACCGTCTAGTAAGGTCGTCCGAAGACCAGTATCAGTTGCAAAGCGATTTAGAAAAGATTGCTGTATGGTGTGGCAGGTGGCAGTTGACGCTAAATAACGAAAAGTGTGAGGTGATCCACATAAGTTCCAAAAGAAATCCGTTGGAATTCGATTACTCGATAAATAGTACAATTCTCAAGGCTGTCAATTCAACTAAGTACCTGGGTGTAAAAATTACGAACAACTTCAGTTGGAAAGACCACATAGATAATATTGTGGGGAAGACGAGCCAAAGGTTGCGTTTCATTGGCAGGACACTTAGAAGATGCAACAAGTCCACTAAAGAGACAGCTTACACTACACTCGTTCGTCCTCTGTTAGAATATTGCTGCGCGGTGTGGGATCCTTACCAGGTGGGATTGACGGAGGACATCGAAAGGGTGCAAAAAAGGGCAGCTCGTTTTGCATTATCACGTAACAGGGGAGATAGTGTGGCAGATATGATACGCGAGGTGGGGTGGAAGTCATTAAAGCAAAGACGTTTTTCGTCGCGGCGAGATCTATTTACGAAATTTCAGTCACCAACTTTCTCTTCCGAATTCGTAAATATTTTGTTGAGCCCAACCTACATAGGTAGGAATGATCATCAAAATAAAATAAGAGAAATCAGAGCTCGAACAGGAAGGTTTAGTTGTTCGTTTTTCCCGCGCGCTGTTCGGGAGTGGAATGGTAGGGAGATAGTATGATTGTGGTTCGATGAACCCTCTGCCAAGCACTTAAATGTGAATTGCAGAGTAACCATGTAGAGGTGGTACCGAAGGTTCCAGATAGCCAAAGCAGGACTCTTCTCTGCCCTCGTCTGACCGATGCATTGTTGGTGACAACGTTCAGTCTATGTGCCCACGTGCTAGCTGCGAGGCTCAGTACTGGTTCGAAGAGCGCACAGTGGTATGTCCGTATGCCTGGTAGAGGTACTCAGTACCGTTTTGTATTTAGTCTCACCAGTTTATGTAGTATTTTTTCTGCTTTGTCTGTTGATGATAAAGTTACTAAACGCGGTTTTCCGAAATTCCTTCACGAAAGAAGACGAAGTAAATATTCCAGAATTCGAATCAAGAACAACTGCCAACATGAGCAACTAGCTTCAAACACTTAAGAAAGGCAAGGCTTCCGGTCCAAATCGTATACCAATCACGTTCCTTTCAGAGTATGCTGATACAATAGCTCCATATTAGGAATCATATAGAACCGCTCGCTCGTTGAGAGATCCGTACCCAAAGAATGGAAAGTTACATAAGTCACACCAGTACACAAGAAATAAAATAGGAGTAATCCACTGAATTATAGACCCATACCACTAACGTCGATTTGCAATAGGATTCTGGAAGATATACTGCGCTCGATGAAAACTATTTAGTGACAAATAGTCAAAACAGGTTGAGCAAATATCGTTCTTGTGAAACACAACTAGCTCTTTGTTCTAACCAAGTAATGAGTGCTATCGACAGGAGGCGTCAAACTGCTTCCGTATCTTTAGATTTCCAGTAGGCTTTTGACACCATTCTTCACAAGCGACTTCCAATTAAAGTGCTTCTCTATGGAGGATCGTCTCAGTTGTGTGACAGGACTCCTGATTTCCTGTCAGACGTCACAGTTCGCTGACGGAAAGTCATCGAGTAAAACAGATGTAATATCTGGTGTCCCCCAAGGAAATGTTATAGGTCCTCTGTTGTTCCTGATCTACATAAACGATTTTGTAGACAATCTAAGCAGCCCTATTAGATTGTTTGCAGATGATGCTGTCATTTACCGTCATGTAAAACCATCAGATGGTCAAAACGAATACAAAATGACTTAGACAAGTTATCTGTTTGGTGTAAAATTGATTGAAAAAGCTGAAGTCATCCGTATGAGCACAAAAAATAATCCGCTAAATTTCAGTTACACGATAAATTACACAAACCAAAAGGCTGTAAACTCAACTAAATACTTAGGGATTACAATTATGAATAATTTAAATTGTTAAGATCCTGTAGATAACGTTATGCGGAAAACAAACCAAAAACTGCGATTTATTGGCAGAACACTTAGAAAATGTGACAAGTCTGCTAAAGAGACTGCTTGCACTATGCTTGTCCGCCCTCTGCTGGAGAACCGCTGTTTAGTATGGGATCCGCATCAGACAGGACTGATGGAGGACTTCGAAAAAGTTCAGAGAAGGACAGCACCTTTTGTATTATCTCGAAATAGGGGAGAGAGCGTCACGGATATGATACACGAATTGGGGTGGCAGTCATTGAAACAAAGGAGTTTTTCGCTGTGGCAGAGCCTTCTCAAGAAATTTCAATCATCAACCTTCTCCTCAGGTGTGAAAATATTTTGTTGGCGCCCACCTGCATAGGGTGAGAAAATTATCATCATAAAATAAGAGAAGTCAGAGCACGCACGGGAAGATGTGTCTGTTTCTCCTGCACGCCGTTCGAGAGTGGAACGGTAGCATAAAGGTGGTTCGATTGAACCCTCTTACAGGCCCTTAATTGTGAACCACAGCGCAACCATGCAGATGTAGATGTAGATGATCAATGAGCTCTTGTTAGTCCTATCTTATATGGGCCACATACATCTGATCAGTACTCCAGGAGGGCCACACTATGTGACATAGCAAGGTGGAATCTCTGCCTCTCTTATGTTTCTGTAGCTCTCACATTACTAAATTTTTGATTGTGATTATTGCTCACTATTTATACTGTCATCTACGCAATATATGTGTAACATATATACAAATATTTCAAGTCAATAATTAGGTTGAGTTGCACTTACGTTTCTTACCTAATTATTATTTTTAATGTTCTGATCCCATTAGTGAGTGTAGTTTTCGTGAGAACTCTCTTAATTCAAAGATGTGATTAATGGCAAATAATGCTACAGTGCATCGTATGCTAAATCTTGTTCGCTATTCGACGTATTTATTTCTATCAGTTAGTGTACACATTAGAAAGTCTTACACCCCAGCTTTGACGTACAATAACTTAATTTTCATAAAACTAATGGACTTATGGGATAACTGACACAGAAAGTCCAGACTGTCACAATTTTCAGTTGCCAGTTCCGCTTCTATGCTTTTTAAATTGAGAACTTTGACACTGTATTTTTTGCCGTAATTTTTATGAACACAATAACATATTTTATTGATTGATTCAGCCACTAATTAATACTTAACATCATTTATAATAGAATAAAACAATTTTTAAGATGACAAGCATAACAGTAAATAGTGTATTCCCAACTCAGCCGCGTAAAATGTTTTATACCCTTTTCTAATATCTTAAGCCTTAAAAAATTTGATAACCACATTAATACATTAGTATGTAGTGCATTCAGAATAGCAAAATTTAACCTAGTCCTTTTTCAAATGATTATATAGCCGCTGAAAGCAATAAAAATCTTTACGCCGGTATTTAAACGGTCGAACTCCACCAATAATCCTCAATCGGGGCTCATATACAGCAACGGTAACATCTATGTCCAACTACCTCGTAGAAGTCCGCAATCCAAAATCCACGGACCACACGTATCTTGAAAGAGCCCACGCCAACAGCTCTTTAAAAAAGTGCACTCGAAAGTTTTGGGGCTAAAATTAAAATATGTAATATCATGTAGCAAATTCTGGAATAGGGAAGCAACAACATAACTTCTATGTAGCTCAGTCGAGAGTGCACTAGCACATGTGTAATATCTCCGAGTAATTCTTACGAGAAAGGTTCGTACTCGGAAAGTAGACAAGAAACAACAAAGTATAAGTCTCCAGACACCTCTTCGTTGATCATCAGGGATCAGTTCAAAGCGAGACTCAACAATGAAGACAATTCTACTTCCGTCAATGAGATTCGAGGCCGAAGACATGTCTCGAGACGCCCCAGACAGCAGTGGGATACCAACCTGAATGTCGCCCGCCATACGGCCCGTCAATCAGGTGTCGTGTGTACCTTTTCTCATCATAGCAGAACCCCTTCGGTTGTATCCGCGGCATTCTTGTTGCACAGCGGTACGTAGACGATATTCTACGCCCCGTTTTGTTGACCTTCGTGGCAAGACATACTGAGCTTACATTTCGGTAAGATAATCCACGCCTCCACATGGCGAGATGGCGAGAATTTCTGTTGCTTGTCTTCGTGCTTAGCAAACCGTACCTTGGGCATCAAGTCGTCGGATGTCTCCCCTATTGAGGTTTTGAGCATAGTGGGCAGGGACGTCAACCAGCTCGAAATTTTAACGATCTAACTCGTCAGATGGACAGAACTTGGTACGATACCACTCAGGAGGACATACAACTACTCTATTAATTAATACTAAGCCAAATAACTGCTTGCAAAATGGCCAGAGGGGACCAATGCGATATTGACTTGCTCAATTTGTCAAGTTCTTTCTCTTGAATAAATCATCCAATTTTTATGAAATTATAATCATTTGTTTGTCTGTACATATACGAAGGTTGAAACTTAAATGGTAGCTACTATTTATTCACAACCGATACAAAAGAGTTACATGTTTGCACCTGTTACTGTCCTTCAAAGTAGTCACCAGCGTTGTGTAGAACCCGTTGCGAGCCATGTGGAAGGCGTAGTATATCCACATGAGTGGTTCTGAAAGCCGATATATACGATGTTTTATTCAATGGTTCACCCACTGACACTTGTTGATGGCCCAGCATTGAAATCTCCAGCAATTTGCAGAAGGGTTGCACTTCTGTCACGTTGAACGATTCTCTTCAGTCTTCATTGGTCCCACACTTGCAGGATCTTTTTCCGGCCGCAGTGATGTCGGAGATTTGATGCTTTAGCGGATTCCTGATATTCACTGTACACTGTGAAATGGTCGTACGGAAAAATCCCCACTTCGTTGCTACCTCGGAGATGCTGTGTCCCATCGCTCGCGCGCCGACAAAAGCACCACGTTCAAACTCAATTAAATCTGGATAACCTGCCACTGTAGCAGCAGTAACCGATCTAACAACTGCGCCAGACAGCCGTTGGTGATCACAGTGCCGAATTCTGCCTGTTGACACATCTCTGAATTTGAATACGCATGCCTATACCAGTTTCTTTGGCGCTTCAGTGTATTTTACATTTCTCAACAATGTAGATCAAAAACGAAACAAATTTTCGGTATTATTTTTGGCGGGATGAAGACACAGTATAATTTTTATCTGTTACAAACTGTCGGCATACGGAGGGACGCAAACAATTCTACAGATTTTTGCACTCAGGAAGTCAGGCAACAGTGACTTAGTTAGTTTCTTAATTAAAGAGCGGTCTTTCACATACATACGTTGGTCGAAATATTGTAGCACTTTTGCAACCTCACTATGGAAACATGGTAACTCTAACCGAGGATAAGCAGTGTAGGTGCATGTCCTATGAGCACTTTTGTGAAGCATAAAATACACTGGTACCCAAAATTAAAGCAACAAACGGAAATTCTGCTATGTTTCGTTTATTCTACCTCAAAACAGCATAAACAGGTGAAAGTAAAGTAGAAACACTGCAAACAATGTGAATCGTAAACAACTGCAACATGTATAACGATAGGCAAAAATGTTCCTTCGCCTTTTTCCAATTTAACGGGTTTCGACACACATTCCGAGAACTGATTAATATGCACGACGTGGGATATGACTACCTCAAGCAGAAATACAGCCATGGCAACGACGGGGCATGCTGTGACTTATGTAATCAATCTCATGTTGAGGTAATAACGCCCGTTTTTCCTGCAGAGCTGCTCGCAAGTCTTGGAGAGTGATTGGTGGAAGCGGACGTGATGCAACCCGTCTCCCCATGCATCCCAGATGTTGTCTATGGCATTCAAATCGGGAGAGTGAGCAGACCACGCCATAGGTGCAATATCTTCCGTTTCCAAGAGAAAATCAACCACCCATGCTCTATGAGGCCCAGCATTGTCGTCCATCAGAACAACATCTGGGCCCATTGGCCCACAGCACCTCGCAACAGTCAAACATGAGGTCCCAAGATCTTGTCACGACACCTGACAGCAGGTAAACCTTGGCACTTCACCTGTATAATTTGGCAAAGAGGTGTTTGGGTGCTTAAAGTAATCCCTGTCCACACCATTAGGGATCCTCCTCGTTATCGGTCTTTTTACACAGTGTTTGGGTCACGAAATCGAGTTTCACATTCCCTCCAGATGTGAATCCGATGATCAAATTGGGACTCATCTGCGAAAAGTACACTGGCCCACTGATCGACCATCCAGGTGGCATGCTCACGACTCCGCTCTAGACATTCCCTTCTGTGAAGACACATCAGGGGAACACATACAGAAGATCTCTGACAATACAGGCCACTCTGCCAAACCCTTCTGTACACCGTTTGCCTCGATACCACATGCCCAGCGGATGCTGCGAGTAGTGGACCAAAGAGAGCGTCGACCCACTCTCCATTGTTGCCAAATTTATTCAAGATGGCCGACCGGAGTGGCCTTATGGTTCTAGGCGCTACAGTCTGGAACCGCGTGACCGCTATGGTTGCAGGTTCGAATCCTTCCTCAGGCTTGGGTGTGTGTGATGTCCTTAGGTTAGTTAGGTTTAAGTAGTTCTAAGTTCTAGGGGACTGATGACCATAGCAGTTAAGTCCCATAGTGCTCAGAGCCATTTCAACCATTTTTTTATTCAAGATGGTAGATCCAAGATGGTGTCGATAATTATGGCAATGTCGCAATGACGTCATGGCAGAAAGTTTAAATTTTGGTTGGAAGATAGGTCAGTTGGGTTACCTCTACTAACCTAACCCCCTCTCCTCCCGCTCCCCTCCCCTCTCCCAGAAAACGGCAGAAGTTTAAATTCCAGCAGGACAATGCAACACGCCACAGCTACCTCCACTAACCTAAGCAAATGGCTGGAAAATAGGTCATTAGGCTACCTCCACTAACCTAAGTCATGTGATCGCACCTCTTAT